>NC_134707.1:126032818-126649068 GCF_043290135.1 Rhipicephalus microplus
TCCTGGGAGTGGTGTGTTGCTTTTTTTCTTTGCGCTGTTAGCTTTGAAGATATGTTCTGATGGTGGTGAGAGTGGAGCACGACTGTCTCCGTGGCGCAATTGGCTAGCGCGATCGGCTGTTAACCGAAAGGTTGGAGGTTCTAGCCCTCCCGGGAGTGGTGTGTTGCTTATTTCTTTGCACTGATAGCTTTGAAGATATGTTCTGATGGTGGTGAGAGTGGAGCACGATGTATCTGTGGCGCAATTTTCTAGCGCGATCGGCTGTTAACCGGAAGGTTGGAGGTTCGAGCCCTCCCGGAAGTGGTGTGTTGCTTTTTTTCTTTGCGCTGATAGCTTTGAAGATATGTTCTGATGGTGGAGAGAGTGGAGCACGACTGTCTCCGTGGCGCAATTGGCTAGCGCGATCGGTTGTTACCGAAAAGTTGGAGGTTCGAGCCCTCCCGGGAGTGGTGTGCTGCTCTTTTCTTTGCACTGATAGCTTTGAAGATAAGTTCTGATGGTGGTGAGAGTGGAGCACGACTGTCTCCGTGGCACAATTGGCTAGAACGATCGGCTGTTAACCGAAAGGTTGAAGGTTTGAGCCCTCCCAGGAGTGGTGGGTTGCTTTTTTCTTTGCACTGATAGCTTTGAAGATATGTTCTGATGGTGGTGAGAGTGAAGCACGACTGTCTCCGTGGCGCCATTGGCTAGCACGTTCGGCTGTTAACCAAAACATTGGAGGTTTGAGCGCTCGCAGGAGTGTGTGTTGTTGCTTTTTTGTTTGCGCTGATAGTTTGAAGATATGTGCTGATGGTGGTGAGAGTGGAGCACGACTGTCTCCGTAACGCCATTGGCTATCACGTTCGGCTGTTAACCGAAAAATCTGAGTTTCGATCCCTCCCGGGAGTGGTGTGCTGCTCTTTTCTTTGCACTGATAGCTTTGAAGATATGTTCTGATGGTGGTGAAAGTGGAGCACGACTGTCTCCGTGGCGCAATTGGCTAGCACGATCGGCTGTTAACCGAAAGGTTGAAGGTTTGAGCCCTCCCAGGAGTGGTGGGTTGCTTTTTTCTTTGCACTGATAGCTTTGAAGATATGTTCTGATGGTGGTGAGAGTGAAGCACGACTGTCTCCGTGGCGCCATTGGCTAGCACGTTCGGCTGTTAACCAAAACATTGGAGGTTTGAGCGCTCGCAGGAGTGTGTGTTGTTGCTTTTTTGTTTGCGCTGATAGTTTGAAGATATGTGCTGATGGTGGTGAGAGTGGAGCACGACTGTCTCCGTAACGCCATTGGCTAGCACGTTCGGCTGTTAACCGAAAAATCTGAGTTTCGATCCCTCCCGGGAGTGGTTTGTCGCTTTTTTCTTTGCGCAGATGGCTTTGAAGATATGTTCTGATGGTTGTGGGAGTGGAGCACGACTGTCTCCGTGGCGCAATTGGCTAGCGCGGTCGGCTGTTAACCGAAAAGTTGGAGGTTCGAGCCCTCCCGGGAGTGGTGTGTTGCTTTTTTATTTGCGCTGTTAGCTTTGAAGATATGTTCTTATGGTGGTGAGAGTGGAGCACGACTGTCTCTGTGGCGCAATCGGCTAGCGCAATCGGCTGTTAACCGAAAGGTTGGAGGTTCGAGCCCTCCCGGGAGTGGTGTGTTGCTTTTTACTTTGCACTGATAGCTTTGAAGATATGTTCTGATGGTGCTGAGAGTGGAGCATGACTGTCTCCGTGGCGCAATTGGCTAGCACGATCGGCTGTTAACCAAAACATTGGAGGTTTGAGCGCTCGCAGGAGTGCGTGTTGTTGCTTTTTTGTTTGCGCTGATAGTTTGAAGATATGTGCTGATGGTGGTGAGAGTGGAGCACGACTGTCTCCGTAACGCCATTGGCTAGCACGTTCGGCTGTTAACCGAAAAATCTGAGTTTCGATCCCTCCCGGGAGTGGTTTGTCGCTTTTTTCTTTGCGCAGATGGCTTTGAAGATATGTTCTGATGGTTGTGGGAGTGGAGCACGACTGTCTCCGTGGCGCAATTGGCTAGCGCGGTCGGCTGTTAACCGAAAAGTTGGAGGTTCGAGCCCTCCCGGGAGTGGTGTGTTGCTTTTTTATTTGCGCTGTTAGCTTTGAAGATATGTTCTTATGGTGGTGAGAGTGGAGCACGACTGTCTCTGTGGCGCAATCGGCTAGCGCAATCGGCTGTTAACCGAAAGGTTGGAGGTTCGAGCCCTCCCGGGAGTGGTGTGTTGCTTTTTACTTTGCACTGATAGCTTTGAAGATATGTTCTGATGGTGCTGAGAGTGGAGCACGACTGTCTCCGTGGCGCAATTGGCTAGCACGATCGGCTGTTAACCAAAACATTGGAGGTTTGAGCGCTCGCAGGAGTGCGTGTTGTTGCTTTTTTGTTTGCGCTGATAGTTTGAAGATATGTGCTGATGGTGGTGAGAGTGGAGCACGACTGTCTCCGTAACGCCATTGGCTAGCACGTTCGGCTGTTAACCGAAAAATCTGAGTTTCGATCCCTCCCGGGAGTGGTTTGTCGCTTTTTTCTTTGCGCAGATGGCTTTGAAGATATGTTCTGATGGTTGTGGGAGTGGAGCACGACTGTCTCCGTGGCGCAATTGGCCAGCGCGGTCGGCTGTTAACCGAAAAGTTGGAGGTTCGAGCCCTCCCGGGAGTGGTGTGTTGCTTTTTTATTTGCGCTGTTAGCTTTGAAGATATGTTCTTATGGTGGTGAGAGTGGAGCACGACTGTCTCCGTGGCGCAGTTGGCTAGCGCGATTGGCTGTTAACCGAAAGGTTGGAGGTTCGAGCCCTCCCGGGAGTGGTGTGTTGCTTTTTTTCTTTGCGCTGTTAGCTTTGAAGATATGTTCTGATGGTGGAGAGAGTGGAGCACGACTGTCTCCGTGGCGCAATTGGCTAGCGCGATCGGTTGTTACCGAAAAGTTGGAGGTTCGAGCCCTCCCGGGAGTGGTGTGCTGCTCTTTTCTTTGCACTGATAGCTTTGAAGATATGTTCTGATGGTGGTGAGAGTGGAGCACGACTGTCTCCGTGGCGCAATTGGCTAGCACGATCGGCTGTTAACCGAAAGGTTGAAGGTTTGAGCCCTCCCAGGAGTGGTGGGTTGCTTTTTTCTTTGCACTGATAGCTTTGAAGATATGTTCTGATGGTGGTGAGAGTGAAGCACGACTGTCTCCGTGGCGCCATTGGCTAGCACGTTCGGCTGTTAACCAAAACATTGGAGGTTTGAGCGCTCGCAGGAGTGTGTGTTGTTGCTTTTTTGTTTGCGCTGATAGTTTGAAGATATGTGCTGATGGTGGTGAGAGTGGAGCACGACTGTCTCCGTAACGCCATTGGCTAGCACGTTCGGCTGTTAACCGAAAAATCTGAGTTTCGATCCCTCCCGGGAGTGGTTTGTCGCTTTTTTCTTTGCGCTGATAGCTCTGAAGATATGTTCTGATGGTGCTGAGAGTGGAGCACGACTGTCTCCGTGGAGCAATTTGCTAGCGCAATGGGCTGTTAACTGAAAGGTTGTAGGTTCGAGCCCTCCCTGGAGTGGTGTGTTGCTTTATTTCTTTGCGCTGTTAGCTTTGAAGATATGTTCTGATGGTGGTGAGAGTGGAGCACGACTGTCTCCGTGGCGCCATTGGCTAGCACGTTCGGCTGTTATCCAAAAAATTGGAGGTTTGAGCCCTCCCGGGAGTGGTGTGTCGCTTTTTTCGTTGCGCTGATAGCTTTGAAGATATGTTCTGATGGTGGTGAGAGTGGAGCACGATGTCTCCGTGGCGCAATTTGCTAGCGCGATCGGCTGGTAACTGAAAGGTTGGAGGTTCGAGCCCTCCCGGGAGTGGTGTGTTGCTTTTTTTTCTTTGGGCTGATAGCTTTGAAGATATGTTCCGACGGTGGTGAGAGTGGAGCATGACTGTCTCCGTGGCGCAATTGGCTAGAGCGATCGGCTGTTAACCGAAAAGTTGGAGGTTCGAGCCCTCCCGGGAGTGGTGTGTTGCTTTTTATTTGCGCTGATAGCTTTGAAGATATGTTCTGATGGTGGTGAGAGTGGAGCATGACTGTCTCCGTGGCGCAGTCGGCTAGCGCGATCGGCTGTTAACCGAAAGGTTGGAGGTTCGAGCCCTCCCAGGAGTGGTGTGTTGCTTTTTTCTTTGCACTGATAGCTTTGAAGATATGTTCTGATGGTGGTGAGAGTGGAGCACGATTGTCTCCGTGGCTCAATTGGCTAGCACGATCGGCTGTTAACCGAAAGGTTAAAGGTTTGAGCGCTCGCAGGTGTTGTGTGTTGCTTTTTTGTTTGCGCTGATAGTTTGAAGATATGTTCTGATGGTGGTGAGAGGGGAGCACGACTGTCTTCGTGGCGAAATTGGCTAGCAGGATGGGCTGTTAACCGAGAGGTTGAAGGTTTGAGCCCTCCCAGGAGTGGTGTGTTGCTTTTTTCTTTGCGCTGATAGCTTTGAAGATATGTTCTGATCGTGGTGAGAGTGGAGCACGACTGTCTCCGTGGCGCCAATGGCTAGCACGTTCGGCTGTTAACCAAAAAATTGGAGGTTCGAGCCCTCCCGGGAGAGGTGTGTTGCTTTTTTCTTTGCGCTGATAGCTTTGAAGATATGTTCTGATGGTGGTGAGAGTGGAGCACGACTGTCTCCGTGGAGCAATTTGCTAGCGCGATGGGCTGTTAACTGAAAGGTTGGAGGTTCGAGCCCTCCCGGGAGTGGTGTGTTGCTTTTTTTCTTTGCGCTGTTAGCTTTGAAGATATGTTCTGATGGTGGTGAGAGTGGAACACGACTGTCTCCGTGGCGCAATTGGCTAGCGCGATCGGCTGTTAACCGAGAAGTTGGAGGTTCGAGCCCTCCCGGGAGTGGTGTGCTGCTCTTTTCTTTGCACTGATAGCTTTGAAGATATGTTCTGATGGTGGTGAGAGTGGAGCACGATTGTCTCCGTGGCTCAATTGGCTAGCACGATCGGCTGTTAACCGAAAGGTTAAAGGTTTGAGCGCTCGCAGGTGTTGTGTGTTGCGTTTTTGTTTGCGCTGATAGTTTGAAGATATGTTCTGATGGTGGTGAGAGGGGAGCACGACTGTCTTCGTGGCGAAATTGGCTAGCAGGATGGGCTGTTAACCGAGAGGTTGAAGGTTTGAGCCCTCCCAGGAGTGGTGTGTTGCTTTTTTCTTTGCGCTGATAGCATTGAAGATATGTTCTGATGGTGGTGAGAGTGGAGCACGACTGTCTCCGTGGCGTCAATGGATAGCACGTTCGGCTGTTAACCAAAAAATTGGAGGTTCGAGCCCTCCCGGGAGAGGTGTGTTGCTTTTTTCTTTGCGCTGATAGCTTTGAAGATATGTTCTGATGGTGGTGAGAGTGGAGCACGACTGTCTCCGTGGAGCAATTTGCTAGCGCGATGGGCTGTTAACCGAAAAGTTGGAAGTTCGAGCCCTCCCGGGAGTGGTGTGCTGCTCTTTTCTTTGCGCAGATAGCTTCAAAGATATGTACTGATGGTGGTGAGAGTGGAGCACGACTGTCTCCGTGGCGCAATTGGCTAGCGCGATCGGCTGATAATCGAGAGGTTGGAGGTTCGAGCCCACCCGGTGGTGGTGCAGCGCTTTTTTTTCTTTGCGCAGATAGCTTTGAAGATATGTACTGATGGTGGTGAGAGTGGAGCACGACTGTCTCCGTGGCGCAATTGGCTAGCGCGATCCGCTGTTAACCGAAAGATTGGAGGTTCGAGCCCACCCGGTAGTGGTGTGTTGCTTTTTTTCTTTGCGCTGTTAGCTTTGAAGATATGTTCTGATGGTGGTGAGAGTGGAGCACGACTGTCTCCGTGGCGCAATCGGCTAGCGCGATCCGCTTTTAACCGAAAGATTGGAGGTTCGAGCCCACCCGGGAGTGGTGTGTTGCTTTTTTCTTTGCGCTGATAGCTTTGAAGATATGTTCTGATGGTGGTGAGAGTGGAGCACGACTGTCTCCTTGTCGCAATTTGCTAGCGCGATCGGCTGTTAACCGAAAGGTTGGAGGTTCGAGCCCCCCGGGAGTGGTGTGTTGCTTTTTTTCTTTGCGCTGATAGCTTTGAAGATATGTTCTGATGGTGGTGAGACTGGAGCACGACTGTCTCCGTGGCGCTATTGGCTAGCGCGATTGTCTGTTAACCGAAAGGTCGGAGGTTTGAGCCCTCCCAGGAGTGGTGTATGCTTTTTTCTTTGCGCTGATAGCTCTCAAGATATGTTTTGACGGTGGTGAGATTGGAGCACGACTGTCTCCGTGGCGCCATCGGCTAGCACGTTCGGCTGTTAACCACAAAATTGGAGGTTTGAGCCCTCCCGGGAGTGGTGTGTCGCTTTTTTCTTTGCGCAGATAGCTTTGAATATATGTTCTGATGGTGGTGAGAGTGGAGCACGACTGTCTCCGTAACGCCATTGGCTAGCACGTTCGGCTGTTAACCGAAAAATCTGAGTTTCGATCCCTCCCGGGAGTGGTTTGTCGCTTTTTTCTTTGCGCAGATGGCTTTGAAGATATGTTCTGATGGTTGTGGGAGTGGAGCACGACTGTCTCCGTGGCGCAATTGGCTAGCGCGGTCGGCTGTTAACCGAAAAGTTGGAGGTTCGAGCCCTCCCGGGAGTGGTGTGTTGCTTTTTTATTTGCGCTGTTAGCTTTGAAGATATGTTCTTATGGTGGTGAGAGTGGAGCACGACTGTCTCTGTGGCGCAATTGGCTAGCGCAATCGGCTGTTAACCGAAAGGTTGGAGGTTCGAGCCCTCCCGGGAGTGGTGTGTTGCTTTTTACTTTGCACTGATAGCTTTGAAGATATGTTCTGATGGTGCTGAGAGTGGAGCACGACTGTCTCCGTGGCGCAATTGGCTAGCACGATCGGCTGTTAACCAAAAGGTTGAAGGTTTGAGCCCTCTCAGGAGTGGTGTTTGCGTTTTTCTTTGCGCTGATAGCTCTGAAGATATGTTCTGATGGTGGTGAGAGTGGAGCACGACTGTCTCCGTGGAGCAATTTGCTAGCGCAATGGGCTGTTAACTGAAAGGTTGTAGGTTCGAGCCCTCCCTGGAGTGGTGTGTTGCTTTATTTCTTTGCGCTGTTAGCTTTGAAGATATGTTCTGATGGTGGTGAGAGTGGAGCACGACTGTCTCCGTGGCGCCATTGGCTAGCACGTTCGGCTGTTAACCAAAAAATTGGAGGTTTGAGCCCTCCCGGGAGTGGTGTGTCGCTTTTTTCGTTGCGCTGATAGCTTTGAAGATATGTTCTGATGGTGGTGAGAGTGGAGCACGATGTCTCCGTGGCGCAATTTGCTAGCGCGATCGGCTGGTAACTGAAAGGTTGGAGGTTCGAGCCCTCCCGGGAGTGGTGTGTTGCTTTTTTTTCTTTGGGCTGATAGCTTTGAAGATATGTTCCGACGGTGGTGAGAGTGGAGCATGACTGTCTCCGTGGCGCAATTGGCTAGAGCGATCGGCTGTTAACCGAAAAGTTGGAGGTTCGAGCCCTCCCGGGAGTGGTGTGTTGCTTTTTATTTGCGCTGATAGCTTTGAAGATATGTTCTGATGGTGGTGAGAGTGGAGCATGACTGTCTCCGTGGCGCAGTCGGCTAGCGCGATCGGCTGTTAACCGAAAGGTTGGAGGTTCGAGCCCTCCCAGGAGTGGTGTGTTGCTTTTTTCTTTGCACTGATAGCTTTGAAGATATGTTCTGATGGTGGTGAGAGTGGAGCACGATTGTCTCCGTGGCTCAATTGGCTAGCACGATCGGCTGTTAACCGAAAGGTTAAAGGTTTGAGCGCTCGCAGGTGTTGTGTGTTGCTTTTTTGTTTGCGCTGATAGTTTGAAGATATGTTCTGATGGTGGTGAGAGGGGAGCACGACTGTCTTCGTGGCGAAATTGGCTAGCAGGATGGGCTGTTAACCGAGAGGTTGAAGGTTTGAGCCCTCCCAGGAGTGGTGTGTTGCTTTTTTCTTTGCGCTGATAGCTTTGAAGATATGTTCTGATGGTGGTGAGAGTGGAGCACGACTGTCTCCGTGGCGCCAATGGCTAGCACGTTCGGCTGTTAACCAAAAAATTGGAGGTTCGAGCCCTCCCGGGAGAGGTGTGTTGCTTTTTTCTTTGCGCTGATAGCTTTGAAGATATGTTCTGATGGTGGTGAGAGTGGAGCACGACTGTCTCCGTGGAGCAATTTGCTAGCGCGATGGGCTGTTAACTGAAAGGTTGGAGGTTCGAGCCCTCCCGGGAGTGGTGTGTTGCTTTTTTTCTTTGCGCTGTTAGCTTTGAAGATATGTTCTGATGGTGGTGAGAGTGGAACACGACTGTCTCCGTGGCGCAATTGGCTAGCGCGATCGGCTGTTAACCGAGAAGTTGGAGGTTCGAGCCCTCCCGGGAGTGGTGTGCTGCTCTTTTCTTTGCACTGATAGCTTTGAAGATATGTTCTGATGGTGGTGAGAGTGGAGCACGATTGTCTCCGTGGCTCAATTGGCTAGCACGATCGGCTGTTAACCGAAAGGTTAAAGGTTTGAGCGCTCGCAGGTGTTGTGTGTTGCGTTTTTGTTTGCGCTGATAGTTTGAAGATATGTTCTGATGGTGGTGAGAGGGGAGCACGACTGTCTTCGTGGCGAAATTGGCTAGCAGGATGGGCTGTTAACCGAGAGGTTGAAGGTTTGAGCCCTCCCAGGAGTGGTGTGTTGCTTTTTTCTTTGCGCTGATAGCTTTGAAGATATGTTCTGATGGTGGTGAGAGTGGAGCACGACTGTCTCCGTGGCGTCAATGGATAGCACGTTCGGCTGTTAACCAAAAAATTGGAGGTTCGAGCCCTCCCGGGAGAGGTGTGTTGCTTTTTTCTTTGCGCTGATAGCTTTGAAGATATGTTCTGATGGTGGTGAGAGTGGAGCACGACTGTCTCCGTGGAGCAATTTGCTAGCGCGATGGGCTGTTAACCGAAAAGTTGGAGGTTCGAGCCCTCCCGGTAGTGGTGTGTTGCTTTTTTTCTTTGCGCTGTTAGCTTTGAAGATATGTTCTGATGGTGGTGAGAGTGGAGCACGACTGTCTCCGTGGCGCAATCGGCTAGCGCGATCCGCTTTTAACCGAAAGATTGGAGGTTCGAGCCCACCCGGGAGTGGTGTGTTGCTTTTTTCTTTGCGCTGTTAGCTTTGAAGATATGTTCTGATGGTGGTGAGAGTGGAGCACGACTGTCTCCGTGGCGCAATCGGCTAGCGCGATCCGCTTTTAACCGAAAGATTGGAGGTTCGAGCCCACCCGGGAGTGGTGTGTTGCTTTTTTCTTTGCGCTGATAGCTTTGAAGATATGTTCTGATGGTGGTGAGAGTGGAGCACGACTGTCTCCGTGGCGCAATTGGCTAGCGCGATCGGCTGATAATCGAGAGGTTGGAGGTTCGAGCCCACCCGGTGGTGGTGCAGCGCTTTTTTTTTCTTGGCGCAGATAGCTTTGAAGATATGTACTGATGGTGGTGAGAGTGGAGCACGACTGTCTCCGTGGCGCAATTGGCTAGCGCGATCCGCTGTTAACCGAAAGATTGGAGGTTCGAGCCCACCCGGTAGTGGTGTGTTGCTTTTTTTCTTTGCGCTGTTAGCTTTGAAGATATGTTCTGATGGTGGTGAGAGTGGAGCACGACTGTCTCCGTGGCGCAATCGGCTAGCGCGATCCGCTTTTAACCGAAAGATTGGAGGTTCGAGCCCACCCGGGAGTGGTGTGTTGCTTTTTTCTTTGCGCTGATAGCTTTGAAGATATGTTCTGATGGTGGTGAGAGTGGAGCACGACTGTCTCCTTGTCGCAATTTGCTAGCGCGATCGGCTGTTAACCGAAAGGTTGGAGGTTCGAGCCCCCCGGGAGTGGTGTGTTGCTTTTTTTCTTTGCGCTGATAGCTTTGAAGATATGTTCTGATGGTGGTGAGACTGGAGCACGACTGTCTCCGTGGCGCTATTGGCTAGCGCGATTGTCTGTTAACCGAAAGGTCGGAGGTTTGAGCCCTCCCAGGAGTGGTGTATGCTTTTTTCTTTGCGCTGATAGCTCTGAAGATATGTTTTGACGGTGGTGAGATTGGAGCACGACTGTCTCCGTGGCGCCATCGGCTAGCACGTTCGGCTGTTAACCACAAAATTGGAGGTTTGAGCCCTCCCGGGAGTGGTGTGTCGCTTTTTTCTTTGCGCAGATAGCTTTGAATATATGTTCTGATGGTGGTGAGAGTGGAGCACGACTGTCTCCGTAACGCCATTGGCTAGCACGTTCGGCTGTTAACCAAAAAATTGGAGGTTTGAGCCCTCCCGGGATTGGTGTGTTGCTTTTTTTCTTTGCGCTGTTAGCTTTGAAGATATGTTCTGATGGTGGTGACAGTGGAGTACGACTGTCTCCGTGGCGCAATTGGCTAGCGCGATCGGCTGTTAACCGAAAATTTGGAGGTTCGAGCCCTCCCGGGAGTGGTGTGTTGCTTTTTTCTTTGCACTGACAGCTTTGAAGATATGTTCTGATGGTGGTGAGAGTAAAGCACGACTGTCTCCGTGGCGCAATTGGCTAGCACGATCGGCTGTTAACCGAAAGGTTGGAGGTTTGAACCCTCCCGGGAGTGGTGTGTCGCTTTTTTCTTTGCGCAGATAGCTTTGAAGATATGTTCTGATGGCGATTAGAGTGAAGCACGACTGTCTCCGTGGCGCTATTGGCTAGCGCGATCGGCTGTTAACCGAAAGGTTGGAGGTTCTAGCCCTCCCGGGAGTGGTGTGTTGCTTATTTCTTTGCACTGATAGCTTTGAAGATATGTTCTGATGGTGGTGAGAGTGGAGCACGATGTATCTGTGGCGCAATTTGCTAGCGCGATCGGCTGTTAACCGAAAGGTTGGAGGTTCTAGCCCTCCCGGGAGTGGTGTGTTGCTTATTTCTTTGCAATGATAGCTTTGAAGATATGTTCTGATGGTGGTGAGAGTGGAGCACGATGTATCTGTGGCGCAATTTGCTAGCGCGATCGGCTGTTTACCGAAAGGTTGGAGGTTTGAGCCCTCCCGGGAGTGGTGTGTTGCTTTTTTTCTTTGCGCTGTTAGCTTTGAAGATATGTTCTGATGGTGGTGACAGTGGAGCACGACTGTCTCCGTGGCGCAATTGGCTAGCGCGATCGGCTGTTAACCGAAAATTTGGAGGTTCGAGCCCTCCCGGGAGTGGTGTGTTGCTTTTTTCTTTGCACTGACAGCTTTGAAGATATGTTCTGATGGTGGTGAGAGTGGAGCACGATGTATCTGTGGCGCAATTTGCTAGCGCGATCGGCTGTTTACCGAAAGGTTGGAGGTTTGAGCCCTCCCGGGAGTGGTGTGTTGCTTTTTTTCTTTGCGCTGTTAACTTTGAAGATATGTTCTGATGGTGGTGAGAGTGGAGCACGACTGTCTCCGTGGCGCAATTGGCTAGCGCGATCGGCTGTTAACCGAAAGGTTGGAGGTTCGAGCCCTCCCGGAAGTGGTGTGTTGCTTTTTTTCTTTGCGCTGATAGCTTTGAAGTTATGTTCTGATGGTTGTGAGAGTGGAGCACGACTGTCTTCGTGGCGCAGTTGGCTAGGGCGATCGGCTGTTAACCGAAAGGTTGCAGGTTCGAGCCCTCCCAGGAGTGGTGTGTTGCTTTTTTCTTTGCACTGATAGCTTTGAAGATATGTACTGATGGTGGTGAGAGTGGAGCACGACTGTCTCCTTGGCGCAGTTGGCTAGCGCGATTGGCTGTTAACCGAAAGGTTGGAGGTTCGAGCCCTCCCGGGAGTGGTGTGTTGCTTTTTTTCTTTGCGCTGTTAGCTTTGAAGATATGTTCTGATGGTGGAGAGAGTGGAGCACGACTGTCTCCGTGGCGCAATTGGCTAGCGCGATCGGTTGTTACCGAAAAGTTAGAGGTTCGAGCCCTCCCGGGAGTGGTGTGCTGCTCTTTTCTTTGCACTGATAGCTTTGAAGATATGTTCTGATGGTGGTGAGAGTGGAGCACGACTGTCTCCGTGGCGCAATTGGCTAGCACGATCGGCTGTTAACCGAAAGGTTGAAGGTTTGAGCCCTCCCAGGAGTGGTGGGTTGCTCTTTTCTTAGCGCTGATAGCTTTGAAGATATGTTCTGATGGTGGTGAGAGTGAAGCACGACTGTCTCCGTGGCGCCATTGGCTAGCACGTTCGGCTGTTAACCAAAACATTGGAGGTTTGAGCGCTCGCAGGAGTGTGTGTTGTTGCTTTTTTGTTTGCGCTGATAGTTTGAAGATATGTGCTGATGGTGGTGAGAGTGGAGCACGACTGTCTCCGTAACGCCATTGGCTAGCACGATCGGCTGTTAACCGAAAGGTTGGAGGTTCTAGCCCTCCCGGGAGTGGTTTGTCGCTTTTTTCTTTGCGCAGATGGCTTTGAAGATATGTTCTGATTGTTGTGGGAGTGGAGCTCGATGTCTCCGTGGCGCAATTTGCTAGCGCGATTGGCTGTTAACCGAAAGGTTGGAGGTTCGAGCCCTCCCGGGAGTGGTGTGTTGCGTTTTTGTTTGCACTGATAGCTTTGAAGATATGTTCTGATGGTGGTGAGAGTGGAGCACGACTGTCTCCGTGGTGCAGTTGGCTAGCGCGATCGGCTGTTAACCGAAAGGTTGTAGGTTTGAGCCCTCCCAGGAGTGGTGTGTTGCTTTTCCTTTGCACTGATAGCTTTGAAGATATGTTCTGATGGTGGTTAGAGTGGAGCACGACTGTCTCCGTGGCTCAATTGGCTAGCACGATCAGCTGTTAACCGAAAGGTTGAAGGTTTGAGCGCTCGCAGGAGTGGTGTGTTGCTTTTTTGTTTGCGCTGATAGTTTGAAGATATGTTCTGATGGTGGTAAGAGTGGAGCACGACTGTCTCCGTAACGCCATTGGCTAGCACGTTCGGCTGTTAACCAAAAAATTGGAGGTTTCAGCCCTCCCGGGAGTGGTGTGTTGCTTTTTTTCTTTGCGCTGTTAGCTTTGAAGATATGTTCTGATGGTGGTGAGAGTGGAGCACGACTGTCTCCGTGGCGCAATTGGCTAGCGCGATCGGCTGTTAACCGAAAATTTGGAGGTTCGAGCCCTCCCGGGAGTGGTGTGTTGCTTTTTTCTTTGCACTGATAGCTTTGAAGATATGTTCTGATGGTGGTGAGAGTGGAGCACGACTGCCTCCGTGGCGCAATTGGCTAGCACGATCGGCTGTTAACCGAAAGGTTGAAGGTTTGAACCCTCCCAGGAGTGGTGTGTTGCTTTTTTCTTTGCGCTGATAGCTTTGAAGATATGTTCTGATGGTGGTGAGAGTGGAGCAAAACTGTCTCCGTGGCGCCATTGGCTAGCACGTTCGGCTGTTAACCAAAAAATCGGAGGTTTGAGCCCTCCCGGGAGTGGTGTGTTGCTTTTTTCTTTGCGCAGATAGCTTTGAAGATATGTGCTGATGATGGTTAGAGTGGAGCACAACTGTCTCCGTGGCGCTATTGGCTAGCGCGATCGGCTGTTAACCGAAAGGTTGGAGGTTCTAGCCCTCCCGGGAGTGGTGTGTTGCTTATTTCTTTGCACTGATAGCTTTGAAGATATGTTCTGATGGTGGTGAGAGTGGAGCACGATGTATCTGTGGCGCAATTTGATAGCGCGATCGGCTGTTAACCGAAAGGTTGGAGGTTCGAGCCCTCCCGGGAGTGGTGTGTTGCTTTTTTTCTTTGCGCTGATAGCTTTGAAGATATGTTCTGATGGTGGTGAAAGTGGAGCACGACTGTCTACGTGGCGCAATTGGCTAGCGCGATCGGCTGTTAACTGAAAGTTTGGAGGTTTGAGCCCTCCCGGGAGTGGTGTGTTGCTTTTTTTCTTTGGGCTGATAGCTTTGAAGATATGTTCTGATGGTGGTGAGAGAGGAGCACGACTGTCTTCGTGGCGCAGTTGGCTAGCGCGATCAGCTGTTAACCGAAAGGTTGGAGGTTCGAGCCCTCCCAGGAGTGGTGTGTTGCTTTTTTGTTTGCACTGATAGCCTTGAAGATATGTTCTGATGGTGGTGAGAGTGGAGCACGACTGTCTCCGTGGCGCAGTTGGCTAGCGCGATTGGCTAGTAACCGAAAGGTTTAAGGTTTGAGCGCTCGCAGGTGTTGTGTGTTGCTTTTTTGTTTGCGCTGATAGTTTGAAGATATGTTCTGACGGTGGTGAGAGGAGAGCACGACTGTCTTCGTGGCGAAATTGGCTAGCAGGATGGGCTGTTAACCGAGGGGTTTAAGGTTTGAGCCCTCCCAGGAGTGGTGTGTTGCTTTTTTCTTTGCGCTGATAGCTTTGAAGATATGTTCTGATGGTGGTGAGAGTGGAGCACGACTGTCTCCGTGGCGCCAATGGCTAGCACGTTCGGCTGTTAACCAAAAAATTGGAGGTTCGAGCCCTCCCGGGAGAGGTGTGTTGCTTTTTTCTTTGCGCTGATAGCTTTGAAGATATGTTCTGATGGTGGTGAGAGTGGAGCACGACTGTCTCCGTGGAGCAATTTGCTAGCGCGATGGGCTGTTAACTGAAAGGTTGGAGGTTCGAGCCCTCCCGGGAGTGGTGTGTTGCTTTTTTTCTTTGCGCTGTTAGCTTTGAAGATATGTTCTGATGGTGGTGAGAGTGGAACACGACTGTCTCCGTGGCGCAATTGGCTAGCGCGATCGGCTGTTAACCGAAAAGTTGGAGGTTCGAGCCCTCCCGGGAGTGGTGTGCTGCTCTTTTCTTTGCACTGATAGCTTTGAAGATATGTTCTGATGGTGGTGAGAGTGGAGCACGATTGTCTCCGTGGCTCAATTGGCTAGCACGATCGGCTGTTAACCGAAAGGTTAAAGGTTTGAGCGCTCGCAGGTGTTGTGTGTTGCGTTTTTGTTTGCGCTGATAGTTTGAAGATATGTTCTGATGGTGGTGAGAGGGGAGCACGACTGTCTTCGTGGCGAAATTGGCTAGCAGGATGGGCTGTTAACCGAGAGGTTGAAGGTTTGAGCCCTCCCAGGAGTGGTGTGTTGCTTTTTTCTTTGCGCTGATAGCTTTGAAGATATGTTGTGATGGTGGTGAGAGTGGAGTACGACTGTCTCCGTGGCGTCAATGGCTAGCACGTTCGGCTGTTAACCAAAAAATTGAAGGTTCGAGCCCTCCCGGGAGAGGTGTGTTGCTTTTTTCTTTGCGCTGATAGCTTTGAAGATATGTTCTGATGGTGGTGAGAGTGGAGCACGACTGTCTCCGTGGAGCAATTTGCTAGCGCGATGGGCTGTTAACCGAAAAGTTGGAGGTCCGAGCCCTCCCGGGAGTGGTGTGCTGCTCTTTTCTTTGCACTGATAGCTTTGAAGATATGTTCTTATGGTGGTGAGAGTGGAGCACGACTGTCTCTGTGGCGCAATTGGCTAGCGCAATCGGCTGTTAACCGAAAGGTTGGAGGTTCGAGCCCTCCCGGGAGTGGTGTGTTGCTTTTTACTTTGCACTGATAGCTTTGAAGATATGTTCTGATGGTGCTGAGAGTGGAGCACGACTGTCTCCGTGGCGCAATTGGCTAGCACTATCGGCTGTTAACCAAAAGGTTGAAGGTTTGAGCCCTCCCAGGAGTGGTGTTTGCGTTTTTCTTTGCGCTGATAGCTCTGAAGATATGTTCTGATGGTGGTGAGAGTGGAGCACGACTGTCTCCGTGGCGCCATTGGCTAGCACGTTCGGCTGGTAACCAAAAAATTGGAGGTTTGAGCCCTCCCGGGAGTGGTGTGTCGCTTTTTTCTTTGCACTGATAGCTTTGAAGATATGTTCTGATGATGGTGCGAGTGGAGCACGACTGCCTCCGTGGCGCAATTGGCTAGCGCGGTCGGCTGTTAACCGAAAGGTTGGAGGTTCGAGCCCACCCGGTGGTGGTGCGGCGCGTTTTTTTCTTTGCGCAGATAGCTTCGAAGATATGTACTGATGGTGGTGAGAGTGGAGCACGACTGTCTCCGTGGCGCAATTGGCTAGCGCGATCGGCTGATAATCGAGAGGTTGGAGGTTCGAGCCCACCCGGTGGTGGTGCAGCGCTTTTTTTTTCTTTGCGCAGATAGCTTTGAAGATATGTACTGATGGTGGTGAGAGTGGAGCACGACTGTCTCCGTGGCGCAATTGGCTAGCGCGATCCGCTTTTAACCGAAAGATTGGAGGTTCGAGCCCACCCGGGAGTGGTGTGTTGCTTTTTTCTTTGCGCTGATAGCTTTGAAGATATGTTCTGATGGTGGTGAGAGTGGAGCACGACTGTCTCCTTGTCGCAATTTGCTAGCGCGATCGGCTGTTAACCGAAAGGTTGGAGGTTCGAGCCCCCCGGGAGTGGTGTGCTGCTTTTTTCTTTGCGCTGATAGCTTTGAAGATATGTTCTGATGGTGATGAGACTGGAGCACGACTGTCTCCGTGGCGCTATTGGCTAGCGCGATTGGCTGTTAACCGAAAGGTTGGAGGTTTGAGCCCTCCCAGGAGTGGTGTATGCTTTTTTCTTTGCGCTGATAGCTCTGAAGATATGTTTTGACGGTGGTGAGATTGGAGCACGACTGTCTCCGTGGCGCCATCGGCTAGCACGTTCGGCTGTTAACCACAAAATTGGAGGTTTGAGCCCTCCCGGGAGTGGTGTGTCGCTTTTTTTTTGCGCAGATAGGTTTGAATATATGTTCTGATGGTGGTGAGAGTGGAGCACGACTGTCTCCGTAACGCCATTGGCTAGCACGTTCGGCTGTTAACCAAAAAATTGGAGGTTTGAGCCCTCCCGGGAGTGGTGTGTTGCTTTTTTTCTTTGCGCTGTTAGCTTTGAAGATATGTTCTGATGGTGGTGAGAGTGGAGCACGACTGTCTCCGTGGCGCAATTGGCTAGCGCGATCGGCTGTTAACCGAAAATTTGGAGGTTCGAGCCCTCCCGGGAGTGGTGTGTTGCTTTTTTCTTTGCACTGATAGCTTTGAAGATATGTTCTGATGGTGGTGAGAGTGGAGCACGGCTGTCTCCGTGGCGCAATTGGCTAGCACGATCGGCTGTTAACCGAAAGGTTGAAGGTTTGAACCCTCCCAGGAGTGGTGTGTTGCTTTTTTCTTTGCGCTAATAGCTTTTAAGTTATGTTCTCATGGTGGTGAGAGTGGAGCAAGACTGTCTCCGTGGCGCCATTGGCTAGCACGTTCGGCTGTTAACCAAAAAATTGGAGGTTTGAGCCCTCCCGGGAGTGGTGTGTCGCTTTTTTCTTTGCGCAGATAGCTTTGAAGATATGTTCCGATGGCGATTAGAGTGAAGCACGACTGCCTCCGTGGCGCTATTGGCTAGCGCGATCGGCTGTTAACCGAAAGGTTGGAGGTTCTAGCCCTCCCGGGAGTGGTGTGTTGCTTATTTCTTTGCACTGATAGCTTTGAAGATATGTTCTGATGGTGGTGAGAGTGGAGCACGATGTATCTGTGGCGCAATTTGCTAGCGCGATCGGCAGTTAACCGAAAGGTTGGAGGTTTGAGCCCTCCCGGGAGTGGTGTGTTGCTTTTTTTCTATGCGCTGTTAGCTTTGAAGATATGTTCTGATAGTGGTGAGAGTGGAGCACGACTGTCTCCGTGGCGCAATTGGCTAGCGCGATCGGCTGTTAACCGAAAGGTTGGAGGTTCTAGCCCTCCCGGGAGTGGTGTGTTGCTTATTTCTTTGCACTGATAGCTTTGAAGATATGTTCTGATGGTGGTGAGAGTGGAGCACGATGTATCTGTGGCGCAATTTGCTAGCGCGATCGGCTGTTAACCGAAAGGTTGGAGGTTCGAGCCCTCCCGGAAGTGGTGTGTTGCTTGTTTTCTTTGCGCTGATAGCTTTGAAGATATGTTCTGATGGTTGTGAGAGTGGAGCACGACTGTCTTCGTGGCGCAGTTGGCTAGGGCGATCGGCTGTTAACCGAAAGGTTGCAGGTTCGAGCCCTCCCAGGAGTGGTGTGTTGCTTTTTTCTTTGCACTGATAGCTTTGAAGATATGTACTGATGGTGGTGAGAGTGGAGCACGACTGTCTCCGTGGCGCAGTTGGCTAGCGCGATTGGCTGTTAACCGAAAGGTTGGAGGTTCGAGCCCTCCCGGGAGTGGTTTGTCGCTTTTTTCTTTGCGCAGATGGCTTTGAAGATATGTTCTGATGGTTGTGGGAGTGGAGCTCGATGTCTCCGTGGCGCAATTTGCTAGCGCGATTGGCTGTTAACCGAAAGGTTGGAGGTTCGAGCCCTCCCGGGAGTGGTGTGTTGCGTTTTTCTTTGCACTGATAGCTTTGAAGATATGTTCTGATGGTGGTGAGAGTGGAGCACGACTGTCTCCGTGGTGCAGTTGGCTAGCGCGATCGGCTGTTAACCGATAGGTTGGAGGTTTGAGGCCTCCCAGGAATGGTGTGTTGCTTTTCCTTTGCACTGATAGCTTTGAAGATATGTTCTGATGGTGGTTAGAGTGGAGCACGACTGTCTCCGTGGCTCAATTGGCTAGGACGATCAGCTGTTAACCGAAAGGTTGAAGGTTTGAGCGCTCGCAGGAGTGGTGTGTTGCTTTTTTGTTTGCGCTGATAGTTTGAAGATATGTTCTGATGGTGGTAAGAGTGGAGCACGACTGTCTCCGTAACGCCATTGGCTAGCACGTTCGGCTGTTAACCAAAAAATTGGAGGTTTCAGCCCTCCCGGTAGTGGTGTGTTGCTTTTTTTCTTTGCGCTGTTAGCTTTGAAGATATGTTCTGATGGTGGTGAGAGTGGAGCACGACTGTCTCCGTGGCGCAATTGGCTAGCGCGATCGGCTGTTAACCGAAAATTTGGAGGTTCGAGCCCTCCCGGGAGTGGTGTGTTGCTTTTTTCTTTGCACTGATAGCTTTGAAGATATGTTCTGATGGTGGTGAGAGTGGAGCATGACTGCCTCCGTGGCGCAATTGGCTAGCACGATCGGCTGTTAACCGAAAGGTTGAAGGTTTGAACCCTCCCAGGAGTGGTGTGTTGCTTTTTTCTTTGCGCTGATAGCTTTGAAGATATGTTCTGATGGTGGTGAGAGTGGAGCAAAACTGTCTCCGTGGCGCCATTGGCTAGCACGTTCGGCTGTTAACCAAAAAATTGGAGGTTTGAGCCCTCCCGGGAGTGGTGTGTTGCTTTTTTCTTTGCGCAGATAGCTTTGAAGATATGTTCTGATGGTGGTTAGAGTGGAGCACGACTGTCTCCGTGGCGCTATTGGCTAGCGCGATCGGCTGTTAACCGAAAGGTTGGAGGTTCTAGCCCTCCCGGGAGTGGTGTGTTGCTTATTTCTTTGCACTGATAGCTTTGAAGATATGTTCTGATGGTGGTGAGAGTGGAGCACGATGTATCTGTGGCGCAATTTGCTAGCGCGATCGGCTGTTAACCGAAAGGTTGGAGGTTCGAGCCCTCCCGGGAGTGGTGTGTTGCTTTTTTTCTTTGCGCTGATAGCTTTGAAGATATGTTCTGATGGTGGTGAAAGTGGAGCACGACTGTCTACGTGGCGCAATTGGCTAGCGCGATCGGCTGTTAACTGAAAGTTTGGAGGTTTGAGCCCTCCCGGGAGTGGTGTGTTGCTTTTTTTTCTTTGGGCTGATAGCTTTGAAGATATTTTCTGATGGTGGTGAGAGAGGAGCACGACTGTCTTCGTGGCGCAATTTGCTAGCGCGATCGGCTGTTAACCGAAAGGTTGGAGGTTCGAGCCCTCCCGGAAGTGGTGTGTTGCTTTTTTTCTTTGCGCTGATAGCTTTGAAGATATGTTCTGATGGTTGTGAGAGTGGAGCACGACTGTCTTCGTGGCGCAGTTGGCTAGGGCGATCGGCTGTTAACCGAAAGGTTGCAGGTTCGAGCCCTCCCAGGAGTGGTGTGTTGCTTTTTTCTTTGCACTGATAGCTTTGAAGATATGTTCTGATGGCGATTAGAGTGAAGCACGACTGTCTCCGTGGCGCTATTGGCTAGCGCGATCGGCTGTTAACCGATAGGTTGGAGGTTCTAGCCCTCCCGGGAGTGGTGTGTTGCTTATTTCTTTGCACTGATAGCTTTGAAGATATGTTCTGATGGGGGTGAGAGTGGAGCACGATGTATCTGTGGCGCAATTTGCTAGCGCGATCGGCTGTTAACCGAAAGGTTGGAGGTTTGAGCCCTCCCGGGAGTGGTGTGTTGCTTTTTTTCTATGCGCTGTTAGCTTTGAAGATATGTTCTGATGGTGGTGAGAGTGGAGCACGACTGTCTCCGTGGCGCAATTGGCTAGCGCGATCGGCTGTTAACCGAAAGGTTGGAGGTTCTAGCCCTCCCGGGAGTGGTGTGTTGCTTATTTCTTTGCACTGATAGCTTTGAAGATATGTTCTGATGGTGGTGAGAGTGGAGCACGATGTATCTGTGGCGCAATTTGCTAGCGCGATCGGCTGTTAACCGAAAGGTTGGAGGTTCGAACCCTCCCGGAAGTGGTGTGTTGCTTGTTTTCTTTGCGCTGATAGCTTTGAAGATATGTTCTGATGGTTGTGAGAGTGGAGCACGACTGTCTTCGTGGCGCAGTTGGCTAGGGCGATCGGCTGTTAACCGAAAGGTTGCAGGTTCGAGCCCTCCCAGGAGTGGTGTGTTGCTTTTTTCTTTGCACTGATAGCTTTGAAGATATGTACTTATGGTGGTGAGAGTGGAGCACGACTGTCTCCGTGGCGCAGTTGGCTAGCGCGATTGGCTGTTAACCGAAAGGTTGGAGGTTCGAGCCCTCCCGGGAGTGGTGTGTTGCGTTTTTCTTTGCACTGATAGCTTTGAAGATATGTTCTGATGGTGTTGAGAGTGGAGCACGACTGTCTCCGTGGTGCAGTTGGCTAGCGCGATCGGCTGTTAACCGATAGGTTGGAGGTTTGAGCCCTCCCAGGAGTGGTGTGTTGCTTTTCCTTTGCACTGATAGCTTTGAAGATATGTTCTGATGGTGGTTAGAGTGGAGCACGACTGTCTCCGTGGCTCAATTGGCTAGGACGATCAGCTGTTAACCGAAAGGTTGAAGGTTTGAGCGCTCGCAGGAGTGGTGTGTTGCTTTTTTGTTTGCGCTGATAGTTTGAAGATATGTTCTGATGGTGGTAAGAGTGGAGCACGACTGTCTTCGTGGCGCAGTTGGCTAGGGCGATCGGCTGTTAACCGAAAGGTTGCAGGTTCGAGCCCTCCCAGGAGTGGTGTGTTGCTTTTTTCTTTGCACTGATAGCTTTGAAGATATGTTCTGATGGCGATTAGAGTGAAGCACGACTGTCTCCGTGGCGCTATTGGCTAGCGCGATCGGCTGTTAACCGAAAGGTTGGAGGTTCTAGCCCTCCCGGGAGTGGTGTGTTGCTTATTTCTTTGCACTGATAGCTTTGAAGATATGTTCTGATGGGGGTGAGAGTGGAGCACGATGTATCTGTGGCGCAATTTGCTAGCGCGATCGGCTGTTAACCGAAAGGTTGGAGGTTTGAGCCCTCCCGGGAGTGGTGTGTTGCTTTTTTTCTATGCGCTGTTAGCTTTGAAGATATGTTCTGATGGTGGTGAGAGTGGAGCACGACTGTCTCCGTGGCGCAGTTGGCTAGGGCGATCGGCTGTTAACCGAAAGGTTGGAGGTTCGAGCCCTCCCGGGAGTGGTTTGTCGCTTTTTTCTTTGCGCAGATGGCTTTGAAGATATGTTCTGATGGTTGTGGGAGTGGAGCTCGATGTCTCCGTGGCGCAATTTGCTAGCGCGATTGGCTGTTAACCGAAAGGTTGGAGGTTCGAGCCCTCCCGGGAGTGGTGTGTTGCGTTTTTCTTTGCACTGATAGCTTTGAAGATATGTTCTGATGGTGGTGAGAGTGGAGCACGACTGTCTCCGTGGTGCAGTTGGCTAGCGCGATCGGCTGTTAACCGATAGGTTGGAGGTTTGAGCCCTCCCAGGAGTGGTGTGTTGCTTTTCCTTTGCACTGATAGCTTTGAAGATATGTTCTGATGGTGGTTAGAGTGGAGCACGACTGTCTCCGTGGCTCAATTGGCTAGGACGATCAGCTGTTAACCGAAAGGTTGAAGGTTTGAGCGCTCGCAGGAGTGGTGTGTTGCTTTTTTGTTTGCGCTGATAGTTTGAAGATATGTTCTGATGGTGGTAAGAGTGGAGCACGACTGTCTCCGTAACGCCATTGGCTAGCACGTTCGGCTGTTAACCAAAAAATTGGAGGTTTCAGCCCTCCCGGTAGTGGTGTGTTGCTTTTTTTCTTTGCGCTGTTAGCTTTGAAGATATGTTCTGATGGTGGTGAGAGTGGAGCACGACTGTCTCCGTGGCGCAATTGGCTAGCGCGATCGGCTGTTAACCGAAAATTTGGAGGTTCGAGCCCTCCCGGGAGTGGTGTGTTGCTTTTTTCTTTGCACTGATAGCTTTGAAGATATGTTTTGATGGTGGTGAGAGTGGAGCATGACTGCCTCCGTGGCGCAATTGGCTAGCACGATCGGCTGTTAACCGAAAGGTTGAAGGTTTGAACCCTCCCAGGAGTGGTGTGTTGCTTTTTTGTTTGCGCTGATAGCTTTGAAGATATGTTCTGATGGTGGTGAGAGTGGAGCAAAACTGTCTCCGTGGCGCCATTGGCTAGCACGTTCGGCTGTTAACCAAAAAATTGGAGGTTTGAGCCCTCCCGGGAGTGGTGTGTTGCTTTTTTTTGCGCAGATAGCTTTGAAGATATGTTCTGATGGTGGTTAGAGTGGAGCACGACTGTCTCCGTGGCGCTATTGGCTAGCGCGATCGGCTGTTAACCGAAAGGTTGGAGGTTCTAGCCCTCCCGGGAGTGGTGTGTTGCTTATTTCTTTGCACTGATAGCTTTGAAGATATGTTCTGATGGTGGTGAGAGTGGAGCACGATGTATCTGTGGCGCAATTTGCTAGCGCGATCGGCTGTTAACCGAAAGGTTGGAGGTTCGAGCCCTCCCGGGAGTGGTGTGTTGCTTTTTTTCTTTGCGCTGATAGCTTTGAAGATATGTTCTGATGGTGGTGAAAGTGGAGCACGACTGTCTACGTGGCGCAATTGGCTAGCGCGATCGGCTGTTAACTGAAAGTTTGGAGGTTTGAGCCCTCCCGGGAGTGGTGTGTTGCTTTTTTTTCTTTGGGCTGATAGCTTTGAAGATATTTTCTGATGGTGGTGAGAGAGGAGCACGACTGTCTTCGTGGCGCAATTTGCTAGCGCGATCGGCTGTTAACCGAAAGGTTGGAGGTTCGAGCCCTCCCGGAAGTGGTGTGTTGCTTTTTTTCTTTGGGCTGATAGCTTTGAAGATATCTTCTGATGGTGGTGAGAGTTGAGCAGGACTGTCTCCATGGCGCAATTGGCGAGCACGATCGGTGTTAACCAAAAGGTTGGAGGTTCGAGCCCACCCGGGAGTGCTGTGTTGCTTTTTTCTTTGCGATGATAGCTTTGAAGATATGTTCTGATGGTGGTGAGAGCGGAGCAAGACTGTCTCTATGGCGCAATTGGCTAGCGCGATCGGCTGTTAACCGAAAAGTTGGAGGTTCGAGCCCACTCGGTGGTGGTGCAGTGCTTTTTTTCCTTTGGGCTGATAGCTTTGAAGATATGTTCTGATGGTGGTGAGAGTGGAGCAGGACTGTCTCCGTGGCGCAATTGGCTAGCGTGATCGGCTGTTAACCGAAAACTTGGAGGTTCGAGCCCAACCGGTGGTGGTGTGGTGCTTTTTTTCTTTGGGCTGATAGCTTTGAAGATATCTTCTGATGGTGGTGAGAGTTGAGCAGGACTGTCTCCATGGCGCAATTGGCGAGCACGATCGGTGTTAACCAACCGGTCGGAGGTTCGAGCCCACGCGGTGGTGGTATGACGCTTTTTTTTCTTTGGGCTGATAGCTTTGAAGATATGTTCTGATGGTGGTGAGAGTGAAGCAGGACTGTCTCCGTGGCGCATTGGCTAGCGCGATCGGCTGTTAACCGAAAGGTAGGAGTTTCGAGCCCACCCGGCGGTGGTGCGGCGCTTTTTTTTTCTTTGGGCTGATAGCTTTGAAGATATGTTCTGATGGTGGTGAGAGGAGAGCAGGACTGTCTCCGTGGCGCAATTGGCTAGCGCGATCGGCTGTTAACCGAAAGGTTGGAGTTTCGATCCCTCCCGGGAGTGGTGTGTTGCTTTTTTCTTTGCGCTGATAGCTTTGAAGATATGTTCTGATGGTGGTGAGAGTGGAGCACGACTGTCTCCGTGACGCAGTTGGCTAGCGCGATCGGCTGTTAACCGAAAGGTTGGAGGTTCGTGCCCACCCGGGGGTGGTGCGGCGCTTTTTTTCTTTGTGCTGATAGCTTTGAAGATATGTTCTGATGGTGGTGAGAGTGGAGCAGGACTGTCTCCGTGGCGCAATTGGCTAGCGCGATTGGCTGTTAACCGAAAAGTTGGAGGTTCGAGCCCACCCGGTGGTGGTGCGGTGGTTTTTTTTCTTTGGGCTGATAGCTTTGAAGATATGTTCTGATGGTGGTGAGAGTGGAGCAGGACTGTCTCCGTGGCGCAATTGGCTAGCGCGATCGGCTGTTAACCAAAAGGTTGGAGGTTCGAACCCACCCAGTGGTGGTGTGGCGCTTTTTTTTCTTCGGGCTGATAGCTTTGATGATATGTTCTTATGGTGGTGAGAGTGGAGCAGGTCTGTCTCCGTGGCGCAATTGGCTAGCGCGATCGGCTGTTAACCGAAAAGTTGGAGGTTCGAGCCTACCCAGTGGTTGTGCGGCGCTTTTTTTCTGTGGGCTGATAGCTTTGAAGATATGTTCTGATGGTGGTGAGAGTGGAGCAGGACTATCTCTGTGGCGCAATTGGCTAGCTTGATCGGCTGTTAACCGGAAAGTCTGAGGTTCGAGCCCACCCGGTGGTGGTGCGGCGCTTTTTTTTCTTTGGGCTGATAGCTTTGAAAATATGTTCCGATGGTGGTGAGAGTGGAGCAGGACTGTCTCCGTGGCGCAATTGGCTAGCGCGATCGGCTGTTAACCAAAAGGTCGGAGGTTCGAGCCCACCCAGTGGTGGTGCGGCGCTTTTTTTTCTTTGGGCTGATAGCTTTGAAGATATGTTCTTATGGCGTTGAGAGTGGAGCAGGACTGTCTCCATGGCGCAATTGGCTAGCGCGATCGGCTGTTAACCAAAAGGTCGGAGGTTCGAGCCCACCCTGTGGTGGTATGGCGCTTTTTTTTCTTTGAGCTGATAGCTTTGAAGATATGTTCTGATGGTGGTGAGAGTGGAGCAGGACTGTCTCTATGGCAAAATTGGCTTGCGCGATCAGCTGTTAACCGGAAGGTTGGAGGTTCGAGCCCACCCAGTGGTGGTGCGGCGCTTTTTTTTCTTTGCGCTGATAGCTTTGAAGATATGTTCTGATGGTGGTGAGAGTGGAGCACGATTTTCTCCGTGGCGCAATTGGCTAGCGCGATCTGCTGTTAACCGAAAGGTTGGAGGTTCCAGCCCACCCGGTGGTGGTGCGGCGCTTTTTTTTTCTTGGGGCTGATAGCTTTGAAGATATGTTCTAATTGTGGTGAGAGTGGAGCAGGACTGTCTCCGTGGCGCAATTGGCCAGCGCGATCGGCTGTTAACCGAAAAGTTGGAGGTTCGAGCCCACCCGGGAGTGCTGTGTTGCTTTTTTCTTTGCGATGATAGCTTTGAAGATATGTTCTGATGGTGGTGAGAGCGGAGCAAGACTGTCTCTATGGCGCAATTGGCTAGCGCGATCGGCTGTTAACCGAAAAGTTGGAGGTTTGAGCCCACCCGGTGGTGGTGCAGTGCTTTTTTTCTTTGGGCTGATAGCTTTGAAGATATGTTCTGATGGTGGTGAGAGTGGAGCAGGACTGTCTCCGTGGCGTAATTGGCTAGCGTGATCGGCTCTTAACCGAAAAGTTGGAGGTTCGAGCCCACCCGGTGGTGGTGCGGTGCTTTTTTTCTTTGGGCTGATAGCTTTGAAGATATCTTCTGATGGTGGTGAGAGTTGAGCAGGACTGTCTCCATGGCGCAATTGGCGAGCACGATCGGTGTTAACCAAAAGGTCGGAGGTTCGAGCCCACCCGGTGGTGGTATGGCGCTTTTTTTTCTTTGGGCTGATAGCTTTGAAGATATGTTCTGACGGTGGTGAGAGTGAAGCAGGACTGTCTCCGTGGCGCATTGGCTAGCGCGATCGGCTGTTAACCGAAAGGTAGGAGTTTCGAGCCCACCCGGCGGTGGTGCGGCGCTTTTTTTTTCTTTGGGCTGATAGCTTTGAAGATATGTTCTGATGGTGGTGAGAGGAGAGCAGGACTGTCTCCGTGGCGCAATTGGCTAGCGCGATCGGCTGTTAACCGAAAGGTTGGAGTTTCGATCCCTCCCGGGAGTGGTGTGTTGCTTTTTTCTTTGCGCTGATAGCTTTGAAGATATGTTCTGATGGAGGTGAGAGTGGAGCACGACTGTCTCCGTGGCGCAGTTGGCTAGCGCGATCGGCTGTTAACCGAAAGGTTGGAGGTTCGAGCCCACCCGGGGGTGGTGCGGCGCTTTTTTTCTTTGTGCTGATAGCTTTGAAGATATGTTCTGATGGTGGTGACAGTGGAGCAGGACTGTCTCCGTGGCGCAATTGGCTAGCGCGATTGGCTGTTAACCGAAAAGTTGGAGGTTTGAGCCCACCTGGTGGTGGTGCGGTGGTTTTTTTTCTTTGGGCTGATAGCTTTGAAGATATGTTCTGATGGTGGTGAGAGTGGAGCAGGACTGTCTCCGTGGCGCAATTGGCTAGCGCGATCGGCTGTTAACCAAAAGGTCGGAGGTTCGAGCCCACCCAGTGGTGGTGCGGCGCTTTTTTTTCTTTGGGCTGATAGCTTTGAAGATATGTTCTTATGGCGTTGAGAGTGGAGCAGGACTGTCTCCATGGCGCAATTGGCTAGCGCGATCGGCTGTTAACCAAAAGGTCGGAGGTTCGAGCCCACCCTGTGGTGGTATGGCGCTTTTTTTTCTTTGAGCTGATAGCTTTGAAGATATGTTCTGATGGTGGTGAGAGTGGAGCAGGACTGTCTCTATGGCAAAATTGGCTTGCGCGATCAGCTGTTAACCGGAAGGTTGGAGGTTCGAGCCCACCCAGTGGTGGTGCGGCGCTTTTTTTTCTTTGCGCTGATAGCTTTGAAGATATGTTCTGATGGTGGTGAGAGTGGAGCACGATTTTCTCCGTGGCGCAATTGGCTAGCGCGATCTGCTGTTAACCGAAAGGTTGGAGGTTCCAGCCCACCCGGTGGTGGTGCGGCGCTTTTTTTTTCTTGGGGCTGATAGCTTTGAAGATATGTTCTAATTGTGGTGAGAGTGGAGCAGGACTGTCTCCGTGGCGCAATTGGCCAGCGCGATCGGCTGTTAACCGAAAAGTTGGAGGTTCGAGCCCACCCGGGAGTGCTGTGTTGCTTTTTTCTTTGCGATGATAGCTTTGAAGATATGTTCTGATGGTGGTGAGAGCGGAGCAAGACTGTCTCTATGGCGCAATTGGCTAGCGCGATCGGCTGTTAACCGAAAAGTTGGAGGTTTGAGCCCACCCGGTGGTGGTGCAGTGCTTTTTTTCTTTGGGCTGATAGCTTTGAAGATATGTTCTGATGGTGGTGAGAGTGGAGCAGGACTGTCTCCGTGGCGTAATTGGCTAGCGTGATCGGCTCTTAACCGAAAAGTTGGAGGTTCGAGCCCACCCGGTGGTGGTGCGGTGCTTTTTTTCTTTGGGCTGATAGCTTTGAAGATATCTTCTGATGGTGGTGAGAGTTGAGCAGGACTGTCTCCATGGCGCAATTGGCGAGCACGATCGGTGTTAACCAAAAGGTCGGAGGTTCGAGCCCACCCGGTGGTGGTATGGCGCTTTTTTTTCTTTGGGCTGATAGCTTTGAAGATATGTTCTGACGGTGGTGAGAGTGAAGCAGGACTGTCTCCGTGGCGCATTGGCTAGCGCGATCGGCTGTTAACCGAAAGGTAGGAGTTTCGAGCCCACCCGGCGGTGGTGCGGCGCTTTTTTTTTCTTTGGGCTGATAGCTTTGAAGATATGTTCTGATGGTGGTGAGAGGAGAGCAGGACTGTCTCCGTGGCGCAATTGGCTAGCGCGATCGGCTGTTAACCGAAAGGTTGGAGTTTCGATCCCTCCCGGGAGTGGTGTGTTGCTTTTTTCTTTGCGCTGATAGCTTTGAAGATATGTTCTGATGGAGGTGAGAGTGGAGCACGACTGTCTCCGTGGCGCAGTTGGCTAGCGCGATCGGCTGTTAACCGAAAGGTTGGAGGTTCGAGCCCACCCGGGGGTGGTGCGGCGCTTTTTTTCTTTGTGCTGATAGCTTTGAAGATATGTTCTGATGGTGGTGACAGTGGAGCAGGACTGTCTCCGTGGCGCAATTGGCTAGCGCGATTGGCTGTTAACCGAAAAGTTGGAGGTTTGAGCCCACCTGGTGGTGGTGCGGTGGTTTTTTTTCTTTGGGCTGATAGCTTTGAAGATATGTTCTGATGGTGGTGAGAGTGGAGCAGGACTGTCTCCGTGGCGCAATTGGCTAGCGCGATCGGCTGTTAACCGAAAAGTCGGAGGTTCGAGCCCATCCAGTGGTGGTGCGGCGCTTTTTTTTGGGCTGATACCTTTGAAGATATGTTCTGATGGTGGTGAGAGTGGAGCAAGACTGTCTACATGGCAAAATTGGCTTGCGCGATCGGCTGTTAACCGAAAGGTTGGAGGTTCGAGCCCACCCAGTGGTGGTGCGGCGCTTTTTTTTCTTTGCGCTGATAGCTTTGAAGATATGTTCTGATGGTGGTGAGAGTGGAGCACGATTGTCTCCGTGGCGCAATAGGCTAGCGCGATCTGCTGTTAACCGAAAGGTTGGAGGTTCCAGCCCACCCGGTGGTGGTGCGGCGCTTTTTTTTCTTTGGGCTGATAGCTTTGAAGATATGTTCTAATTGTGGTGAGAGTGGAGCAGGGCTGTCTCCGTGGCGCAATTGGCCAGCGCGATCGGCTGTTAACCGAAAAGTTGGAGGTTCGATCCCACCCGGTGGTGGTGCGGTGCTTTTTTTTCTTTGGGCTGATAGCTTTGATGATATGATCTGATGGTGGTGAGAGATGAGCAAGACTGTCTCCGTGGCGCAATGGGCTAGCGCGATCGGCTGTTGACCGAAAGGTTGGAGTTTCGAGCCCTCCCGGGAGTGGTGTGTTGCTTTTTTCTTTGCGATGATAGCTTTGAAGATATGTTCTGATGGTGGTGAGAGTGGAGCAAGACTGTCTCCGTGGCGCAATGGGCTAGTGCGATCGGCTGTTAACCGAAAGGTTGGAGGTTCGAGCCCTCCCGGGAGTGGTGTGTTGCTTTTTTCTTTGCACTGACAGCTTTGAAGATATGTTCTGATGGTGGTGAGAGTGGAGCACGATGTATCTGTGGCGCAATTTGCTAGCGCGATCGGCTGTTTACCGAAAGGTTGGAGGTTTGAGCCCTCCCGGGAGTGGTGTGTTGCTTTTTTTCTTTGCGCTGTTAACTTTGAAGATATGTTCTGATGGTGGTGAGAGTGGAGCACGACTGTCTCCGTGGCGCAATTGGCTAGCGCGATCGGCTGTTAACCGAAAGGTTGGAGGTTCGAGCCCTCCCGGAAGTGGTGTGTTGCTTTTTTTCTTTGCGCTGTTAGCTTTGAAGATATGTTCTGATGGTTGTGAGAGTGGAGCACGACTGTCTTCGTGGCGCAGTTGGCTAGGGCGATCGGCTGTTAACCGAAAGGTTGCAGGTTCGAGCCCTCCCAGGAGTGGTGTGTTGCTTTTTTCTTTGCACTGATAGCTTTGAAGATATGTACTGATGGTGGTGAGAGTGGAGCACGACTGTCTCCTTGGCGCAGTTGGCTAGCGCGATTGGCTGTTAACCGAAAGGTTGGAGGTTCGAGCCCTCCCGGGAGTGGTGTGTTGCTTTTTTTCTTTGCGCTGTTAGCTTTGAAGATATGTTCTGATGGTGGAGAGAGTGGAGCACGACTGTCTCCGTGGCGCAATTGGCTAGCGCGATCGGTTGTTACCGAAAAGTTAGAGGTTCGAGCCCTCCCGGGAGTGGTGTGCTGCTCTCTTCTTTGCACTGATAGCTTTGAAGATATGTTCTGATGGTGGTGAGAGTGGAGCACGACTGTCTCCGTGGCGCAATTGGCTAGCACGATCGGCTGTTAACCGAAAGGTTGAAGGTTTGAGCCCTCCCAGGAGTGGTGGGTTGCTCTTTTCTTAGCGCTGATAGCTTTGAAGATATGTTCTGATGGTGGTGAGAGTGAAGCTCGACTGTCTCCGTGGCGCCATTGGCTAGCACGTTCGGCTGTTAACCAAAACATTGGAGCTTTGAGCGCTCGCAGGAGTGTGTGTTGTTGCTTTTTTGTTTGCGCTGATAGTTTGAAGATATGTGCTGATGGTGGTGAGAGTGGAGCACGACTGTCTCCGTAACGCCATTGGCTAGCACGTTCGGCTGTTAACCGAAAAATCTGAGTTTCGATCCCTCCCGGGAGTGGTTTGTCGCTTTTTTCTTTGCGCAGATGGCTTTGAAGATATGTTCTGATTGTTGTGGGAGTGGAGCTCGATGTCTCCGTGGCGCAATTTGCTAGCGCGATTGGCTGTTAACCGAAAGGTTGGAGGTTCGAGCCCTCCCGGGAGTGGTGTGTTGCGTTTTTGTTTGCACTGATAGCTTTGAAGATATGTTCTGATGGTGGTGAGAGTGGAGCACGACTGTCTCCGTGGTGCAGTTGGCTAGCGCGACCGGCTGTTAACCGAAAGGTTGTAGGTTTGAGCCCTCCCAGGAGTGGTGTGTTGCTTTTCCTTTGCACTGATAGCTTTGAAGATATGTTCTGATGGTGGTTAGAGTGGAGCACGACTGTCTCCGTGGCTCAATTGGCTAGCACGATCAGCTGTTAACCGAAAGGTTGAAGGTTTGAGCGCTCGCAGGAGTGGTGTGTTGCTTTTTTGTTTGCGCTGATAGTTTGAAGATATGTTCTGATGGTGGTAAGAGTGGAGCACGACTGTCTCCGTAACGCCATTGGCTAGCACGTTCGGCTGTTAACCAAAAAATTGGAGGTTTCAGCCCTCCCGGGAGTGGTGTGTTGCTTTTTTTCTTTGCGCTGTTAGCTTTGAAGATATGTTCTGATGGTGGTGAGAGTGGAGCACGACTGTCTCCGTGGCGCAATTGGCTAGCGCGATCGGCTGTTAACCGAACATTTGGAGGTTCGAGCCCTCCCGGGAGTGGTGTGTTGCTTTTTTCTTTGCACTGATAGCTTTGAAGATATGTTCTGATGGTGGTGAGAGTGGAGCACGACTGCCTCCGTGGCGCAATTGGCTAGCACGATCGGCTGTTAACCGAAAGGTTGAAGGTTTGAACCCTCCCAGGAGTGGTGTGTTGCTTTTTTCTTTGCGCTGATAGCTTTGAAGATATGTTCTGATGGTGGTGAGAGTGGAGCAAAACTGTCTCCGTGGCGCCATTGGCTAGCACGTTCGGCTGTTAACCGAAAAATTGGAGGTTTGAGCCCTCCCGGGAGTGGTGTGTTGCTTTTTTCTTTGCGCAGATAGCTTTGAAGATATGTGCTGATGATGGTTAGAGTGGAGCACAACTGTCTCCGTGGCGCTATTGGCTAGCGCGATCGGCTGTTAACCGAAAGGTTGGAAGTTCTAGCCCTCCCGGGAGTGGTGTGTTGCTTATTTCTTTGCACTGATAGCTTTGAAGATATGTTCTGATGGTGGTGAGAGTGGAGCACGATGTATCTGTGGCGCAATTTGATAGCGCGATCGGCTGTTAACCGAAAGGTTGGAGGTTCGAGCCCTCCCGGGAGTGGTGTGTTGCTTTTTTTTCTTTGCGCTGATAGCTTTGAAGATATGTTCTGATGGTGGTGAAAGTGGAGCACGACTGTCTACGTGGCGCAATTGGCTAGCGCGATCGGCTGTTAACTGAAAGTTTGGAGGTTTGAGCCCTCCCGGGAGTGGTGTGTTGCTTTTTTTCTTTGGGCTGATAGCTTTGAAGATATGTTCTGATGGTGGTGAGAGAGGAGCACGACTGTCTTCGTGGCGCAGTTGGCTAGCGCGATCAGCTGTTAACCGAAAGGTTGGAGGTTCGAGCCCTCCCAGGAGTGGTGTGTTGCTTTTTTCTTTGCACTGATAACCTTGAAGATATGTTCTGATGGTGGTGAGAGTGGAGCACGACTGTCTCCGTGGCGCAGTTGGCTAGCGCGATTGGCTAGTAACCGAAAGGTTTAAGGTTTGAGCGCTCGCAGGTGTTGTGTGTTGCTTTTTTGTTTGCGCTGATAGTTTGAAGATATGTTCTGACGGTGGTGAGAGGAGAGCACGACTGTCTTCGTGGCGAAATTGGCTAGCAGGATGGGCTGTTAACCGAGGGGTTTAAGGTTTGAGCCCTCCCAGGAGTGGTGTGTTGCTTTTTTCTTTGCGCTGATAGCTTTGAAGATATGTTCTGATGGTGGTGAGAGTGGAGCACGACTGTCTCCGTGGCGCCAATGGCTAGCACGTTCGGCTGTTAACCAAAAAATTGGAGGTTCGAGCCCTCCCGGGAGAGGTGTGTTGCTTTTTTCTTTGCGCTGATAGCTTAGAAGATATGTTCTGATGGTGGTGAGAGTGGAGCACGACTGTCTCCGTGGAGCAATTTGCTAGCGCGATGGGCTGTTAACTGAAAGGTTGGAGGTTCGAGCCCTCCCGGGAGTGGTGTGTTGCTTTTTTTCTTTGCGCTGTTAGCTTTGAAGATATGTTCTGATGGTGGTGAGAGTGGAACACGACTGTCTCCGTGGCGCAATTGGCTAGCGCGATCGGCTGTAAACCGAAAAGTTGGAGGTTCGAGCCCTCCCGGGAGTGGTGTGCTGCTCTTTTCTTTGCACTGATAGCTTTGAAGATATGTTCTGATGGTGGTGAGAGTGGAGCACGATTGTCTCCGTGGCTCAATTGGCTAGCACGATCGGCTGTTAACCGAAAGGTTAAAGGTTTGAGCGCTCGCAGGTGTTGTGTGTTGCGTTTTTGTTTGCGCTGATAGTTTGAAGATATGTTCTGATGGTGGTGAGAGGGGAGCACGACTGTCTTCGTGGCGAAATTGGCTAGCAGGATGGGCTGTTAACCGAGAGGTTGAAGGTTTGAGCCCTCCCAGGAGTGGTGTGTTGCTTTTTTCTTTGCGCTGATAGCTTTGAAGATATGTTCTGATGGTGGTGAGAGTGGAGCACGACTGTCTCCGTGGCGTCAATGGCTAGCACGTTCGGCTGTTAACCAAAAAATTGGAGGTTCGAGCCCTCCCGGGAGAGGTGTGTTGCTTTTTTCTTTGCGCTGATAGCTTTGAAGATATGTTCTGATGGTGGTGAGAGTGGAGCACGACTGTCTCCGTGGAGCAATTTGCTAGCGCGATGGGCTGTTAACCGAAAAGTTGGAGGTCCGAGCCCTCCCGGGAGTGGTGTGCTGCTCTTTTCTTTGCACTGATAGCTTTGAAGATATGTTCTTATGGTGGTGAGAGTGGAGCACGACTGTCTCTGTGGCGCAATTGGCTAGCGCAATCGGCTGTTAACCGAAAGGTTGGAGGTTCGAGCCCTCCCGGGAGTGGTGTGTTGCTTTTTACTTTGCACTGATAGCTTTGAAGATATGTTCTGATGGTGCTGAGAGTGGAGCACGACTGTCTCCGTGGCGCAATTGGCTAGCACTATCGGCTGTTAACCAAAAGGTTGAAGGTTTGAGCCCTCCCAGGAGTGGTGTTTGCGTTTTTCTTTGCGCTGATAGCTCTGAAGATATGTTCTGATGGTGGTGAGAGTGGAGCACGACTGTCTCCGTGGCGCCATTGGCTAGCACGTTCGGCTGGTAACCAAAAAATTGGAGGTTTGAGCCCTCCCGGGAGTGGTGTGTCGCTTTTTTCTTTGCACTGATAGCTTTGAAGATATGTTCTGATGATGGTGCGAGTGGAGCACGACTGCCTCCGTGGCGCAATTGGCTAGCGCGGTCGGCTGTTAACCGAAAGGTTGGAGGTTCGAGCCCACCCGGTGGTGGTGCGGCGCGTTTTTTTCTTTGCGCAGATAGCTTCGAAGATATGTACTGATGGTGGTGAGAGTGGAGCACGACTGTCTCCGTGGCGCAATTGGCTAGCGCGATCGGCTGATAATCGAGAGGTTGGAGGTTCGAGCCCACCCGGTGGTGGTGCAGCGCTTTTTTTTTCTTTGCGCAGATAGCTTTGAAGATATGTACTGATGGTGGTGAGAGTGGAGCACGACTGTCTCCGTGGCGCAATTGGCTAGCGCGATCCGCTTTTAACCGAAAGATTGGAGGTTCGAGCCCACCCGGGAGTGGTGTGTTGCTTTTTTCTTTGCGCTGATAGCTTTGAAGATATGTTCTGATGGTGGTGAGAGTGGAGCACGACTGTCTCCTTGTCGCAATTTGCTAGCGCGATCGGCTGTTAACCGAAAGGTTGGAGGTTCGAGCCCCCCGGGAGTGGTGTGTTGCTTTTTTCTTTGCGCTGATAGCTTTGAAGATATGTTCTGATGGTGATGAGACTGGAGCACGACTGTCTCCGTGGCGCTATTGGCTAGCGCGATTGGCTGTTAACCGAAAGGTTGGAGGTTTGAGCCCTCCCAGGAGTGGTGTATGCTTTTTTCTTTGCGCTGATAGCTCTGAAGATATGTTTTGACGGTGGTGAGATTGGAGCACGACTGTCTCCGTGGCGCCATCGGCTAGCACGTTCGGCTGTTAACCACAAAATTGGAGGTTTGAGCCCTCCCGGGAGTGGTGTGTCGCTTTTTTCTTTGCGCAGATAGGTTTGAATATATGTTCTGATGGTGGTGAGAGTGGAGCACGACTGTCTCCGTAACGCCATTGGCTAGCACGTTCGGCTGTTAACCAAAAAATTGGAGGTTTGAGCCCTCCCGGGAGTGGTGTGTTGCTTTTTTTCTTTGCGCTGTTAGCTTTGAAGATATGTTCTGATGGTGGTGAGAGTGGAGCACGACTGTCTCCGTGGCGCAATTGGCTAGCGCGATCGGCTGTTAACCGAAAATTTGGAGGTTCGAGCCCTCCCGGGAGTGGTGTGTTGCTTTTTTCTTTGCACTGATAGCTTTGAAGATATGTTCTGATGGTGGTGAGAGTGGAGCACGGCTGTCTCCGTGGCGCAATTGGCTAGCACGATCGGCTGTTAACCGAAAGGTTGAAGGTTTGAACCCTCCCAGGAGTGGTGTGTTGCTTTTTTCTTTGCGCTAATACCTTTGAAGTTATGTTCTCATGGTGGTGAGAGTGGAGCAAGACTGTCTCCGTGGCGCCATTGGCTAGCACGTTCGGCTGTTAACCAAAAAATTGGAGGTTTGAGCCCTCCCGGGAGTGGTGTGTCGCTTTTTTCTTTGCGCAGATAGCTTTGAAGATATGTTCTGATGGCGATTAGAGTGAAGCACGACTGTCTCCGTGGCGCTATTGGCTAGCGCGATCGGCTGTTAACCGAAAGGTTGGAGGTTCTAGCCCTCCCGCGAGTGGTGTGTTGCTTATTTCTTTGCACTGATAGCTTTGAAGATATGTTCTGATGGTGGTGAGAGTGGAGCACGATGTATCTGTGGCGCAATTTGCTAGCGCGATCGGCTGTTAACCGAAAGGTTGGAGGTTTGAGCCCTCCCGGGAGTGGTGTGTTGCTTTTTTTCTATGCGCTGTTAGCTTTGAAGATATGTTCTGATGGTGGTGATAGTGGAGCATGACTGTCTCCGTGGCGCAATTGGCTAGCGCGATCGGCTGTTAACCGAAAGGTTGGAGGTTCTAGCCCTCCCGGGAGTGGTGTGTTGCTTATTTCTTTGCACTGATAGCTTTGAAGATATGTTCTGATGGTGGTGAGAGTGGAGCACGATGTATCTGTGGCGCAATTTGCTAGCGCGATCGGCTGTTAACCGAAAGGTTGGAGGTTCGAGCCCTCCCGGAAGTGGTGTGTTGCTTGTTTTCTTTGCGCTGATAGCTTTGAAGATATGTTCTGATGGTTGTGAGAGTGGAGCACGACTGTCTTCGTGGCGCAGTTGGCTAGGGCGATCGGCTGTTAACCGAAAGGTTGCAGGTTCGAGCCCTCCCAGGAGTGGTGTGTTGCTTTTTTCTTTGCACTGATAGCTTTGAAGATATGTACTGATGGTGGTGAGAGTGGAGCACGACTGTCTCCGTGGCGCAGTTGGCTAGCGCGATTGGCTGTTAACCGAAAGGTTGGAGGTTCGAGCCCTCCCGGGAGTGGTTTGTCGCTTTTTTCTTTGCGCAGATGGCTTTGAAGATATGTTCTGATGGTTGTGGGAGTGGAGCTCGATGTCTCCGTGGCGCAATTTGCTAGCGCGATTGGCTGTTAACCGAAAGGTTGGAGGTTCGAGCCCTCCCGGGAGTGGTGTGTTGCGTTTTTCTTTGCACTGATAGCTTTGAAGATATGTTCTGATGGTGGTGAGAGTGGAGCACGACTGTCTCCGTGGTGCAGTTGGCTAGCGCGATCGGCTGTTAACCGATAGGTTGGAGGTTTGAGCCCTCCCAGGAGTGGTGTGTTGCTTTTCCTTTGCACTGATAGCTTTGAAGATATGTTCTGATGGTGGTTAGAGTGGAGCACGACTGTCTCCGTGGCTCAATTGGCTAGGACGATCGGCTGTTAACCGAAAGGTTGAAGGTTTGAACCCTCCCAGGAGTGGTGTGTTGCTTTTTTCTTTGCGCTGATAGCTTTGAAGATATGTTCTGATGGTGGTGAGAGTGGAGCAAAACTGTCTCCGTGGCGCCATTGGCTAGCACGTTCGGCTGTTAACCAAAAAATTGGAGGTTTGAGCCCTCCCGGGAGTGGTGTGTTGCTTTTTTCTTTGCGCAGATAGCTTTGAAGATATGTTCTGATGGTGGTTAGAGTGGAGCACGACTGTCTCCGTGGCGCTATTGGCTAGCGCGATCGGCTGTTAACCGAAAGGTTGGAGGTTCTAGCCCTCCCGGGAGTGGTGTGTTGCTTATTTCTTTGCACTGATAGCTTTGAAAATATGTTCTGATGGTGGTGAGAGTGGAGCACGATGTATCTGTGGCGCAATTTGCTAGCGCGATCGGCTGTTAACCGAAAGGTTGGAGGTTCGAGCCCTCCCGGGAGTGGTGTGTTGCTTTTTTTCTTTGCGCTGATAGCTTTGAAGATATGTTCTGATGGTGGTGAAAGTGGAGCACGACTGTCTACGTGGCGCAATTGGCTAGCGCGATCGGCTGTTAACTGAAAGTTTGGAGGTTTGAGCCCTCCCGGGAGTGGTGTGTTGCTTTTTTTTCTTTGGGCTGATAGCTTTGAAGATATTTTCTGATGGTGGTGAGAGAGGAGCACGACTGTCTTCGTGGCGCAATTTGCTAGCGCGATCGGCTGTTAACCGAAAGGTTGGAGGTTCGAGCCCTCCCGGAAGTGGTGTGTTGCTTTTTTTCTTTGCGCTGATAGCTTTGAAGATATGTTGTGATGGTTGTGAGAGTGGAGCACGACTGTCTTCGTGGCGCAGTTGGCTAGGGCGATCGGCTGTTAACCGAAAGGTTGCAGGTTCGAGCCCTCCCAGGAGTGGTGTGTTGCTTTTTTCTTTGCACTGATAGCTTTGAAGATATGTTCTGATGGCGATTAGAGTGAAGCACGACTGTCTCCGTGGCGCTATTGGCTAGCGCGATCGGCTGTTAACCGAAAGGTTGGAGGTTCTAGCCCTCCCGGGAGTGGTGTGTTGCTTATTTCTTTGCACTGATAGCTTTGAAGATATGTTCTGATGGTGGTGAGAGTGGAGCACGATGTATCTGTGGCGCAATTTGCTAGCGCGATCGGCTGTTAACCGAAAGGTTGGAGGTTTGAGCCCTCCCGGGAGTGGTGTGTTGCTTTTTTTCTATGCGCTGTTAGCTTTGAAGATATGTTCTGATGGTGGTGAGAGTGGAGCACGACTGTCTCCGTGGCGCAATTGGCTAGCGCGATCGGCTGTTAACCGAAAGGTTGGAGGTTCTAGCCCTCCCGGGAGTGGTGTGTTGCTTATTTCTTTGCACTGATAGCTTTGAAGATATGTTCTGATGGTGGTGAGAGTGGAGCACGATGTATCTGTGGCGCAATTTGCTAGCGCGATCGGCTGTTAACCGAAAGGTTGGAGGTTCGAGCCCTCCCGGAAGTGGTGTGTTGCTTGTTTTCTTTGCGCTGATAGCTTTGAAGATATGTTCTGATGGTTGTGAGAGTGGAGCACGACTGTCTTCGTGGCGCAGTTGGCTAGGGCGATCGGCTGTTAACCGAAAGGTTGCAGGTTCGAGCCCTCCCAGGAGTGGTGTGTTGCTTTTTTCTTTGCACTGATAGCTTTGAAGATATGTACTGATGGTGGTGAGAGTGGAGCACGACTGTCTCCGTGGCGCAGTTGGCTAGCGCGATTGGCTGTTAACCGAAAGGTTGGAGGTTCGAGCCCTCCCGGGAGTGGTTTGTCGCTTTTTTCTTTGCGCAGATGGCTTTGAAGATATGTTCTGATGGTTGTGGGAGTGGAGCTCGATGTCTCCGTGGCGCAATTTGCTAGCGCGATTGGCTGTTAACCGAAAGGTTGGAGGTTCGAGCCCTCCCGGGAGTGGTGTGTTGCGTTTTTCTTTGCACTGATAGCTTTGAAGATATGTTCTGATGGTGGTGAGAGTGGAGCACGACTGTCTCCGTGGTGCAGTTGGCTAGCGCGATCGGCTGTTAACCGATAGGTTGGAGGTTTGAGCCCTCCCAGGAGTGGTGTGTTGCTTTTCCTTTGCACTGATAGCTTTGAAGATATGTTCTGATGGTGGTTAGAGTGGAGCACGACTGTCTCCGTGGCTCAATTGGCTAGGACGATCAGCTGTTAACCGAAAGGTTGAAGGTTTGAGCGCTCGCAGGAGTGGTGTGTTGCTTTTTTGTTTGCGCTGATAGTTTGAAGATATGTTCTGATGGTGGTAAGAGTGGAGCACGACTGTCTCCGTAACGCCATTGGCTAGCACGTTCGGCTGTTAACCAAAAAATTGGAGGTTTCAGCCCTCCCGGTAGTGGTGTGTTGCTTTTTTTCTTTGCGCTGTTAGCTTTGAAGATATGTTCTGATGGTGGTGAGAGTGGAGCACGACTGTCTCCGTGGCGCAATTGGCTAGCGCGATCGGCTGTTAACCGAAATTTTGGAGGTTCGAGCCCTCCCGAGAGTGGTGTGTTGCTTTTTTCTTTGCACTGATAGCTTTGAAGATATGTTCTGATGGTGGTGAGAGTGGAGCATGACTGCCTCCGTGGCGCAATTGGCTAGCACGATCGGCTGTTAACCGAAAGGTTGAAGGTTTGAACCCTCCCAGGAGTGGTGTGTTGCTTTTTCCTTTGCGCTGATAGCTTTGAAGATATGTTCTGATGGTGGTGAGAGTGGAGCAAAACTGTCTCCGTGGCGCCATTGGCTAGCACGTTCGGCTGTTAACCAAAAAATTGGAGGTTTGAGCCCTCCCGGGAGTGGTGTGTTGCTTTTTTCTTTGCGCAGATAGCTTTGAAGATATGTTCTGATGGTGGTTAGAGTGGAGCACGACTGTCTCCGTGGCGCTATTGGCTAGCGCGATCGGCTGTTAACCGAAAGGTTGGAGGTTCTAGCCCTCCCGGGAGTGGTGTGTTGCTTATTTCTTTGCACTGATAGCTTTGAAGATATGTTCTGATGGTGGTGAGAGTGGAGCACGATGTATCTGTGGCGCAATTTGCTAGCGCGATCGGCTGTTAACCGAAAGGTTGGAGGTTCGAGCCCTCCCGGGAGTGGTGTGTTGCTTTTTTTCTTTGCGCTGATAGCTTTGAAGATATGTTCTGATGGTGGTGAAAGTGGAGCACGACTGTCTACGTGGCGCAATTGGCTAGCGCGATCGGCTGTTAACTGAAAGTTTGGAGGTTTGAGCCCTCCCGGGAGTGGTGTGTTGCTTTTTTTTCTTTGGGCTGATAGCTTTGAAGATATTTTCTGATGGTGGTGAGAGAGGAGCACGACTGTCTTCGTGGCGCAATTTGCTAGCTTGATCGGCTGTTAACCGAAAGGTTGGAGGTTCGAGCCCACCCGGAAGTGGTGTGTTGCTTTTTTTCTTTGCGCTGATAGCTTTGAAGATATGTTCTGATGGTTGTGAGAGTGGAGCACGACTGTCTTCGTGGCGCAGTTGGCTAGGGCGATCGGCTGTTAACCGAAAGGTTGCAGGTTCGAGCCCTCCCAGGAGTGGTGTGTTGCTTTTTTCTTTGCACTGATAGCTTTGAAGATATGTACTGATGGTGGTGAGAGTGGAGCACGACTGTCTCCGTGGCGCAGTTGGCTAGCGCGATTGGCTGTTAACCGAAAGGTTGGAGGTTCGAGCCCTCCCGGGAGTGGTGTGTTGCTTTTTTTCTTTGCGCTGTTAGCTTTGAAGATATGTTCTGATGGTGGAGAGAGTGGAGCACGACTGTCTCCGTGGAGCAATTGGCTAGCGCGATCGGTTGTTACCGAAAAGTTGGAGGTTCGAGCCCTCCCGGGAGTGGTGTGCTGCTCTTTTCTTTGCACTGATAGCTTTGAAGATATGTTCTGATGGTGGTGAGAGTGGAGCACGACTGTCTCCGTGGCGCAATTGGCTAGCACGATCGGCTGTTAACCGAAAGGTTGAAGGTTTGAGCCCTCCCAGGAGTGGTGGGTTGCTTTTTTCTTTGCGCTGATAGCTTTGAAGATATGTTCTGATGGTGGTGAGAGTGAAGCACGACTCTCTCCGTGGCGACATTGGCTAGCACGTTCGGCTGTTAACCAAAACATTGGAGGTTTGAGCGCTCGCAGGAGTGTGTGTTGTTGCTTTTTTGTTTGCGCTGATAGTTTGAAGATATGTGCTGATGGTGGTGAGAGTGGAGCACGACTGTCTCCGTAACGCCATTGGCTAGCACGTTCGGCTGTTAACCGAAAAATCTGAGTTTCGAGCCCTCCCGGGAGTGGTTTGTCGCTTTTTTCTTTGCGCAGATGGCTTTGAAGATATGTTCTGATGGTTGTGGGAGTGGAGCTCGATGTCTCCGTGGCGCAATTTGCTAGCGCGATTGGCTGTTAACCGAAAGGTTGGAGGTTCGAGCCCTCCCGGGAGTGGTGTGTTGCGTTTTTCTTTGCACTGATAGCTTTGAAGATATGTTCTGATGGTGGTGAGAGTGGAGCACGACTGTCTCCGTGGTGCAGTTGGCTAGCGCGATCGGCTGTTAACCGAAAGGTTGGAGGTTTGAGCCCTCCCAGGAGTGGTGTGTTGCTTTTCCTTTGCACTGATAGCTTTGAAGATATGTTCTGATGGTGGTTAGAGTGGAGCACGACTGTCTCCGTGGCTCAATTGGCTAGCACGATCAGCTGTTAACCGAAAGGTTGAAGGTTTGAGCGCTCGCAGGAGTGGTGTGTTGCTTTTTTGTTTGCGCTGATAGTTTGAAGATATGTTCTGATGGTGGTAAGAGTGGAGCACGACTGTCTCCGTAACGCCATTGGCTAGCACGTTCGGCTGTTAACCAAAAAATTGGAGGTTTCAGCCCTCCCGGGAGTGGGGTGTTGCTTTTTTTCTTTGCGCTGTTAGCTTTGAAGATATGTTCTGATGGTGGTGAGAGTGGAGCACGACTGTCTCCGTGGCGCAATTGGCTAGCGCGATCGGCTGTTAACCGAAAATTTGGAGGTTCGAGCCCTCCCGGGAGTGGTGTGTTGCTTTTTTCTTTGCACTGATAGCTTTGAAGATATGTTCTGATGGTGGTGAGAGTGGAGCACGACTGCCTCCGTGGCGCAATTGGCTAGCACGATCGGCTGTTAACCGAAAGGTTGAAGGTTTGAACCCTCCCAGGAGTGGTGTGTTGCTTTTTTCTTTGCGCTGATAGCTTTGAAGATATGTTCTGATGGTGGTGAGAGTGGAGCAAAACTGTCTCCGTGGCGCCATTGGCTAGCACGTTCGGCTGTTAACCAAAAAATTGGAGGTTTGAGCCCTCCCGGGAGTGGTGTGTTGCTTTTTTCTTTGCGCAGATAGCTTTGAAGATATGTTCTGATGGTGGTTAGAGTGGAGCACGACTGTCTCCGTGGCGCTATTGGCTAGCGCGATCGGCTGTTAACCGAAAGGTTGGAGGTTCTAACCCTCCCGGGAGTGGTGTGTTGCTTATTTCTTTGCACTGATAGCTTTGAAGATATGTTCTGATGGTGGTGAGAGTGGAGCACGATGTATCTGTGGCGCAATTTGCTTGCACGATCGGCTGTTAACCGAAAGGTTGGAGGTTCGAGCCCTCCCGGGAGTGGTGTGTTGCTTTTTTTCTTTGCGCTGATAGCTTTGAAGATATGTTCTGATGGTGGTGAAAGTGGAGCACGACTGTCTACGTGGCGCAATTGGCTGGCGCGATCGGCTGTTAACTGAAAGTTTGGAGGTTTGAGCCCTCCCGGGAGTGGTGTGTTGCTTTTTTTCTTTGGGCTGATAGCTTTGAAGATATGTTCTGATGGTGGTGAGAGAGGAGCACGACTGTCTTCGTGGCGCAGTTGGCTAGCGCGATCGGCTGTTAACCGAAAGGTTGGAGGTTCGAGCCCTCCCAGGAGTGGTGTGTTGCTTTTTTCTTTGCACTGATAGCCTTGAAGATATGTTCTGATGGTGGTGAGAGTAGAGCACGACTGTCTCCGTGGCGCAGTTGGCTAGCGCGATTGGCTGTTAACCGAAAGGTTAAAGGTTTGAGCGCTCGCAGGTGTTGTGTGTTGCTTTTTTGTTTGCGCTGATAGTTTGAAGATATGTTCTGATGGTGGTGAGAGGGGAGCACGACTGTCTTCGTGGCGAAATTGGCTAGCAGGATGGGCTGTTAACCGAGAGGTTTAAGGTTTGAGCCCTCCCAGGAGTGGTGTGTTGCTTTTTTCTTTGCGCTGATTGCTTTGAAGATATGTTCTGATGGTGGTGAGAGTGGAGCACGACTGTCTCCGTGGCGCCAATGGCTAGCACGTTCGGCTGTTAACCAAAAATTTGGAGGTTCGAGCCCTCCCGGGAGAGGTGTGTTGCTTTTTTCTTTGCGCTGATAGCTTTGAAGATATATTCTGATGGTGGTGAGAGTGGAACACGACTGTCTCCGTGGCGCAATTGGCTACTGCGTTCGGCTGTTAACCAAAAAGTTGGAGGTTCGAGCCCTCCCGGGAGTGGTGTGCTGCTCTTTTTTTGCACTGATAGTTTTGAAGATATGTTCTGATGGTGGTGAGAGTGGAGCACGATTGTCTCCGTGGCTCAATTGGCTAGCACGATCGGCTGTTAACCGAAAGGTTAAAGGTTTGAGCGCTCGCAGGTGTTGTGTGTTGCGTTTTTGTTTGCGCTGATAGTTTGAAGATATGTTCTGATGGTGGTGAGAGGGGAGCACGACTGTCTTCGTGGCGAAATTGGCTAGCAGGATGGGCTGTTAACCGAAAGGTTGAAGGTTTGAGCGCTCGCAGGAGTGGTGTGTTGCTTTTTTGTTTGCGCTGATAGTTTGAAGATATGTTCTGATGGTGGTAAGAGTGGAGCACGACTGTCTCCATAACGCCATTGGCTAGCACGTTCGGCTGTTAACCGAAAAATTGGAGGTTTCAGCCCTCCCGGGAGTGGTGTGTTGCTTTTTTTCTTTGCGCTGTTAGCTTTGAAGATATGTTCTGATGGTGGTGAGAGTGGAGCACGACTGTCTCCGTGGCGCAATTGGCTAGCGCGATCGGCTGTTAACCGAAAATTTGGAGGTTCGAGCCCTCCCGGGAGTGGTGTGTTGCTTATTTCTTTGCACTGATAGCTTTGAAGATATGTTCTGATGGTGGTGAGAGTGGAGCACGATGTATCTGTGGCGCAATTTGCTAGCGCGATCGGCTGTTAACCGAAAGGTTGGAGGTTTGAGCCCTCCCGGGAGTGGTGTGTTGCTTTTTTTCTATGCGCTGTTAGCTTTGAAGATATGTTCTGATGGTGGTGAGAGTGGAGCACGACTGTCTCCGTGGCGCAATTGGCTAGCGCGATCGGCTGTTAACCGAAAGGTTGGAGGTTCTAGCCCTCCCGGGAGTGGTGTGTTGCTTATTTCTTTGCACTGATAGCTTTGAAGATATGTTCTGATGGTGGTGAGAGTGGAGCACGATGTATCTGTGGCGCAATTTGCTAGCGCGATCGGCTGTTAACCGAAAGGTTGGAGGTTCGAGCCCTCCCGGAAGTGGTGTGTTGCTTGTTTTCTTTGCGCTGATAGCTTTGAAGATATGTTCTGATGGTTGTGAGAGTGGAGCACGACTGTCTTCGTGGCGCAGTTGGCTAGGGCGATCGGCTGTTAACCGAAAGGTTGCAGGTTCGAGCCCTCCCAGGAGTGGTGTGTTGCTTTTTTCTTTGCACTGATAGCTTTGAAGATATGTACTGATGGTGGTGAGAGTGGAGCACGACTGTCTCCGTGGCGCAGTTGGCTAGCGCGATTGGCTGTTAGCCGAAAGGTTGGAGGTTCGAGCCCTCCCGGGAGTGGTTTGTCGCTTTTTTCTTTGCGCAGATGGCTTTGAAGATATGTTCTGATGGTTGTGGGAGTGGAGCTCGATGTCTCCGTGGCGCAATTTGCTAGCGCGATTGGCTGTTAACCGAAAGGTTGGAGGTTCGAGCCCTCCCGGGAGTGGTGTGTTGCGTTTTTCTTTGCACTGATAGCTTTGAAGATATGTTCTGATGGTGGTGAGAGTGGAGCACGACTGTCTCCGTGGTGCAGTTGGCTAGCGCGATCGGCTGTTAACCGATAGGTTGGAGGTTTGAGCCCTCCCAGGAGTGGTGTGTTGCTTTTCCTTTGCACTGATAGCTTTGAAGATATGTTCTGATGGTGGTTAGAGTGGAGCACGACTGTCTCCGTGGCTCAATTGGCTAGGACGATCAGCTGTTAACCGAAAGGTTGAAGGTTTGAGCGCTCGCAGGAGTGGTGTGTTGCTTTTTTGTTTGCGCTGATAGTTTGAAGATATGTTCTGATGGTGGTAAGAGTGGAGCACGACTGTCTCCGTAACGCCATTGGCTAGCACGTTCGGCTGTTAACCAAAAAATTGGAGGTTTCAGCCCTCCCGGTAGTGGTGTGTTGCTTTTTTTCTTTGCGCTGTTAGCTTTGAAGATATGTTCTGATGGTGGTGAGAGTGGAGCACGACTGTCTCCGTGGCGCAATTGGCTAGCGCGATCGGCTGTTAACCGAAATTTTGGAGGTTCGAGCCCTCCCGAGAGTGGTGTGTTGCTTTTTTCTTTGCACTGATAGCTTTGAAGATATGTTCTGATGGTGGTGAGAGTGGAGCATGACTGCCTCCGTGGCGCAATTGGCTAGCACGATCGGCTGTTAACCGAAAGGTTGAAGGTTTGAACCCTCCCAGGAGTGGTGTGTTGCTTTTTTCTTTGCGCTGATAGCTTTGAAGATATGTTCTGATGGTGGTGAGAGTGGAGCAAAACTGTCTCCGTGGCGCCATTGGCTAGCACGTTCGGCTGTTAACCAAAAAATTGGAGGTTTGAGCCCTCCCGGGAGTGGTGTGTTGCTTTTTTCTTTGCGCAGATAGCTTTGAAGATATGTTCTGATGGTGGTTAGAGTGGAGCACGACTGTCTCCGTGGCGCTATTGGCTAGCGCGATCGGCTGTTAACCGAAAGGTTGGAGGTTCTAGCCCTCCCGGGAGTGGTGTGTTGCTTATTTCTTTGCACTGATAGCTTTGAAGATATGTTCTGATGGTGGTGAGAGTGGAGCACGATGTATCTGTGGCGCAATTTGCTAGCGCGATCGGCTGTTAACCGAAAGGTTGGAGGTTCGAGCCCTCCCGGGAGTGGTGTGTTGCTTTTTTTCTTTGCGCTGATAGCTTTGAAGATATGTTCTGATGGTGGTGAAAGTGGAGCACGACTGTCTACGTGGCGCAATTGGCTAGCGCGATCGGCTGTTAACTGAAAGTTTGGAGGTTTGAGCCCTCCCGGGAGTGGTGTGTTGCTTTTTTTTCTTTGGGCTGATAGCTTTGAAGATATTTTCTGATGGTGGTGAGAGAGGAGCACGACTGTCTTCGTGGCGCAATTTGCTAGCTTGATCGGCTGTTAACCGAAAGGTTGGAGGTTCGAGCCCTCCCGGAAGTGGTGTGTTGCTTTTTTTCTTTGCGCTGATAGCTTTGAAGATATGTTCTGATGGTTGTGAGAGTGGAGCACGACTGTCTTCGTGGCGCAGTTGGCTAGGGCGATCGGCTGTTAACCGAAAGGTTGCAGGTTCGAGCCCTCCCAGGAGTGGTGTGTTGCTTTTTTCTTTGCACTGATAGCTTTGAAGATATGTACTGATGGTGGTGAGAGTGGAGCACGACTGTCTCCGTGGCGCAGTTGGCTAGCGCGATTGGCTGTTAACCGAAAGGTTGGAGGTTCGAGCCCTCCCGGGAGTGGTGTGTTGCTTTTTTTCTTTGCGCTGTTAGCTTTGAAGATATGTTCTGATGGTGGAGAGAGTGGAGCACGACTGTCTCCGTGGAGCAATTGGCTAGCGCGATCGGTTGTTACCGAAAAGTTGGAGGTTCGAGCCCTCCCGGGAGTGGTGTGCTGCTCTTTTCTTTGCACTGATAGCTTTGAAGATATGTTCTGATGGTGGTGAGAGTGGAGCACGACTGTCTCCGTGGCGCAATTGGCTAGCACGATCGGCTGTTAACCGAAAGGTTGAAGGTTTGAGCCCTCCCAGGAGTGGTGGGTTGCTTTTTTCTTTGCGCTGATAGCTTTGAAGATATGTTCTGATGGTGGTGAGAGTGAAGCACGACTCTCTCCGTGGCGCCATTGGCTAGCACGTTCGGCTGTTAACCAAAACATTGGAGGTTTGAGCGCTCGCAGGAGTGTGTGTTGTTGCTTTTTTGTTTGCGCTGATAGTTTGAAGATATGTGCTGATGGTGGTGAGAGTGGAGCACGACTGTCTCCGTAACGCCATTGGCTAGCACGTTCGGCTGTTAACCGAAAAATCTGAGTTTCGAGCCCTCCCGGGAGTGGTTTGTCGCTTTTTTCTTTGCGCAGATGGCTTTGAAGATATGTTCTGATGGTTGTGGGAGTGGAGCTCGATGTCTCCGTGGCGCAATTTGCTAGCGCGATTGGCTGTTAACCGAAAGGTTGGAGGTTCGAGCCCTCCCGGGAGTGGTGTGTTGCGTTTTTCTTTGCACTGATAGCTTTGAAGATATGTTCTGATGGTGGTGAGAGTGGAGCACGACTGTCTCCGTGGTGCAGTTGGCTAGCGCGATCGGCTGTTAACCGAAAGGTTGGAGGTTTGAGCCCTCCCAGGAGTGGTGTGTTGCTTTTCCTTTGCACTGATAGCTTTGAAGATATGTTCTGATGGTGGTTAGAGTGGAGCACGACTGTCTCCGTGGCTCAATTGGCTAGCACGATCAGCTGTTAACCGAAAGGTTGAAGGTTTGAGCGCTCGCAGGAGTGGTGTGTTGCTTTTTTGTTTGCGCTGATAGTTTGAAGATATGTTCTGATGGTGGTAAGAGTGGAGCACGACTGTCTCCGTAACGCCATTGGCTAGCACGTTCGGCTGTTAACCAAAAAATTGGAGGTTTCAGCCCTCCCGGGAGTGGTGTGTTGCTTTTTTTCTTTGCGCTGTTAGCTTTGAAGATATGTTCTGATGGTGGTGAGAGTGGAGCACGACTGTCTCCGTGGCGCAATTGGCTAGCGCGATCGGCTGTTAACCGAAAATTTGGAGGTTCGAGCCCTCCCGGGAGTGGTGTGTTGCTTTTTTCTTTGCACTGATAGCTTTGAAGATATGTTCTGATGGTGGTGAGAGTGGAGCACGACTGCCTCCGTGGCGCAATTCGCTAGCACGATCGGCTGTTAACCGAAAGGTTGAAGGTTTGAACCCTCCCAGGAGTGGTGTGTTGCTTTTTTCTTTGCGCTGATAGCTTTGAAGATATGTTCTGATGGTGGTGAGAGTGGAGCAAAACTGTCTCCGTGGCGCCATTGGCTAGCACGTTCGGCTGTTAACCAAAAAATTGGAGGTTTGAGCCCTCCCGGGAGTGGTGTGTTGCTTTTTTCTTTGCGCAGATAGCTTTGAAGATATGTTCTGATGGTGGTTAGAGTGGAGCACGACTGTCTCCGTGGCGCTATTGGCTAGCGCGATCGGCTGTTAACCGAAAGGTTGGAGGTTCTAACCCTCCCGGGAGTGGTGTGTTGCTTATTTCTTTGCACTGATAGCTTTGAAGATATGTTCTGATGGTGGTGAGAGTGGAGCACGATGTATCTGTGGCGCAATTTGCTTGCACGATCGGCTGTTAACCGAAAGGTTGGAGGTTCGAGCCCTCCCGGGAGTGGTGTGTTGCTTTTTTTCTTTGCGCTGATAGCTTTGAAGATATGTTCTGATGGTGGTGAAAGTGGAGCACGACTGTCTACGTGGCGCAATTGGCTGGCGCGATCGGCTGTTAACTGAAAGTTTGGAGGTTTGAGCCCTCCCGGGAGTGGTGTGTTGCTTTTTTTCTTTGGGCTGATAGCTTTGAAGATATGTTCTGATGGTGGTGAGAGAGGAGCACGACTGTCTTCGTGGCGCAGTTGGCTAGCGCGATCGGCTGTTAACCGAAAGGTTGGAGGTTCGAGCCCTCCCAGGAGTGGTGTGTTGCTTTTTTCTTTGCACTGATAGCCTTGAAGATATGTTCTGATGGTGGTGAGAGTAGAGCACGACTGTCTCCGTGGCGCAGTTGGCTAGCGCGATTGGCTGTTAACCGAAAGGTTAAAGGTTTGAGCGCTCGCAGGTGTTGTGTGTTGCTTTTTTGTTTGCGCTGATAGTTTGAAGATATGTTCTGATGGTGGTGAGAGGGGAGCACGACTGTCTTCGTGGCGAAATTGGCTAGCAGGATGGGCTGTTAACCGAGAGGTTTAAGGTTTGAGCCCTCCCAGGAGTGGTGTGTTGCTTTTTTCTTTGCGCTGATTGCTTTGAAGATATGTTCTGATGGTGGTGAGAGTGGAGCACGACTGTCTCCGTGGCGCCAATGGCTAGCACGTTCGGCTGTTAACCAAAAATTTGGAGGTTCGAGCCCTCCCGGGAGAGGTGTGTTGCTTTTTTCTTTGCGCTGATAGCTTTGAAGATATATTCTGATGGTGGTGAGAGTGGAACACGACTGTCTCCGTGGCGCAATTGGCTACTGCGTTCGGCTGTTAACCAAAAAGTTGGAGGTTCGAGCCCTCCCGGGAGTGGTGTGCTGCTCTTTTTTTGCACTGATAGTTTTGAAGATATGTTCTGATGGTGGTGAGAGTGGAGCACGATTGTCTCCGTGGCTCAATTGGCTAGCACGATCGGCTGTTAACCGAAAGGTTAAAGGTTTGAGCGCTCGCAGGTGTTGTGTGTTGCGTTTTTGTTTGCGCTGATAGTTTGAATATATGTTCTGATGGTGGTGAGAGGGGAGCACGACTGTCTTCGTGGCGAAATTGGCTAGCAGGATGGGCTGTTAACCGAAAGGTTGAAGGTTTGAGCGCTCGCAGGAGTGGTGTGTTGCTTTTTTGTTTGCGCTGATAGTTTGAAGATATGTTCTGATGGTGGTAAGAGTGGAGCACGACTGTCTCCGTAACGCCATTGGCTAGCACGTTCGGCTGTTAACCAAAAAATTGGAGGTTTCAGCCCTCCCGGGAGTGGTGTGTTACTTTTTTTCTTTGCGCTGTTAGCTTTGAAGATATGTTCTGATGGTGGTGAGAGTGGAGCACGACTGTCTCCGTGGCGCAATTGGCTAGCGCGATCGGCTGTTAACCGAAAATTTGGAGGTTCGAGCCCTCCCGGGAGTGGTGTGTTGCTTTTTTCTTTGCACTGATAGCTTTGAAGATATGTTCTGATGGTGGTGAGAGTGGAGCACGACTGCCTCCGTGGCGCAATTGGCTAGCACGATCGGCTGTTAACCGAAAGGTTGAAGGTTTGAACCCTCCCGGGAGTGGTGTGTTGCTTTTTTTCTTTGCGCTGTTAGCTTTGAAGATATGTTCTGATGGTGGTTAGAGTGGAGCACGACTGTCTCCGTGGCGCTATTGGCTAGCGCGATCGGCTGTTAACCGAAAGGTTGGAGGTTCGAGCCCTCCCGGGAGTGGTGTGTTGCTTTTTTTCTTTGCGCTGATAGCTTTGAAGATATGTTCTGATGGTGGTGAAAGTGGAGCACGACTGTCTACGTGGCGCAATTGGCTGGCGCGATCGGCTGTTAACTGAAAGTTTGGAGGTTTGAGCCCTCCCGGGAGTGGTGTGTTGCTTTTTTTTCTTTGGGCTGATAGCTTTGAAGATATGTTCTGATGGTGGTGAGAGAGGAGCACGACTGTCTTCGTGGCACAGTTGGCTAGCGCGATCGGCTGTTAACCGAAAGGTTGGAGGTTCGAGCCCTCCCAGGAGTGGTGTGTTGCTTTTTTCTTTGCACTGATAGCCTTGAAGATATGTTCTGATGGTGGTGAGAGTGGAGCACGACTGTCTCCGTGGCGCAGTTGGCTAGCGCGATTGGCTGTTAACCGAAAGGTTAAAGGTTTGAGCGCTCGCAGGTGTTGTGTGTTGCTTTTTTGTTTGCGCTGATAGTTTGAAGATATGTTCTGATGGTGGTGAGAGGGGAGCACGACTGTCTTCGTGGCGAAATTGGCTAGCAGGATGGGCTGTTAACCGAGAGGTTTAAGGTTTGAGCCCTCCCAGGAGTGGTGTGTTGCTTTTTTCTTTGCGCTGATTGCTTTGAAGATATGTTCTGATGGTGGTGAGAGTGGAGCACGACTGTCTCCGTGGCGCCAATGGCTAGCACGTTCGGCTGTTAACCAAAAATTTGGAGGTTCGAGCCCTCCCGGGAGAGGTGTGTTGCTTTTTTCTTTGCGCTGATAGCTTTGAAGATATATTCTGATGGTGGTGAGAGTGGAACACGACTGTCTCCGTGGCGCAATTGGCTAGTGCGTTCGGCTGTTAACCAAAAAGTTGGAGGTTCGAGCCCTCCCGGGAGTGGTGTGCTGCTCTTTTTTTGCACTGATAGTTTTGAAGATATGTTCTGATGGTGGTGAGAGTGGAGCACGATTGTCTCCGTGGCTCAATTGGCTAGCACGATCGGCTGTTAACCGAAAGGTTAAAGGTTTGAGCGCTCGCAGGTGTTGTGTGTTGCGTTTTTGTTTGCGCTGATAGTTTGAAGATATGTTCTGATGGTGGTGAGAGGGGAGCACGACTGTCTTCGTGGCGAAATTGGCTAGCAGGATGGGCTGTTAACCGAGAGGTTGAAGGTTTGAGCCCTCCCAGGAGTGGTGTGTTGCTTTTTTCTTTGCGCTGATAGCTTTGAAGATATGTTCTGATGGTGGTGAGAGTGGAGCACGACTGTCTCCGTGGCGCCAATGGCTAGCACGTTCGGCTGTTAACCAAAAAATTGGAGGTTCGAGCCCTCCCGGGAGAGGTGTGTTGCTTTTTTCTTTGCGCTGATAGCTTTGAAGATATGTTCTGAGGGTGGTGAGAGTGGAGCACGACTGTCTCCGTGGCGCCTTTGGCTAGAGCGATCGGCTGTTAACCGAAAAGTTGGAGGTTCGAGCCCTCCCGGGAGTGGTGTGTTGCTTTTTTCTTTGCGCTGTTAGCTTTGAAGATATGTTGTTATGGTGGTGAGAGTGGAGCACGACTGTCTCTGTGGCGCAATTGGATAGCGCAATCGGCTGCTAACCGAAAGGTTGGAGGTTCGAGCCCTCCCGGGAGTGGTGTGTTGCTTTTTACTTTGCACTGATAGCTTTGAAGATATGTTCTGATGGTGCTGAGAGTGGAGCACGACTGTCTCCGTGGCGCAATTGGCTAGCACGATCGGCTGTTAACCAAAAGGTTGAAGGTTTGAGCCCTCCCAGGAGTGGTGTTTGCGTTTTTCTTTGCGCTGATAGCTCTGAAGATATGTACTGATGGTGGTGAGAGTGGAGCACGACTGTCTCCGTGGCGCCATTGGCTAGGACGTTCGGCTGTTAACCAAAAAATTGGAGGTTTGAGCCCTCCCGGGAGTGGTGTGTCGCTTTTTTCTTTGCGCAGATAGCTTTGAAGATTAGTTCTGGTGGTGGTGAGAGTGGAGCACGACTGTCTCCGTGGCGCTATTGGCTAGCGCGATCGGCTGTTAACTGAAAGGTTCGAGGTTTGAGCCCTCCCGGGAGTGGTGTGTTGCTTTTTTTTCTTTGCGATGATAGCTTTAAAGATATGTTCTGATGGTGGTGAGAGTGGAGGAGGACTGTCTCCGTCGCGAAATGGGCTAGCGCGATCTGTAGTTGACCGAAAGGTTGGAGGTTCGTGCCAACCCGGTGGTGGTGCGGCGCTTCTTTTTCCTTGGGCTGATAGCTCTGAAGAAATGTTCTGATGGTGGTGAGAGTGGAGCACGACTGTCTCCGTGGCGCAATTGGCTAGCGCGATCGGCTGTTAACCAAAAGGTTGTAGGTTGGAGCCCTCTCGGGAGTGGTGTGTTGCTTTTTTCTTTGCGCTGATAGCTTTGAAGATATGTTCTGATGGTGGTGAGAGTGGAGGTGGACTGTCTCCGTGGCGCAATTGGCTAGCACGTTCGGCTGTTAACCGAAAAACTTGAGGTTTGAGGCCTCCCAGGAGTGGTGTGTTGCTTTTTTCTTTGCGCTGATAGCTTTGAAGATATGTTCTGTTGGTGGTGAGAGTGGAGCACGACTGTCTCCGTGGCGCGATTCGCTAGCGCGATCGGCTGTTAACCGAAAATTTGGAGGTTCAAGCCCACCCGGTTGTGGTGCGGCGCTTTTTTTTCTTTGGGCTGATAGCCCTGAAGAAATGTTCTGACGGTGGTGAGTGTGAAGCACGGCTGTCTCCGTGGCGAAATTGGCTAGCATGTTCGGCTGTTAACCGAAAAATCGGAGTTTCGAGCCCTCCCGAGAGTGGTTTGTCGATTTTTTCTTTGCGCAGATGGCTGTGAGAGTGGAGCACGATGTCTCCGTGGCGCAATTTGCTAGCGCGATTGGCTGTTAACCGACAGGTTGGAGGTTCGAGCCCTCCCGGGAGTGGTGTGTTGCTTTTTTCTTTGCACTGATAGCTTTGAAGCTATGTTCTGATGGTGGTGAGAGTGGAGCACGACTGTCTCCGTGGCGCAGTTGGCTAGCGCGATCGGCTGTTAACCGAAAGGTTGAAGGTTCGAGCCCTCCCAGGAGTGGTGTGTTGCTTTTTTCTTTGCACTGATAGCTTTGAAGATATGTTCTGATGGTGGTGAGAGTGGAGCACGATTGTCTCCGTGGCTCAATTGGCTAGCACGATCGGCTGTTAACCGAAAGGTTAAAGGTTTGAGCGCTCGCAGGTGTTGTGTGTTGCTTTTTTGTTTGCGCTGATAGTTTGAAGATATGTTCTGATGGTGGTGAGAGGGGAGCACGACTGTCTTCGTGGCGAAATTTGCTTGCAGGATGGGCTGTTAACCGAGAGGTTGAAGGTTTGAGCCCTCCCAGGAGTGGTGTGTTGCTTTTTTCTTTGCGCTGATAGCTTTGAAGATATGTTCTGATGGTGGTGAGAGTGGAGCACGACTGTCTCCGTGGCGCCAATGGCTAGCACGTTCGGCTGTTAACCAAAAAATTGGAGGTTCGAGCCCTCCCTGGAGTGGTGTGTTGCTTTTTTTCTTTGCGCTGTTAGCTTTGAAGATATGTTCTGATGGTGGTGAGAGTGGAGCACGACTGTCTCCGTGGCGCAATTGGCTAGCGCGATCGGCTGTTAACCGAAAAGTTGGATGTTCGAGCCCTCCCGGGACTGGTGTGCTGCTCTTTTCTTTGCACTGATAGCTTTGAAGATATGTTCTGATGATGGTGAGAGTGGAGCACGACCGCCTCCGGGGCGCAATTGGCTAGCGCAGTCGGCTGTTAACCGAAAGGTTGGAGGTTCGAGCCCACCCGGTGGTGGTGCGGCGCGTTTTTTTCTTTGCGCAGATAGCTTCGAAGATATGTACTGATGGTGGTGAGAGTGGAGCACGACTGTCTCCGTGGCGCAATTGGCTAGCGCGATCGGCTGATAATCGAATGGTTGGAGGTTCGAGCCCACCAGGTGGTGGTGCAGCGCTTTTTTTTCTTTGCGCAGATAGCTTTGAAGTTATGTACTGATGGTGGTGAGAGTGGAGCACGACTGTCTCCGTGGCGCAATTGGCTAGCGCGATCCGCTGTTAACCGAAAGATTGGAGGTTCAAGCCCACCCGGGAGTGGTGTGTTGCTTTTTTCTTTGCGCTGATAGCTTTGAAGATATGTTCTGATGGTGGTGAGAGTGGAGCACGACTGTCTCCGTGGAGCAATTTGCTAGCGCGATGGGCTGTTAACTGAAAGGTGGGAGGTTCGAGCCCTCCCGGTAGTGGTGTGTTGCTTTTTTTCTTTGCGCTGTTAGCTTTGAAGATATGTTCTGATGGTGGTGAGAGTGGAGCACGACTGTCTCCGTGGCGCAATTGGCTAGCGCGATCGGCTGTTAACCGAAAAGTTGGAGGTTCGAGCCCTCCCGGAAGTGGTGTGCTGCTCTTTTCTTTGCACTGATAGCTTTGAAGATATGTTCTGATGATGGTGAGAGTGGAGCACGACTGCCTCTGTGGCGCAATTGGCTAGCGCGGTCGGCTGTTAACCGAAAGGTTGGACGTTCGAGCCCACCCGGTGGTGGTGCGGCGCGTTTTTTTCTTTGCGCAGATAGCTTCGAAGATATGTACTGATGGTGGTGAGACTGGAGCACGACTGTCTCCGTGGCGCAATTGGCTAGCGCGATCGGCTGATAATCGAGAGGTTGGAGGTTCGAGCCCACCCGGTGGTGGTGCAGCGCTTTTTTTTTCTTTGCGCAGATAGCTTTGAAGATATGTACTGATGGTGGTGAGAGTGGAGCACGACTGTCTCCGTGGCGCAATTGGCTAGCGAGATCCGCTTTTAACCGAAAGATTGGAGGTTCGAGCCCACCCGGGAGTGGTGTGTTGCTTATTTCTTTGCGCTGATAGCTTTGAAGATATGTTCTGATGGTGGTGAGAGTGGAGCACGACTGTCTCCTTGGCGCAATTTGCTAGCGCGATCGGCTATTAACCGAAAGGTTGGAGGTTCGAGCCCCCCCGGGAGTGGTGTGTTGCTTTTTTCTTTGCGCTGATAGCTTTGAAGATATGTTCTGATGGTGGTGAGACTGGAGCACGACTGTCTCCGTGGCGCTATTGGCTAGCGCGATTGGCTGTTAACCGAAAGGTTGGAGGTTTGAGCCCTCCCAGGAGTGGTGTATGCTTTTTTCTTTGCGTTGATAGCTCTGAAGATATGTTTTGACGGTGGTGAGATTGGAGCACGACTGTCTCCGTGGCGCCATCGGCTAGCACGTTCGGCTGTTAACCACAAAATTGGAGGTTTGAGCCCTCCCGGGAGTGGTGTGTCGCTTTTTTCTTTGCGCAGATAGCTTTGAATATATGTTCTGATGGTGGTGAGAGTGGAGCACGACTGTCTCCGTAACGCCATTGGCTAGCACGTTCGGCTGTTAACCAAAAAATTGGAGGTTTGAGCCCTCCCGGGAGTGGTGTGTTGCTTTTTTTCTTTGCGCTGTTAGCTTTGAAGATATGTTCTGATGGTGGTGAGAGGGGAGCACGACTGTCTCCGTGGCGCAATTGGCTAGCGCGATCGGCTGTTAACCGAAAATTTGGAGGTTCGAGCCCTCCCAGGAGTGGTGTGTTGCTTTTTTCTTTGCACTTATAGCTTTAAAGATATGTTCTGATGGTGGTGAGAGTGGAGCACGACTGTCTCCGTGGCGCAATTGGCTAGCACGATCGGCTGTTAACCGAAAGGTTGAAGGTTTGAACCCTCCCAGGAGTGGTGTGTTGCTTTTTTCTTTGCGCTGATAGCTTTGAAGATATGTTCTCATGGTGGTGAGAGTGGAGCAAGACTGTCTCCGTGGCGCCATTGGCTAGCACTTTCGGCTGTTAACCAAAAAATTGGAGGTTTGAGCCCTCCCGGGAGTGGTGTGTCGCTTTTTTTGCGCAGATAGCTTTGAAGATATGTTCTGATGGCGATTAGAGTGGAGCACGACTGTCTCCGTGGCGCTATTGGCTAGCGCGATCGGCTGTTACCGAAAAGTTGGAGGTTCGAGCCCTCCCGGGAGTGGTGTGTTGCGTTTTTCTTTGCACTGATAGCTTTGAAGATATGTTCTGATGGTGGTGAGAGTGGAGCACGACTGTCTCCGTGGTGCAGTTGGCTAGCGCGATCGGCTGTTAACCGAAAGGTTGGAGGTTTGAGCCCTCCCAAGAGTGGTGTGTTGCTTTTCCTTTGCACTGATAGCTTTGAAGATATGTTCTGATGGTGGTTAGAGTGGAGCACGACTGTCTCCGTGGCTCAATTGGCTAGCACGATCAGCTGTTAACCGAAAGGTTGAAGGTTTGAGCGCTCGCAGGAGTGGTGTGTTGCTTTTTTGTTTGCGCTGATAGTTTGAAGATATGTTCTTATGGTGGTAAGAGTGGAGCACGACTGTCTCCGTAACGCCATTGGCTAGCACGTTCGGCTGTTAACCAAAAAATTGGAGGTTTGAGCCCTCCCGGGAGTGGTGTGTTGCTTTTTTTCTTTGCACTGTTAGCTTTGAAGATATGTTCTGATGGTGGTGAGAGTGGAGCACGACTGTCTCCGTGGCGCAATTGGCTAGCGCGATCGGCTGTTAACCGAAAATTTGGAGGTTCGAGCCCTCCCGGGAGTGGTGTGTTGCTTTTTTTCTTTGCACTGATAGGTTTGAAGATATGTTCTGATGGTGGTGAGAGTGGAGCACGACTGCCTCTGTGGCGCAATTGGCTAGCACGATCGGCTGTTAACCGAAAGTTTGAAGGTTTGAACCCTCCCAGGAGTGGTCTGTTGCTTTTTTCTTTGCGCTGATAGCTTTGAAGATATGTTCTGATGGTGGTGAGAGTGGAGCACGACTGCCTCCGTGGCGCAATTGGCTAGCACGATCGGCTGTTAACCGAAAGGTTGAAGGTTTGAACCCTCCCAGGAGTGGTGTGTTGCTTTTTTCTTTGCGCTGATAGCTTTGAAGATATGTTCTGATGGTGGTGAAAGTGGAGCACGACTGTCTACGTGGCGCAATTGACTAGCGCGATCGGCTGTTAACTGAAAGGTTGGAGGTTTGAGCCCCCCGGGAGTGGTGTGTTGCTTTTTTTTCTTTGGGCTGATAGCTTTGAAGATATGTTCTGATGGTGGTGAGAGAGGAGCACGACTGTCTTCGTGGCGCAGTTGGCTAGCGCGATCGGCTGTTAACCGAAAGGTTGGAGGTTCGAGCCCTCCCGGGAGTGGTGTGTTGCTTTTTTTCTTTGCGCTGTTAGCTTTGAAGATATGTTCTGATGGTGGTGAGAGTGGAGCACGACTGTCTCCGTGGCGCAATTAGCTAGCGCGATCGGCTGTTAACCGAAAAGTTGGAGGTTCGAGCCCTCCCGGGAGTGGTGTGCTGCTCTTTTCTTTGCACTGATAGCTTTGAAGATATGTTCTGATGATGGTGAGAGTGGAGCACGACTGCCTCCGTGGCGCAATTGGCTAGCGCGGTCGGCTGTTAACCGAAAGGTTGGAGGTTCGAGCCCACCCGGTGGTGGTGCGGCGCGTTTTTTTCTTTGCGCAGATAGCTTCGAAGATATGCACTGATGGTGGTGAGAGTGGAGCACGACTGTCTCCGTGGCGCAATTGACTAGCGCGATCGGCTGATAATCGAAAGGTTTGAGGTTCGAGCCCACCCGGTGGTGGTGCAGCGGTTTTTTTTTCTTTGCGCAGATAGCTTTGAAGATATGTACTAATGTTGGTGAGAGTGGAGCACGACTGTCTCCGTGACGCAATTGGCTAGCGCGATCTGCTGTTAACCGAAAGATTGGAGGTTCGAGCCCACCCGGGAGTGGTGTGTTGCTTTTTTCTTTGCGCTGATAGCTTTGAAGATATGTTCTGATGGTGGTGAGAATGGAGCACGACTGTCTCCGTAACGCCATTGGCTAGCACGTTCGGCTGTTAACCAAAAAATTGGAGGTTTGAGCCCTCCCGGGAGTGGTGTGTTGCTTTTTTTCTTTGCGCTGTTAGCTTTGAAGATATGTTCTGATGGTGGTGAGAGTGGAGCACGACTGTCTCCGTGGCGCAATTGGCTAGCGCGATCGGCTGTTAACCGAAAATTTGGAGGTTCGAGCCCTCCCGGGAGTGGTGTGTTGCTTTTTTCTTTGCACTTATAGCTTTAAAGATATGTTCTGATGGTGGTGAGAGTGGAGCACGACTGTCTCCGTGGCGCAATTGGCTAGCACGATCGGCTGTTAACCGAAAGGTTGAAGGTTTGAACCCTCCCAGGAGTGGTGTGTTGCTTTTTTCTTTGCGCTGATAGCTTTGAAGATATGTTCTCATGGTGGTGAGAGTGGAGCAAGACTGTCTCCGTGGCGCCATTGGCTAGCACTTTCGGCTGTTAACCAAAAAATTGGAGGTTTGAGCCCTCCCGGGAGTGGTGTGTCGCTTTTTTTGCGCAGATAGCTTTGAAGATATGTTCTGATGGCGATTAGAGTGGAGCACGACTGTCTCCGTGGCGCTATTGGCTAGCGCGATCGGCTGTTACCGAAAAGTTGGAGGTTCGAGCCCTCCCGGGAGTGGTGTGTTGCGTTTTTCTTTGCACTGATAGCTTTGAAGATATGTTCTGATGGTGGTGAGAGTGGAGCACGACTGTCTCCGTGGTGCAGTTGGCTAGCGCGATCGGCTGTTAACCGAAAGGTTGGAGGTTTGAGCCCTCCCAAGAGTGGTGTGTTGCTTTTCCTTTGCACTGATAGCTTTGAAGATATGTTCTGATGGTGGTTAGAGTGGAGCACGACTGTCTCCGTGGCTCAATTGGCTAGCACGATCAGCTGTTAACCGAAAGGTTGAAGGTTTGAGCGCTCGCAGGAGTGGTCTGTTGCTTTTTTCTTTGCGCTGATAGCTTTGAAGATATGTTCTGATGGTGGTGAGAGTGGAGCACGACTGCCTCCGTGGCGCAATTGGCTAGCACGATCGGCTGTTAACCGAAAGGTTGAAGGTTTGAACCCTCCCAGGAGTGGTGTGTTGCTTTTTTCTTTGCGCTGATAGCTTTGAAGATATGTTCTGATGGTGGTGAAAGTGGAGCACGACTGTCTACGTGGCGCAATTGACTAGCGCGATCGGCTGTTAACTGAAAGGTTGGAGGTTTGAGCCCTCCCGGGAGTGGTGTGTTGCTTTTTTTTCTTTGGGCTGATAGCTTTGAAGATATGTTCTGATGGTGGTGAGAGAGGAGCACGACTGTCTTCGTGGCGCAGTTGGCTAGCGCGATCGGCTGTTAACCGAAAGGTTGGAGGTTCGAGCCCTCCCGGGAGTGGTGTGTTGCTTTTTTTCTTTGCGCTGTTAGCTTTGAAGATATGTTCTGATGGTGGTGAGAGTGGAGCACGACTGTCTCCGTGGCGCAATTAGCTAGCGCGATCGGCTGTTAACCGAAAAGTTGGAGGTTCGAGCCCTCCCGGGAGTGGTGTGCTGCTCTTTTCTTTGCACTGATAGCTTTGAAGATATGTTCTGATGATGGTGAGAGTGGAGCACGACTGCCTCCGTGGCGCAATTGGCTAGCGCGGTCGGCTGTTAACCGAAAGGTTGGAGGTTCGAGCCCACCCGGTGGTGGTGCGGCGCGTTTTTTTCTTTGCGCAGATAGCTTCGAAGATATGCACTGATGGTGGTGAGAGTGGAGCACGACTGTCTCCGTGGCGCAATTGACTAGCGCGATCGGCTGATAATCGAAAGGTTTGAGGTTCGAGCCCACCCGGTGGTGGTGCAGCGCTTTTTTTTTCTTTGCGCAGATAGCTTTGAAGATATGTACTAATGTTGGTGAGAGTGGAGCACGACTGTCTCCGTGACGCAATTGGCTAGCGCGATCCGCTGTTAACCGAAAGATTGGAGGTTCGAGCCCACCCGGGAGTGGTGTGTTGCTTTTTTCTTTGCGCTGATAGCTTTGAAGATATGTTCTGATGGTGGTGAGAATGGAGCACGTCTGTCTCCGTAACGCCATTGGCTAGCGCGATCGGCTGTTAACCAAAAAATGGTAGGTTTGAGCCCTCCAGGGAGTGGTGTGTTGCTTTTTTTCTTTGCGCTGTTAGCTTTGAAGATATGTTCTGATGGTGGTGAGAGTGGAGCACGACTGTCTCCGTGGCGCAATTGGCTAGCGCGATCGGCTGTTAACCGAAAATTTGGAGGTTCAAGCCCTCTCGGGAGTGGTGTGTTGCTTTTTTCTTTGCACTGATAGCTTTGAAGATATGTTCTGATAGTGGTGAGAGTGGAGCACGACTGTCTCCGTGGCGCAATTGGCTAGCACGATCGGCTGTTAACCGAAAGGTTGAAGGTTTGAACCCTCCCAGGAGTGGTGTGTTGCTTTTTTCTTTGCGCTGATAGCTTTGAAGATATGTTCTCATGGTGGTGAGAGTGGAGCAAGACTGTCTCCGTGGCGCCATTGGCTAGCACGTTCGGCTGTTAACCAAAAAATTGGAGGTTTGAGCCCTCCCGGGAGTGGTGTGTCGCTTTTTTCTTTGCGCAGATAGCTTTGAAGATATGTTCTGATGGCGATTAGAGTGGAGCACGACTGTCTCCGTGGCGCTATTGGCTAGCGCGATCGGCTGTTAACCGAAAGGTTGGAGGTTCGAGCCCTCCCGGAAGTGGTGTGTTGCTTTTTTTCTTTGCGCTGATAGCTTTGAAGATATGTTCTGATGGTGGTGAGAGTGGAGCACGACTGTCTACGTGGCGCAGTTGGCTAGCGCGATTGGCTGTTAACCGAAAGGTTGGAGGTTCGAGCCCTCCCGGGAGTGGTGTGTTGCTTTTTTTCTTTGCGCTGTTAGCTTTGAAGATATGTTCTGATGGTGGAGAGAGTGGAGCACGACTGTCTCCGTGGCGCAATTGGCTAGCGCGATCGGCTGTTACCGAAAAGTTGGAGGTTCGAGCCCTCCCGGGAGTGGTGTGCTGCTCTTTTCTTTGCAATGATAGCTTTGAAGATATGTTCTGATGGTGGTGAGAGTGGAGCACGACTGTCTCCGTGGCGCAATTGGCTAGCACGATCGGCTGTTAACCGAAAGGTTGAAGGTTTGAGCCCTCCCAGGAGTGGTGTGTTGCTTTTTTCTTTGCGCTGATAGCTTTGAAGATATGTTCTGATGGTGGTGAGAGTGGAGCACGACTGTCTCCGTGGCGCCATTGGCTAGCACGTTCGGCTGTTAATCAAAACATTGGAGGTTTGAGCGCTCGCAGGAGTGTGTGTTGTTGCTTTTTTGTTTGCGCTGATAGCTTTGAAGATATGTTCTGATGGTGGTGAGAATGGAGCACGACTGTCTCCGTAACGCCATTGGCTAGCGCGATCGGCTGTTAACCAAAAAATGGTAGGTTTGAGCCCTCCAGGGAGTGGTGTGTTGCTTTTTTTCTTTTCGCTGTTAGCTTTGAAGATATGTTCTGATGGTGGTGAGAGTGGAGCACGACTGTCTCCGTGGCGCAATTGGCTAGCGCGATCGGCTGTTAACCGAAAATTTGGAGGTTCAAGCCCTCTCGGGAGTGGTGTGTTGCTTTTTTCTTTGCACTGATAGCTTTGAAGATATGTTCTGATGGTGGTGAGAATGGAGCACGACTGTCTCCGTGGTGCAGTTGGCTAGCGCGATCGGCTGTTAACCGAAAGGTTGGAGTTTCGAGCCCTCCCAGGAGTGGTGTGTTGCTTTTCCTTTGCACTGATAGCTTTGAAGATATGTTCTGATGGTGGTTAGAGTGGAGCACGACTGTCTCCGTGGCTCAATTGGCTAGCACGATCAGCTGTTAACCGAAAGGTTGAAGATTTGAGCGCTCGCAGGAGTGGTGTGTTGCTTTTTTGTTTGCGCTGATAGTTTGAAGATATGTTCTGATGGTGGTAAGAGTGGAGCACGACTGTCTCCGTAACGCCATTAGCTAGCACGTTCGGCTCTTAACCAAAAAATTGGAGGTTTGAGCCCACCCGGGAGTGGTGTGTTGCTTTTTTTCTTTGCGCTGTTAGCTTTGAAGATATGTTCTGATGGTGGTGAGAGTGGAGCACGACTGTCTCCGTGGCGCATTTGGCTAGCGCGATCGGCTGTTAACCGAAAATTTGGAGGTTCGAGCCCTCCCGGGAGTGGTGTGTTGCTTTTTTCTTTGCACTGATAGCTTTGAAGATATGTTCTGATGGTGGTTAGAGTGGAGCACGACTGTCTCCGTGGCGCTATTGGCTAGCGCGATCGGCTGTTAACCGGAAGGTTGGAGGTTCGAGCCCTCCCGGGAGTGTTGTGTTGCTTTTTTTCTTTGCGCTGATAGCTTTGAAGATATGTTCTGATTGTGGTGAAAGTGGAGCACGACTGTCTACGTGGCGCAATTGGCTAGCGCGATCGGCTGTTAACTGAAAGGTTGGAGGTTTGAGCCCTCCCGGGAGTGGTGTGTTGCTTTTTTTTCTTTGGGCTGATAGCTTTGAAGATATGTTCTGATGGTGGTGAGAGAGGAGCACGACTGTCTTCGTGGCGCAGTTGGCTAGCGCGATCGGCTGTTAACCGAAAGGTTGGAGGTTCGAGCCCTCCCAGGAGTGGTGTGTTGCTTTTTTCTTTGCACTGATAGCCTTGAAGTAATGTTCTGATGGTGGTGAGAGTGGAGCACGAATGTCTCCGTGGCGCAGTTGGCTAGCGCGATTGGCTGTTAACCGAAAGGTTGGAGGTTCGAGCCCTCCCGGGAGTGGTGTGTTGCTTTTTTTCTTTGAGCTGTTAGCTTTGAAGATATGTTCTGATGGTGGAGAGAGTGGAGCACGACTGTCTCCGTGGCGCAATTGACTAGCGCGATCGGCTGTTAACCGAAAAGTTGGAGGTTCGAGCCCTCCCGGGAGTGGTGTGCTGCTCTTTTCTTTGCACTGATAGCTTTGAAGATATGTTCTGATGGTGGTGAGAGTGGAGCACGACTGTCTCCGTGGCGCAATTGGCTAGCACGATCGGCTCTTAACCGAAAGGTTGAAGGTTTGAGCCCTCCCAGGAGTGGTGTGTTGCTTTTTTCTTTGCGCTGATAGCTTTGAAGATATGTTCTGACGGTGGTGAGAGTGGAGCACGACTGTCTCCGTGGCGCCATTGGCTAGCACGTTCGGCTGTTAACCAAAACATTGGAGGTTTGAGCCCTCCCTGGAGTGGTGTGTCGCTTTTTCTTTCCGCAAATAGCTTTTAAGATATGTACTGATGGTGGTGAGAGTGGCGCACGACTGTCTCCGTGGCGCAATTGGCTAGCGCGATCCGCTGTTAACCGAAAAGTTGGAGGTTCGAGCCCTCCCGGGAGTGGTGTGTTGCTTTTTTTTCTTTGGGCTGATAGCTTTGAAGATATGTTCTGATGGTGGGGAGAGCGGAGCACGACTGTCTCCGTGGCGAAATTGGCTAGCGCGATCGGATGATAACCGAAAGGTTGGAGGCTCGAGCCCTCCCGACAGTGGTGTGTTGCTTTTTTCTTTGCGCTGATAGCTTTAAAGATATGTTCTGATGATGGTGAGAGTGGAGCACGACTGTCTCTGTGGCGCAATCGGCTAGCGCGGTCGGCTGTTAACCGAAAGGTTGGAGGTTCGAGCCCTCCCGGAAGTGGTGTGTTCCTTTTTTCTTTGCGCTGATAGCTTTGAAGATATGTTCTGCTGATGGTGAGCGTGGAGCACGACTGCCTCCGTGGCGCAATTGGCTAGCGCGGTCGGCTGTTAACCGAAAGGTTGGAGGTTCGAGCCCACCCGGTGGTGGTGCGGTGCGTTTTTTTCTTTGCGCAGATAGCTTCGAAGATATGTACTGATGGTGGTGAGAGTGAAGAGAGACTGTCTCCGTGGCGCAATTGGCTAGCGCGATCGGCTGATAACCGAAAGGTTGGAGGTTCGAGCCCACCCGGTGGTGGTGCAGCGCTTTTTTTTTCTTTGCGCAGATAGCTTTGAAGATATGTACTGATGGTGGTGAGACTGGAGCACGACTGTCTCTGTGGCGCAATTGGCTAGCGCGATCGGCTGTTAACCGAAAAGTTGGAGGTTCGAGCCCTCCCGGGAGTGGTGTGCTGCTCTTTTCTTTCCACTGATAGCTTTGAAGATATGTTCTGACGGTGGTGAGAGTGGAGCACGACTGTCTCGTGGCGCCATTGGCTAGCACGTTCGGCTGTTAACCAAAAAATTGGAGGTTTGATCCTCCCGGGAGTGGTGTGTTGCTTTTTTTCTTTGCGCTGTTAGCTTTGAAGATATGTTCTGATGGTGGTGAGAGTGGAGCACGACTGTCTCCGTGGCGCAATTGGCTAGCGCGATCGGCTGTTAACCGAAAATTTGGAGGTTCGAGCCCTCCCGGGAGTGGTGTGTTGCTTTTTTCTTTGCACTGATAGCTTTGAAGATATGTTCTGATGGCGGTGAGAGTGGAGCAAGACTGTCTCCGTGGCGCCATTGGCTAGCACGTTCGGCTGTTAACCAAAAAATTGGAGGTTTGAGCCCTCCCGGGAGTGGTGTGTCGCTTTTTTCTTTGCGCAGATAGCTTTGAAGATATGTTCTGATGGTGGTTAGAGTGGAGCACGACTGTCTCCGTGGCGCTATTGGCTAGCGCGATCGGCTGTTAACCGAAAGGTTGGAGGTTCTAGCCCTCCCGGGAGTGGTGTGTTGCTTATTTCTTTGCGCTGATAGCTTTGAAGATATGTTCTGATGGTGGTGAGAGTGGAGCACGATGTATCTGTGTCGCACGTTGCTAGCGCGATCGGCTGTTAACCGAAAGGTTGGAGGTTCGAGCCCTCCCGGGAGTGGTGTGTTCCTTTTTTTCTTTGCGCTGATAGCTTTGAAGATATGTTCTGATGGTGGTGAGAGTGGAGCACAACTGTCTACGTGGCGCAAGTGGCTAGCGCGATCGGCTGTTAACCGAAAGGTTGGAGGTTCGAGCCCTCCCAGGAGTGGTGTGTTGCTTTTTTCTTTGGACTGATAGCTTTGAAGATATGTTCTGATGGTGGTGAGAGTGGAGCACGACTGTCTCCGTGGCTCAATTGGCTAGCACGATCGGCTGTTAACCGAACGGTTGAAGGTTTGAGCGCTCGCAGGAGTGGTGTGTTGCTTTTTTGTTTGCGCTGATAGTTTGAAGATATGTTCTGACGGTGGTGAGAGTGGAGCACGACTGTCTCCGTAACGCCATTGGCTAGCACGTTCGGCTTTAACCAAAAAGTTGGAGGTTTGAGCCCTCCCGGGAGTGGTGTGTCGCTTTTTTCTTTGCGCAGATAGCTTTGAAGATTAGTTCTGGTGGTGGTGAGAGTGGAGCACGACTGTCTCCGTGGCGCTATTGGCTAGCGCGATCGGCTGTTAACCGAAAGGTTGGAGGTTCGAGCCCTCCCGGGAGTGGTGTGTTGCTTTTTTTTGCGCTGATAGCTTTGAAGATATGTTCTGATGGTGGTGAGAGTGGAGCACGATGTTTCCGTGGCACAATTTGCTAGCGCGATTGGCTGTTAACCGAAAGGTTGGAGGTTCGAGCCCTCTCGGGAGTGGTGTGTTGCTTTTTTCTTTGCACTGATAGCTTTGAAGATATGTTCTGATGGTGGTGAGAGTGGAGCACGACTGTCTCCGTGGCGCAGTTGGCTAGCGCCATCGGCTGTTAACCGAAAGTTTGGAGGTTCGAGCCCTCCCGGGAGTGGTGTGTTGCTTTTTTTTTCTTTGGGCTGATAGCTTTGAAGATATGTTCTGATGGTGGTGAGAGTGGAGGAGGACTGTCTCCGTGGCGCAATTGGCTAGCGCGATCTGCAGTTGACCGAAAGGTGGGGGTTCGAGCCCACCCGGTGGTGGTGCGGCGCTTCTTTTTCGTTGGGCTGATAGCTCTGAAGAAATGTTCTGATGGTGGTGAGAGAGGAGCACGACTGTCTCCGTGGCGCAATTGGCTAGCACTATCGGCTGTTAACCGAAAGGTTGAAGGTTCGAGCCCTCCCGGGAGTTGTGTGTTGCTTTTTGTGTTGCGCTGATAGCTGTGAAGATATGTTCTGATGGTGGTGAGAGTGGAGCACGATGTCTCCGTGGCGCAATTTGCTAGCGCGATCGGCTGGTAACTGAAAGGTTGGAGGTTCGAGCCCTCCCGGGAGTGGTGTGTTGCTTTTTTTTCTTTGGGCTGATAGCTTTGAAGATATGTTCTGACGGTGGTGAGAGTGGAGCACGACTGTCTCCGTGGCGCAATTGGCTAGAGCGATCGGCTGTTAACCGAAAGGTTGGAGGTTCGAGCCCTCCCGGGAGTGGTGTGTTGCTTTTGTCTTTGCGCTGTTAGCTTTGAAGTTATGTTCTTATGGTGGTGAGAGTGGAGCACGACTGTCTCCGTGGCGCAATTGGCTAGCGCGATCGGCTGTTAACCGAAAGGTTGGAGGTTCGAGCCCTCCCGGGAGTGGTGTGTTGCTTTTTACTTTGCACTGATAGCTTTGAAGATATGTTCTTATGGTGCTGAGAGTGGAGCACGACTGTCTCCGTGGCGCAATTGGCTAGCACGATCGGCTGTTAACTAAAAGGTTGAAGGTTTGAGCCCTCCCAAGAGTGGTGTTTGCGTTTTTCTTTGCGCTGATAGCTCTGAAGATATGTTCTGATGGTGGTGAGAGTGGAGTACGACTGTCTCCGTGGCGCCATTGGCTAGCACGTTCGGCTGTTAACCAAAAAATTGGAGGTTTGAGCCCTCCCGGGAGTGGTGTGTCGCTTTTTTCTTTGCGCAGATAAGCTTCGAAGATTAGTTCTGGTGGTGGTGAGAGTGGAGCACGACTGTCTCCGTGGCGCTATTGGCTAGCGCGATCGGCTGTTAACCGAAAGGTTGGAGGTTCGAGCCCTCCCGGGAGTGGTGTGTTGCTTTTTTCTTTGCGCTGATAGCTTTGAATATATGTTCTGATTGTGGTGAGAGTGGAGCACGATGTCTCTGTGGCGCAATTTGCTAGCGCGATCGGCTGTTAACCGAAAGGTTGGAGGTTCGAGCCCTCCCGGGAGTGGTGTGTTGCTTTTTTTGCGCTTACAGCTTTGAAGATATGTTCTGATGGTGGTGAGAGTGGAGCACGACTGTCTCCATGGCGCTATTGGCTAGCGCGATCGGCTGTTAACCGAAAGGTTGGAGGTTCGAGCCCTCCCGGGAGTGGTGTGTTGCTTTTTTCTTTGCGCTGATAGCTTTGAAGATGTGTTCTGATTGTGGTGAGAGTGGAGCACGATGTCTCTGTGGCGCAATTGGCTAGCGCGATCAGCTGTTAACCGAAAGGTTGGAGGTTCGAGCCCTCCCGGGAGTGGTGTGTTGCTTTTTACTTTGCACTGATAGCTTTGAAGATATGTTCTGATGGTGCTGAGAGTGGAGCACGACTGTCTCCGTGGCGCAATTGGCTAGCACGATCGGCTGTTAACCAAAAGGTTGAAGGTTTGAGCCCTCCCAGGAGTGGTGTTTGCGTTTTTCTTTGCGCTGATAGCTCTGAAGATATGTTCTGATGGTGGTGAGAGTGGAGCACGCCTGTCTCCGTGGCGCCATTGGCTAGCACGTTCGGCTGTTAACCAAAAAATTGGAGGTTTGAGCCCTCCCGGGAGTGGTGTGTCGTTTTTTTCTTTGCGCAGATAGCTTTGAAGATTAGTTCTGGTGGTGGTGAGAGTGGAGCACGATGTCTCTGTGGCGCAATTTGCTAGCGCGATCGGCTGTTAACTGAAAGGTTGGAGGTTTGAGCCCTCCCGGGAGTGGTGTGTGTTGCTTTTTTTCTTTGCGATGATAGCTTTAAAGATATGTTCTGATGGTGGTGAGAGTGGAGGAGGACTGTCTCCGTGGCGCAATGGGCTAGCGCGATCTGTAGTTGACCGAAAGGTTGGAGGTTCGTGCCCACCCGGTGGTGGTGCGGCGCTTCTTTTTCCTTGGGCTGATAGCTCTGAAAAAATGTTCTGATGGTGGCGAGAGTAGAGCACGACTGTCTCCGTGGCGCAATTGGCTAGCGCGATCGGCTGTTAACCAAAAGGTTGTAGGTTGGAGCCCTCTCGGGAGTGGTGTGTTGCATTTTCTTTGCGCTGATAGCTTTGAAGATTTGTTCTGATGGTGGTGAGAGTGGAGGAGGACTGTCTCCGTGGCGCAATTGGCTAGGACGTTCGGCTGTGAACCGAAAATGGGAGGTTTGAGCCCTCCCAGGAGTGGTGTGTTGCTTTTTTCTTTGCGCTGATAGCTTTGAAGATATGTTCTGATGGTGGTGAGAGTGGAGCACGACTGTCTCCGTGGCGCGATTCGCTAGCGCGATCGGCTGTTAACCGAAAATTTGGAGGTTCGAGCCCACCCGGTGGTGGTGCGGCGCTTTTTTTTCTTTGGGCTGATAGCCCTGAAGAAATGTTCTGACGGTGGTGAGTGTGGAGCATGACTGTCTCCGTGGCGAAATTGGCTAACATGTTCGGCTGTTAACCGAAAAATCGGAGTTTCGAGCCCTCCCGAGAGTGGTTTGTCGCTTTTTTCTTTGCACTGATAGCTTTGAAGATATGTTCTGATGGTGGTGAGAGTGAAGCACGACTGTCTCCGTGGCGCAGTTGGCTAGCGCGATCGGCTGTTAACCGAAAGGTTGGAGGTTTGAGCCCTCCCAGGAGTGGTGTGTTGCTTTTTTCTTTGCACTGATAGCTTTGAAGATATGTTCTGATGGTGGTGAGAGTGGAGCACGATTGTCTCCGTGGCTCAATTGGCTAGCACGTTCGGCTGGTAACCGAAAGGTTGAAGGTTTGAGCGCTCGCAGGTGTTGTGTGTTGCTTTTTTGTTTGCGCTGATAGTTTGAAGATATGTTCTGATGGTGGTGAGAGGGGAGCACGACTGTCTTCGTGGCGAAATTGGCTAGCAGGATCGGCTGTTAACCGAAAGGTTGGAGGTTCGAGCCCTCCCGGAAGTGGTGTGTTGCTTTTTTTCTTTGCACTGATAGCTTTGAAGATATGTTCTGATGGTGGTGAGAGTGAAGCACGACTGCCTCCGTGGCGCAGTTGGCTAGCGCGATCGGCTGGTAACCGAAAGGTTGTAGGTTCGAGCCCTCCCGGGAGTGGTGTGTTGCTTTTTTCTTTGCGCTGATAGCTTTGAAGATATGTTCTGATTGTGGTGAGAGTGGAACACGATGTCTTTGTGGCGCAATTTGCTAGCGTGATCGGCTGTTAACTGAAAGGTTGGAGGTTTGAGCCCTCCAGGGAGTGGTGTGTTGCTTTTTTTCTTTGCGATGATAGCTTTAAAGATATGTTCTGATGGTGGTGAGAGTGGAGGAGGACTGTCTCAGTGGCGCAACGGGCTAGCGCGATCTGTAGTTGACCGAAAGGTTGGAGGTTCGTGCCCACCCGGTGGTGGTGCGGCGCTTCTTTTTCCTTGGGCTGATAGCTCTGAAAAAATGTTCTGATGGTGGTGAGAGTGGAGCACGACTGTCTCCGTGGCGCAATTGGCTAGCGCGATCGGCTGTTAACCGAAAGGTTGAAGGTTCGAGCCCTCCCGGGAGTTGTGTGTTGCTTTTTTCGTTGCGCTGATAGCTGTGAAGATATGTTCTGATGGTGGTGAGAGTGGAGCACGATGTCTCCGTGGCGCAATTTGCTAGCGCGATCGGCTGGTAACTGAAAGGTTGGAGGTTCGAGCCCTAACGGGAGTGGTGTGTTGCTTTTTTTTCTTTGGGATGATAGCTTTGAAGATATGTTCTGACGGTGGTGAGAGTGGAGCACGACTGTCTCCGTGGCGCAATTGGCTAGAGCGATCGGCTGTTAACCGAAAGGTTGGAGGTTCGAGCCCTCCCGGGAGTGGTGTGTTGCTTTTGTCTTTGCGCTGTTAGCTTTGAAGATATGTTCTTATGGTGGTGAGAGTGGAGCACGACTGTCTCTGTGGCGCAATTGGCTAGCGCGATCGGCTGTTAACCGTAAGGTTGGAGGTTCGAGCCCTCCCGGGAGTGGTGTGTTGCTTTTTACTTTGCACTGATAGCTTTGAAGATATGTTCTGATGGTGCTGAGAGTGAAGCACGACTGTCTCCGTGGCGCAATTGGCTAGCACGATCGGCTGTTAACTAAAAGGTTGAAGGTTTGAGCCCTCCCAAGAGTGGTGTTTGCGTTTTTCTTTCCGCTGATAGCTCTGAAGATATGTTCTGATGGTGGTGAGAGTGGAGCACGACTGTCTCCGTGGCGCCATTGGCTAGCACGTTCGGCTGTTAACCAAAAAATTGGAGGTTTGAGCCCTCCCTGGAGTGGTATGTCGCTTTTTTCTTTGCGCAGATAAGCTTTGAAGATTAGTTCTGGTGGTGGTGAGAGTGGAGCACGACTGTCTCCGTGGCGCTATTGGCTAGCGCGATCGGCTGTTAACCGAAAGGTTGGAGGTTCGAGGCCTCCCGGGAGTGGTGTGTTGCTTTTTTCTTTGCGCTGATAGCTTTGAAGATATGTTCTGATTGTGGTGAGAGTGGAGCACGATGTCTCTGTGGCGCAATTTGCTAGCGCGATCGGCTGTTAACCGAAAGGTTGGAGGTTCAAGCGCTCCCGGGAGTGGTGTGTTGCTTTTTTGCGCTTACAGCTTTGAAGATATGTTCTGATGGTGGTGAGAGTGGAGCACGACTGTCTCCGTGGCGCAATTGGCTAGCACGATCGGCTGTTAACCAAAAGGTTGAAGGTTTGAGCCCTCCCAGGAGTGGTGTTTGCGTTTTTCTTTGCGCTGATAGCTCTGAAGATATGTTCTGATGGTGGTGAGAGTGGAGCACGACTATCTCCGTGGCACCATTGGCTAGCACGTTCGGCTGTTAACCAAAAAATTGGAGGTTTGAGCCCTCCCGGGAGTGGTGTGTCGCTTTCTTCTTTGCGCAGATAGCTTTGAAGATTAGTTGTGGTGGTGGTGGGAGTGGAGCACGACTGTCTCCGTGGCGCTATTGGCTAGCGCGATCGGCTGTTAACCGAAAGGTTGGAGGTTCGAGCCCTCCCGGGAGTGGTGTGTTGCTTTTTTCTTTGCGCTGATAGCTTTAAAGATATGTTCTGATTGTGGTGAGAGTGGAGCACGATGTCTCTGTGGCGCAATTTGCTAGCGCGATCGGCTGTTAACTGAAAGGTTGGAGGTTTGAGCCCTCCCGGGAGTGGTGTGTTGCTTTTTTTCTTTGCGATGATAGCTTTAAAGATATGTTCAGATGGTGGTGAGAGTGGAGCACGACTGTCTCCGTGGCGCGATTCGCTAGCGCGATCGGCTGTTAACCGAAAATTTGGAGGTTTGAGAACACCCGGTGGTGGTGCGGCGCTTTTTTTTCTTTGGGCTGATAGCCCTGAAGAAATGTTCTGACGGTGGTGAGTGTGGAGCACGACTGTCTCCGTGGCGAAATTGGCTAACATGTTCGGCTGTTAACCGAAAAATCGGAGTTTCGAGCCCTCCCGAGAGTGGTTTGTCGCTTTTTTCTTTGCGCAGATGGCTTTGAAGATATGTTCTGATGGTGGTGAGAGTGGAGCACGATGTCTCCGTGGCGCAATTTGCTAGCGCGATTGGCTGTTAACCGAAAGGTTGGAGGTTTGAGCGCTCGCAGGTGTTGTGTGTTGCTATTTTGTTTGCGCTGATAGTTTGAAGATATGTTCTGATGGTGGTGAGAGGGGAGCACGACTGTCTTCGTGGCAAAATTGGCTAGCAGGATGGGCTGTTAACCGAGAGGTTGAAGGTTTGAGCCCTCCCAGGAGTGGTGTGTTGCTTTTTTCTTTGCGCTGATAGCTTTGAAGATATGTTCTGATGGTGGTGAGAGTGGAGCACGACTGTCTCCGTGGCGCCAATGGCTAGCACGTTCGGATGTTAACCAAAAAATTGGAGGTTCGAGCCCTCCCGGGAGTGGTGTGTTCCTTTTTTCTTTGCGCTGATAGCTTTGAAGATATGTTCTGATGGTGATGAGAGTGGAGCACGACTGTTTCGTGGAGCAATTTGCTAGCGCGATGGGCTGTTAACTGAAAGGTTGGAGGTTGGAGCCCTCCCGGAAGTGGTGTGTTGCTTTTTTTCTTTGCACTGATAGCTTTGAAGATATGTTCTGATGGTGGTGAGAGTGGAGCACGATTGTCTCCGTGGCGCAGTTGGCTAGCGCGATCGGCTGTTAACCGAAAGGTTGGAGGTTCGACCCCTCCCGGGAGTGGTGTGTTGCTTTTTTTCTTTGCGCTGTTAGCTTTGAAGATATGTTCTGATGGTGGTGAGAGTGGAGCATGACTGTCTACGTGGCGCAATTGGCTAGCGCAATCGGCTGTTAACTGAAAGGTTGGAGGTTTGAGCCCTCCCGGGAGTGGTGTGTTGCATTTTCTTTGCAGTCATAACTTTAAAGATATGTTCTGATGGTGGTGAGAGTGGAGCAGGACTGTCTTCGTGGCGCAATTGGCTAGCGCGATCGGCTGTTAACCGAAAAGTTGGAGGTTCGAGCCCTCCCGGGAGTGGTGTGCTGCTCTTTTCTTTGCACTGATAGCTTTGAAGATATGTTCTGATGGTGGGGAGAGTGGAGCACGACTGTCTCCGTGGCGCAATTGGCTAGCACGATCGGCTGTTAACCGAAAGGTTGAAAGTTTGAGCCCTCCCAAGAGTGGTGTGTTGCTTTTTTCTTTGCGCTGATAGCTTTGAAGACATGTTCTGATGGTGGTGAGAGTGGAGCACGACTGTCCGCGTGGCGCCATTGGCTAGCACGTTCGGCTGTTAACCAAAACATTGGAGGTTTGAGCCCTCCCGGGAGTGGTGTGTCGCTTTTTTCTTTCCGCAGATAGCTTTGAAGATATGTACTGATGGTGGTGAGAGTGGAGCACGACTGTCTCCGTGGCGCAATTGGCTAGCGCGATCCGCTGTTAACCGAAAAGTTGGAGGTTTGAGCCCTCCAGGGAGTGGTGTGTTGCTTTTTTTTCTTTGGACTGATAGCTTTGAAGATATGTTCTGATGGTGGTGAGAGTGGAAAACGACTGTCTCCGTGGCGCAATTGGCTAGCGCGATCGGCTGTTAACCGAATGGTTGGAGGCTCGAGCCCTCCCGAGAGTGGTGTGTTGCTTTTTTCTTTGCGCTGATAGCTTTGAAGATATGTTCTGATGATGGCGAGAGTAGAGCACGACTGTCTCCGTGGCGCAATTGGCTAGCGCGATCGGCTGTTAACCAAAAGGTTGTAGGTTGGAGCCCTCCCGGGAGTGGTGTGTTGCATTTTCTTTGCGCTGATAGCTTTGAAGATATGTTCTGATGGTGGTGAGAGTGGAGGAGGACTGTCTCCGTGGCGCAATTGGCTAGCACGTTCGGCTGTTAACCGAAAATTGGAGGTTTGAGCCCTCCCAGGAGTGGTGTGTTGCTTTTTTCTTTGCGCTGATAGCTTTGAAGGTATGTTATGATGGTGGTGAGAGTGGAGCACGACTGTCTTCGTGGCGCCATTGGCTAGCACGTTCGGCTGTTAACCAAAAAATTGGAGGTTTGAGCCCTCCCGGGAGTGGTGTGTCGCTTTTTTCTTTGCGCAGATAGCTTTGAAGATTAGTTCTGGTGGTGGTGAGAGTGGAGCACGATGTCTCTGTGGCGCAATTTGCTAGCGCGATCGGCTGTTAACTGAAAGGTTGGAGGTTTGAGCCCTCCCGGGAGTGGTGTGTTGCTTTTTTTCTTTGCACTGATAGCTTTGAAGATATGTTCTTGTGGTGGTGAGAGTGGAGCACGATGTCTCTGTGGCGCAATTGGCTAGCGCGATCGGCTGTTAACCAAAAGGTTGTAGGTTGGAGCCCTCTCGGGAGTGTTGTGTTGCATTTTCTTTGCGCTGATAGCTTTGAAGATATGTTCTGATGGTGGTGAGAGTGGAGGAGGACTGTCTCCGTGGCGCAATTGGCTAGGACGTTCGGCTGTTAACCGAAAATTGGAGGTTTGAGCCCTCCCAGGAGTGGTGTGTTGCTTTTTTCTTTGCGCTGATAGCTTTGAAGATATGTTCTGATGGTGGTGAGAGTGGAGCACGACTGTCTCCGTGGCGCGATTCGCTAGCGCGATCGGCTGTTAACCGAAAATTTGGAGGTTCAAGCCCACCCCGGTGGTGGTGCGGCGCTTTTTTTTCTTTAGGCTGATAGCCCTGAAGAAATGTTCTGACGGTGGTGAGTGTGGAGCAAGACTGTCTCCGTGGCGAAATTGGCTAACATGTTCGGCTGTTAACCGAAAAATCGGAGTTTCGAGCCCTCCCGAGAGTGGTTTGTCGCTTTTTTCTTTGCGCAGAGGGCTTTGAAGATATGTTCTGATGGTGGTGAGAGTGGAGCACGATGTCTCCGTGGCGCAATTTGCTAGCGCGATTGGCTGTTAACCGAAAGGTTGGAGGTTCGAGCCCTCCCGGAAGTGGTGTGTTGCTTTTTTTCTTTGCACTGATAGCTTTGAAGATATGTTCTGATGGTGGTGAGAGTGAAGCACGACTGTCTCCGTGGCGCAGTTGGCTAGCGCGATCGGCTGTTAACCGAAAGGTTGGAGGTTTGAGCCCTCCCAGGAGTGGTGTGTTGCTTTTTTCTTTGCACTGATAGCTTTGAAGATATGTTCTGATGGTGGTGAGAGTGGAGCACGATTGTCTCCGTGGCTCAATTGGCTAGCACGATCGGCTGGTAACCGAAAGGTTGAAGGTTTGAGCGCTCGCAGGTGTTGTGTTTTGCTTTTTTGTTTGCGCTGATAGTTTGAAGATATGTTCTGATGGTGGTGAGAGGGGAGCACGACTGTCTTCGTGGCGAAATTGGCTAGCAGGATCGGCTGTTAACCGAAAGGTTGGAGGTTCGAGCCCTCCCGGAAGTGGTGTGTTGCTTTTTTTCTTTGCACTGATAGCTTTGAAGATATGTTCTGATGGTGGTGAGAGTGAAGCACGACTGTCTCCGTGGCGCAGTTGGCTAGCGCGATCGGCTGTTAACCGAAAGGTTGGAGGTTTGAGCCCTCCCAGGAGTGGTGTGTTGCTTTTTTCTTTGCACTGATAGCTTTGAAGATATGTTCTGAGGGTGGTGAGAGTGGAGCACGATTGTCTCCGTGGCTCAATTGGCTAGCACGATCGGCTGGTAACCGAAAGGTTGAAGGTTTGAGCGCTCGCAGGTGTTGTGTGTTGCTTTTTTGTTTGCGCTGATAGTTTGAAGATATGTTCTGATGGTGGTGAGAGGGGAGCACGACTGTGTTCGGGGCGAAATTGGCTAGCAGGATCGGCTGTTAACCGAAAGGTTGTAGGTTCGAGCCCTCCCGGGAGTGGTGTGTTGCTTTTTTCTTTGCGCTGATAGCTTTGAAGATATGTTCTGATTGTGGTGAGAGTGGAACACGATGTCTTTGTGGCGCAATTTGCTAGCGCGATCGGCTGTTAACTGAAAGGTTGGAGGTTTGAGCCCTCCCGGGAGTGGTGTGTTGCTTTTTTTCTTTGCGATGATAGCTTTAAAGATATGTTCTGATGGTGGTGAGAGTGGAGGAGGACTGTCTCCGTGGCGCAACGGGCTAGCGCGATCTGTAGTTGACCGAAAGGTTGGAGGTTCGTGCCCACCCGGTGGTGGTGCGGCGCTTCTTTTTTCTTGGGCTGATAGCTCTGAAAAAATGTTCTGATGGTGGTGAGAGTGGAGCACGACTGTCTCCGTGGCGCAATTGGCTAGCGCAGTCGGCTGTTAACCGAAAGGTTGAAGGTTCGAGCCCTCCCGGGAGTTGTGTGTTGCTTTTTTCGTTGCGCTGATAGCTGTGAAGATATGTTCTGATGGTGGTGAGAGTGGAGGAGGACTGTCTCCGTGGCGCAATTGGCTAGCACGTTCGGCTGTTAACCGAAAATTGGAGGTTTGAGCCCTCCCAGGAGTGGTGTGTTGCTTTTTTCTTTGCGCTGATAGCTTTGAAGGTATGTTATGATGGTGGTGAGAGTGGAGCACGACTGTCTTCGTGGCGCCATTGGCTAGCACGTTCGGCTGTTAACCAAAAAATTGGAGGTTTGAGCCCTCCCGGGATTGGTGTGTCGCTTTTTTCTTTGCGCAGATAGCTTTGAAGATTAGTTCTGGTGGTGGTGAGAGTGGAGCACGATGTCTCTGTGGCGCAATTTGCTAGCGCGATCGGCTGTTAACTGAAAGGTTGGAGGTTTGAGCCCTCCCGGGAGTGGTGTGTTGCTTTTTTTCTTTGCACTGATAGCTTTGAAGATATGTTCTGGTGGTGGTGAGAGTGGAGCACGATGTCTCTGTGGCGCAATTGGCTAGCGCGATCGGCTGTTAACCAAAAGGTTGTAGGTTGGAGCCCTCTCGGGAGTGTTGTGTTGCATTTTCTTTGCGCTGATAGCTTTGAAGATATGTTCTGATGGTGGTGAGAGTGGAGGAGGACTGTCTCCGTGGCGCAATTGGCTAGGACGTTCGGCTGTTAACCGAAAATTGGAGGTTTGAGCCCTCCCAGGAGTGGTGTGTTGCTTTTTTCTTTGCGCTGATAGCTTTGAAGATATGTTCTGATGGTGGTGAGAGTGGAGCACGACTGTCTCCGTGGCGCGATTCGCTAGCGCGATCGGCTGTTAACCGAAAATTTGGAGGTTCAAGCCCACCCCGGTGGTGGTGCGGCGCTTTTTTTTCTTTAGGCTGATAGCCCTGAAGAAATGTTCTGACGGTGGTGAGTGTGGAGCACGACTGTCTCCGTGGCGAAATTGGCTAACATGTTCGGCTGTTAACCGAAAAATCGGAGTTTCGAGCCCTCCCGAGAGTGGTTTGTCGCTTTTTTCTTTGCGCAGAGGGCTTTGAAGATATGTTCTGATGGTGGTGAGAGTGGAGCACGATGTCTCCGTGGCGCAATTTGCTAGCGCGATTGGCTGTTAACCGAAAGGTTGGAGGTTCGAGCCCTCCCGGAAGTGGTGTGTTGCTTTTTTTCTTTGCACTGATAGCTTTGAAGATATGTTCTGATGGTGGTGAGAGTGAAGCACGACTGTCTCCGTGGCGCAGTTGGCTAGCGCGATCGGCTGTTAACCGAAAGGTTGGAGGTTTGAGCCCTCCCAGGAGTGGTGTGTTGCTTTTTTCTTTGCACTGATAGCTTTGAAGATATGTTCTGATGGTGGTGAGAGTGGAGCACGATTGTCTCCGTGGCTCAATTGGCTAGCACGATCGGCTGGTAACCGAAAGGTTGAAGGTTTGAGCGCTCGCAGGTGTTGTGTTTTGCTTTTTTGTTTGCGCTGATAGTTTGAAGATATGTTCTGATGGTGGTGAGAGGGGAGCACGACTGTCTTCGTGGCGAAATTGGCTAGCAGGATCGGCTGTTAACCGAAAGGTTGGAGGTTCGAGCCCTCCCGGAAGTGGTGTGTTGCTTTTTTTCTTTGCACTGATAGCTTTGAAGATATGTTCTGATGGTGGTGAGAGTGAAGCACGACTGTCTCCGTGGCGCAGTTGGCTAGCGCGATCGGCTGTTAACCGAAAGGTTGGAGGTTTGAGCCCTCCCAGGAGTGGTGTGTTGCTTTTTTCTTTGCACTGATAGCTTTGAAGATATGTTCTGAGGGTGGTGAGAGTGGAGCACGATTGTCTCCGTGGCTCAATTGGCTAGCACGATCGGCTGGTAACCGAAATGTTGAAGGTTTGAGCGCTCGCAGGTGTTGTGTGTTGCTTTTTTGTTTGCGCTGATAGTTTGAAGATATGTTCTGATGGTGGTGAGAGGGGAGCACGACTGTGTTCGGGGCGAAATTGGCTAGCAGGATCGGCTGTTAACCGAAAGGTTGTAGGTTCGAGCCCTCCCGGGAGTGGTGTGTTGCTTTTTTCTTTGCGCTGATAGCTTTGAAGATATGTTCTGATTGTGGTGAGAGTGGAACACGATGTCTTTGTGGCGCAATTTGCTAGCGCGATCGGCTGTTAACTGAAAGGTTGGAGGTTTGAGCCCTCCCGGGAGTGGTGTGTTGCTTTTTTTCTTTGCGATGATAGCTTTAAAGATATGTTCTGATGGTGGTGAGAGTGGAGGAGGACTGTCTCCGTGGCGCAACGGGCTAGCGCGATCTGTAGTTGACCGAAAGGTTGGAGGTTCGTGCCCACCCGGTGGTGGTGCGGCGCTTCTTTTTTCTTGGGCTGATAGCTCTGAAAAAATGTTCTGATGGTGGTGAGAGTGGAGCACGACTGTCTCCGTGGCGCAATTGGCTAGCGCAGTCGGCTGTTAACCGAAAGGTTGAAGGTTCGAGCCCTCCCGGGAGTTGTGTGTTGCTTTTTTCGTTGCGCTGATAGCTGTGAAGATATGTTCTGATGGTGGTGAGAGTGGAGCACGATGTCTCCGTGGCGCAATTTGCTAGCGCGATCGGCTGGTAACTGAAAGGTTGGAGGTTCGAGCCCTAACGGGAGTGGTGTGTTGCTTTTTTTCTTTGGGATGATAGCTTTGAAGATATGTTCTGACGGTGGTGAGAGTGGAGCACGACTGTCTCCGTGGCGCAATTGGCTAGAGCGATCGGCTGTTAACCGAAAGGTTGGAGGTTCGAGCCCTCCCGGGAGTGGTGTGTTGCTTTTGTCTTTGCGCTGTTAGCTTTGAAGATATGTTTTTATGGTGGTGAGAGTGGAGCACGACTGTCTCTGTGGCGCAATTGGCTAGCGCGATCGGCTGTTAACCGTAAGGTTGGAGGTTCGAGCCCTCCCGGGAGTGGTGTGTTGCTTTTTACTTTGCACTGATAGCTTTGAAGATATGTTCTGATGGTGCTGAGAGTGGAGCACGACTGTCTCCGTGGCGCAATTGGCTAGCACGATCGGCTGTTAACTAAAAGGTTGAAGGTTTGAGCCCTCCCAAGAGTGGTGTTTGCGTTTTTCTTTGCGCTGATAGCTCTGAAGATATGTTCTGATGGTGGTGAGAGTGGAGCACGACTGTCTCCGTGGCGCCATTGGCTAGCACGTTCGGCTGTTAACCAAAAAATTGGAGGTTTGAGCCCTCCCTGGAGTGGTATGTCGCTTTTTTCTTTGCGCAGATAAGCTTTGAAGATTAGTTCTGGTGGTGGTGAGAGTGGAGCACGACTGTCTCCGTGGCGCTATTGGCTAGCGCGATCGGCTGTTAACCGAAAGGTTGGAGGTTCGAGCCCTCCCGGGAGTGGTGTGTTGCTTTTTTCTTTGCGCTGATAGCTTTGAAGATATTTTCTGATTGTGGTGAGAGTGGAGCACGATGTCTCTGTGGCGCAATTTGCTAGCGCGATCGGCTGTTAACCGAAAGGTTGGAGGTTCAAGCCCGCCCGGGAGTGGTGTGTTGCTTTTTTGCGCTTACAGCTTTGAAGATATGTTCTGATGGTGGTGAGAGTGGAGCACGACTGTCTCCGTGGCGCAATTGGCTAGCACGATCGGCTGTTAACCAAAAGGTTGAAGGTTTGAGCCCTCCCAGGAGTGGTGTTTGCGTTTTTCTTTGCGCTGATAGCTCTGAAGATATGTTCTGATGGTGGTGAGAGTGGAGCACGACTGTCTCCGTGGCACCATTGGCTAGCACGTTCGGCTGTTAACCAAAAAATTGGAGGTTTGAGCCCTCCCGGGAGTGGTGTGTCGCTTTTTTCTTTGCGCAGATAGCTTTGAAGATTAGTTCTGGTGGTGGTGAGAGTGGAGCACGACTGTCTCCGTGGCGCTATTGGCTAGCGCGATCGGCTGTTAACCGAAAGGTTGGAGGTTCGAGCCCTCCCGGGAGTGGTGTGTTGCTTTTTTCTTTGCGCTGATAGCTTTGAAGATATGTTCTGATTGTGGTGAGAGTGGAGCACGATGTCTCTGTGGCGCAATTTGCTAGCGCGATCGGCTGTTAACTGAAAGGTTGGAGGTTTGAGCCCTCCCGGGAGTGGTGTGTTGCTTTTTTTCTTTGCGATGATAGCTTTAAAGATATGTTCTGATGGTGGTGAGAGTGGAGGAGGACTGTCTCCGTGGCGCATTGGGCTAGCGCGATCTGTAGTTGACCGATAGGTTGGAGGTTCGTGCCCACCCGGTGGTGGTGCGGCGCTTCTTTTTCCTTGGGCTGATAGCTCTGAAAAAATGTTCTGATGGTGGCGAGAGTAGAGCACGACTGCCTCCGTGGCGCAATTGGCTAGCACGATCGGCTGTTAACCAAAAGGTTGTAGGTTGGAGCCCTCTCGGGAGTGGTGTGTTGCATTTTCTTTGCGCTGATAGCTTTGAAGATATGTTCTGATGGTGGTGAGAGTGGAGGAGGACTGTCTCCGTGGCGCAATTGGCTAGCACGTTCGGCTGTTAACCGAAAATTGGAGGTTTGAGCCCTCCCAGGAGTGGTGTGTTGCTTTTTTCTTTGCGCTGATAGCTTTGAAGATATGTTCTGATGGTGGTGAGAGTGGAGCACGACTGTCTCCGTGGCGCGATTCGCTAGCGCGATCGGCTGTTAACCGAAAATTTGGAGGTTCGAGAACACCCGGTGGTGGTGCGGCGCTTTTTTTTCTTTGGGCTGATAGCCCTGAAGAAATGTTCTGACGGTGGTGAGTGTGGAGCAAGACTGTCTCCGTGGCGAATTTGGCTAACATGTTCGGCTGTTAACCGAAAAATCGGAGTTTCGAGCCCTCCCGAGAGTGGTTTGTCGCTTTTTTCTTTGCGCAGATGGCTTTGAAGATATGTTCTGATGGTGGTGAGAGTGGAGCACGATGTCTCCGTGGCGCAATTTGCTAGCGCGATTGGCTGTTAACCGAAAGGTTGGAGGTTCGAGCCCTCCCAGAAGTGGTGTGTTGCTTTTTTTCTTTGCACTGATAGCTTTGAAGATATGTTCTGATGGTGGTGAGAGTAGAGCACGACTGTCTCCGTGGCGCAGTTGGCTAGCACGATCGGCTGTTAACCGAAAGTTTGGAGGTTCGAGCCCTCCCGGGAGTGGTGTGTTGCTTTTTACTTTGCACTGATAGCTTTGAAGATATGTTCTGATGGTGCTGAGAGTGGAGCACGACTGTCTCCGTGGCGCAATTGGCTAGCACGATCGGCTGTTAACTAAAAGGTTGAAGGTTTGAGCCCTCCCAAGAGTGGTGTTTGCGTTTTTCTTTGTGCTGATAGCTCTGAAGATATGTTCTGATGGTGGTGAGAGTGGAGCACGACTGTCTCCGTGGCGCCATTGGCTAGCACGTTCGGCTGTTAACCAAAAAATTGGAGGTTTGAGCCCTCCCTGGAGTGGTATGTCGCTTTTTTCTTTGCGCAGATAAGCTTTGAAGATTAGTTCTGGTGGTGGTGAGAGTGGAGCACGACTGTCTCCGTGGCGCTATTGGCTAGCGCGATCGGCTGTTAACCGAAAGGTTGGAGGTTCGAGCCCTACCGGGAGTGGTGTGTTGCTTTTTTCTTTGCGCTGATAGCTTTGAAGATATGTTCTGATTGTGGTGAGAGTGGAGCACGATGTCTCTGTGGCGCAATTTGCTAGCGCGATCGGCTGTTAACCGAAAGGTTGGAGGTTCAAGCCCTCCCGGGAGTGGTGTGTTGCTTTTTTGCGCTTACAGCTTTGAAGATATGTTCTGATGGTGGTGAGAGTGGAGCACGACTGTCTCCGTGGCGCAATTGGCTAGCACGATCGGCTGTTAACCAAAAGGTTGAAGGTTTGAGCCCTCCCAGGAGTGGTGTTTGCGTTTTTCTTTGCGCTGATAGCTCTGAAGATATGTTCTGATGGTGGTGAGAGTGGAGCACGACTGTCTCCGTGGCACCATTGGCTAGCACGTTCGGCTGTTAACCGAAAATTTGGAGGTTCGAGAACACCCGGTGGTGGTGCGGCGCTTTTTTTTCTTTGGGCTGATAGCCCTGAAGAAATGTTCTGACGGTGGTGAGTGTGGAGCACGACTGTCTCCGTGGCGAAATTGGCTAACATGTTCGGCTGTTAACCGAAAAATCGGAGTTTCGAGCCCTCCCGAGAGTGGTTTGTCGCTTTTTTCTTTGCGCAGATGGCTTTGAAGATATGTTCTGATGGTGGTGAGAGTGGAGCACGATGTCTCCGTGGCGCAATTTGCTAGCGCGATTGGCTGTTAACCGAAAGGTTGGAGGTTCGAGCCCTCCCAGAAGTGGTGTGTTGCTTTTTTTCTTTGCACTGATAGCTTTGAAGATATGTTCTGATGGTGGTGAGAGTAGAGCACGACTGTCTCCGTGGAGCAGTTGGCTAGCACGATCGGCTGTTAACCGAAAGGTTGGAGGTTTGAGCGCTCGCAGGTGTTGTGTGTTGCTATTTTGTTTGCGCTGATAGTTTGAAGATATGTTCTGATGGTGGTGAGAGGGGAGCACGACTGTCTTCGTGGCGAAATTGGCTAGCAGGATGGGCTGTTAACCGAGAGGTTGAAGGTTTGAGCCCTCCCAGGAGTGGTGTGTTGCTTTTTTCTTTGCGCTGATAGCTTTGAAGATATGTTCTGATGGTGGTGAGAGTGGAGCACGACTGTCTCCGTGGCGCCAATGGCTAGCACGTTCGGATGTTAACCAAAAAATTGGAGGTTCGAGCCCTCCCGGGAGTGGTGTGTTCCTTTTTTCTTTGCGCTGATAGCTTTGAAGATATGTTCTGATGGTGATGAGAGTGGAGCACGACTGTTTCGTGGAGCAATTTGCTAGCGCGATGGGCTGTTAACTGAAAGGTTGGAGGTTGGAGCCCTCCCGGAAGTGGTGTGTTGCTTTTTTTCTTTGCACTGATAGCTTTGAAGATATGTTCTGATGGTGGTGAGAGTGGAGCACGACTGTCTCCGTGGCGCAGTTGGCTAGCGCGATCGGCTGTTAACCGAAAGGTTGGAGGTTCGACCCCTCCCGGGAGTGGTGTGTTGCTTTTTTTCTTTGCGCTGTTAGCTTTGAAGATATGTTCTGATGGTGGTGAGAGTGGAGCATGACTGTCTACGTGGCGCAATTGGCTAGCGCAATCGGCTGTTAACTGAAAGGTTGGAGGTTTGAGCCCTCCCGGGAGTGGTGTGTTGCATTTTCTTTGCAGTCATAACTTTAAAGATATGTTCTGATGGTGGTGAGAGTGGAGCAGGACTGTCTTCGTGGCGCAATTGGCTAGCGCGATCGGCTGTTAACCGAAAAGTTGGAGGTTCGAGCCCTCCCGGGAGTGGTGTGCTGCTCTTTTCTTTGCACTGATAGCTTTGAAGATATGTTCTGATGGTGGGGAGAGTGGAGCACGACTGTCTCCGTGGCGCAATTGGCTAGCACGATCGGCTGTTAACCGAAAGGTTGAAAGTTTGAGCCCTCCCAAGAGTGGTGTGTTGCTTTTTTCTTTGCGCTGATAGCTTTGAAGACATGTTCTGATGGTGGTGAGAGTGGAGCACGACTGTCCGCGTGGCGCCATTGGCTAGCACGTTCGGCTGTTAACCAAAACATTGGAGGTTTGAGCCCTCCCGGGAGTGGTGTGTCGCTTTTTTCTTTCCGCAGATAGCTTTGAAGATATGTACTGATGGTGGTGAGAGTGGAGCACGACTGTCTCCGTGGCGCAATTGGCTAGCGCGATCCGCTGTTAACCGAAAAGTTGGAGGTTTGAGCCCTCCAGGGAGTGGTGTGTTGCTTTTTTTTCTTTGGACTGATAGCTTTGAAGATATGTTCTGATGGTGGTGAGAGTGGAGAACGACTGTCTCCGTGGCGCAATTGGCTAGCGCGATCGGCTGTTAACCGAATGGTTGGAGGCTCGAGCCCTCCCGAGAGTGGTGTGTTGCTTTTTTCTTTGCGCTGACAGCTTTGAAGATATGTTCTGATGATGGCGAGAGTAGAGCACGACTGTCTCCGTGGCGCAATTGGCTAGCGCGATCGGCTGTTAACCAAAAGGTTGTAGGTTGTAGCCCTCTCGGGAGTGGTGTGTTGCATTTTCTTTGCGCTGATAGCTTTGAAGATATGTTCTGATGGTGGTGAGAGTGGAGGAGGACTGTCTCCGTGGCGCAATTGGCTAGCACGTTCGGCTGTTAACCGAAAATTGGAGGTTTGAGCCCTCCCAGGAGTGGTGTGTTGCTTTTTTCTTTGCGCTGATAGCTTTGAAGATATGTTCTGATGGTGGTGAGAGTGGAGCACGACTGTCTTCGTGGCGCCATTGGCTAGCACGTTCGGCTGTTAACCAAAAAATTGGAGGTTTGAGCCCTCCCGGGAGTGGTGTGTCGCTTTTTTCTTTGCGCAGATAGCTTTGAAGATTAGTTCTGGTGGTGGTGAGAGTGGAGCACGATGTCTCTGTGGCGCAATTTGCTAGCGCGATCGGCTGTTAACTGAAAGGTTGGAGGTTTGAGCCCTCCCGGGAGTGGTGTGTTGCTTTTTTTCTTTGCACTGATAGCTTTGAAGATATGTTCTGGTGGTGGTGAGAGTGGAGCACGATGTCTCTGTGGCGCAATTTGCTAGCGCGATCGGCTGTTAACTGAAAGGTTGGAGGTTTGAGCCCTCCCGGGAGTGGTGTGTTGCTTTTTTTCTTTGCACTGATAGCTCTGAAAAAATGTTCTGATGGTGGCGAGAGTAGAGCACGACTGTCTCCGTGGCGCAATTGGCTAGCGCGATCGGCTGTTAACCAAAAGGTTGTAGGTTGGAGCCCTCTCGGGAGTGTTGTGTTGCATTTTCTTTGCGCTGATAGCTTTGAAGATATGTTCTGATGGTGGTGAGAGTGGAGGAGGACTGTCTCCGTGGCGCAATTGGCTAGGACGTTCGGCTGTTAACCGAAAATTGGAGGTTTGAGCCCTCCCAGGAGTGGTGTGTTGCTTTTTTCTTTGCGCTGATAGCTTTGAAGATATGTTCTGATGGTGGTGAGAGTGGAGCACGACTGTCTCCGTGGCGCGATTCGCTAGCGCGATCGGCTGTTAACCGAAAATTTGGAGGTTCAAGCCCACCCGGTGGTGGTGCGGCGCTTTTTTTTCTTTGGGCTGATAGCCCTGAAGAAATGTTCTGACGGTGGTGAGTGTGGAGCACGACTGTCTCCGTGGCGAAATTGGCTAACATGTTCGGCTGTTAACCGAAAAATCGGAGTTTCGAGCCCTCCCGAGAGTGGTTTGTCGCTTTTTTCTTTGCGCAGAGGGCTTTGAAGATATGTTCTGATGGTGGTGAGAGTGGAGCACGATGTCTCCGTGGCGCAATTTGCTAGCGCGATTGGCTGTTAACCGAAAGGTTGGAGGTTCGAGCCCTCCCGGAAGTGGTGTGTTGCTTTTTTTCTTTGCACTGATAGCTTTGAAGATATGTTCTGATGGTGGTGAGAGTGAAGCACGACTGTCTCCGTGGCGCAGTTGGCTAGCGCGATCGGCTGTTAACCGAAAGGTTGGAGGTTTGAGCCCTCCCAGGAGTGGTGTGTTGCTTTTTTCTTTGCACTGATAGCTTTGAAGATATGTTCTGATGGTGGTGAGAGTGGAGCACGATTGTCTCCGTGGCTCAATTGGCTAGCACGATCGGCTGGTAACCGAAAGGTTGAAGGTTTGAGCGCTCGCAGGTGTTGTGTTTTGCTTTTTTGTTTGCGCTGATAGTTTGAAGATATGTTCTGATGGTGGTGAGAGGGGAGCACGACTGTCTTCGTGGCGAAATTGGCTAGCAGGATCGGCTGTTAACCGAAAGGTTGGAGGTTCGACCCCTCCCGGGAGTGGTGTGTTGCTTTTTTTCTTTGCGCTGTTAGCTTTGAAGATATGTTCTGATGGTGGTGAGAGTGGAGCATGACTGTCTACGTGGCGCAATTGGCTAGCGCAATCGGCTGTTAACTGAAAGGTTGGAGGTTTGAGCCCTCCCGGGAGTGGTGTGTTGCATTTTCTTTGCAGTCATAACTTTAAAGATATGTTCTGATGGTGGTGAGAGTGGAGCAGGACTGTCTTCGTGGCGCAATTGGCTAGCGCGATCGGCTGTTAACCGAAAAGTTGGAGGTTCGAGCCCTCCCGGGAGTGGTGTGCTGCTCTTTTCTTTGCACTGATAGCTTTGAAGATATGTTCTGATGGTGGGGAGAGTGGAGCACGACTGTCTCCGTGGCGCAATTGGCTAGCACGATCGGCTGTTAACCGAAAGGTTGAAAGTTTGAGCCCTCCCAAGAGTGGTGTGTTGCTTTTTTCTTTGCGCTGATAGCTTTGAAGACATGTTCTGATGGTGGTGAGAGTGGAGCACGACTGTCCGCGTGGCGCCATTGGCTAGCACGTTCGGCTGTTAACCAAAACATTGGAGGTTTGAGCCCTCCCGGGAGTGGTGTGTCGCTTTTTTCTTTCCGCAGATAGCTTTGAAGATATGTACTGATGGTGGTGAGAGTGGAGCACGACTGTCTCCGTGGCGCAATTGGCTAGCGCGATCCGCTGTTAACCGAAAAGTTGGAGGTTTGAGCCCTCCAGGGAGTGGTGTGTTGCTTTTTTTTCTTTGGACTGATAGCTTTGAAGATATGTTCTGATGGTGGTGAGAGTGGAGAACGACTGTCTCCGTGGCGCAATTGGCTAGCGCGATCGGCTGTTAACCGAATGGTTGGAGGCTCGAGCCCTCCCGAGAGTGGTGTGTTGCTTTTTTCTTTGCGCTGATAGCTTTGAAGATATGTTCTGATGATGGCGAGAGTAGAGCACGACTGTCTCCGTGGCGCAATTGGCTAGCGCGATCGGCTGTTAACCAAAAGGTTGTAGGTTGGAGCCCTCTCGGGAGTGGTGTGTTGCATTTTCTTTGCGCTGATAGCTTTGAAGATATGTTCTGATGGTGGTGAGAGTGGAGGAGGACTATCTCCGTGGCGCAATTGGCTAGCACGTTCGGCTGTTAACCGAAAATTGGAGGTTTGAGCCCTCCCAGGAGTGGTGTGTTGCTTTTTTCTTTGCGCTGATAGCTTTGAAGATATGTTCTGATGGTGGTGAGAGTGGAGCACGACTGTCTTCGTGGCGCCATTGGCTAGCACGTTCGGCTGTTAACCAAAAAATTGGAGGTTTGAGCCCTCCCGGGAGTGGTGTGTCGCTTTTTTCTTTGCGCAGATAGCTTTGAAGATTAGTTCTGGTGGTGGTGAGAGTGGAGCACGATGTCTCTGTGGCGCAATTTGCTAGCGCGATCGGCTGTTAACTGAAAGGTTGGAGGTTTGAGCCCTCCCGGGAGTGGTGTGTTGCTTTTTTTCTTTGCACTGATAGCTTTGAAGATATGTTCTGGTGGTGGTGAGAGTGGAGCACGATGTCTCTGTGGCGCAATTTGCTAGCGCGATCGGCTGTTAACTGAAAGGTTGGAGGTTTGAGCCCTCCCGGGAGTGGTGTGTTGCTTTTTTTCTTTGCACTGATAGCTCTGAAAAAATGTTCTGATGGTGGCGAGAGTAGAGCACGACTGTCTCCGTGGCGCAATTGGCTAGCGCGATCGGCTGTTAACCAAAACGTTGTAGGTTGGAGCCCTCTCGGGAGTGTTGTGTTGCATTTTCTTTGCGCTGATAGCTTTGAAGATATGTTCTGATGGTGGTGAGAGTGGAGGAGGACTGTCTCCGTGGCGCAATTGGCTAGGACGTTCGGCTGTTAACCGAAAATTGGAGGTTTGAGCCCTCCCAGGAGTGGTGTGTTGCTTTTTTCTTTGCGCTGATAGCTTTGAAGATATGTTCTGATGGTGGTGAGAGTGGAGCACGACTGTCTCCGTGGCGCGATTCGCTAGCGCGATCGGCTGTTAACCGAAAATTTGGAGGTTCAAGCCCACCCGGTGGTGGTGCGGCGCTTTTTTTTCTTTGGGCTGATAGCCCTGAAGAAATGTTCTGACGGTGGTGAGTGTGGAGCACGACTGTCTCCGTGGCGAAATTGGCTAACATGTTCGGCTGTTAACCGAAAAATCGGAGTTTCGAGCCCTCCCGAGAGTGGTTTGTCGCTTTTTTTTTGCGCAGAGGGCTTTGAAGATATGTTCTGATGGTGGTGAGAGTGGAGCACGATGTCTCCGTGGCGCAATTTGCTAGCGCGATTGGCTGTTAACCGAAAGGTTGGAGGTTCGAGCCCTCCCGGAAGTGGTGTGTTGCTTTTTTTCTTTGCACTGATAGCTTTGAAGATATGTTCTGATGGTGGTGAGAGTGAAGCACGACTGTCTCCGTGGCGCAGTTGGCTAGCGCGATCGGCTGTTAACCGAAAGGTTGGAGGTTTGAGCCCTCCCAGGAGTGGTGTGTTGCTTTTTTCTTTGCAATGATAGCTTTAAAGATATGTTCTGATGGTGGTGAGAGTGGAGGAGGACTGTCTCCGTGGCGCATTGGGCTAGCGCGATCTGTAGTTGACCGAAAGGTTGGAGGTTCGTGCCCACCCGGTGGTGGTGCGGCGCTTCTTTTTCCTTGGGCTGATAGCTCTGAAAAAATGTTCTGATGGTGGCGAGAGTAGAGCACGACTGTCTCCGTGGCGCAATTGGCTAGCGCGATCGGCTATTAACCAAAAGGTTGTAGGTTGGAGCCCTCTCGGGAGTGGTGTGTTGCATTTTCTTTGCGCTGATAGCTTTGAAGATATGTTCTGATGGTGGTGAGAGTGGAGCACGATTGTCTCCGTGGCTCAATTGGCTAGCACGATCGGCTGGTAACCGAAAGGTTGAAGGTTTGAGCGCTCGCAGGTGTTGTGTTTTGCTTTTTTGTTTGCGCTGATAGTTTGAAGATATGTTCTGATGGTGGTGAGAGGGGAGCACGACTGTCTTCGTGGCGAAATTGGCTAGCAGGATCGGCTGTTAACCGAAAGGTTGGAGGTTCGAGCCCTCCCGGAAGTGGTGTGTTGCTTTTTTTCTTTGCACTGATAGCTTTGAAGATATGTTCTGATGGTGGTGAGAGTGAAGCACGACTGTCTCCGTGGCGCAGTTGGCTAGCGCGATCGGCTGTTAACCGAAAGGTTGGAGGTTTGAGCCCTCCCAGGAGTGGTGTGTTGCTTTTTTCTTTGCACTGATAGCTTTGAAGATATGTTCTGAGGGTGGTGAGAGTGGAGCACGATTGTCTCCGTGGCTCAATTGGCTAGCACGATCGGCTGGTAACCGAAAGGTTGAAGGTTTGAGCGCTCGCAGGTGTTGTGTGTTGCTTTTTTGTTTGCGCTGATAGTTTGAAGATATGTTCTGATGGTGGTGAGAGGGGAGCACGACTGTCTTCGGGGCGAAATTGGCTAGCAGGATCGGCTGTTAACCGAAAGGTTGTAGGTTCGAGCCCTCCCGGGAGTGGTGTGTTGCTTTTTTCTTTGCGCTGATAGCTTTGAAGATATGTTCTGATTGTGGTGAGAGTGGAACACGATGTCTTTGTGGCGCAATTTGCTAGCGCGATCGGCTGTTAACTGAAAGGTTGGAGGTTTGAGCCCTCCCGGGAGTGGTGTGTTGCTTTTTTTCTTTGCGATGATAGCTTTAAAGATATGTTCTGATGGTGGTGAGAGTGGAGGAGGACTGTCTCCGTGGCGCAACGGGCTAGCGCGATCTGTAGTTGACCGAAAGGTTTCAGGTTCGTGCCCACCCGGTGGTGGTGCGGCGCTTCTTTTTCCTTGGGCTGATAGCTCTGAAAAAATGTTCTGATGGTGGTGAGAGTGGAGCACGACTGTCTCCGTGGCGCAATTGGCTAGCGCGATCGGCTGTTAACCGAAAGGTTGAAGGTTCGAGCCTTCCCGGGAGTTGTGTGTTGCTTTTTTCGTTGCGCTGATAGCTGTGAAGATATGTTCTGATGGTGGTGAGAGTGGAGCACGATGTCTCCGTGGCGCAATTTGCTAGCGCGATCGGCTGGTAACTGAAAGGTTGGAGGTTCGAGCCCTAACGGGAGTGGTGTGTTGCTTTTTTTCTTTGGGATGATAGCTTTGAAGATATGTTCTGACGGTGGTGAGAGTGGAGCACGACTGTCTCCGTGGCGCAATTGGCTAGAGCGATCGGCTGTTAACCGAAAGGTTGGAGGTTCGAGCCCTCCCGGGAGTGGTGTGTTGCTTTTGTCTTTGCGCTGTTAGCTTTGAAGATATGTTCTTATGGTGGTGAGAGTGGAGCACGACTGTCTCTGTGGCGCAATTGGCTAGCGCGATCGGCTGTTAACCGTAAGGTTGGAGGTTCGAGCCCTCCCGGGAGTGGTGTGTTGCTTTTTACTTTGCCCTGATAGCTTTGAAGATATGTTCTGATGGTGCTGAGAGTGGAGCACGACTGTCTCCGTGGCGCAATTGGCTAGCATGATCGGCTGTTAACTAAAAGGTTGAAGGTTAGAGCCCTCCCAAGAGTGGTGTTTGCGTTTTTCTTTGCGCTGATAGCTCTGAAGATATGTTCTGATGGTGGTGAGAGTGGAGCACGACTGTCTCCGTGGCGCCATTGGCTAGCACGTTCGGCTGTTAACCAAAAAATTGGAGGTTTGAGCCCTCCCTGGAGTGGTATGTCGCTTTTTTCTTTGCGCAGATAAGCTTTGAAGATTAGTTCTGGTGGTGGTGAGAGTGGAGCACGACTGTCTCCGTGGCGCTATTGGCTAGCGCGATCGGCTGTTAACCGAAAGGTTGGAGGTTCGAGCCCTCCCGGGAGTGGTGTGTTGCTTTTTTCTTTGCGCTGATAGCTTTGAAGATATTTTCTGATTGTGGTGAGAGTGGAGCACGATGTCTCTGTGGCGCAATTTGCTAGCGCGATCGGCTGTTAACCGAAAGGTTGGAGGTTCAAGCCCTCCCGGGAGTGGTGTGTTGCTTTTTTGCGCTTACAGCTTTGAAGATATGTTCTGATGGTGGTGAGAGTGGAGCACGACTGTCTCCGTGGCGCAATTGGCTAGCACGATCGGCTGTTAACCAAAAGGTTGAAGGTTTGAGCCCTCCCAGGAGTGGTGTTTGCGTTTTTCTTTGCGCTGATAGCTCTGAAGATATGTTCTGATGGTGGTGAGAGTGGAGCACGACTGTCTCCGTGGCACCATTGGCTAGCACGTTCGGCTGTTAACCAAAAAATTGGAGGTTTGAGCCCTCCCGGGAGTGGTGTGTCGCTTTTTTCTTTGCGCAGATAGCTTTGAAGATTAGTTCTGGTGGTGGTGAGAGTGGAGCACGACTGTCTCCGTGGCGCTATTGGCTAGCGCGATCGGCTGTTAACCGAAAGGTTGGAGGTTCGAGCCCTCCCGGGAGTGGTGTGTTGCTTTTTTCTTTGCGCTGATAGCTTTGAAGATATGTTCTGATTGTGGTGAGAGTGGAGCACGATGTCTCTGTGGCGCAATTTGCTAGCGCGATCGGCTGTTAACTGAAAGGTTGGAGGTTTGAGCCCTCCCGGGAGTGGTGTGTTGCTTTTTTTCTTTGCGATGATAGCTTTAAAGATATGTTCTGATGGTGGTGAGAGTGGAGGAGGACTGTCTCCGTGGCGCATTGGGCTAGCGCGATCTGTAGTTGACCGAAAGGTTGGAGGTTCGTGCCCACCCGGTGGTGGTGCGGCGCTTCTTTTTCCTTGGGCTGATAGCTCTGAAAAAATGTTCTGATGGTGGCGAGAGTAGAGCACGACTGTCTCCGTGGCGCAATTGGCTAGCGCGATCGGCTGTTAACCAAAAGGTTGTAGGTTGGAGCCCTCTCGGGAGTGGTGTGTTGCATTTTCTTTGCGCTGATAGCTTTGAAGATATGTTCTGATGGTGGTGAGAGTGGAGGAGGACTGTCTCCGTGGCGCAATTGGCTAGCACGTTCGGCTGTTAACCGAAAATTGGAGGTTTGAGCCCTCCCAGGAGTGGTGTGTTGCTTTTTTCTTTGCGCTGATAGCTTTGAAGATATGTTATGATGGTGGTGAGAGTGGAGCACGACTGTCTCCGTGGCGCGATTCGCTAGCGCGATCGGCTGTTAACCGAAAATTTGGAGGTTCGAGAACACCCGGTGGTGGTGCGGCGCTTTTTTTTCTTTGGGCTGATAGCCCTGAAGAAATGTTCTGACGGTGGTGAGTGTGGAGCACGACTGTCTCCGTGGCGAATTTGGCTAACATGTTCGGCTGTTAACCGAAAAATCGGAGTTTCGAGCCCTCCCGAGAGTGGTTTGTCGCTTTTTTCTTTGCGCAGATGGCTTTGAAGATATGTTCTGATGGTGGTGAGAGTGGAGCACGATGTCTCCGTGGCGCAATTTGCTAGCGCGATTGGCTGTTAACCGAAAGGTTGGAGGTTCGAGCCCTCCCAGAAGTGGTGTGTTGCTTTTTTTCTTTGCACTGATAGCTTTGAAGATATGTTCTGATGGTGGTGAGAGTAGAGCACGACTGTCTCCGTGGCGCAGTTGGCTAGCACGATCGGCTGTTAACCGAAAGTTTGTAGGTTTGAGCGCTCGCAGGTGTTGTGTGTTGCTATTTTGTTTGCGCTGATAGTTTGAAGATATGTTCTGATGGTGGTGAGAGGGGAGCACGACTGTCTTCGTGGCGAAATTGGCTAGCAGGATGGGCTGTTAACCGAGAGGTTGAAGGTTTGAGCCCTCCCAGGAGTGGTGTGTTGCTTTTTTCGTTGCGCTGATAGCTGTGAAGATATGTTCTGATGGTGGTGAGAGTGGAGCACGATGTCTCCGTGGCGCAATTTGCTAGCGCGATCGGCTGGTAACTGAAAGGTTGGAGGTTCGAGCCCTAACGGGAGTGGTGTGTTGCTTTTTTTCTTTGGGATGATAGCTTTGAAGATATGTTCTGACGGTGGTGAGAGTGGAGCACGACTGTCTCCGTGGCGCAATTGGCTAGAGCGATCGGCTGTTAACCGAAAGGTTGGAGGTTTGAGCCCTCCCGGGAGTGGTGTGTTGCTTTTGTCTTTGCGCTGTTAGCTTTGAAGATATGTTCTTATGGTGGTGAGAGTGGAGCACGACTGTCTCTGTGGCGCAATTGGCTAGCGCGATCGGCTGTTAACCGTAAGGTTGGAGGTTCGAGCCCTCCCGGGAGTGGTGTGTTGCTTTTTACTTTGCACTGATAGCTTTGAAGATATGTTTTGATGGTGCTGAGAGTGGAGCACGACTGTCTCCGTGGCGCAATTGGCTAGCACGATCGGCTGTTAACTAAAAGGTTGAAGGTTTGAGCCCTCCCAAGAGTGGTGTTTGCGTTTTTCTTTGCGCTGATAGCTCTGAAGATATGTTCTGATGGTGGTGAGAGTGGAGCACGACTGTCTCCGTGGCGCCATTGGCTAGCACGTTCGGCTGTTAACCAAAAAATTGGAGGTTTGAGCCCTCCCTGGAGTGGTATGTCGCTTTTTTCTTTGCGCAGATAAGCTTTGAAGATTAGTTCTGGTGGTGGTGAGAGTGGAGCACGACTGTCTCCGTGGCGCTATTGGCTAGCGCGATCGGCTGTTAACCGAAAGGTTGGAGGTTCGAGCCCTCCCGGGAGTGGTGTGTTGCTTTTTTCTTTGCGCTGATAGCTTTGAAGATATTTTCTGATTGTGGTGAGAGTGGAGCACGATGTCTCTGTCGCGCAATTTGCTAGCGCGATCGGCTGTTAACCGAAAGGTTGGAGGTTCAAGCCCTCCCGGGAGTGGTGTGTTGCTTTTTTGCGCTTACAGCTTTGAAGATATGTTCTGATGGTGGTGAGAGTGGAGCACGACTGTCTCCGTGGCGCAATTGGCTAGCACGATCGGCTGTTAACCAAAAGGTTGAAGGTTTGAGCCCTCCCAGGAGTGGTGTTTGCGTTTTTCTTTGCGCTGATAGCTCTGAAGATATGTTCTGATGGTGGTGAGAGTGGAGCACGACTGTCTCCGTGGCACCATTGGCTAGCACGTTCGGCTGTTAACCAAAAAATTGGAGGTTTGAGCCCTCCCGGGAGTGGTGTGTCGCTTTTTTCTTTGCGCAGATAGCTTTGAAGATTAGTTCTGGTGGTGGTGAGAGTGGAGCACGACTGTCTCCGTGGCGCTATTGGCTAGCGCGATCGGCTGTTAACCGAAAGGTTGGAGGTTCGAGCCCTCCCGGGAGTGGTGTGTTGCTTTTTTCTTTGCGCTGATAGCTTTGAAGATATGTTCTGATTGTGGTGAGAGTGGAGCACGATGTCTCTGTGGCGCAATTTGCTAGCGCGATCGGCTGTTAACTGAAAGGTTGGAGGTTTGAGCCCTCCCGGGAGTGGTGTGTTGCTTTTTTTCTTTGCGATGATAGCTTTAAAGATATGTTCTGATGGTGGTGAGAGTGGAGGAGGACTGTCTCCGTGGCGCATTGGGCTAGCGCGATCTGTAGTTGACCGAAAGGTTGGAGGTTCGTGCCCACCCGGTGGTGGTGCGGCGCTTCTTTTTCCTTGGGCTGATAGCTCTGAAAAAATGTTCTGATGGTGGCGAGAGTAGAGCACGACTGTCTCCGTGGCGCAATTGGCTAGCGCGATCGGCTGTTAACCAAAAGGTTGTAGGTTGGAGCCCTCTCGGGAGTGGTGTGTTGCATTTTCTTTGCGCTGATAGCTTTGAAGATATGTTCTGATGGTGGTGAGAGTGGAGGAGGACTGTCTCCGTGGCGCAATTGGCTAGCACGTTCGGCTGTTAACCGAAAATTGGAGGTTTGAGCCCTCCCAGGAGTGGTGTGTTGCTTTTTTCTTTGCGCTGATAGCTTTGAAGATATGTTCTGATGGTGGTGAGAGTGGAGCACGACTGTCTCCGTGGCGCGATTCGCTAGCGCGATCGGCTGTTAACCGAAAATTTGGAGGTTCGAGAACACCCGGTGGTGGTGCGGCGCTTTTTTTTCTTTGGGCTGATAGCCCTGAAGAAATGTTCTGACGGCGGTGAGTGTGGAGCACGACTGTCTCCGTGGCGAATTTGACTAACATGTTCGGCTGTTAACCGAAAAATCGGAGTTTCGAGCCCTCCCGAGAGTGGTTTGTCGCTTTTTTCTTTGCGCAGATGGCTTTGAAGATATGTTCTGATGGTGGTGAGAGTGGAGCACGATGTCTCCGTGGCGCAATTTGCTAGCGCGATTGGCTGTTAACCGAAAGGTTGGAGGTTCGAGCCCTCCCAGAAGTGGTGTGTTGCTTTTTTTCTTTGCACTGATAGCTTTGAAGATATGTTCTGATGGTGGTGAGAGTAGAGCACGACTGTCTCCGTGGCGCAGTTGGCTAGCACGATCGGCTGTTAACCGAAAGTTTGGAGGTTTGAGCGCTCGCAGGTGTTGTGTGTTGCTATTTTGTTTGCGCTGATAGTTTGAAGATATGTTCTGATGGTGGTGAGAGGGGAGCACGACTGTCTTCGTGGCGAAATTGGCTAGCAGGATGGGCTGTTAACCGAGAGGTTGAAGGTTTGAGCCCTCCCAGGAGTGGTGTGTTGCTTTTTTCTTTGCGCTGATAGCTTTGAAGATATGTTCTGATGGTGGTGAGAGTGGAGCACGACTGTATCCGTGGCGCCAATGGCTAGCACGTTCGGATGTTAACCAAAAAATTGGAGGTTCGAGCCCTCCCGGGAGTGGTGTGTTCCTTTTTTCTTTGCGCTAATAGCTTTGAAGATATGTTCTTATGGTGGTGAGAGTGGAGCACGACTGTCTCTGTGGCGCAATTGGCTAGCGCGATCGGCTGTTAACCGTAAGGTTGGAGGTTTGAGCCCTCCCAAGAGTGGTGTTTGCGTTTTTCTTTGCGCTGATAGCTCTGAAGATATGTTCTGATGGTGGTGAGAGTGGAGCACGACTGTCTCCGTGGCGCCATTGGCTAGCACGTTCGGCTGTTAACCAAAAAATTGGAGGTTTGAGCCCTCCCTGGAGTGGTATGTCGCTTTTTTCTTTGCGCAGATAAGCTTTGAAGATTAGTTCTGGTGGTGGTGAGAGTGGAGCACGACTGTCTCCGTGGCGCTATTGGCTAGCGCGATCGGCTGTTAACCGAAAGGTTGGAGGTTCGAGCCCTCCCGGGAGTGGTGTGTTGCTTTTTTCTTTGCGCTGATAGCTTTGAAGATATGTTCTGATTGTGGTGAGAGTGGAGCACGATGTCTCTGTGGCGCAATTTGCTAGCGCGATCGGCTGTTAACCGAAAGGTTGGAGGTTCAAGCCCTCCCGGGAGTGGTGTGTTGCTTTTTTGCGCTTACAGCTTTGAAGATATGTTCTGATGGTGGTGAGAGTGGAGCACGACTGTCTCCGTGGCGCAATTGGCTAGCACGATCGGCTGTTAACCAAAAAATTGGAGGTTTGAGCCCTCCCTGGAGTGGTATATCGCTTTTTTCTTTGCGCAGATAAGCTTTGAAGATTAGTTCTGGTGGTGGTGAGAGTGGAGCACGACTGTCTCCGTGGCGCCAATGGCTAGCACGTTCGGATGTTAACCAAAAAATTGGAGGTTCGAGCCCTCCCGGGAGTGGTGTGTTCCTTTTTTCTTTGCGCTGATAGCTTTGAAGATATGTTCTGATGGTGATGAGAGTGGAGCACGACTGTTTCGTGGAGCAATTTGCTAGCGCGATGGGCTGTTAACTGAAAGGTTGGAGGTTGGAGCCCTCCCGGGAGTGATGTGTTGCTTTTTTCTTTGCAATGATAACTTTAATGATATGTTCTGATGGTGGTGAGAGTGGAGCAGGACTGCCTTCGTGGCGCAATTGGCTAGCGCGATCGGCTGTTAACCGAAAAGTTGGAGGTTCGAGCCCTCCCGGGAGTGGTGTGCTGCTCTTTTCTTTGCACTCATAGCTTTGAAGATATGTTCTGATGGTGGGGAGAGTGGAGCACGACTGTCTCCGTGGCGCAATTGGCTAGCACGATCGGCTGTTAACCGAAAGATTGAAAGTTTGAGCCCTCCCAAGAGTGGTGTGTTGCTTTTTTCTTTGCGCTGATAGCTTTGAAGATATGTTCTGATGGTGGTGAGAGTGGAGCACGACTGTCCGCGTGGCGCCATTGGCTAGCACGTTCGGCTGTTAACCAAAACATTGGAGGTTTGAGCCCTCCCGGGAGTGGTGTGTCGCTTTTTTCTTTCCGCAGATAGCTTTGAAGATATGTACTGATGGTGGTGAGAGTGGAGCACGACTGTCTCCGTGGCGCAATTGGCTAGCGCGATCCGCTGTTAACCGAAAAGTTGGAGGTTTGAGCCCTCCAGGGAGTGGTGTGTTGCTTTTTTTTCTTTGGACTGATAGCTTTGAAGATATGTTCTGATGGTGGTGAGAGTGGAGAACGACTGTCTCCGTGGTGCAATAGGCTAGCGCGATCGGCTGTTAACCGAATGGTTGTAGGTTGGAGCCCTCTCGGGAGTGGTGTGTTGCATTTTCTTTGCGCTGATAGCTTTGAAGATATGTTCTGATGGTGGTGAGAGTGGAGGAGGACTGTCTCCGTGGCGCAATTGGCTAGCACGTTCGGCTGTTAACCGAAAATTGGAGGTTTGAGCCCTCCCAGGAGTGGTGTGTTGCTTTTTTCTTTTCGCTGATAGCTTTGAAGATATGTTCTGATGGTGGTGAGAGTGGAGCACGACTGTCTTCTCCGTGGCGCGATTCGCTAGCGCGATCGGCTGTTAACCGAAAATTTGGAGGTTCGAGAACACCCGGTGGTGGTGCGGCGCTTTTTTTTCTTTGGGCTGATAGCCCTGAAGAAATGTTCTGACGGTGGTGAGTGTGGAGCATGACTGTCTCCGTGGCAAAATTGGCTAACATGTTCGGCTGTTAACCGAAAAATCGGAGTTTCAAGCCCTCCCGAGAGTGGTTTGTCGCTTTTTTCTTTGCGCAGATGGCTTTGAAGATATGTTCTGATGGTGGTGAGAGTGGAGCACGATGTCTCCGTGGCGCAATTTGCTAGCGCGATTGGCTGTTAACCGAAAGGTTGGAGGTTCGAGCCCTCCCAGAAGTGGTGTGTTGCTTTTTTTCTTTGCACTGATAGCTTTGAAGATATGTTCTGATGGTGGTGAGAGTAGAGCACGACTGTCTCCGTGGCGCAGTTGGCTAGCGCGATCGGCTGTTAACCGAAAGGTTGGAGGTTTGAGTGCTCGCAGGTGTTGTGTGTTGCTATTTTGTTTGCGCTGATAGCTTTGAAGATATGTTCTGATGGTGGTGAGAGTGGAGCACGACTGTCTCCGTGGCGCCAATGGCTAGCACGTTCGGATGTTAACCAAAAAATTGGAGGTTCGAGCCCTCCCGGGAGTGGTGTGTTCCTTTTTTCTTTGCGCTGATAGCTTTGAAGATATGTTCTGATGGTGATGAGAGTGGAGCACGACTGTTTCGTGGAGCAATTTGCTAGCGCGATCCGCTGTTAACCGAAAAGTTGGAGGTTTGAGCCCTCCAGGGAGTGGTGTGTTGCTTTTTTTTCTTTGGACTGATAGCTTTGAAGATATGTTCTGATGGTGGTGAGAGTGGAGAACGACTGTCTCCGTGGCGCAATTGGCTAGCGCGATCGGCTGTTAACCGAATGGTTGGAGGCTCGAGCCCTCCCGAGAGTGGTGTGTTGCTTTTTTCTTTGCGCTGATAGCTTTGAAGATATGTTCTGATGATGGTGAGAGTGGAGCACGACTGTCTCCGTGGCGCAATTGGCTAGCGCGATCCGCTGTTAACCGAAAAGTTGGAGGTTTGAGCCCTCCAGGGAGTGGTGTGTTGCTTTTTTTTCTTTGGACTGATAGCTTTGAAGATATGTTCTGATGGTGGTGAGAGTGGAGAATGACTGTCTCCGTGGCGCAATTGGCTAGCGCGATCGGCTGTTAACCGAATGGTTGGAGGCTCGAGCCCTCCCGAGAGTGGTGTGTTGCTTTTTTCTTTGCGCTGATAGCTTTGAAGATATGTTCTGATGATGGTGAGAGTGGAGCACGACTGTCTCCGTGGCGCAATCGGCTAGCGCGGTCGGCTGTTAACCGAAAGGTTGGAGGTTCGAGCTCTCCTGGAAGTGGTGTGTTGCTTTTTTCTTTGCGCTGATAGCTTTGAAGATATGTTCTCATGATGGTGAGAGTGGAGCACGACTGTCTCCGTGGCCCAATTGGCTAGCGCGGTCGGCTGTTAACCGAAAGTTTGGAGGTTCGAGCCCACCAGGTGGTGGTGCGGCGCGTTTTTTTTCTTTGCGCAGATAGCTTCGAAGATATTTACTGATGGTGGTGAGAGTGGAGCACGACTGTCTCCGTGGCGCAATTGGCTAGCGCGATCGGCTGATAACCGAAAGGTTGGAGGTTCGAGCCCACCCGGTGGTGGTGCAGCGCTTTTTTTGCGCAGATAGCTTTGAAGATATGTTCTGATAGTGGTGAGAGTGGAGCACGACTGTCTCCGTGGCGCAATTGGCTAGCGCGATCGGCTGTTAACCGAAAGTTTCGAGGTTCGAGCCCCCCGGGAGTGGTGTGTTGCTTTTTTCTTTGCGCTGATAGCTTTGAAGATATGTTCTGATGGTGGTGATACTGGAGCACGACTGTCTCCGGGGCGCTATTGGCTAGCGCGATTGGCTGTTAACCGAAAGGCTGGAGGTTCGAGCCCACCGGTGGTGGTGCGGCGCTTTTTTTTCTTTGGGCTGATAGCTCTGAAGAATTGTTCTGACGTTGGTGAGAGAGGAGCACGACTGTCTCCGTGGCGCAATTGGCTAGCACGATCGGCTATTAACCGAAAGGTTGAAGGTTCGAGCTCTCCCGGGAGTTGTGTGTTGCTTTTTTCGTTGCGCTGATAGCTTTGAAGATATGTTCTGATGATGGTGAGAGTGGAGCACGATGTCTCCGTGGCGCAATTTGCTAGAGCGATCGGCTGTTAACTGAAAGGTTGGAGGTTCGAGCCCTCCCGGGAGTGGTGTGTTGCTTTTTTTTGGCTGATAGCTTTGAAGATATGTTCTGATGGTGGTGAGAGTGGAGGAGGACTGTCTCCGTGGCGAAATTGGCTAGCGCGATCTGCTGTTGTCCGAAAGGTAGGAGGTTCGAGCCCACGCGGTGGTGGTGCGGCGCTTCTTTTTCTTTGGGCTGATAGCTCTGAAGAAATGTTCTGACGGTGGTGAGAGTGGAGCACGACTGTCTCCTTGGCGCAATTGGCTCGCGCGATTTGCTGTTAACCGAAAAGTTGGAGGTTCGAGCCCTCCCGGGAGTGGTGTGTCTTTTTTTCTGTGCGCTATTAGCTTTGAAGATATGTTCTGATGGTGGTGAGAGTGGAACACGACTGTCTCTGTGGCGCAATTGGCTAGCGCGATCGGCTGCTAACCGAAAGGTTGGAGGTTCAAGCCCTCCCGGGAGTGGTGTGTTGCTTCTTACTTTGCACTTATAGCTTTGAAGATATGTTCTGATGGTGCTGAGAGTGGAGCACGACTGTCTCCGTGGCACAATTGGCTAGCACGATCGGCTGTTAACCAAAAGACTGAAGGTTTGAGCCCTCCCAGGAGTGGTGTTTGCTTTTTTCTTTGCGCTGATAGCTCTGAAGATATGTTCTGATGGTGGTGAGAGTGGAGCACGACTGTCTCCGTGGCGCCATTGGCTAGCACGTTCGGCTGTTAACCAAAAAATTGGAGGTTTGAGCCCTCCCGGGAGTAGTGTGTCGCTTTTTTCTTTGCGCAGATAGCTTTGAATATATGTTCTGGTGGTGGTGAGAGTGGAGCACGACTGTCTCCGTGGCGCTATTGGCTAGCGCGATCGGCTGTTAACCGAAAGGTTGGAGGTTAGAGCCCTCCCGGGAGCGGTGTGTTGCTTTTTTCTTTGCGCTGATAGCTTTGAAAACATGTTCTGATGGTGGTGAGAGTGGAGCACGACTGTCTCCGTGGCGCCATTGGCTAGCACGTTCGGCTGTTACCAAAAAAATTGGAGGTTCGAGCCCTTCCAGGAGTGGTGTGTTGCTTTTTTCTTTGCGCTGATAGCTTTGAAGATATGTTCTGATGGTGGTGAGAGTGGAGAACGACTGTCTCCGTGGCGCAATTGGTTAGCGCGATCGGCTGTTAACCGAAAGGTTGGAGGTTCGAGCCCTCCCGGGAGTGGTGTGTTGCTTTTTTCTTTGCACTGATAGCTTTGAAGATATGTTCTGATGGTGGTGAGAGTGGAGCACGACTGTCTCCGTGGTGCAATTGGCTAGCGCGATCGGCTGTTAACCGAAAGGTTGGAGGTTTGAGCCCTCCCAGGAGTGGTGTGTTGCTTTTTTCTTTGCACTGATAGCTTTGAAGATATGTTCTGATGGTGGTGAGAGTGGAGCACGACTGTCTCCGTGGTGCAATTGGCTAGCGCGATCGGCTGTTAACCGACAGGTTGGAGGTTCGAGCCCACCCGGGAGTGGTGTGCTGCTCTTTTCTTTGCGCTGATAGTTTGAAGATATGTTCTGATGGTGGTGAGAGGGGAGCCCGACTGTCTTCGTGGCGAAATTGGCTAACAGGATGGGCTGTTAACCGAGAGGTTGAAGGTTTGAGCCCTCCCAGGAGTGGTGTGTTCCTTTTTTCTTTGCGCTGATAGCTTTGAAGATATGTTCTGATGGTGGTGCGAGTGGAGCACGACTGTCTCCGTGGCGCCAATGGCTAGCACGTTCGGATGTTAACCTAAAAATTGGAGGTTCGAGCCCTCCCGGGAGTGGTGTGTTCCTTTTTTCTTTGCGCTGATAGCTTTGAAGATATGTTCTGATGGTGGTGAGAGTGGAGCACGACTGTTTCGTGGAGCAATTTGCTAGCGCGATGGGCTGTTAACTGAAAGGTTGGAGGTTGGAGCCCTCCCGGGAGTGGTGTGTTGCTTTTTTTCTTTGCACTGATAGCTTTGAAGATATGTTCTGATGGTGGTGAGAGTGGAGCACGACTGTCTCCTCGGCGCAGTTGGCTAGCGCGATCGGCTGTTAACCGAAAGGTTGGAGGTTCGACCCCTCCAGGGAGTGGTGTGTTCTTTTTTTCTTTGCGCTGTTAGCTTTGAAGATATGTTCTGATGGTGGTGAGAGTGGAGCACGACTGTCTACGTGGCGCAATTGGCTAGCACAATCGGCTGTTAACTGAAAGGTTGGAGGTTTGAGCCCTCCCGGGAGTGGTGTGCTGCTCTTTTCTTTGCACTGATAGCTTTGAAGATATGTTCTGATGGTGGTGAGAGTGGAGCACGACTGTCTCCGTGGCGCAATTGGCTAGCACGATTGGCTGTTAACCGAAAGGTTGAAGGTTTGAGCCCTCCCAATAGTGGTGTGTTGCTTTTTTCTTTGCGCTGATAGCTTTGAAGATATGTTCTGATGGTGGTGAGAGTGGAGCACGACTGTCCGCGTGGCGCCATTGGCTAGCACGTTCGGCTGTTAACCAAAACATTGGAGGTTTGAGCCCTCCCGGGAGTGGTGTGTCGCTTTTTTCTTTCCGCAGATAGCTTTGAAGATATGTTCTGATGGTGGTGAGAGTGGAGCACGATGTCTCTGTTGCGCAATGTGCTAGCGCGATCGGCTGTTAACCGAATGGTTTGAGGATCGAGCCCTCCCGGGAGTGGTGTGCTGCTCTTTTCTTTGCACTGATAGCTTTGAAGATATGCTCTGATGGTGGTGAGAGTGGAGCACGACTGTCTCCGTGGCGCAATTGGCTAGCACGATCGGCTGTTAACCGAGAGGTTGAAGGTTCGAGCCCACCGGTGGTGGTGCGGCGCTTTTTTTTCTTTGGGCTGATAGCTCTGAAGAATTGTTCTGACGTTGGTGAGAGAGGAGCACGACTGTCTCCGTGGCGCAATTGGCTAGCACGATCGGCTGTTAACCGAAAGGTTGAAGGTTCGAGCTCTCCCGGGAGTTGTGTGTTGCTTTTTTCGTTGCGCTGATAGCTTTGAAGATATGTTCTGATGATGGTGAGAGTGGAGCACGATGTTTCCGTGGCGCAATTTGCTAGAGCGATCGGCTGTTAACTGAAAGGTTGGAGGTTCGAGCCCTCCCGGGAGTGGTGTGTTGCTTTTTTTTCTTTGGGCTGATAGCTTTGAAGATATGTTCTGATGGTGGTGAGAGTGGAGGAGGACTGTCTCCGTGGCGCAATTGGCTAGCACGATCGGCTGTTAACCAAAAGGTTGTAGGTTTGAGCCCTCCCAGGAGTGGTGTTTGCTTTTTTCTTTGCGCTGATAGCTCTGAAGATATGTTCTGATGGTGGTGAGAGTGGAGCACGACTGTCTCCGTGGCGCCATTGGCTAGCACGTTCGGCTGTTAACAAAAAAATTGGAGGTTTGAGCCCTCCCGGGAGTAGTGTGTCGCTTTTTTCTTTGCGCAGATAGCTTTGAATATATGTTCTGGTGGTGGTGAGAGTGGAGCACGACTGTCTCCGTGGCGCTATTGGCTAGCGCGATCGGCTGTTAACCGAAAGGTTGGAGGTTAGAGCCCTCCCGGGAGCTGTGTGTTGCTTTTTTCTTTGCGCTGATGGCTTTGAAGATATGTTCTGATGGTGGTGAGAGTGGAGCACGACTGTCTCCGTGGCGCAATTGGCTAGCGCGATCCGCTGTTAACCGAAAAGTTGGAGGTTCGAGCCCTCCAGGGAGTGGTGTGTTGCTTTTTTTTCTTTGGGCTGATAGCTTTGAAGATATGTTCTGATGGTGGTGAGAGTGGAGAACGACTGTTTCCGTGGCGCAATTGGTTAGCGCGATCGGCTGTCAACCGAAAGGTTGGAGGCTCGAATCCTCCCGAGAGTGGTGTGTTGCTTTTTTCTTTGCGCTGATAGCTTTGAAGATATGTTCTGATGATGGTGAGAGTGGAGCACGACTGTCTCCGTGGCGCAATCGGCTAGCGCGGTCGGCTGTTAACCAAAAGGTTGGAGGTTCGAGCTCTCCCGGAAGTGGTGTGTTGCATTTTCTTTGCGCTGATAGCTTTGAAGATATGTTCTGATGATGGTGACAGTGGAGCACGACTGTCTCCGTGGCGCAATTGGCTAGCGCGGTCGGCTGTTAACCGAAAGGTTGGAGGCTCGAGCCCACCAGGTAGTGGTGCGGCGCGTTTTTTTCTTTGCGCAGATAGCTTCGAAGATATGTACTGATGTTGGTCAGACTGGAGCACGACTGTCTCCGTGGCGCAATTGGCTAGCGCGATCGGCTGACTACCGAAAGGTTGGAGGTTCGAGCCATCCGGTGGTGGTGCAGCGCTTTTTTTTGCGCAGATAGCTTTGAAGATATGTACTGATGGTGGTGAGAGTGGAGCACGACTGTCTCCGTGGCGCAATTGGCTAGCGCGATCCGCTGTTAACCGAAATATTGGAGGTTCGAGCCCACCCGGGAGTGGTGTGTTGCTTTTTTCTTTGCGCTGATAGCTTTGAAGATATGTTCTGATGGTGGTGAGAGTGGAGCACGACTGTCTCCGTGGCGCAATTTGCAAGCGCGATCGGCTGTTAACCGAAAGTGTTGAGGTTCGAGCCCCCCCGGGAGTGGTGTGTTGCTTTTTTCTTTGCGCTGATAGCTTTCAAGATATGTTCTGATGGTGGTGAGACTGGAGCACGACTGTCTCCATCGCGCTATTGGCTAGCGCGATTGGCTGTTAACCGAAAGGCTGGAGGTTCGAGCCCACCGGTGGTGGTGCGGCGCTTTTTTTTCTTTGGGCTGATAGCTCTGAAGAATTGTTCTGACGTTGGTGAGAGAGGAGCACGACTGTCTCCGTGGCACAATTGGCTAGCACGATCGGCTATTAACTGAAAGGTTGAAGGTTCGAGCTCTCCCGGGAGTTGTGTGTTGCTTTTTTCGTTGCGCTGATAGCTTTGAAGATATGTTCTGATGATGGTGAGAGTGGAGCACGATGTCTCCGTGGCGCAATTTGCTAGAGCGATCGGCTGTTAACTGAAAGGTTGGAGGTTCGAGCCCTCCCGGGAGTGGTGTGTTGGTTTTCTTTCTTCGGGCTGATAGCTTTGAAGATATGTTCTGATAGTGGTGAGAGTGGAGGAGGACTGTCTCCGTGGCGCAATTGGCTAGCGCGATCTGCTGTTGACCAAAAGGTAGGAGGTTCGAGCCCACCCGGTGGTGGTGCGGCGCTTCTTTTTCTTTGGGCTGATAGCTCTGAAGAAATGTTCTGACGGTGGTGAGAGTGGAGCACGACTGTCTCCTTGGCGCAATTGGCTAGCGCGATTGGCTGTTAACCGAAAGGTTGGAGGTTCGAGCCCTCCCGGGAGTGGTGTGTTGCTTTTTTTCTGTGCGCTGTTAGCTTTGAAGATATGTTCTGATGGTGGTGAGAGTGGAGCACGACTGTCTCCGTGGCGCAATTGGCTAGCGCGATCGGCTGCTAACCGAAATGTTGGAGGTTCGAGCCCTCCCGGGAGTGGTGTGTTGCTTTTTACTTTGCACTGATAGCTTTGAAGATATGTTCTGATGGTGCTGAGAGTGGAGCACGACTGTCTCCGTGGCGCAATTGGCTAGCACGATCGGCTGTTAACCAAAAGGTTGAAGGTTTGAGCCCTCCCAGGAGTGGTGTTTGCTTTTTTCTTTGCGCTGATAGCTCTGAAGATATGTTCTGATGGTTGTGAGAGTGGAGCACGACTGTCTCCGTGGCGCCATTGGCTAGCACGTTCGGCTGTTAACCGAAAAATTGGAGGTTTGAGCCCTCCCGGGAGTGGTGTGTCGCTTTTTTCTTTGCGCTGATAGCTCTGAAGATATGTTCTGATGGTGGTGAGAGTGGAGCACGATGTCTCTGTGGCGCAATTTGCTAGCGCGATCGGCTGTTAACCAAAAGGTTGGATGTTCGAGACCTCCCGGGAGTGGTGTGTTGCTTTTTTGCGCTGACAGCTTTGAAGATATGTTCTGATGGTGGTGAGAGTGGAGCACGACTGTCTCCGTGGCGCAATTTGCAAGCGCGATCGGCTGTTAACCGAAAGTTTGGAGCTTCGAGCCCCCCTGGGAGTGGTGTGTTGCTTTTTTCTTTGCGCTGATAGCTTTGAAGATATGTTCTGATGGTGGTGAGACTGGAGCACGACTGTCTCCGTGGTGCAGTTGGCTAGCGCGATCGGATGTTAACCGAAAGGTTGGAGGTTTGAGCCCTCCCGGGAGTGGTCTGTCGCTTTTTTCTTTGCGCAGATAGATTTGAATATATATTCTGGTGGTGGTGAGAGTGGAGCACGACTGTCTCCGTGGCGCTATTGGCTAGCGCAATCGGCTGTTAACAGAAAGGTTGGAGGTTAGAGCCCTCCCGGGAGCGGTGTGTTGCTTTTTTCTTTGCGCTGATAGCTTTGAAGATATGTTCTGATGGTGGTGAGAGTGGAGCACGATGTCTCTGTGGCGCAATTTGCTAGCGCGATCGGCTGTTAACCGAAAGGTTGGAGGTTCGAGCCCTCCCGGGAGTGGTGTGTTGCTTTTTTGCGCTGACAGCTTTGAAGATATGTTCTGATGGTTGTGGGAGTGGAGCACAATGTCTCCGTGGCGCAATTTGCTAGCGCAATTGGCTGTTAACCGAAAGGTTGGAGGTTCGAGCCCTCCCGGAAGTGGTGTGTTGCTTTTTTCTTTGCACTGATAGCTTTGATGATATGTTCCGATGGTGGTGAGAGTGGAGCACGACTGTCTCCGTGGTGCAGTTGGCTAGCGCGATCGGCTGTTAACCGAAAGGGTGGAGGTTCGAGCCCTCCCAGGAGTGGTGTGTTGCTTTTTTCTTTGCGCAGATAGCTTTGAATATATGTTCTGGTGGTGGTGAGAGTGGAGCACGACTGTCTCCGTGGCTCAATTGGCTAGCACGATCGGCTGTTAACCGAAAGGTTGAAGGTTTGAGCGCTCGCAGGAGTGGTGTTTTGTTGCTTTTTTGTTTGCGCTGATAGTTTGGAGATATGTGCTGATGGTGGTGAGAGTGGAGCACGACTGTCTCCGTAACGCCATTGGCTAGCACGTTCGGCTGTTAACCGAAAAATCTGAGTTTCGAGCCCTCCCGGGAGTGGTTTGTCGCTTTTTTCTTTGCGCAGATGGCTTTGAAGATATGTTCTGATGGGGTTGGGAGTGGAGCACGATGTCTCCGTGGCGCAATTTGCTAGCGCGATTGGCTGTTAACCGAAAGGTTGGAGGTTCGAGCCCTCCCGGGAGTGGTGTGTTGCGTTTTTCTTTGCACTGATAGTTTTGAAGATATGTTCTGATGGTGGTGAGAGTGGAGCACGACTGTCTCCGTGGTGCAGTTGGCTAGCGCGATCGGCTGTTAACCGAAAGGTTGGAGGTTCGAGCCCTCCCAGGAGTGGTGTGTTGCTTTTTCTTTGCACTGATAGCTTTGAAGATATGTTCTGATGGTGGTTAGAGTGGAGCACGACTGTCTCCGTGGCTCAATTGGCTAGCACGATCAGCTGTTAACCGAAAGGTTGAAGGTTTGAGCGCTCGCAGGAGTGGTGTGTTGCTTTTTTGTTTGCGCTGTTGGTTTAAAGATATGTTCTGATGGTGATGAGAGTGGAGCACGACTGTCTCCGTAACGCCATTGGCTAGCAGGTTCGGCTGTTAACCGACAAATTGGAGGTTTGAGCCCTCCCGGGAGTGGTGTGTTGCTTTTTTTCTTTGCGCTGTTAGCTTTGAAGATATGTTCTGATGGTGGTTAGAGTGGAGAACGACTGTCTCCGTGGCGCTATTTGCTAGCGCAATCGGCTGTTAACTGAAAGGTTGGAGGTTTGAGCCCTCCCGGGAGTGGTGTGTTGCTTTTTTCTTTGCAATGATAGCTTTAAAGATATGTTCTGATGGTGGTGAGAGTGGAGCAGGACTGTCTTCGTGGCGCAATTGGCTAGCAGGATCGGCTGTTAACCGAAAGGTTGAAGGTTTGAGCCCTACCAGGAGTGGTGTGTTGCTTTTTTCTTTGCGATGATAGCTTTGAAAATATGTTCTGATGGTGGTGAAAGTGGAGCACGACTGTCTCCGTGGCGCCATTGGCTAGCACGTTCGGCTGTTACCAAAAATATTGGAGGTTCGAGCCCTCCCAGGAGTGGTGTGTTGCTTTTTTCATTGCGCTGATAGCTTTGAAGATATGTTCTGATGGTGGTGAGAGTGGAGCACGATGTATCTGTGGTGCAATTTGCTAGCGTGATCGGCTGTTAACCGTAAGGTTGGAGGTTCGAGCCCTCCCGGGAGTGGTGTGTTGCTTTTTTTCTTTGCGCTGATAGCTTTGAAGATATGTTCAAATGGTTGTGAGAGTGGAGCACGACTGTCTCCGTGGCGCAATTGGCTAGCACGATCGGCTGTTAACTGAAAGGTTAGAGGTTTGAGCCCTCCCGGGAGTGGTGTGTTGCTTTTTTTTCTTTGGGCTGATAGCTTTGAAGATATGTTCTGATGGTGGTGAGAGTGGAGCACGACTGTCTCCGTGGCGCATTTGGCTAGCGCGATCGGCTGTTAACCGAAAGGTTGGAGGTTCGAGCCCTCCCAGGAGTGGTGTGTTGCTTTTTCTTTGCACTGATAGCTTTGAATATATGTTCTGGTGGTGGTGAGAGTGGAGCACGACTGTCTCCGTGGCGCTATTGGCTAGCGCGATCGGCTGTTAACCGAAAGGTTGGAGGTTAGAGCCCTCCCGGGAGCTGTGTGTTGCTTTTTTCTTTGCGCTGATGGCTTTGAAGATATGTTCTGATGGTGGTGAGAGTGGAGCACGACTGTCTCCGTGGCGCAATTGGCTAGCGCGATCCGCTGTTAACCGAAAAGTTGGAGGTTCGAGCCCTCCAGGGAGTGGTGTGTTGCTTTTTTTTCTTTGGGCTGATAGCTTTGAAGATATGTTCTGATGGTGGTGAGAGTGGAGAACGACTGTTTCCGTGGCGCAATTGGTTAGCGCGATCGGCTGTCAACCGAAAGGTTGGAGGCTCGAATCCTCCCGAGAGTGGTGTGTTGCTTTTTTCTTTGCGCTGATAGCTTTGAAGATATGTTCTGATGATGGTGAGAGTGGAGCACGACTGTCTCCGTGGCGCAATCGGCTAGCGCGGTCGGCTGTTAACCAAAAGGTTGGAGGTTCGAGCTCTCCCGGAAGTGGTGTGTTGCATTTTCTTTGCGCTGATAGCTTTGAAGATATGTTCTGATGATGGTGACAGTGGAGCACGACTGTCTCCGTGGCGCAATTGGCTAGCGCGGTCGGCTGTTAACCGAAAGGTTGGAGGCTCGAGCCCACCAGGTAGTGGTGCGGCGCGTTTTTTTCTTTGCGCAGATAGCTTCGAAGATATGTACTGATGTTGGTCAGACTGGAGCACGACTGTCTCCGTGGCGCAATTGGCTAGCGCGATCGGCTGACTACCGAAAGGTTGGAGGTTCGAGCCATCCGGTGGTGGTGCAGCGCTTTTTTTTGCGCAGATAGCTTTGAAGATATGTACTGATGGTGGTGAGAGTGGAGCACGACTGTCTCCGTGGCGCAATTGGCTAGCGCGATCCGCTGTTAACCGAAATATTGGAGGTTCGAGCCCACCCGGGAGTGGTGTGTTGCTTTTTTCTTTGCGCTGATAGCTTTGAAGATATGTTCTGATGGTGGTGAGAGTGGAGCACGACTGTCTCCGTGGCGCAATTTGCAAGCGCGATCGGCTGTTAACCGAAAGTGTTGAGGTTCGAGCCCCCCCGGGAGTGGTGTGTTGCTTTTTTCTTTGCGCTGATAGCTTTCAAGATATGTTCTGATGGTGGTGAGACTGGAGCACGACTGTCTCCATCGCGCTATTGGCTAGCGCGATTGGCTGTTAACCGAAAGGCTGGAGGTTCGAGCCCACCGGTGGTGGTGCGGCGCTTTTTTTTCTTTGGGCTGATAGCTCTGAAGAATTGTTCTGACGTTGGTGAGAGAGGAGCACGACTGTCTCCGTGGCACAATTGGCTAGCACGATCGGCTATTAACTGAAAGGTTGAAGGTTCGAGCTCTCCCGGGAGTTGTGTGTTGCTTTTTTCGTTGCGCTGATAGCTTTGAAGATATGTTCTGATGATGGTGAGAGTGGAGCACGATGTCTCCGTGGCGCAATTTGCTAGAGCGATCGGCTGTTAACTGAAAGGTTGGAGGTTCGAGCCCTCCCGGGAGTGGTGTGTTGGTTTTCTTTCTTCGGGCTGATAGCTTTGAAGATATGTTCTGATAGTGGTGAGAGTGGAGGAGGACTGTCTCCGTGGCGCAATTGGCTAGCGCGATCTGCTGTTGACCAAAAGGTAGGAGGTTCGAGCCCACCCGGTGGTGGTGCGGCGCTTCTTTTTCTTTGGGCTGATAGCTCTGAAGAAATGTTCTGACGGTGGTGAGAGTGGAGCACGACTGTCTCCTTGGCGCAATTGGCTAGCGCGATTGGCTGTTAACCGAAAGGTTGGAGGTTCGAGCCCTCCCGGGAGTGGTGTGTTGCTTTTTTTCTGTGCGCTGTTAGCTTTGAAGATATGTTCTGATGGTGGTGAGAGTGGAGCACGACTGTCTCCGTGGCGCAATTGGCTAGCGCGATCGGCTGCTAACCGAAATGTTGGAGGTTCGAGCCCTCCCGGGAGTGGTGTGTTGCTTTTTACTTTGCACTGATAGCTTTGAAGATATGTTCTGATGGTGCTGAGAGTGGAGCACGACTGTCTCCGTGGCGCAATTGGCTAGCACGATCGGCTGTTAACCAAAAGGTTGAAGGTTTGAGCCCTCCCAGGAGTGGTGTTTGCTTTTTTCTTTGCGCTGATAGCTCTGAAGATATGTTCTGATGGTTGTGAGAGTGGAGCACGACTGTCTCCGTGGCGCCATTGGCTAGCACGTTCGGCTGTTAACCGAAAAATTGGAGGTTTGAGCCCTCCCGGGAGTGGTGTGTCGCTTTTTTCTTTGCGCTGATAGCTCTGAAGATATGTTCTGATGGTGGTGAGAGTGGAGCACGATGTCTCTGTGGCGCAATTTGCTAGCGCGATCGGCTGTTAACCAAAAGGTTGGATGTTCGAGACCTCCCGGGAGTGGTGTGTTGCTTTTTTGCGCTGACAGCTTTGAAGATATGTTCTGATGGTGGTGAGAGTGGAGCACGACTGTCTCCGTGGCGCAATTTGCAAGCGCGATCGGCTGTTAACCGAAAGTTTGGAGCTTCGAGCCCCCCTGGGAGTGGTGTGTTGCTTTTTTCTTTGCGCTGATAGCTTTGAAGATATGTTCTGATGGTGGTGAGACTGGAGCACGACTGTCTCCGTGGTGCAGTTGGCTAGCGCGATCGGATGTTAACCGAAAGGTTGGAGGTTTGAGCCCTCCCGGGAGTGGTCTGTCGCTTTTTTCTTTGCGCAGATAGATTTGAATATATATTCTGGTGGTGGTGAGAGTGGAGCACGACTGTCTCCGTGGCGCTATTGGCTAGCGCAATCGGCTGTTAACAGAAAGGTTGGAGGTTAGAGCCCTCCCGGGAGCGGTGTGTTGCTTTTTTCTTTGCGCTGATAGCTTTGAAGATATGTTCTGATGGTGGTGAGAGTGGAGCACGATGTCTCTGTGGCGCAATTTGCTAGCGCGATCGGCTGTTAACCGAAAGGTTGGAGGTTCGAGCCCTCCCGGGAGTGGTGTGTTGCTTTTTTGCGCTGACAGCTTTGAAGATATGTTCTGATGGTTGTGGGAGTGGAGCACAATGTCTCCGTGGCGCAATTTGCTAGCGCAATTGGCTGTTAACCGAAAGGTTGGAGGTTCGAGCCCTCCCGGAAGTGGTGTGTTGCTTTTTTCTTTGCACTGATAGCTTTGATGATATGTTCCGATGGTGGTGAGAGTGGAGCACGACTGTCTCCGTGGTGCAGTTGGCTAGCGCGATCGGCTGTTAACCGAAAGGGTGGAGGTTCGAGCCCTCCCAGGAGTGGTGTGTTGCTTTTTTCTTTGCGCAGATAGCTTTGAATATATGTTCTGGTGGTGGTGAGAGTGGAGCACGACTGTCTCCGTGGCTCAATTGGCTAGCACGATCGGCTGTTAACCGAAAGGTTGAAGGTTTGAGCGCTCGCAGGAGTGGTGTTTTGTTGCTTTTTTGTTTGCGCTGATAGTTTGGAGATATGTGCTGATGGTGGTGAGAGTGGAGCACGACTGTCTCCGTAACGCCATTGGCTAGCACGTTCGGCTGTTAACCGAAAAATCTGAGTTTCGAGCCCTCCCGGGAGTGGTTTGTCGCTTTTTTCTTTGCGCAGATGGCTTTGAAGATATGTTCTGATGGGGTTGGGAGTGGAGCACGATGTCTCCGTGGCGCAATTTGCTAGCGCGATTGGCTGTTAACCGAAAGGTTGGAGGTTCGAGCCCTCCCGGGAGTGGTGTGTTGCGTTTTTCTTTGCACTGATAGTTTTGAAGATATGTTCTGATGGTGGTGAGAGTGGAGCACGACTGTCTCCGTGGTGCAGTTGGCTAGCGCGATCGGCTGTTAACCGAAAGGTTGGAGGTTCGAGCCCTCCCAGGAGTGGTGTGTTGCTTTTTCTTTGCACTGATAGCTTTGAAGATATGTTCTGATGGTGGTTAGAGTGGAGCACGACTGTCTCCGTGGCTCAATTGGCTAGCACGATCAGCTGTTAACCGAAAGGTTGAAGGTTTGAGCGCTCGCAGGAGTGGTGTGTTGCTTTTTTGTTTGCGCTGTTGGTTTAAAGATATGTTCTGATGGTGATGAGAGTGGAGCACGACTGTCTCCGTAACGCCATTGGCTAGCAGGTTCGGCTGTTAACCGACAAATTGGAGGTTTGAGCCCTCCCGGGAGTGGTGTGTTGCTTTTTTTCTTTGCGCTGTTAGCTTTGAAGATATGTTCTGATGGTGGTTAGAGTGGAGAACGACTGTCTCCGTGGCGCTATTTGCTAGCGCAATCGGCTGTTAACTGAAAGGTTGGAGGTTTGAGCCCTCCCGGGAGTGGTGTGTTGCTTTTTTCTTTGCAATGATAGCTTTAAAGATATGTTCTGATGGTGGTGAGAGTGGAGCAGGACTGTCTTCGTGGCGCAATTGGCTAGCAGGATCGGCTGTTAACCGAAAGGTTGAAGGTTTGAGCCCTACCAGGAGTGGTGTGTTGCTTTTTTCTTTGCGATGATAGCTTTGAAAATATGTTCTGATGGTGGTGAAAGTGGAGCACGACTGTCTCCGTGGCGCCATTGGCTAGCACGTTCGGCTGTTACCAAAAATATTGGAGGTTCGAGCCCTCCCAGGAGTGGTGTGTTGCTTTTTTCATTGCGCTGATAGCTTTGAAGATACGTTCTGATGGTGGTGAGAGTGGAGCACGATGTATCTGTGGTGCAATTTGCTAGCGTGATCGGCTGTTAACCGTAAGGTTGGAGGTTCGAGCCCTCCCGGGAGTGGTGTGTTGCTTTTTTTCTTTGCGCTGATAGCTTTGAAGATATGTTCAAATGGTTGTGAGAGTGGAGCACGACTGTCTCCGTGGCGCAATTGGCTAGCACGATCGGCTGTTAACTGAAAGGTTAGAGGTTTGAGCCCTCCCGGGAGTGGTGTGTTGCTTTTTTTTCTTTGGGCTGATAGCTTTGAAGATATGTTCTGATGGTGGTGAGAGTGGAGCACGACTGTCTCCGTGGCGCATTTGGCTTGCGTGATCGGCTGTTAACCGAAAGGTTGGAGGCTCGAGCCCTCCCGAGAGTGGTGTGTTGCTTTTTTCTTTGCGCTGATAGCTTTGAAGATATGTTCTGATGGTGGTGAGAGTGGAGCACGACTGTCCGCGTGGCGCCATTGGCTAGCACGTTCGGCTGTTAACCAAAACATTGGAGGTTTGAGCCCTCCCGGGAGTGGTGTGTCGCTTTTTTCTTTCCGCAGATAGCTTTGAAGATATGTACTGATGGTGGTGAGAGTGGAGCACGACTGTCTCCGTGGCGCAATTGGCTAGCGTGGTCGACTGTTAACCGAAAGGTTGGAGGTTCGAGCCCACCAGGTTGTGGTGCGGCGCGTTTTTTTTCTTTGCGCAGATAGCTTCGAAGATATGTACTGATGGTGGTGAGAGTGGATCACGACTGTCTCCGTGGCGACATTGGCTAGCGCGATCGGCTGTTAACCGAAAGGTTGGAGGCTCGAGCCCTCCCGAGAGTGGTGTGTTGCTTTTTTCTTTGCGCTGATAGCTTTGAAGATATGTTCTGATGATGGTGAGAGTGGAGCACGACTGTCTCCGTGGCGCAATCGGCTAGCGCGGTCGGCTGTTAACCGAAAGGTTGGAGGTTCGAGCTCTCCCGGAAGTGGTGTGTTGCTTTTTTCTTTGCGCTGATAGCTTTGAAGATATGTTCTGATGGTGGTGATACTGGAGCACGACTGTCTCCGTGGCGCTATTGGCTAGCGCGATTGGCTGTTAACCGAAAGGCTGGAGGTTCGAGCCCACCGGTGGTGGTTCGGCGCTTTTTTTTCTTTGGGCTGATAGCTCTGAAGAATTGTTCTGACGTTGGTGAGAGAGGAGCACGACTGTCTCCGTGGCGCAATTGGCTAGCACGTTCGGCTGTTAACCGAAAAATTGGAGGTTTGAGCCCTCCCGGGAGTGGTGTGTCGCTTTTTTCTTTGCGCTGATAGCTCTGAAGATATGTTCTGATGGTGGTGAGAGTGGAGCACGATGTCTCTGTGGCGCAATTTGCTAGCGCGATCGGCTGTTAACCAAAAGGTTGGATGTTCGAGACCTCCCGGGAGTGGTGTGTTGCTTTTTTGCGCTGACAGCTTTGAAGATATGTTCTGATGGTGGTGAGAGTGGAGCACGACTGTCTCCGTGGCGCAATTTGCAAGCGCGATCGGCTGTTAACCGAAAGTTTGGAGCTTCGAGCCCCCCTGGGAGTGGTGTGTTGCTTTTTTCTTTGCGCTGATAGCTTTGAAGATATGTTCTGATGGTGGTGAGACTGGAGCACGACTGTCTCCGTGGTGCAGTTGGCTAGCGCGATCGGATGTTAACCGAAAGGTTGAAGGTTTGAGCCCTCCCAGGAGTGGTGTGTCGCTTTTTTCTTTGCGCTGATAGCTCTGAAGATATGTTCTGATGGTTGTGAGAGTGGAGCACGACTGTCTCCGTGGCGCCATTGGCTAGCACGTTCGGCTGTTAACCGAAAAATTGGAGGTTTGAGCCCTCCCGGGAGCGGTGTGTTGCTTTTTTCTTTGCGCTGATAGCTTTGAAGATATGTTCTGATGGTGGTGAGAGTGGAGCACGATGTCTCTGTGGCGCAATTTGCTAGCGCGATCGGCTGTTAACCGAAAGGTTGGAGGTTCGAGCCCTCCCGGGAGTGGTGTGTTGCTTTTTTGCGCTGACAGCTTTGAAGATATGTTCTGATGGTTGTGGGAGTGGAGCACAATGTCTCCGTGGCGCAATTTGCTAGCGCAATTGGCTGTTAACCGAAAGGTTGGAGGTTCGAGCCCTCCCGGAAGTGGTGTGTTGCTTTTTTCTTTGCACTGATAGCTTTGATGATATGTTCCGATGGTGGTGAGAGTGGAGCACGACTGTCTCCGTGGTGCAGTTGGCTAGCGCGATCGGCTGTTAACCGAAAGGGTGGAGGTTCGAGCCCTCCCAGGAGTGGTGTGTTGCTTTTTTCTTTGCGCAGATAGCTTTGAATATATGTTCTGGTGGTGGTGAGAGTGGAGCACGACTGTCTCCGTGGCTCAATTGGCTAGCACGATCGGCTGTTAACCGAAAGGTTGAAGGTTTGAGCGCTTGCAGGAGTGGTGTTTTGTTGCTTTTTTGTTTGCGCTGATAGTTTGGAGATATGTGCTGATGGTGGTGAGAGTGGAGCACGACTGTCTCCGTAACGCCATTGGCTAGCACGTTCGGCTGTTAACCGAAAAATCTGAGTTTCGAGCCCTCCCGGGAGTGGTTTGTCGCTTTTTTCTTTGCGCAGATGGCTTTGAAGATATGTTCTGATGGGGTTGGGAGTGGAGCACGATGTCTCCGTGGCGCAATTTGCTAGCGCGATTGGCTGTTAACCGAAAGGTTGGAGGTTCGAGCCCTCCCGGGAGTGGTGTGTTGCGTTTTTCTTTGCACTGATAGTTTTGAAGATATGTTCTGATGGTGGTGAGAGTGGAGCACGACTGTCTCCGTGGTGCAGTTGGCTAGCGCGATCGGCTGTTAACCGAAAGGTTGGAGGTTCGAGCCCTCCCAGGAGTGGTGTGTTGCTTTTTCTTTGCACTGATAGCTTTGAAGATATGTTCTGATGGTGGTTAGAGTGGAGCACGACTGTCTCCGTGGCTCAATTGGCTAGCACGATCAGCTGTTAACCGAAAGGTTGAAGGTTTGAGCGCTCGCAGGAGTGGTGTGTTGCTTTTTTGTTTGCGCTGTTGGTTTAAAGATATGTTCTGATGGTGATGAGAGTGGAGCACGACTGTCTCCGTAACGCCATTGGCTAGCAGGTTCGGCTGTTAACCGACAAATTGGAGGTTTGAGCCCTCCCGGGAGTGGTGTGTTGCTTTTTTTCTTTGCGCTGTTAGCTTTGAAGATATGTTCTGATGGTGGTTAGAGTGGAGAACGACTGTCTCCGTGGCGCTATTTGCTAGCGCAATCGGCTGTTAACTGAAAGGTTGGAGGTTTGAGCCCTCCCGGGAGTGGTGTGTTGCTTTTTTCTTTGCAATGATAGCTTTAAAGATATGTTCTGATGGTGGTGAGAGTGGAGCAGGACTGTCTTCGTGGCGCAATTGGCTAGCAGGATCGGCTGTTAACCGAAAGGTTGAAGGTTTGAGCCCTACCAGGAGTGGTGTGTTGCTTTTTTCTTTGCGATGATAGCTTTGAAAATATGTTCTGATGGTGGTGAAAGTGGAGCACGACTGTCTCCGTGGCGCCATTGGCTAGCACGTTCGGCTGTTACCAAAAATATTGGAGGTTCGAGCCCTCCCAGGAGTGGTGTGTTGCTTTTTTCATTGCGCTGATAGCTTGAAGATATGTTCTGATGGTGGTGAGAGTGGAGCACGATGTATCTGTGGTGCAATTTGCTAGCGTGATCGGCTGTTAACCGTAAGGTTGGAGGTTCGAGCCCTCCCGGGAGTGGTGTGTTGCTTTTTTTCTTTGCGCTGATAGCTTTGAAGATATGTTCAAATGGTTGTGAGAGTGGAGCACGACTGTCTCCGTGGCGCAATTGGCTAGCACGATCGGCTGTTAACTGAAAGGTTAGAGGTTTGAGCCCTCCCGGGAGTGGTGTGTTGCTTTTTTTTCTTTGGGCTGATAGCTTTGAAGATATGTTCTGATGGTGGTGAGAGTGGAGCACGACTGTCTCCGTGGCGCATTTGGCTTGCGTGATCGGCTGTTAACCGAAAGGTTGGAGGCTCGAGCCCTCCCGAGAGTGGTGTGTTGCTTTTTTCTTTGCGCTGATAGCTTTGAAGATATGTTCTGATGGTGGTGAGAGTGGAGCACGACTGTCCGCGTGGCGCCATTGGCTAGCACGTTCGGCTGTTAACCAAAACATTGGAGGTTTGAGCCCTCCCGGGAGTGGTGTGTCGCTTTTTTCTTTCCGCAGATAGCTTTGAAGATATGTACTGATGGTGGTGAGAGTGGAGCACGACTGTCTCCGTGGCGCAATTGGCTAGCGTGGTCGACTGTTAACCGAAAGGTTGGAGGTTCGAGCCCACCAGGTTGTGGTGCGGCGCGTTTTTTTTTTCTTTGCGCAGATAGCTTCGAAGATATGTACTGATGGTGGTGAGAGTGGATCACGACTGTCTCCGTGGCGACATTGGCTAGCGCGATCGGCTGTTAACCGAAAGGTTGGAGGCTCGAGCCCTCCCGAGAGTGGTGTGTTGCTTTTTTCTTTGCGCTGATAGCTTTGAAGATATGTTCTGATGATGGTGAGAGTGGAGCACGACTGTCTCCGTGGCGCAATCGGCTAGCGCGGTCGGCTGTTAACCGAAAGGTTGGAGGTTCGAGCTCTCCCGGAAGTGGTGTGTTGCTTTTTTCTTTGCGCTGATAGCTTTGAAGATATGTTCTGATGGTGGTGATACTGGAGCACGACTGTCTCCGTGGCGCTATTGGCTAGCGCGATTGGCTGTTAACCGAAAGGCTGGAGGTTCGAGCCCACCGGTGGTGGTTCGGCGCTTTTTTTTCTTTGGGCTGATAGCTCTGAAGAATTGTTCTGACGTTGGTGAGAGAGGAGCACGACTGTCTCCGTGGCGCAATTGGCTAGCACGATCGGCTGTTAACCGAAAGGTTGAAGGTTCGAGCTCTCCCGGGAGTTGTGTGTTGCTTTTTTCGTTGCGCTGATAGCTTTGAAGATATGTTCTGATGATGGTGAGAGTGGAGCACGATGTTTCCGTGGCGCAATTTGCTAGAGCGATCGGCTGTTAACTGAAAGGTTGGAGGTTCGAGCCCTCCCGGGAGTGGTGTGTTGCTTTTTTTTCTTTGGGCTGATAGCTTTGAAGATATGTTCTGATGGTGGTGAGAGTGGAGGAGGACTGTCTCCGTGGCGCAATTGGCTAGCACGATCGGCTGTTAACTAAAAGGTTGTAGGTTTGAGCCCTCCCAGGAGTGGTGTTTGCTTTTTTCTTTGCGCTGATAGCTCTGAAGATATGTTCTGATGGTGGTGAGAGTGGAGCACGACTGTCTCCGTGGCGCCATTGGCTAGCACGTTCGGCTGTTAACAAAAAAATTGGAGGTTTGAGCCCTCCCGGGAGTAGTGTGTCGCTTTTTTCTTTGCGCAGATAGCTTTGAATATATGTTCTGGTGGTGGTGAGAGTGGAGCACGACTGTCTCCGTGGCGCTATTGGCTAGCGCGATCGGCTGTTAACCGAAAGGTTGGAGGTTAGAGCCCTCCCGGGAGCTGTGTGTTGCTTTTTTCTTTGCGCTGATGGCTTTGAAGATATGTTCTGATGGTGGTGAGAGTGGAGCACGACTGTCTCCGTGGCGCAATTGGCTAGCGCGATCCGCTGTTAACCGAAAAGTTGGAGGTTCGAGCCCTCCAGGGAGTGGTGTGTTGCTTTTTTTTCTTTGGGCTGATAGCTTTGAAGATATGTTCTGATGGTGGTGAGAGTGGAGAACGACTGTCTCCGTGGCGCAATTGGTTAGCGCGATCGGCTGTTAACCGAAAGGTTGGAGGCTCGAATCCTCCCGAGAGTGGTGTGTTGCTTTTTTCTTTGCGCTGATAGCTTTGAAGATATGTTCTGATGATGGTGAGAGTGGAGCACGACTGTCTCCGTGGCGCAATCGGCTAGCGCGGTCGGCTGTTAACCAAAAGGTTGGAGGTTCGAGCTCTCCCGGAAGTGGTGTGTTGCATTTTCTTTGCGCTGATAGCTTTGAAGATATGTTCTGATGATGGTGACAGTGGAGCACGACTGTCTCCGTGGCGCAATTGGCTAGCGCGGTCGGCTGTTAACCGAAAGGTTGGAGGTTCGAGCCCACCAGGTAGTGGTGCGGCGCGTTTTTTTCTTTGCGCAGATAGCTTCGAAGATATGTACTGATGTTGGTCAGACTGGAGCACGACTGTCTCCGTGGCGCAATTGGCTAGCGCGATCGGCTGACTACCGAAAGGTTGGAGGTTCGAGCCATCCGGTGGTGGTGCAGCGCTTTTTTTTGCGCAGATAGCTTTGAAGATATGTACTGATGGTGGTGAGAGTGGAGCACGACTGTCTCCGTGGCGCAATTGGCTAGCGCGATCCGCTGTTAACCGAAATATTGGAGGTTCGAGCCCACCCGGGAGTGGTGTGTTGCTTTTTTCTTTGCGCTGATAGCTTTGAAGATATGTTCTGATGGTGGTGAGAGTGGAGCACGACTGTCTCCGTGGCGCAATTTGCAAGCGCGATCGGCTGTTAACCGAAAGTGTTGAGGTTCGAGCCCCCCCGGGAGTGGTGTGTTGCTTTTTTCTTTGCGCTGATAGCTTTCAAGATATGTTCTGATGGTGGTGAGACTGGAGCACGACTGTCTCCATCGCGCTATTGGCTAGCGCGATTGGCTGTTAACCGAAAGGCTGGAGGTTCGAGCCCACCGGTGGTGGTGCGGCGCTTTTTTTTCTTTGGGCTGATAGCTCTGAAGAATTGTTCTGACGTTGGTGAGAGAGGAGCACGACTGTCTCCGTGGCACAATTGGCTAGCACGATCGGCTATTAACTGAAAGGTTGAAGGTTCGAGCTCTCCCGGGAGTTGTGTGTTGCTTTTTTCGTTGCGCTGATAGCTTTGAAGATATGTTCTGATGATGGTGAGAGTGGAGCACGATGTCTCCGTGGCGCAATTTGCTAGAGCGATCGGCTGTTAACTGAAAGGTTGGAGGTTCGAGCCCTCCCGGGAGTGGTGTGTTGGTTTTCTTTCTTCGGGCTGATAGCTTTGAAGATATGTTCTGATAGTGGTGAGAGTGGAGGAGGACTGTCTCCGTGGCGCAATTGGCTAGCGCGATCTGCTGTTGACCAAAAGGTAGGAGGTTCGAGCCCACCCGGTGGTGGTGCGGCGCTTCTTTTTCTTTGGGCTGATAGCTCTGAAGAAATGTTCTGACGGTGGTGAGAGTGGAGCACGACTGTCTCCTTGGCGCAATTGGCTAGCGCGATTGGCTGTTAACCGAAAGGTTGGAGGTTCGAGCCCTCCCGGGAGTGGTGTGTTGCTTTTTTTCTGTGCGCTGTTAGCTTTGAAGATATGTTCTGATGGTGGTGAGAGTGGAGCACGACTGTCTCCGTGGCGCAATTGGCTAGCGCGATCGGCTGCTAACCGAAATGTTGGAGGTTCGAGCCCTCCCGGGAGTGGTGTGTTGCTTTTTACTTTGCACTGATAGCTTTGAAGATATGTTCTGATGGTGCTGAGAGTGGAGCACGACTGTCTCCGTGGCGCAATTGGCTAGCACGATCGGCTGTTAACCAAAAGGTTGAAGGTTTGAGCCCTCCCAGGAGTGGTGTTTGCTTTTTTCTTTGCGCTGATAGCTCTGAAGATATGTTCTGATGGTTGTGAGAGTGGAGCACGACTGTCTCCGTGGCGCCATTGGCTAGCACGTTCGGCTGTTAACCGAAAAATTGGAGGTTTGAGCCCTCCCGGGAGTGGTGTGTCGCTTTTTTCTTTGCGCTGATAGCTCTGAAGATATGTTCTGATGGTGGTGAGAGTGGAGCACGATGTCTCTGTGGCGCAATTTGCTAGCGCGATCGGCTGTTAACCAAAAGGTTGGATGTTCGAGCCCTCCCGGGAGTGGTGTGTTGCTTTTTTGCGCTGACAGCTTTGAAGATATGTTCTGATGGTGGTGAGAGTGTAGCACGACTGTCTCCGTGGCGCAATTTGCAAGCGCGATCGGCTGTTAACCGAAAGTTTGGAGCTTCGAGCCCCCCTGGGAGTGGTGTGTTGCTTTTTTCTTTGCGCTGATAGCTTTGAAGATATGTTCTGATGGTGGTGAGACTGGAGCACGACTGTCTCCGTGGTGCAGTTGGCTAGCGCGATCGGATGTTAACCGAAAGGTTGGAGGTTTGAGCCCTCCCGGGAGTGGTCTGTCGCTTTTTTCTTTGCGCAGATAGATTTGAATATATATTCTGGTGGTGGTGAGAGTGGAGCACGACTGTCTCCGTGGCGCTATTGGCTAGCGCGATCGGCTGTTAACAGAAAGGTTGGAGGTTAGAGCCCTCCCGGGAGCGGTGTGTTGCTTTTTTCTTTGCGCTGATAGCTTTGAAGATATGTTCTGATGGTGGTGAGAGTGGAGCACGATGTCTCTGTGGCGCAATTTGCTAGCGCGATCGGCTGTTAACCGAAAGGTTGGAGGTTCGAGCCCTCCCGGGAGTGGTGTGTTGCTTTTTTGCGCTGACAGCTTTGAAGATATGTTCTGATGGTTGTGGGAGTGGAGCACAATGTCTCCGTGGCGCAATTTGCTAGCGCAATTGGCTGTTAACCGAAAGGTTGGAGGTTCGAGCCCTCCCGGAAGTGGTGTGTTGCTTTTTTCTTTGCACTGATAGCTTTGATGATATGTTCCGATGGTGGTGAGAGTGGAGCACGACTGTCTCCGTGGTGCAGTTGGCTAGCGCGATCGGCTGTTAACCGAAAGGGTGGAGGTTCGAGCCCTCCCAGGAGTGGTGTGTTGCTTTTTTCTTTGCGCAGATAGCTTTGAATATATGTTCTGGTGGTGGTGAGAGTGGAGCACGACTGTCTCCGTGGCTCAATTGGCTAGCACGATCGGCTGTTAACCGAAAGGTTGAAGGTTTGAGCGCTCGCAGGAGTGGTGTTTTGTTGCTTTTTTGTTTGCGCTGATAGTTTGGAGATATGTGCTGATGGTGGTGAGAGTGGAGCACGACTGTCTCCGTAACGCCATTGGCTAGCACGTTCGGCTGTTAACCGAAAAATCTGAGTTTCGAGCCCTCCCGGGAGTGGTTTGTCGCTTTTTTCTTTGCGCAGATGGCTTTGAAGATATGTTCTGATGGGGTTGGGAGTGGAGCACGATGTCTCCGTGGCGCAATTTGCTAGCGCGATTGGCTGTTAACCGAAAGGTTGGAGGTTCGAGCCCTCCCGGGAGTGGTGTGTTGCGTTTTTCTTTGCACTGATAGTTTTGAAGATATGTTCTGATGGTGGTGAGAGTGGAGCACGACTGTCTCCGTGGTGCAGTTGGCTAGCGCGATCGGCTGTTAACCGAAAGGTTGGAGGTTCGAGCCCTCCTAGGAGTGGTGTGTTGCTTTTTCTTTGCACTGATAGCTTTGAAGATATGTTCTGATGGTGGTTAGAGTGGAGCACGACTGTCTCCGTGGCTCAATTGGCTAGCACGATCAGCTGTTAACCGAAAGGTTGAAGGTTTGAGCGCTCGCAGGAGTGGTGTGTTGCTTTTTTGTTTGCGCTGTTGGTTTAAAGATATGTTCTGATGGTGATGAGAGTGGAGCACGACTGTCTCCGTAACGCCATTGGCTAGCAGGTTCGGCTGTTAACCGACAAATTGGAGGTTTGAGCCCTCCCGGGAGTGGTGTGTTGCTTTTTTTCTTTGCGCTGTTAGCTTTGAAGATATGTTCTGATGGTGGTTAGAGTGGAGCACGACTGTCTCCGTGGCGCTATTTGCTAGCGCAATCGGCTGTTAACTGAAAGGTTGGAGGTTTGAGCCCTCCCGGGAGTGGTGTGTTGCTTTTTTCTTTGCAATGATAGCTTTAAAGATATGTTCTGATGGTGGTGAGAGTGGAGCAGGACTGTCTTCGTGGCGCAATTGGCTAGCAGGATCGGCTGTTAACCGAAAGGTTGAAGGTTTGAGCCCTACCAGGAGTGGTGTGTTGCTTTTTTCTTTGCGATGATAGCTTTGAAAATATGTTCTGATGGTGGTGAAAGTGGAGCACGACTGTCTCCGTGGCGCCATTGGCTAGCACGTTCGGCTGTTACCAAAAATATTGGAGGTTCGAGCCCTCCCAGGAGTGGTGTGTTGCTTTTTTCATTGCGCTGATAGCTTTGAAGATATGTTCTGATGGTGGTGAGAGTGGAGCACGATGTATCTGTGGTGCAATTTGCTAGCGTGATCGGCTGTTAACCGTAAGGTTGGAGGTTCGAGCCCTCCCGGGAGTGGTGTGTTGCTTTTTTTCTTTGCGCTGATAGCTTTGAAGATATGTTCAAATGGTTGTGAGAGTGGAGCACGACTGTCTCCGTGGCGCAATTGGCTAGCACGATCGGCTGTTAACTGAAAGGTTAGAGGTTTGAGCCCTCCCGGGAGTGGTGTGTTGCTTTTTTTTCTTTGGGCTGATAGCTTTGAAGATATGTTCTGATGGTGGTGAGAGTAAAGCACGACTGTCTCCGTGGCGCATTTGGCTTGCGTGATCGGCTGTTAACCGAAAGGTTGGAGGCTCGAGCCCTCCCGAGAGTGGTGTGTTGCTTTTTTCTTTGCGCTGATAGCTTTGAAGATATGTTCTGATGGTGGTGAGAGTGGAGCACGACTGTCTCCGTGGCGCAATTGGCTAGTGCGATCGGCTGTTAACCGAAAGGTTGAAGGTTTGAGCCCTCCCAGGAGTGGTGTGTTGCTTTTTTTTGCGCAGATAGCTTTGAAGATATGTACTGATGGTGGTGAGAGTGGAGCACGACTGTCTCCGTGGCGCAATTTGCTAGCGCGATCCGCTGTTTACCGAAAAGTTGGAGGTTCGAGCCCTCCAGGGAGTGGTGTGTTGCTTTTTTTCTTTGGGCTGATAGTTTTGAAGATATGTTCTGATGGTGGTGAGAGTGGAGAACGACTGTCTCCGTGGCGACATTGGCTAGCGCGATCGGCTGTTAACCGAAAGGTTGGAGGCTCGAGCCCTCCCGAGAGTGGTGTGTTGCTTTTTTCTTTGCGCTGATAGCTTTGAAGATATGTTCTGATGATGGTGAGAGTGGAGCACGACTGTCTCCGTGGCGCAATCGGCTAGCGCGATCCGCTGTTAACCGAAAGGCTGGAGGTTCGAGCTCACCGGTGGTGGTGCGGCGCTTTTTTTTCTTTGGGCTGATAGCTCTGAAGAATTGTTCTGACGTTGGTGAGAGAGGAGCACGACTGTCTCCGTGGCACAATTGGCTAGCACGATCGGCTATTAACCGAAAGGTTGAAGGTTCGAGCTCTCCCGGGAGTTGTGTGTTGCTTTTTTTCGTTGCGCTGATAGCTTTAAAGATATGTTCTGATGATGGTGAGAGTGAAGCACGATGTCTCCGTGGCGCAATTTGCTAGAGCGATCGGCTGTTAACTGAAAGGTTGGAGGTTCGAGCCCTCCCGGGAGTGGTGTGTTGCTTTTTTTTCTTCGGGCTGATAGCTTTGAAGATATGTTCTGATAGTGGTGATAGTGGAGGAGGACTGTCTCCGTGGCGCAATTGGCTAGCGCGATCTGCTGTTGACCGAAAGGTAGGAGGTTCGAGCCCACCCGGTGGTGGTGCGGCGCTTCTTTTTCTTTGGGCTGATAGCTCTGAAGAAATGTTCTGACGGTGGTGAGAGTGGAGCACGACTGTCTCCTTGGCGCAATTGGCTAGCGCGATTGGCTGTTAACCGAAAGGTTGGAGGTTCGAGCCCTCCCGGGAGTGGTGTGTTGCTTTTTTTCTGTGCGCTGTTAGCTTTGAAGATATGTTCTGATGGTGGTGAGAGTGGAGCACGACTGTCTCCGTGGCGCAATTGGCTAGCGCGATCGGCTGCTAACCGAAATGTTGGAGGTTCGAGCCCTCCCGGGAGTGGTGTGTTGCTTTTTACTTTGCACTGATAGCTTTGAAGATATGTTCTGATGGTGCTGAGAGTGGAGCACGACTGTCTCCGTGGCGCAATTGGCTAGCCCGATCGGCTGTTAACCAAAAGGTTGAAGGTTTGAGCCCTCCCAGGAGTGGTGTTTGCTTTTTTCTTTGCGCTGATAGCTCTGAAGATATGTTCTGATGGTGGTGAGAGTGGAGCACGACTGTCTCCGTGGCGCCATTGGCTAGCACGTTCGGCTGTTAACCGAAAAATTGGAGGTTTGAGCCCTCCCGGGAGTGGTGTGTCGCTTTTTTCTTTGCGCTGATAGCTCTGAAGATATGTTCTGATGGTGGTGAGAGTGGAGCACGATGTCTCTGTGGCGCAATTTGCTAGCGCGATCGGCTGTTAACCGAAAGGTTGGAGGTTCGAGGCCTCCCGGGAGTAGTGTGTTGCTTTTTTGCGCTGACAGCTTTGAAGATATGTTCTGATGGTGGTGAGAGTGGAGCACGACTGTCTCCGTGGCGCAATTTGCAAGCGCAATCGGCTGTTAACCGAAAGTTTGGAGGTTCGAGCCCCCCTGGGAGTGGTGTGTTGCTTTTTTCTTTGCGCTGATAGCTTTGAAGATATGTTCTGATGGTGGTGAGACTGGAGCACGACTGTCTCCGTGGTGCAGTTGGCTAGCGCGATCGGATGTTAACCGAAAGGTTGGAGGTTTGAGCCCTCCCGGGAGTGGTGTGTCGCTTTTTTCTTTGCACAGATAGCTTTGAATATATGTTCTGGTGGTGGTGAGAGTGGAGCACGACTGTCTCCGTGGCGCTATTGGCTAGCGCGATCGGCTGTTAACCGAAAGGTTGGAGGTTAGAGCCCTCCCGGGAGCGGTGTGTTGCTTTTTTCTTTGCGCTGATAGCTTTGAAGATATGTTCTGATGGTGGTGAGAGTGGAGCACGATGTCTCTGTGGCGCAATTTGCTAGCGCGATCGGCTGTTAACCGAAAGGTTGGAGGTTCGAGCCCTCCCGGGAGTGGTGTGTTGCTTTTTTGCGCTGACAGCTTTGAAGATATGTTCTGATGGTTGTGGGAGTGGAGCACAATGTCTCCGTGGCGCAATTTGCTAGCGCAATTGGCTGTTAACCGAAAGGTTGAAGGTTCGAGCCCTCCCGGGAGTGGTGTGTTGCTTTTTTCTTTGCACTGATAGCTTTGATGATATGTTCCGATGGTGGTGAGAGTGGAGCACGACTGTCTCCGTGGCTCAATTGGCTAGCACGATCGGCTATTAACCGAAAGGTTGAAGGTTCGAGCTCTCCCGGGAGTTGTGTGTTGCTTTTTTTCGTTGCGCTGATAGCTTTAAAGATATGTTCTGATGATGGTGAGAGTGAAGCACGATGTCTCCGTGGCGCAATTTGCTAGAGCGATCGGCTGTTAACTGAAAGGTTGGAGGTTCGAGCCCTCCCGGGAGTGGTGTGTTGCTTTTTTTTCTTCGGGCTGATAGCTTTGAAGATATGTTCTGATAGTGGTGAGAGTGGAGGAGGACTGTCTCCGTGGCGCAATTGGCTAGCGCGATCTGCTGTTGACCGAAAGGTAGGAGGTTCGAGCCCACCCGGTGGTGGTGCGGCGCTTCTTTTTCTTTGGGCTGATAGCTCTGAAGAAATGTTCTGACGGTGGTGAGAGTGGAGCACGACTGCCTCCTTGGCGCAATTGGCTAGCGCGATTGGCTGTTAACCGAAAGGTTGGAGGTTCGAGCCCTCCCGGGAGTGGTGTGTTGCTTTTTTTCTGTGCGCTGTTAGCTTTGAAGATATGTTCTGATGGTGGTGAGAGTGGAGCACGACTGTCTCCGTGGCGCAATTGGCTAGCGCGATCGGCTGCTAACCGAAATGTTGGAGGTTCGAGCCCTCCCGGGAGTGGTGTGTTGCTTTTTACTTTGCACTGATAGCTTTGAAGATATGTTCTGATGGTGCTGAGAGTGGAGCACGACTGTCTCCGTGGCGCAATTGGCTAGCCCGATCGGCTGTTAACCAAAAGGTTGAAGGTTTGAGCCCTCCCAGGAGTGGTGTTTGCTTTTTTCTTTGCGCTGATAGCTCTGAAGATATGTTCTGATGGTGGTGAGAGTGGAGCACGACTGTCTCCGTGGCGCCATTGGCTAGCACGTTCGGCTGTTAACCGAAAAATTGGAGGTTTGAGCCCTCCCGGGAGTGGTGTGTCGCTTTTTTCTTTGCGCTGATAGCTCTGAAGATATGTTCTGATGGTGGTGAGAGTGGAGCACGATGTCTCTGTGGCGCAATTTGCTAGCGCGATCGGCTGTTAACCGAAAGGTTGGAGGTTCGAGGCCTCCCGGGAGTAGTGTGTTGCTTTTTTGCGCTGACAGCTTTGAAGATATGTTCTGATGGTGGTGAGAGTGGAGCACGACTGTCTCCGTGGCGCAATTTGCAAGCGCAATCGGCTGTTAACCGAAAGTTTGGAGGTTCGAGCCCCCCTGGGAGTGGTGTGTTGCTTTTTTCTTTGCGCTGATAGCTTTGAAGATATGTTCTGATGGTGGTGAGACTGGAGCACGACTGTCTCCGTGGTGCAGTTGGCTAGCGCGATCGGATGTTAACCGAAAGGTTGGAGGTTTGAGCCCTTCGGGAGTGGTGTGTCGCTTTTTTCTTTGCACAGATAGCTTTGAATATATGTTCTGGTGGTGGTGAGAGTGGAGCACGACTGTCTCCGTGGCGCTATTGGCTAGCGCGATCGGCTGTTAACCGAAAGGTTGGAGGTTAGAGCCCTCCCGGGAGCGGTGTGTTGCTTTTTTCTTTGCGCTGATAGCTTTGAAGACATGTTCTGATGGTGGTGAGAGTGGAGCACGATGTCTCTGTGGCGCAATTTGCTAGCGCGATCGGCTGTTAACCGAAAAGTTGGAGGTTCGAGCCCTCCCGGGAGTGGTGTGTTGCTTTTTTGCGCTGACAGCTTTGAAGATATGTTCTGATGGTTGTGGGAGTGGAGCACAATGTCTCCGTGGCGCAATTTGCTAGCGCAATTGGCTGTTAACCGAAAGGTTGAAGGTTCGAGCCCTCCCGGGAGTGGTGTGTTGCTTTTTTCTTTGCACTGATAGCTTTGATGATATGTTCCGATGGTGGTGAGAGTGGAGCACGACTGTCTCCGTGGCTCAATTGGCTAGCACGATCGGCTGTTAACCGAAACGTTGAAGGTTTGAGCGCTCGCAAGAGTGGTGTGTTGTTGCTTTTTTGTTTGCGCTGATAGTTTGAAGATATGTGCTGATGGTGGTGAGAGTGGAGCACGACTGTCTCCGTAACGCCATTGGCTAGCACGTTCGGCTGTTAACCGAAAAATCTGAGTTTCGAGCCCTCCCGGGAGTGGTTTGTCGCTTTTTTCTTTGCGCAGATCTCTTTGAAGATATGTTCTGATGGGGTTGGGAGTGGAGCACGATGTCTCCGTGGCGCAATTTGCTAGCGCGATTGGCTGTTAACCGAAAGGTTGGAGGTTCGAGCCCTCCCGGGAGTGGTGTGTTGCGTTTTTCTTTGCACTGATAGTTTTGAAGATATTGTAACGGATATAACAACCTCACAACCGGGACGTCCTATTTACAAGGTTTAATAAGGGCGAACTTGTGCCCAAAGCCAAAAGAACTACACAGTAGCTGGGAGAAAGCAGCGAACGCTCGTCGTCCTCTTCTTCTCCTCTTTTCTTTGCCGCTGCTCGGTAGCAGCTCGTGCACAGGCTGGGCCGGCTCGTGCCTTCCGGCGGGCTTCATGAGTCGTAGCGATGCCGTCAGCGTTCCTCTTTTAACAACGTCTGCGTTGTACTGCGCCTTAGCAATTCCTCGTGGCATTATCCCCCCTCTCAAGCGGCATCGCCCCGATGCTTGCGATGAGGCTGTTCAGTACTTTTTTTTTTTTTTTTTGTGTGTACAAGTTTGTAAAAATGAGGTTGCAGTACGTCAAGGGATTGGGGTGGCTAGGTTTGGAATCGGTCGTAGTACGGTTTCATCCGTACAATGTGTACACGCTCCGTGGGATTGCGTCGCCTCGGATGCAGGTGGCCTGCAGGCTTGACTTCGTAGACGAGGTCATTGTGTCGCTGTACGATCTCGTAGGGGCCAAAATACCGGGAAATGAGTTTTTCGGAGAGGCCTCGTCGTCGTACTGGAGTCCATATCCACACTTTGTCGCCAACGTCATATCGCGTGTCAAGTCTTCCTCGGTTGTAGCGGTCGGCATCGATGCGGTGTTGGTGGCGTATTCGGTATCTTGCTAACTGGCGGGCTTCTTCCGCTCTTTGTAGAAAGTCGTCAAGATCGGGGGGGTAGTCATCTTGGTCTATTGGTAACATAGCATCCAGTGTTGTGGTAACAGCACGACCGTAAACTAGTTCAAATGGGGTGATTTTGGTGGTCTCTTGCACAGCCGTATTGTAGGCGAAAGTGACGTATGGTAAAATTTCGTCCCACTTTTTGTGCTCGACATCCACATACATGGATATCATGTCCGCTAGAGTTCTGTTAAGGCGTTCGGTCAGGCCATTGCATTGAGGATGATATGCAGTGGTTTTCCTATGAACAGTGTGAGTCATGTTGAGCAGGCACTTCAAAAGTTGCGCCGTGAAAGCCGTTCCGCGATCGGTGATTACAACCGTTGGAGCGCCATGTCGCAGGACTATTTTGTGTACGAAGAATTGGGCCACTTCTGCTGCCGTTCCTCGTTCCAAAGAGTCTGTTTCGGCGTATCTAGTTAAATAATCAGTGGCCACAACGATCCATTTCTTGCCGAGTAAAGATGTCGGGAAGGGTCCAAGGAGGTCCATTCCAACTTGGCGGAAAGGCGCTTTCGGTGGATCTATAGGTTGTAGAAGGCCCGCTGGTTTAGAACGTGGTGTTTTTCGTCTTTGGCACTCGCGGCATGTTTTGACGTAGTGTTGCACTGAAGCTAGTAGCTTGGGCCAATAATAATGGAGACTGATCCTTGCAAGCGTTCGCGTCACACCCAAATGTCCAGATGTGGGCTCATCGTGACACGCTCGAAGTATTTCTTGTCGCATAGTTGCTGGAACGACAAGCAGGAACTTTTCGCGGTTGGGCTTGAAGTTTCTCTTGTAGAGAACGTTTCCTCGGAGGCAGAACGATGCGAGGCTTCGAGAAAATATACGGGGTACTTGTACGTCAATTCCTTGCAGGTGTTCGATAAGCGGGAGTAATTCTTTGTCTGTACGTTGGAGTTCGGCTATTTGAGTGGTCTCGACAATTCCTACGAACGGAAAGTCGTCTTCTTCTGATGGTGGTGTGTCTGTAGGAGCCCGTGACAAACAGTCGGCATCGGTATGTTTTTTGCCAGATCGGTATACCACGGTTATATCGTATTCTTGCAGTCTGAGGCTCCACCTTGCTAGTCGTCCGGATGGTTCCTTTATGTTCGCCAGCCAGCAAAGCGCATGGTGATCGCTGACTGCCTTGAATGGTCTACCATATAGGTACGGCCGAAATTTACTGATGGCCCAGATGACGGCAAGGCATTCTTTTTCCGTGGCCGAATAGTTTGTCTCTGCTTTTGTTAGAGTCCGACTGGCATAAGCTATCACTTTTTCTTCACCTTTCTGCCACTGTATTAGAACGCATCCAAGGCCGATGTTACTGGCATCTGTGTGTATTTCCGTGTCGGCTGTCTCATCAAAGTGAGAAAGAATCGGGGGGTTTTCTAACCTCTTTCTCAATTCGTTGAAGGCGCTTTGTTGCTCGTTTTGCCACTGGAAAGGCACATCTTCTTTCGTAAGTCTCGTTAAGGGTTCTGCGATCTTTGAAAAATTTCTCACAAATCGTCTATAGTACGCACATAGACCTAGAAATCTCCGTACTGACTTTTTGTCTGTTGGCACCGGAAACCTTGCGACGGCGGTCGTCTTATCAGGATCAGGGCGAACACCTTGGGCGCTGACGACATGCCCAAGAAAACGAAGCTCTTCGAAACCTAATCGGCACTTCTCTGGCTTGATTGTCAAATCTGCCGAACGGATTGCCTCTAACACTGACCGAAGGCGCTTGATGTGCTCCTCAAATGTAGCCGCGAAGATGACCACGTCGTCTAGGTACACTAGGCAACACTGCCACTTCAATCCGGAAAGCACAGTGTCCATCATGCGTTGGAACGTTGCCGGCGCACAACAGAGACCAAACGGGAGAGCCTTAAATTCGTAAAGTCCGTCCGGGGTAACAAAAGCAGTCTTTTCGCGATCACGTTCATCAACCTCGATTTGCCAGTATCCACTTTTCAGATCTAGTGATGAGAAGAACTTGGCACACCGAAGTCGATCTAACGTGTCGTCGATGCGTGGAAGGGGATATACATCCCGTTTAGTCACAGCATTCAGTTTCCTGTAGTCGACACAAAACCGTAGCGTGTTATCCTTCTTCTTGACAAGCACCACGGGAGATGACCACGGGCTGTTAGAAGGCTGGATAACATCATCTTCAAGCATTTCTCGTACCTGCTTCTTGATGACTTCCCTTTCCTTAGGGGAAACACGATACGGGTGCCGGCATACCGGCCTGGTTGTCTCGTCCGTTATGATCCTGTGTTTTGTAATGCTCGTGCGCCGTACCTTTGAACTGTTGGAGAAACAGCTGCCAAATTCCCGCACGAGGTCGTATAGCTGTTGACGTTGAATCTCTGAAAGATTAGGATTTACGTATATTGTGTCGCAGGCATCAGATGGAAGTTTCACATTCGGTGACGTCGTTTCAAGACTGCATATTTCTGTCACTTCATAGAACTCATGAAGAAACGCTATTGCCGTCCCTTTTGCGATGTGCTGGAATTCGTTACCGAAATTCGTCAAGAGGATGTCTGTGCACCCGTTTCGCAGCTGGATAATCCCTCGTGCCACACAAACGCCTCTTTTCAAGAAAACATCCACGTTGCTCTCCGCCACACCCTCGTAGTCGCTGAATGCATCATTATGCACGAGAACCATTATACTGCTCCGTGGCGGTACAGTCACATCATCGTCGACGACGCGCAGTGGAGTGGTACATCGTTCATCTGATCGTGCTACCTTTAAAGCTTGCTCCGTCGAAAAGGACACGCTTGACCTCTGTAAATTGATAATCGCACCATTAGCTTGTAGGAAATCCATTCCCAGTATCACTTCCCTCGAGCACACAGGTAGGACGACAAAGTCACCGACGTAAGTGAAGCCCCGTATCATGACCCTTGCGGTACATCGGCCGGAAGGGGTTATGAGGTGACCACCTGCAGTACGTACTTGAGGTCCACCCCATTCGGTCAGAACTTTCTTGAGTCGCTTCGCTAATTCGTAACTTATCACAGAATAATCCGCACCAGTATCGATCAAAGCATTGAGCTCTAGTCCGTCAATCACCAACGGCAAGTCTGAAGTAATTTTCTCTGTACTGCACTCCTTTACCTGGAAACAGTCGTCGTTATCAGGCTCGTACCGCAGTGGAGGATCTTCATATCCCAAGTCGCCAGCGGCCTCGCCTCCACAGGTCGCCCTCTTCAGTTTCCCGGATTTGGGCTAGGCGAACGCTGCCTAGACGTGCTTGGGAAGGGACGTGGGCTAGACGAGCGGTAGCGCATAGGGGATGGTGAGCGTGGTTGATGACGACGAGGCGGGTCAAATTCCCGACGTGAGCATAGGTATTCTTCAATCTCGGAAGGTCTTTCGCCGTTTCGCGGACACGGTGCATTGATGGCGAATCCCCTAAGACCAGCTTGACGATATCGGCAGAATCGGTACAGGTGGCCAGCCTCTCCACAGTGGAAACACAAGGGCCTACGTGTGGCATCTCGCCACACATCGCTCTTCCGTGGCATCATCTCTCTCGCACGAGGTGGAGTGCGTGTTGCCTCTACGATTTCAGGCGGGCTGCGCATTGTCTGCACATAAGTACTTGGTGTCTCGATCGGCGAACAGTGCGGAGTAGGTCGCCTGAGCACCTCGGAGTACGTTACCGCCCGTCGTGTCGCTGGCACATCACTCCGCGGCTCCCGCATGGCCTGTCGAATTTCATCTCGGACAACTTCAGCAAGAGACAGCTCGGGGGTGACATCAGGTGACTGCAGTTTCCTTAATTCTTCCCTGACAACAGACCGGACGAGCTCGCGCAATGTGTCAAGATTATCCACGACGCCTGCTGAGTAGACTCCTGCGGATGCACCGGCTACGTCACGGTTGTACTGTCGGGCTCTCTGCTGAAGCGTCGTTTCGATGGTTGTTGCTTCCGACCGAAACTCAGCAACAGTACGGGGCGGATTGCGGATGAGTCCCGCGAACAATTCTTGCTTTACCCCGTGCATGAGGTGGCGCACCTTCTTGTCTTCCGTCATGCCAGGATCAGCTCGCTTGAAAAGGCGGGACATGTCTTCGATGTACATCGCGACAGTTTCGTTCGTTCGTTGAATCCGTGTGCGGAGAGCTGCTTCCGCCCTTTCCCGGCGATCACTGTTGGCGAACGTACTCAGTAGCTGCCGCCGAAACTCTTGCCACGACGTCAGAGATGCCTCGTGGTTTTCGTACCACACTCGTGCAGAGTCTTCCAACGCAATGTAGACGTTACGCAGCTTGCCTTCCTCGTTCCACTGATTTAGATTTCCCACTCTCTCGAAATGCTCTAACCAGTCTTCGGCGTCCTCGTATGGGTCACCATGAAACACCTTTGGAATGACCGGTTGGCTTACGATGAGTTGTGCCGGCGTAACTTGGCTCGTCATGGTGGTGGCGGCGCTTGTCTCCGTCACCGATGCCCTTGATACAGAAGGGAGTGGCCCAAATTCTGGCAACTCTCCTCGGATACGGCGGCTGACTCGTTGGTGCACCGGTGTAAGCTCCACTGGTTGCGGCTGGTCAGTGCTTGGACTTCGCTCTTGCGTGGGGCTCGGAATCATGTACCCAGGCTCCTCCACCAGAAAATGTAACGGATATAACAACCTCACAACCGGGACGTCCTATTTACAAGGTTTAATAAGGGCGAACTTGTGCCCAAAGCCAAAAGAACTACACAGTAGCTGGGAGAAAGCAGCGAACGCTCGTCGTCCTCTTCTTCTCCTCTTTTCTTTGCCGCTGCTCGGTAGCAGCTCGTGCACAGGCTGGGCCGGCTCGTGCCTTCCGGCGGGCTTCATGAGTCGTAGCGATGCCGTCAGCGTTCCTCTTTTAACAACGTCTGCGTTGTACTGCGCCTTAGCAATTCCTCGTGGCAATATGTTCTGATGGTGGTGAGAGTGGAGCACGACTGTCTCCGTGGTGCACTTGGCTAGCGCGATCGGCTGTTAACCGAAAGGTTGGAGGTTCGAGCCCTCCCAGGAGTGGTGTGTTGCTTTTTCTTTGCACTGATAGCTTTGAAGATATGTTCTGATGGTGGTTAGAGTGGAGCACGACTGTCTCCGTGGCGCCATTGGCTAGCACGTTCGGCTGTTACCAAAAAAATTGGAGGTTCGAGCCCTCCCAGGAGGGGTGTGTTGCTTTTTTCTTTGCGCTGATAGCTTTGAAGATTTGTTCTGATGGTGGTGAGAGTGGAGCACGATGTATCTGTGGCGCAATTTGCTAGCGCGATCTGCTGTTGACCAAAAGGTAGGAGGTTCGAGCCCACCCGGTGGTGGTGCGGCGCTTCTTTTTCTTTGGGCTGATAGCTCTGAAGAAATGTTCTGACGGTGGTGAGAGTGGAGCACGACTGTCTCCTTGGCGCAATTGGCTAGCGCGATTGGCTGTTAACCGAAAGGTTGGAGGTTCGAGCCCTCCCGGGAGTGGAGTGTTGCTTTTTTTCTGTGCGCTGTTAGCTTTGAAGATATGTTCTGATGGTGGTGAGAGTGGAGCACGACTGTCTCCGTGGCGCAATTGGCTAGCGCGATCGGCTGCTAACCGAAATGTTGGAGGTTCGAGCCCTCCCGGGAGTGGTGTGTTGCTTTTTACTTTGCACTGATAACTTTGAAGATATGTTCTGATGGTGCTGAGAGTGGAGCATGACTGTCTCCGTGGCGCAATTGGCTAGCACGATCGGCTGTTAACCAAAAGGTTGAAGGTTTGAGCCCTCCCAGGAGTGGTGTTTGCTTTTTTCTTTGCGCTGATAGCTCTGAAGATATGTTCTGATGGTGGTGAGAGTGGAGCACGACTGTCTCCGTGGCGCCATTGGCTAGCACGTTCGGCTGTTAACCGAAAAATTGGAGGTTTGAGCCCTCCCGGGAGTGGTGTGTCGCTTTTTTCTTTGCGCTGATAGCTCTGAAGATATGTTCTGATGGTGGTGAGAGTGGAGCACGATGTCTCTGTGGCGCAATTTGCTAGCGCGATCGGCTGTTAACCAAAAGGTTGGAGGTTCGAGCCCTCCCGGGAGTGGTGTGTTGCTTTTTTGCGCTGACAGCTTTGAAGATATGTTCTGATGGTGGTGAGAGTGGAGCACGACTGTCTCCGTGGCGCAATTTGCAAGCGCGATCGGCTGTTAACCGAAAGTTTGGAGCTTCGAGCCCCCCTGGGAGTGGTGTGTTGCTTTTTTTCTTTGCGCTGTTAGCTTTGAAGATATGTTCTGATGGTGGTTAGAGTGGAGCACGACTGTCTCCGTGGCGCTATTTGCTAGTGCAATCGGCTGTTAACTGAAAGGTTGGAGGTTTGAGCCCTCCCGGGAGTGGTGTGTTGCTTTTTTCTTTGCAATGATAGCTTTAAAGATATGTTCTGATGGTGGTGAGAGTGGAGCAGGAATGTCTTCGTGGCGCAATCGGCTAGCAGGATCGGCTGTTAACCGAATGTTTGAAGGTTTGAGCCCTACCAGGAGTGGTGTGTTGCTTTTTTCTTTGCGCTGATAGCTTTGAAAATATGTTCTGATGGTGGTGAGAGTGGAGCACGACTGTCTCCGTGGCGCCATTGGCTAGCACGTTCGGCTGTTACCAAAAAAATTGGAGGTTCGAGCCCTCCCAGGAGGGGTGTGTTGCTTTTTTCTTTGCGCTGATAGCTTTGAAGATATGTTCTGATGGTGGTGAGAGTGGAGCACGATGTATCTGTGGCGCAATTTGCTAGCGCGATCTGCTGTTGACCAAAAGGTAGGAGGTTCGAGCCCACCCGGTGGTGGTGCGGCGCTTCTTTTTCTTTGGGCTGATAGCTCTGAAGAAATGTTCTGACGGTGGTGAGAGTGGAGCACGACTGTCTCCTTGGCGCAATTGGCTAGCGCGATTGGCTGTTAACCGAAAGGTTGGAGGTTTGAGTGCTCGCAGGAGTGGTGTGTTGCTTTTTTGTTTGCGCTGTTAGTGTGAAGATATGTTCTGATGGTGATGAGAGTGGAGCACGACTGTCTCCGTAACGCCATTGGCTAGCAGGTTCGGCTGTTAACCGAAAAATTGGAGGTTTGAGCCCTCCCGGGAGTGGTGTGTTGCTTTTTTTCTTTGCGCTGTTAGCTTTGAAGATATGTTCTGATGGTGGTTAGAGTGGAGCACGACTGTCTCCGTGGCGCTATTTGCTAGCGCAATCGGCTGTTAACTGAAAGGTTGGAGGTTTGAGCCCTCCCGGGAGTGGTGTGTTGCTTTTTTCTTTGCAATGATAGCTTTAAAGATATGTTCTGATGGTGGTGAGAGTGGAGCAGGAATGTCTTCGTGGCGCAATCGGCTAGCAGGATCGGCTGTTAACCGAATGGTTGAAGGTTTGAGCCCTACCAGGAGTGGTGTGTTGCTTTTTTCTTTGCGCTGATAGCTTTGAAAATATGTTCTGATGGTGGTGAGAGTGGAGCACGACTGTCTCCGTGGCGCCATTGGCTAGCACGTTCGGCTGTTACCAAAAAAATTGGAGGTTCGAGCCCTCCCAGGAGGGGTGTGTTGCTTTTTTCTTTGCGCTGATAGCTTTGAAGATATGTTCTGATGGTGGTGAGAGTGGAGCACGATGTATCTGTGGCGCAATTTGCTAGCGCGATCTGCTGTTGACCAAAAGGTAGGAGGTTCGAGCCCACCCGGTGGTGGTGCGGCGCTTCTTTTTCTTTGGGCTGATAGCTCTGAAGAAATGTTCTGACGGTGGTGAGAGTGGAGCACGACTGTCTCCTTGGCGCAATTGGCTAGCGCGATTGGCTGTTAACCGAAAGGTTGGAGGTTCGAGCCCTCCCGGGAGTGGAGTGTTGCTTTTTTTCTGTGCGCTGTTAGCTTTGAAGATATGTTCTGATGGTGGTGAGAGTGGAGCACGACTGTCTCCGTGGCGCAATTGGCTAGCGCGATCGGCTGCTAACCGAAATGTTGGAGGTTCGAGCCCTCCCGGGAGTGGTGTGTTGCTTTTTACTTTGCACTGATAGCTTTGAAGATATGTTCTGATGGTGCTGAGAGTGGAGCATGACTGTCTCCGTGGCGCAATTGGCTAGCACGATCGGCTGTTAACCAAAAGGTTGAAGGTTTGAGCCCTCCCAGGAGTGGTGTTTGCTTTTTTCTTTGCGCTGATAGCTCTGAAGATATGTTCTGATGGTGGTGAGAGTGGAGCACGACTGTCTCCGTGTCGCCATTGGCTAGCACGTTCGGCTGTTAACCGAAAAATTGGAGGTTTGAGCCCTACCGGGAGTGGTGTGTCGCTTTTTTTTTTGCGCTGATAGCTCTGAAGATATGTTCTGATGGTGGTGAGAGTGGAGCACGATGTCTCTGTGGCGCAATTTGCTAGCGCGATCGGCTGTTAACCAAAAGGTTGGAGGTTCGAGCCCTCCCGGGAGTGGTGTGTTGCTTTTTTGCGCTGACAGCTTTGAAGATATGTTCTGATGGTGGTGAGAGTGGAGCACGACTGTCTCCGTGGCGCAATTTGCAAGCGCGATCGGCTGTTAACCGAAAGTTTGGAGCTTCGAGCCCCCCTGGGAGTGGTGTGTTGCTTTTTTCTTTGCGCTGATAGCTTTGAAGATATGTTCTGATGGTGGTGAGACGGGAGCACGACTGTCTCCGTGGTGCAGTTGGCTAGCGCGATCGGATGTTAACCGAAAGGTTGGAGGTTTGAGCCCTCCCGGGAGTGGTGTTTCGCTTTTTTCTTTGCGCAGATAGCTTTGAATATATGTTCTGGTGGTGGTGAGAGTGGAGCACGACTGTCTCCGTGGCGCTATTGGCTAGCGCGATCGGCTGTTAACAGAAAGGTTGGAGGTTAGAGCCCTCCCGGGAGCGGTGTGTTGCTTTTTTCTTTGCGCTGATAGCTTTGAAGATATGTTCTGATGGTGGTGAGAGTGGAGCACGATGTCTCTGTGGCGCAATTTGCTAGCGCGATCGGCTGTTAACCGAAAGGTTGGAGGTTCGAGCCCTCCCGGGAGTGGTGTGTTGCTTTTTTGCGCTGACAGCTTTGAAGATATGTTCTGATGGTGGTTAGAGTGGAGCACGACTGTCTCCGTGGCGCTATTTGCTAGCGCAATCGGCTGTTAACTGAAAGGTTGGAGGTTTGAGCCCTCCCGGGAGTGGTGTGTTGCTTTTTTCTTTGCAATGATAGCTTTAAAGATATGTTCTGATGGTGGTGAGAGTGGAGCAGGACTGTCTTCGTGGCGCAATTGGCTAGCAGGATCGGCTGTTAACCGAAAGGTTGCAGGTTTGAGCCCTACCAGGAGTGGTGTGTTGCTTTTTTCTTTGCGCTGATAGCTTTGAAAATATGTTCTGATGGTGGTGAGAGTGGAGCACGACTGTCTCCGTGGCTCAATTGGCTAGCACGATCGGCTGTTAACCGAAACGTTGAAGGTTTGAGCGCTCGCAAGAGTGGTGTGTTGTTGCTTTTTTGTTTGCGCTGATAGTTTGAAGATATGTGCTGATGGTGGTGAGAGTGGAGCACGACTGTCTCCGTAACGCCATTGGCTAGCACGTTCGGCTGTTAACCGAAAAATCTGAGTTTCGAGCCCTCCCGGGAGTGGTTTGTCGCTTTTTTCTTTGCGCAGATCTCTTTGAAGATATGTTCTGATGGGGTTGGGAGTGGAGCACGATGTCTCCGTGGCGCAATTTGCTAGCGCGATTGGCTGTTAACCGAAAGGTTGGAGGTTCGAGCCCTCCCGGGAGTGGTGTGTTGCGTTTTTCTTTGCACTGATAGTTTTGAAGATATGTTCTGATGGTGGTGAGAGTGGAGCACGACTGTCTCCGTGGTGCAGTTGGCTAGCGCGATCGGCTGTTAACCGAAAGGTTGGAGGTTCGAGCCCTCCCAGGAGTGGTGTGTTGCTTTTTCTTTGCACTGATAGCTTTGAAGATATGTTCTGATGGTGGTTAGAGTGGAGCACGACTGTCTCCGTGGCTCAATTGGCTAGCACGATCAGCTGTTAACCGAAAGGTTGAAGGTTTGAGCGCTCGCAGGAGTGGTGTGTTGCTTTTTTGTTTGCGCTGTTAGTGTGAAGATATGTTCTGATGGTGATGTGAGTGGAGCACGACTGTCTCCGTAACGCCATTGGCTAGCAGGTTCGGCTGTTAACCGAAAAATTGGAGAGTTGAGCCCTCCCGGGAGTGGTGTGTTGCTTTTTTTCTTTGCGCTGTTAGCTTTGAAGATATGTTCTGATGGTGGTTAGAGTGGAGCACGACTGTCTCCGTGGCGCTATTTGCTAGCGCAATCGGCTGTTAACTGAAAGGTTGGAGGTTTGAGCCCTCCCGGGAGTGGTGTGTTGCTTTTTTCTTTGCAATGATAGCTTTAAAGATATGTTCTGATGGTGGTGAGAGTGGAGCAGGAATGTCTTCGTGGCGCAATCGGCTAGCAGGATCGGCTGTTAACCGAATGGTTGAAGGTTTGAGCCCTACCAGGAGTGGTGTGTTGCTTTTTTCGTTGCGCTGATAGCTTTGAAAATATGTTCTGATGGTGGTGAGAGTGGAGCACGACTGTCTCCGTGGCGCCATTGGCTAGCACGTTCGGCTGTTACCAAAAAAATTGGAGGTTCGAGCCCTCCCAGGAGGGGTGTGTTGCTTTTTTCTTTGCGCTGATAGCTTTGAAGATATGTTCTGATGGTGGTGAGAGTGGAGCACGATGTATCTGTGGCGCAATTCGCTAGCGCGATCTGCTGTTGACCAAAAGGTAGGAGGTTCGAGCCCACCCGGTGGTGGTGCGGCGCTTCTTTTTCTTTGGGCTGATAGCTCTGAAGAAATGTTCTGACGGTGGTGAGAGTGGAGCACGACTGTCTCCTTGGCGCAATTGGCTAGCGCGATTGGCTGTTAACCGAAAGGTTGGAGGTTCGAGCCCTCCCGGGAGTGGAGTGTTGCTTTTTTTCTGTGCGCTGTTAGCTTTGAAGATATGCTCTGATGGTGGTGAGAGTGGAGCACGACTGTCTCCGTGGCGCAATTGGCTAGCGCGATCGGCTGCTAACCGAAATGTTGGAGGTTCGAGCCCTCCCGGGAGTGGTGTGTTGCTTTTTACTTTGCACTGATAGCTTTGAAGATATGTTCTGATGGTGCTGAGAGTGGAGCACGACTGTCTCCGTGGCGCAATTGGCTAGCACGATCGGCTGTTAACCAAAAGGTTGAAGGTTTGAGCCCTCCCAGGAGTGGTGTTTGCTTTTTTCTTTGCGCTGATAGCTCTGAAGATATGTTCTGATGGTGGTGAGAGTGGAGCACGACTGTCTCCGTGGCGCCATTGGCTAGCACGTTCGGCTGTTAACCGAAAAATTGGAGGTTTGAGCCCTCCCGGGAGTGGTGTGTCGCTTTTTTCTTTGCGCTGATAGCTCTGAAGATATGTTCTGATGGTGGTGATAGTGGAGCACGATGTCTCTGTGGCGCAATTTGCTAGCGCGATCGGCTGTTAACCAAAAGGTTGGAGGTTCGAGCCTTCCCGGGAGTGGTGTGTTGCTTTTTTGCGCTGACAGCTTTGAAGATATGTTCTGATGGTGGTGAGAGTGGAGCACGACTGTCTCCGTGGCGCAATTTGCAAGCGCGATCGGCTGTTAACCGAAAGTTTGGAGCTTCGAGCCCCCCTGGGAGTGGTGTGTTGCTTTTTTCTTTGCGCTGATAGCTTTGAAGATATGTTCTGATGGTGGTGAGACTGGAGCACGACTGTCTCCGTGGTGCAGTTGGCTAGCGCGATCGGATGTTAACCGAAAGGTTGGAGGTTTGAGCCCTCCCGGGAGTGGTGTTTCGCTTTTTTCTTTGCGCAGATAGCTTTGAATATATGTTCTGGTGGTGGTGAGAGTGGAGCACGACTGTCTCCGTGGCGCTATTGGCTAGCGCGATCGGCTGTTAACAGAAAGGTTGGAGGTTAGAGCCCTCCCGGGAGCGGTGTGTTGCTTTTTTCTTTGCGCTGATAGCTTTGAAGATATGTTCTGATGGTGGTGAGAGTGGAGCACGATGTCTCTGTGGCGCAATTTGCTAGCGCGATCGGCTGTTAACCGAAAGGTTGGAGGTTCGAGCCCTCCCGGGAGTGGTGTGTTGCTTTTTTGCGCTGACAGCTTTGAAGATATGTTCTGATGGTGGTTAGAGTGGAGCACGACTGTCTCCGTGGCGCTATTTGCTAGCGCAATCGGCTGTTAACTGAAAGGTTGGAGGTTTGAGCCCTCCCGGGAGTGGTGTGTTGCTTTTTTCTTTGCAATGATAGCTTTAAAGATATGTTCTGATGGTGGTGAGAGTGGAGCAGGACTGTCTTCGTGGCGCAATTGGCTAGCAGGATCGGCTGTTAACCGAAAGGTTGAAGGTTTGAGCCCTACCAGGAGTGGTGTGTTGCTTTTTTCTTTGCGCTGATAGCTTTGAAAATATGTTCTGATGGTGGTGAGAGTGGAGCACGACTGTCTCCGTGGCGCCATTGGCTAGCACGTTCGGCTGTTACCAAAAAAATTGGAGGTTCGAGCCCTCCCAGGAGTGGTGTGTTGCTTTTTTCTTTGCGCTGATAGCTTTGAAGATATGTTCTGATGGTGGTGAGAGTGGAGAACGATGTATCTGTGGCGCAATTTGCTAGCGCGATCGGCTGTTAACCGTAAGGTTGGAGGTTCGAGCCCTCCCGGGAGTGGTGTGTTGCTTTTTTTCTTTGCGCTGATAGCTTTGAAGATATGTTCAAATGGTTGTGAGAGTGGAGCACGACTGTCTCCGTGGCGCAATTGGCTAGCACGATCGGCTGTTAACTGAAAGGTTGGAGGTTTGAGCCCTCCCGGGGGTGGTGTGTTGCTTTTTTTCTTTGGGCTGATAGCTTTGAAGATATGTTCTGATGGTGGTGAGAGTGGAGCACGACTGTCTCCGTGGCGCATTTGGCTAGCGTGATCGGCTGTTAACCGAAAGGTTGGAGGCTCGAGCCCTCCCGAGAGTGGTGTGTTGCTTTTTTCTTTGCGCTGATAGCTTTGAAGATATGTTCTGATGGTGGTGAGAGTGGAGCACGACTGTCTCCGTGGCGCAATTGGCTAGTGCGATCGGCTGTTAACCGAAAGGTTGAAGGTTTGAGCCCTCCCAGGAGTGGTGTGTTGCTTTTTTTTGCGCAGATAGCTTTGAAGATTTGTACTGATGGTGGTGAGAGTGGAGCACGACTGTCTCCGTGGCGCAATTTGCTAGCGTGATCCGCTGTTAACCGAAAAGTTGGAGTTTCGACTCCTCCAGGGAGTGGTGTGTTGCTTTTTTTTCTTTGGGCTGATAGCTTCGAAGATATGTTCTGATGGTGGTGAGAGTGGAGAACGACTGTCTCCGTGGCGCAATTGGCTAGCGCGATCGGCTGTAACCGAAAGGTTGGAGGCTCGAGCCCTCCCGAGAGTGGTGTGTTGCTTTTTTCTTTGCGCTGATAGCTTTGAAGATATGTTCTGATGATGGTGAGAGTGGAGCACGACTGTCTCCGTGGCGCAATCGGCTAGCGCGGTCGGCTGTTAACCGAAAGGTTGGAGGTTCGAGCTCTCCCGGAAGTGGTCTGTTGCTTTTTTCTTTGCGCTGATAGCTTTGAAGATATGTTCTGATGATGGTGAGAGTGGAGCACGACTGTCTCCGTGGCGCAATTGGCTAGCGCGGTCGGCTGTTAACCGAAAGGTTGGAGGTTCGAGCCCACCCGGTGGTGGTGCAGCGCTTTTTTTGCGCAGATAGCTTTGAAGATATGTACTGATGGTGGTGAGAGTGGAGCACGACTGTCTCCGTGGTGCAGTTGGCTAGCGCGATCGGCTGTTAACGAAAAGTTGGAGTTTCGAGCCCTCCCGGGAGTGGTGTGCTGCTCTTTTCTTTGCACTGATAGCTTTGAAGATATGTTCTGATGGAGGTGAGAGTGGAGCACGACTGTCTCCATGGCGCAGTTGGCTAGCACGATCAGCTGTTAACCGAAAGGTTGAAGGTTTGAGCCCTCCCAAGAGTGGTGTGTTGCTTTTTTCTTTGCGTTGATAGCTTTGAAGATATGTTCTGATGGTGGTGAGAGTGGAGCACGACTGTCCGCGTGGCGCCATTGGGTAGCACGTTCGGCTGTTAACCAAAACATCGGAGGTTTGAGCCCTCCCGGGAGTGGTGTGTCGCTTTTTTCTTTCCGCAGATAGCTTTGAAGATATGTACTGATGGTGGTGAGAGTGGAGCACGACTGTCTCCTTGGCGCAATTGGCTAGCGCGATCCGCTGTTAACCGAAAAGTTGGAGGTTCGAGCCCTCCAGGGAGTGGTGTGTTGCTTTTTTCTTAGCGCTGATAGCTTTGAATATATGTTCTGATGATGGTGACAGTGGAGCACGACTGTCTCCGTGGCGCAATTGGCTAGCGCGGTCGGCTGTTAACCGAAAGGTTGGAGGTTCGAGCCCACCAGGTGGTGGTGCGGCGCGTTTTTTTCTTTGCGCAGATAGCTTCGAAGATATGTACTGATGGTGGTGAGACTGGAGCACGACTGTCTCCGTGGCGCAATTGGCTAGCGCGATCGGCTGACTACCGAAAGGTTGGAGGTTCGAGCCCACCCGGTGGTGGTGCAGCGCTTTTTTTGCGCAGATAGCTTTGAAGATATGTACTGATGGTGGTGAGAGTGGAGCACGACTGTCTCCGTGGCGCCATTGGCTAGCGCGATCCGCTGTTAACCGAAAGATTGGAGGTTCGAGCCCACCCGGGAGTGGTGTGTTGCTTTTTTCTTTGCGCTGATAGCTTTGAAGATATGTTCTGATGGTGGTGAGAGTGGAGCACGACTGTCTCCGTGGCGCAATTTGCAAGCGCGATCGGCTGTTAACCGAAAGTTTGGAGGTTCGAGCCCCCCCGGGAGTGGTGTGTTGCTTTTTTCTTTGCGCTGATAGCTTTGAAGATATGTTCTGATGGTGGTGAGACTGGAGCACGACTGTCTCCATCGCGCTATTGGCTAGCGTGATTGGCTGTTAACCGAAAGGCTGGAGGTTCGAGCCCACCGGTGGTGGTGCGGCGCTTTTTTTTCTTTGGGCTGATAGCTCTGAAGAATTGTTCTGACGTTGGTGAGAGAGGAGCACGACTGTCTCCGTGGCACAATTGGCTAGCACGATCGGCCCTTAACCGAAAGGTTGAAGGTTCGAGCTCTCCCGGGAGTTGTGTGATGCTTTTTTCGTTGCGCTGATAGCTTTGAAGATATGTTCTGATGATGGTGAGAGTGGAGCACGATGTCTCCGTGGCGCAATTTGCTAGAGCGATCGGCTGTTAACTGAAAGGTTGGAGGTTCGAGCCCTCCCGGGAGTGGTGTGTTGCTTTTTTTTCTTCGGGCTGATAGCTTTGAAGATATGTTCTGATAGTGGTGAGAGTGGAGGAGGACTGTCTCCGTGGCGCAATTGGCTAGCGCGATCTGCTGTTGACCGAAAGGTAGGAGGTTCGAGCCCACCCGGTGGTGGTGCGGCGCTTCTTTTTCTTTGGGCTGATAGCTCTGAAGAAATGTTCTGACGGTGGTGAGAGTGGAGCAGGACTGTCTCCTTGGCGCAATTGGCTAGCGCGATTGGCTGTTAACCGAAAGGTTGGAGGTTCGAGCCCTCCCGGGAGTGGTGTGTTCCTTTTTTTCTGTGCGCTGTTAGCTTTGAAGATATGTTCTGATGGGGTTGGGAGTGGAGCACGATGTCTCCGTGGCGCAATTTGCTAGCGCGATTGGCTGTTAACCGAAAGGTTGGAGGTTCGAGCCCTCCCGGGAGTGGTGTGTTGCGTTTTTCTTTGCACTGATAGTTTTGAAGTTATGTTCTGATGGTGGTGAGAGTGGAGCACGACTGTCTCCGTGGTGCAGTTGGCTAGCGCGATCGGCTGTTAACCGAAAGGTTGGAGGTTCGAGCCCTCCCAGGAGTGGTGTGTTGCTTTTTCTTTGCACTGATAGCTTTGAAGATATGTTCTGATGATGGTTAGAGTGGAGCACGACTGTCTCCGTGGCTCATTTGGCTAGCACGATCAGCTGTTAACCGAAAGGTTGAAGGTTTGAGCGCTCGCAGGAGTGGTGTGTTGCTTTTTTGTTTGCGCTGTTAGTTTGAAGATATGTTCTGATGGTGATGAGAGTGGAGCACGACTGTCTCCGTAACGCCATTGGCTAGCAGGTTCGGCTGTTAACCGAAAAATTGGAGGTTTGAGCCCTCCCGGGAGTGGTGTGTTGCTTTTTTTCTTTGCGCTGTTAGCTTTGAAGATATGTTCTGATGGTGGTTAGAGTGGAGCACGACTGTCTCCGTGGCGCTATTTGCTAGCGCAATCGGCTGTTAACTGAAAGGTTGGAGGTTTGAGCCCTCCCGGGAGTGGTGTGTTGCTTTTTTCTTTGCAATGATAGCTTTAAAGATATGTTCTGATGGTGGTGAGAGTGGAGCAGGACTGTCTTCGTGGCGCAATTGGCTAGCAGGATTGGCTGTTAACCGAAAGGTTGAAGGTTTGAGCCCTACCAGGAGTGGTGTGTTGCTTTTTTCTTTGCGCTGATAGCTTTGAAAATATGTTCTGATGGTGGTGAGAGTGGAGCACGACTGTCTCCGTGGCGCCATTGGCTAGCACGTTCGGCTGTTACCAAAAAAATTGGAGGTTTGAGCCCTCCCAGGAGTGGTGTGTTGCTTTTTTTTCTTTGGGCTGATAGCTTTGAAGATATGTTCTGATGGTGGTGAGAGTGGAGCACGACTGTCTCCGTGGCGCATTTTGCTAGCGTGATCGGCTGTTAACCGAAAGGTTGAAGGTTTGAGCCCTCCCAGGAGTGGTGTGTTGCTTTTTTTGCGCAGATAGCTTTGAAGATATGTACTGATGGTGGTGAGAGTGGAGCACGACTGTCTCCATGGCGCAATTTGCTAGCGCGATCCGCTGTTAACCGAAAAGTTGGAGGTTCGAGCCCTCCAGGGAGTGGTGTGTTGCTTTTTTTTTCTTTGGGCTGATAGCTTTGAAGATATGTTCTGATGGTGGTGAGAGAGGAGAACGACTGTCTCCGTGGCGCAATTGGCTAGCGCGATCGGCTGTTAACCGAAAGGTTGGAGGCTCGAGCCCTCCCGAGAGTGGTGTGTTGCTTTTTTCTTTGCGCTATAGCTTTGAAGATATGTTCTGATGATGGTGAGAGTGGAGCACGACTGTCTCCGTGGCGCAATCGGCTAGCGCGGTCGGCTGTTAACCGAAAGGTTGGAGGTTCGAGCTCTCCCGGAAGTGGTGTGTTGCTTTTTTTTTGCGCTGATAGCTTTGAAGATATGTTCTGATGATGGTGAGAGTGGAGCACGACTGTCTCCGTGGCGCAATTGGCTAGCGCGGTCGGCTGTTAACCGAAAGGTTGGAGGTTCGAGCCCACCAGGTGGTGGTGCGGCGCGTTTTTTTCTTTGCGCAGATAGCTTCGAAGATATGTACTGATGGTGGTGAGAGTGGAGCACGACTGTCTCCGTGGCGCAATTGGCTAGCGCGATCGGCTGATAACCGAAAGGTTGGAGGTTCGAGCCCACCCGGTGGTGGTGCAGCGCTTTTTTTGCGCAGATAGCTTTGAAGATATGTACTGATGGTGGTGAGAGTGGAGCACGACTGTCTCCGTGGTGCAGTTGGCTAGCGCGATCGGCTGTTTACGAAAAGTTGGAGGTTCGAGCCCTCCCGGGAGTGGTGTGCTGCTCTTTTCTTTGCACTGATAGCTTTGAAGATATGTTCTGATGGTGGTGAGAGTGGAGCACGACTGTCTCCGTGGCGCAATTGGCTAGCACGATCGGCTGTTAACCGAAAGGTTGAAGGTTTGAGCCCTCCCAGGAGTGGTGTGTTGCTTTTTTCTTTGCGTTGATAGCTTTGAAGATATGTTCTGATGGTGGTGAGAGTGGAGCACGACTGTCCGCGTGGCGCCATTGGCTAGCACGTTCGGCTGTTAACCAAAACATTGGAGGTTTGAGCCCTCCCGGGAGTGGTGTGTCGCTTTTTTCTTTCCGCAGATAGCTTTGAAGTTATGTACTGATGGTGGTGAGAGTGGAGCACGACTGTCTCCGTGGCGCAATTGGCTAGCGCGATCCGCTGTTAACCGAAAAGTTGGAGGTTCGAGCCCTCCAGGGAGTGGTGTGTTGCTTTTTTTTCTTTGGGCTGGTAGCTTTGAAGATATGTTCTGATGGTGGTGAGAGTGATAACGACTGTCTCCATGGCGCAATTGGCTAGCGCGATCGGCTGTTAACCGAAAGGTTGGAGGCTCGAGCCCTCCCGAGAGTGGTGTGTTGCTTTTTTCTTTGCGCTGATAGCTTTGAAGATATGTTCTGATGATGGTGAGAGTGGAGCACGACTGTCTCCGTGGCGCAATCGGCTAGCGCGGTCGGCTGTTAACCGAAAGGTTGGAGGTTCGAGCTCTCCCGGAAGTGGTGTGTTGCTTTTTTCTTTGCGCTGATAGCTTTGAAGATATGTTCTGATGATGGTGAGAGTGGAGCACGACTGTCTCCGTGGCGCAATTGGCTAGCGCGGTCGGCTGTTAACCGAAAGGTTGGAGGTTCGAGCCCACCAGGTGGTGGTGCGGCGCGTTTTTTTTTCTTGCGCAGATAGCTTCGAAGATATGTACTGATGGTGGTGACAGTGGAGCACGACTGTCTCCGTGGCGCAATTGGCTAGCACGATCGGCTGTTAACCAAAAGGTTGAAGGTTTGAGCCATCCCAGGATTGGTGTTTGCTTTTTTCTTTGCGCTGATAGCTCTGAAGATATGTTCTGATGGTGGTGAGACTGGAGCACGACTGTCTCCGTGGTGCAGTTGGCTAGCGCGATCGGCTGTTAACAAAAAGGTTGGAGGTTTGAGCCCTCCCGGGAGTGGTGTGTCGCTTTTTTCTTTGCGCAGATAGCTTTGAATATATGTTCTGGTGGTGGTGAGAGTGGAGCACGACTGTCTCCGTGGCGCTATTGGCTAGCGCGATCGGCTGTTAACCGAAAGGTTGGAGGTTATAGCCCTCCCGGGAGCGGTGTGTTGCTTTTTTCTTTGCGCTGATAGCTTTGAAGATATGTTCTGATGGTGGTGAGAGTGGAGCACGATGTCTCTGTGGCGCAATTTGCTAGCGCGATCGGCTGTTAACCGAAAGGTTGGAGGTTCGAGCCCTCCCGGGAGTGGTGTGTTGCTTTTTTGCGCTGACAGCTTTGAAGATATGTTCTGATGGTTGTGGTAGTGGAGCACGATGTCTCCGTGGCGCAATTTGCTAGCGCAATTGGCTGTTAACCGAAAGGTTGGAGGTTCGAGCCCTCCCGGGAGTGGTGTGTTGCTTTTTTCTTTGCACTGATAGCTTTGATGATATGTTCCGATGGTGGTGAGAGTGGAGCACGACTGTCTCCGTGGTGCAGTTGGCTAGCGCGATCGGCTGTTAACCGAAAGGTTGGAGGTTCGAGCCCTCCCAGGAGTTGTGTGCCTTTTTTCTTTGCGCAGATAGCTTTGAATATATGTTCTGATGGTGGTGAGAGTGGAGCACGACTGTCTCGGTGGCGCAATTTGCAAGCGCGATCGGCTGTTAACCGAAAGGTTGAAGGTTTGAGCCCTCCCAGGAGTGGTGTGTTGCTTTTTTCTTTGCGTTGATAGCTTTGAATATATGTTCTGATGGTGGTGAGAGTGGAGCACGACTGTCCGCGTGGCGCCATTGGCTAGCACGTTCGGCTGTTAACCAAAACATTGGAGGTTTGAGCCCTCCCGGGAGTGGTGTGTCGCTTTTTTCTTTCCGCAGATAGCTTTGAAGTTATGTACTGATGGTGGTGAGAGTGGAGCACGACTGTCTCCGTGGCGCAATTGGCTAGCGCGATCCGCTGTTAACCGAAAAGTTGGAGGTTCGAGCCCTCCAGGGAGTGGTGTGTTGCTTTTTTTTCTTTGGGCTGGTAGCTTTGAAGATATGTTCTGATGGTGGTGAGAGTGATAACGACTGTCTCCATGGCGCAATTGGCTAGCGCGATCGGCTGTTAACCGAAAGGTTGGAGGCTCGAGCCCTCCCGAGAGTGGTGTGTTGCTTTTTTCTTTGCGCTGATAGCTTTGAAGATATGTTCTGATGATGGTGAGAGTGGAGCACGACTGTCTCCGTGGCGCAATCGGCTAGCGCGGTCGGCTGTTAACCGAAAGGTTGGAGGTTCGAGCTCTCCCGGAAGTGGTGTGTTGCTTTTTCTTTGCGCTGATAGCTTTGAAGATATGTTCTGATGATGGTGAGAGTGGAGCACGACTGTCTCCGTGGCGCAATTGGCTAGCGCGGTCGGCTGTTAACCGAAAGGTTGGAGGTTCGAGCCCACCAGGTGGTGGTGCGGCGCGTTTTTTTTTCTTGCGCAGATAGCTTCGAAGATATGTACTGATGGTGGTGACAGTGGAGCACGACTGTCTCCGTGGCGCAATTGGCTAGCACGATCGGCTGTTAACCAAAAGGTTGAAGGTTTGAGCCATCCCAGGATTGGTGTTTGCTTTTTTCTTTGCGCTGATAGCTCTGAAGATATGTTCTGATGGTGGTGAGACTGGAGCACGACTGTCTCCGTGGTGCAGTTGGCTAGCGCGATCGGCTGTTAACAGAAAGGTTGGAGGTTTGAGCCCTCCCGGGAGTGGTGTGTCGCTTTTTTCTTTGCGCAGATAGCTTTGAATATATGTTCTGGTGGTGGTGAGAGTGGAGCACGACTGTCTCCGTGGCGCTATTGGCTAGCGCGATCGGCTGTTAACCGAAAGGTTGGAGGTTATAGCCCTCCCGGGAGCGGTGTGTTGCTTTTTTCTTTGCGCTGATAGCTTTGAAGATATGTTCTGATGGTGGTGAGAGTGGAGCACGATGTCTCTGTGGCGCAATTTGCTAGCGCGATCGGCTGTTAACCGAAAGGTTGGAGGTTCGAGCCCTCCCGGGAGTGGTGTGTTGCTTTTTTGCGCTGACAGCTTTGAAGATATGTTCTGATGGTTGTGGTAGTGGAGCACGATGTCTCCGTGGCGCAATTTGCTAGCGCAATTGGCTGTTAACCGAAAGGTTGGAGGTTCGAGCCCTCCCGGGAGTGGTGTGTTGCTTTTTTCTTTGCACTGATAGCTTTGATGATATGTTCCGATGGTGGTGAGAGTGGAGCACGACTGTCTCCGTGGTGCAGTTGGCTAGCGCGATCGGCTGTTAACCGAAAGGTTGGAGGTTCGAGCCCTCCCAGGAGTTGTGTGCCTTTTTTCTTTGCGCAGATAGCTTTGAATATATGTTCTGATGGTGGTGAGAGTGGAGCACGACTGTCTCGGTGGCGCAATTTGCAAGCGCGATCGGCTGTTAACCGAAAGTTTGGATGTTCGAGCCCCCCCGGGAGTGGTGTGTTGCTTTTTTCTTTGCGCTGATAGCTTTGAAGATATGTTCTGATGGTGGTGAGACTGGAGCACGACTGTCTCCATCGCGCTATTGGCTAGCGCGATTGGCTGTTAACCGAAAGGCTGGAGGTTCGAGCCCACCGGTGGTGGTGCGGCGCTTTTTTTTTCTTTGGGCTGATAGCTCTGAAGAATTGTTCTGACGTTGGTGAGAGAGGAGCACGACTGTCTCCGTGGCACAATTGGCTAGCACGATCGGCTATTAACCGAAAGGTTGAAGGTTCGAGCTCTCCCGGGAGTTGTGTGTTGCTTTTTTCGTTGCGCTGATAGCTTTGAAGATATGTTCTGATGATGGTGAGAGTGGAGCACGATGTCTCCGTGGCGCAATTTGCTAGAGCGATCGGCTGTTAACTGAAAGGTTGGAGGTTCGAGCCCTCCCGGGAGTGGTGTGTTGCGTTTTTCTTTGCACTGATAGTTTTGAAGTTATGTTCTGATGGTGGTGAGAGTGGAGCACGACTGTCTCCGTGGTGCAGTTGGCTAGCGCGATCGGCTGTTAACCGAAAGGTTGGAGGTTCGAGCCCTCCCAGGAGTGGTGTGTTGCTTTTTCTTTGCACTGATAGCTTTGAAGATATGTTCTGATGGTGGTTAGAGTGGAGCACGACTGTCTCCGTGGCTCATTTGGCTAGCACGATCAGCTGTTAACCGAAAGGTTGAAGGTTTGAGCGCTCGCAGGAGTGGTGTGTTGCTTTTTTGTTTGCGCTGTTAGTTTGAAGATATGTTCTGATGGTGATGAGAGTGGAGCACGACTGTCTCCGTAACGCCATTGGCTAGCAGGTTCGGCTGTTAACCGAAAAATTGGAGGTTTGAGCCCTCCCGGGAGTGGTGTGTTGCTTTTTTTCTTTGCGCTGTTAGCTTTGAAGATATGTTCTGATGGTGGTTAGAGTGGAGCACGACTGTCTCCGTGGCGCTATTTGCTAGCGCAATCGGCTGTTAACTGAAAGGTTGGAGGTTTGAGCCCTCCCGGGAGTGGTGTGTTGCTTTTTTCTTTGCAATGATAGCTTTAAAGATATGTTCTGATGGTGGTGAGAGTGGAGCAGGACTGTCTTCGTGGCGCAATTGGCTAGCAGGATTGGCTGTTAACCGAAAGGTCGAAGGTTTGAGCCCTACCAGGAGTGGTGTGTTGCTTTTTTCTTTGCGCTGATAGCTTTGAAAATATGTTCTGATGGTGGTGAGAGTGGAGCACGACTGTCTCCGTGGCGCCATTGGCTAGCACGTTCGGCTGTTACCAAAAAAATTGGAGGTTTGAGCCCTCCCAGGAGTGGTGTGTTGCTTTTTTTTCTTTGGGCTGATAGCTTTGAAGATATGTTCTGATGGTGGTGAGAGTGGAGCACGACTGTCTCCGTGGCGCATTTTGCTAGCGTGATCGGCTGTTAACCGAAAGGTTGAAGGTTTGAGCCCTCCCAGGAGTGGTGTGTTGCTTTTTTTTGCGCAGATAGCTTTGAAGATATGTACTGATGGTGGTGAGAGTGGAGCACGACTGTCTCCATGGCGCAATTTGCTAGCGCGATCCGCTGTTAACCGAAAAGTTGGAGGTTCGAGCCCTCCAGGGAGTGGTGTGTTGCTTTTTTTTTCTTTGGGCTGATAGCTTTGAAGATATGTTCTGATGGTGGTGAGAGAGGAGAACGACTGTCTCCGTGGCGCAATTGGCTAGCGCGATCGGCTGTTAACCGAAAGGTTGGAGGCTCGAGCCCTCCCGAGAGTGGTGTGTTGCTTTTTTCTTTGCGCTATAGCTTTGAAGATATGTTCTGATGATGGTGAGAGTGGAGCACGACTGTCTCCGTGGCGCAATCGGCTAGCGCGGTCGGCTGTTAACCGAAATGTTGGAGGTTCGAGCTCTCCCGGAAGTGGTGTGTTGCTTTTTTTTTGCGCTGATAGCTTTGAAGATATGTTCTGATGATGGTGAGAGTGGAGCACGACTGTCTCCGTGGCGCAATTGGCTAGCGCGGTCGGCTGTTAACCGAAAGGTTGGAGGTTCGAGCCCACCAGGTGGTGGTGCGGCGCGTTTTTTTCTTTGCGCAGATAGCTTCGAAGATATGTACTGATGGTGGTGAGAGTGGAGCACGACTGTCTCCGTGGCGCAATTGGCTAGCGCGATCGGCTGATAACCGAAAGGTTGGAGGTTCGAGCCCACCCGGTGGTGGTGCAGCGCTTTTTTTGCGCAGATAGCTTTGAAGATATGTACTGATGGTGGTGAGAGTGGAGCACGACTGTCTCCGTGGTGCAGTTGGCTAGCGCGATCGGCTGTTAACGAAAAGTTGGAGGTTCGAGCCCTCCCGGGAGTGGTGTGCTGCTCTTTTCTTTGCACTGATAGCTTTGAAGATATGTTCTGATGGTGGTGAGAGTGGAGCACGACTGTCTCCGTGGCGCAATTGGCTAGCACGATCGGCTGTTAACCGAAAGTTTGGAGGTTCGAGCCCCCGTGGGAGTGGTGTGTTGCTTTTTTCTTTGCGCTGATAGCTTTGAAGATATGTTCTGATGGTTATGATACTGGAGCACGACTGTCTCCGTGGCGCTATTGGCTAGCGCGATTGGCTGTTAACCGAAAGGCTGGAGGTTCGAGCCCACCGGTGGTGGTGCGGCGCTTTTTTTTCTTTGGGCTGATAGCTCTGAAGAATTGTTCTGACGTTGGTGAGAGAGGAGCACGACTGTCTCCGTGGCACAATTGGCTAGCACGATCGGCTATTAACCGAAAGGTTGAAGGTTCGAGCTCTCCCGGGAGTTGTGTGTTGCTTTTTTCGTTGCGCTGATAGCTTTGAAGATATGTTCTGATGATGGTGAGAGTGGAGCACGATGTCTCCGTGGCGCAATTTGCTAGAGCGATCGGCTGTTAACTGAAAGGTTGGAGGTTCGAGCCCTCCCGCGAGTGGTGTGTTGCTTTTTTTTCTTTGGGCTGATAGCTTTGAAGATATGTTCTGATGGTGGTGAGAGTGGAGGAGGACTGTCTCCATGGCGCAATTGGCTAGCGCGATCTGCTGTTGACCGAAAGGTAGGAGGTTCGAGCCCACCTGGTGGTGGTGCGGCGCTTCTTTTTCTTTGGGCTGATAGCTCTGAAGAAATGTTCTGACGGTGGTGAGAGTGGAGCACGACTGTCTCCTTGGCGCAATTGGCTAGCGCGATTGGCTGTTAACCGAAAGGTTGGAGGTTCGAGCCCTCCCGGGAGTGGTGTGTTGCTTTTTTTCTGTGCGCTGTTAGCTTTGAAGATATGTTCTGATGGTGGTGAGAGTGGAGCACGACTGTCTCCGTGGCGCAATTGGCTAGCGCGATCGGCTGCTAACCGAAAGGTTGGAGGTTCAAGCCCTCCCGGGAGTGGTGTGTTGCTTTTTACTTTGCACTGATAGCTTTGAAGATATGTTCTGATGGTGCTGAGAGTGGAGCACGACTGTCTCCGTGGCGCAATTGGCTAGTGCGATTGGCTGTTAACCGAAAGGTTGAAGGTTTGAGCCCTCCCAGGAGTGGTGTGTTGCTTTTTTCATTGCGCAGATAGCTTTGAAGATATATACTGATGGTGGTGAGAGTGGAGCACGACTGTCTCCGTGGCGCAATTGGCTAGCGCGATCCGCTGTTAACCGAAAAGTTGGAGGTTCGAGCCCTCCAGGGAGTGGTGTGCTGCTTTTTTTTCTTTGGGCTGATAGCTTTGAAGATATGTTCTGATGGTGGTGAGAGTGGAGAACGACTGTCTCCGTGGCGCAATTGGCTAGCGCGATCGGCTGTTAACCGAAAGGTTGGAGGCTCGAGCCCTCCCGAGAGTGGTGTGTTGCTTTTTTTTGCGCTGATAGCTTTGAAGATATGTTCTGATGATGGTGAGAGTGGAGCACGACTGTCTCCGTGGCACAATCGGCTAGCGCGGTCGGCTGTTAACCGAAATGTTGGAGGTTTGAACTCTCCCGGAAGTGGTGTGTTGCTTTTTTCTTTGCGCTGATAGCTTTGAAGATATGTTCTGATAATGGTGAGAGTGGAGCACGACTGTCTCCGTGGCGCAATTGGCTTGCGCGGTCGGCTGTTAACCGAAAGGTTGGAGGTTCGAGCCCACCAGGTGGTGGTGCGGCGCGTTTTTTTCTTTGCGCAGATAGCTTCGAAGATATGTACTGATGGTGGTGAGAGTGGAGCACGACTGTCTCCATGGCGCAATTGGCTAGCGCGATCAGCTGATAACCGAAAGGTTGGAGGTTCGAGCCCACCCGGTGGTGGTGCAGCGCTTTTTTTTCTTTGCGCAGATAGCTTCGAAGATATGTACTGATGGTGGTGAGAGTGGAGCACGACTGTCTCCGTGGCGTAATTGGCTAGCGCGATCGGCTGATAACCGAAAGGTTGGAGGTTCGAGCCCACCCGGTGGTGGTGCAGCGCTTTTTTTTGCGCAGATAGCTTTGAAGATATGTACTGATGGTGGTGAGAGTGGAGCACGACTGTCTCCGTGGCGCAATTGGCTAGCGCGATCCACTGTTAACCGAAAGATTGGAGGTTCGAGCCCACCCGGGAGTGGTGTGTTGCTTTTCTCTTTGCGCTGATAGCTTTGAAGATATGTTCTGATGGTGGTGAAAGTGGAGCACGACTGTCTCCGTGGCGCAATTTGCTAGCGCGATCGGCTGTTAACCGAAAGTTTGGAGGTTCGAGCCCCCCCGGGAGTGGTGTGTTGCTTTTTTCTTTGCGCTGATAGCTTTGAAGATATGTTCTGATGGTGGTGATTTGGGAGCACGACTGTCTCCGTGGCGCTATTGGCTAGCGCGATTGGCTGTTAACCGAAAGGCTGGAGGTTCGAGCCCACCGGTGGTGGTGCGGCGCTTTTTTTTCTTTGGGCTGATAGCTCTGAAGAATTGTTCTGACGTTGGTGAGAGAGGAGCACGACTGTCTCCGTGGCACAATTGGCTAGCACGATCGGCTATTACCCGAAAGGTTGAAGGTTCGAGCTCTCCCGGGAATTGTGTGTTGCTTTTTTCGTTGCGCTGATAGCTTTGAAGATATGTTCTGATGATGGTGAGAGTGGAGCACGATGTCTCCGTGGCGCAATTTGCTAGAGCGATCGGCTGTTAACTGAAAGGTAGGAGGTTCGAGCCCACCCGGTGGTGGTGCGGCGCTTCTTTTTCTTTGGGCTGATAGCTCTGAAGAAATGTTCTGACGGTGGTGAGAGTGGAGCACGACTGTCTCCTTGGCGCAATTGGCTAGCGCGATTGGCTGTTAACCGAAAGGTTGGAGGTTCGAGCCCTCCCGGGAGTGGTGTGTTGCTTTTTTTCTGTGCGCTGTTAGCTTTGAAGATATGTTCTGATGGTGGTGAGAGTGGAGCACGACTGTCTCCGTGGCGCAATTGGCTAGCGCGATCGGCTGCTAACCGAAAGGTTGGAGGTTCGAGCCCTCCCGGGAGTGGTGTGTTGCTTTTTACTTTGCACTGATAGCTTTGAAGATATGTTCTGATGGTGCTGAGAGTGGAGCACGACTGTCTCCGTGGCGCAATTGGCTAGCACGATCGGCTGTTAACCAAAAGGTTGAAGGTTTGAGCCCTTCCAGGAGTTGTGTTTGCTTTTTTCTTTGCGCTGATAGCTCTGAAGATATGTTCTGATGGTGGTGAGAGTGGAGCACGACTGTCTCCGTGGCGCCATTGGCTAGCACGTTCGGCTGTTAACCAAAAAATTGGAGGTATGAGCCCTCCCGGGAGTGGTGTGTCGCTTTTTTCTTTGCGCAGATAGCTTTGAATATATGTTCTGGTGGTGGTGAGAGTGGAGCACGACTGTCTCCGTGGCGCAATTGGCTAGCGCGATCGGCTGCTAACCGAAAGGTTGGAGGTTCGAGCCCTCCCGGGAGTGGTGTGTTGCTTTTTACTTTGCACTGATAGCTTTGAAGATATGTTCTGATGGTGCTGAGAGTGGAGCACAACTGTCTCCATGGCGCAATTGGCTAGCACGATCGGCTGTTAACCAAAAGGTTGAAGGTTTGAGCCCTTCCAGGAGTGGTGTTTGCTTTTTTCTTTGCGCTGATAGCTCTGAAGATATGTTCTGATGGTGGTGAGAGTGGAGCACGACTGTCTCCGTGGCGCCATTGGCTAGCACGTTCGGCTGTTAACCAAAAAATTGGAGGTATGAGCCCTCCCGGGAGTGGTGTGTCGCTTTTTTCTTTGCGCAGATAGCTTTGAATATATGTTCTGGTGGTGGTGAGAGTGGAGCACGACTGTCTACGTGGTGCAGTTGGCTAGCACGATCGGCTGTTAACCGAAAGGTTGAAGGTTTGAGCGCTCGCAGGAGTGGTGTGTTGCTTTTTTTTCTTTGGGCTGATAGCTTTGAAGATATGTTCTGATGGTGGTGAGAGTGGAGCACGACTGTCTCCGTGGCGCATTTGGCTAGCGTGATCGGCTGTTAACCGAAAGGTTGGAGGTTAGAGCCCTCCCGGGAGTGGTGTGTTGCTTTTTTCTTTGCGCTGATAGCTTTGAAGATATGTTCTGATGGTGGTGAGAGTGGAGCACGATGTCTTTGTGGCGCAATTTGCTAGCGCGATCGGCTGTTACCCGAAAAGTTGAAGGTTCGAGCCCTCCCGGGAGTGGTGTGTTGCTTTTTTGCGCTGACAGCTTTGAAGATATGTTCTGATGGTTGTGGGAGTGGAGCACGATGTCTCCGTGGCGCAATTTGCTAGCGCGATTGGCTGTTAACCGAAAGGTTGGAGGTTCGAGCCCTCCCGGGAGTGGTGTGTTGCTTTTTTCTTTGCACTGATAGCTTTGAAGTTATGTTCCGATGGTGGTGAGAGTGGAGCACGACTGTCTACGTGGTGCAGTTGGCTAGCACGATCGGCTGTTAACCGAAAGGTTGAAGGTTTGAGCGCTCGCAGGAGTGGTGTGTTGCTTTTTTTTCTTTGGGCTGATAGCTTTGAAGATATGTTCTGATGGTGGTGAGAGTGGAGCACGACTGTCTCCGTGGCGCATTTGGCTAGCGTGATCGGCTGTTAACCGAAAGGTTGGAGGCCCGAGCCCTCCCGAGAGTGGTGTGTTGCTTTTTTCTTTGCGCTGATAGCTTTGAAGATATGTTCTGATGATGGTGAGAGTGGAGCACGACTGTCTCCGTGGCGCAATTGGCTAGTGCGATCGGCTGTTAACCGAAAGGTTGAAGGTTTGAGCCCTCCCAGGAGTGGTGTGTTGCTTTTTTCTTTGCGCAGATAGCTTTGAAGATATGTACTGATGGTGGTGAGAGTGGAGCACGGCTGTCTCCGTGGCGCAAATGGCTAGCGCGATCCGCTGTTAACCGAAAAGTTGGAGGTTCGAGCCCACCAGGGAGAGGTGTGTTGCTTTTTTTTCTTTGGGCTGATAGCTTTGAAGATATGTTCTGATGGTGGTGAGAGTGGAGAACGACTGTCTCCGTGCCTCAATTGGCTAGCACGATCGGCTGTTAACCGAAAGGTTGAAGGTTTGAGCGCTCGCAGGAGTGGTGTGTTGCTTTTTTTTCTTTGGGCTGATAGCTTTGAAGATATGTTCTGATGGTGGTGAGAGTGGAGCACGACTGTCTCCGTGGCGCATTTGGCTAGCGTGATCGGCTGTTAACCGAAAGGTTGGAGGCTCGAGCCCTCCCGAGAGTGGTGTGTTGCTTTTTTCTTTGCGCTGATAGCTTTGAAGATATGTTTTGATGATGGTGAGAGTGGAGCACGACTGTCTCCGTGGCGCAATTGGCTAGTGCGACCGGCTGTTAACCGAAAGGTTGAAGGTTTGAGCCCTCCCAGGAGTGGTGTGTTGCTTTTTTCTTTGCGCAGATAGCTTTGAAGATATGTACTGATGATGATGAGAGTGGAGCACGACTGTCTCCGTGGCGCAATTGGCTAGTGCGATCGCCTGTTAACCGAAAGGTTGAAGGTTTGAGCCCTCCCAGGAGTGGTGTGTTGCTTTTTTCTTTGCGCAGATAGCTTTGAAGATATGTACTGATGGTGGTGAGAGTGGAGCACGACTGTCTCCGTGGCGCAATTGGCTAGCGCGATCCGCTGTTAACCGAAAAGTTGGAGGTTCGAGCCCTCCCAGGAGTGGTGTGTTGCTTTTTTCTTTGCGCAGATAGCTTTAAATATATGTTCTGGTGGTGGTGAGAGTGGAGCACGACTGTCTCCGTGGCTCAATTGGCTAGCACGATCGGCTGTTAACCGAAAGGTTGAAGGTTTGAGCGCTCGCTGGAGTGGTGTGTTGCTTTTTTTTCTTTGGGCTGATAGCTTTGAAGATATGTTCTGATGGTGGTAAGAGTGGAGCACGACTGTCTCCGTGGCGCATTTGGCTAGCGTGATCGGCTGTTAACCGAAAGGTTGGAGGCTCGAGCCCTCCCGAGAGTGGTGTGTTGCTTTTTTCTTTGCGCTGATAGCTTTGAAGATATGTTCTGATGATGGTGAGAGTGGAGCACGACTGTCTCCGTGGCGCAATTGGCTAGTGCGATCGGCTGTTAACCGAAAGGTTGAAGGTTTGAGCCCTCCCAGGAGTGGTGTGTTGCTTTTTTCTTTGCGCAGATAGCTTTGAAGATATGTACTGATGGTGGTGAGAGTGGAGCACGACTGTCTCCGTGGCGCAATTGGCTAGCGCGATCCGCTGTTAACCGAAAAGTTGGAGGTTCGAGCCCTCCAGGGAGTGGTGTGTTGCTTTTTTTTCTTTGGGCTGATAGCTTTGAAGATATGTTCTGATGGTGGTGAGAGTGGAGAACGACTGTCTCCGTGGCGCAATTGGCTAGCGCGATCGGCTGTTAACCAGAAGGTTGGAGGCTCGAGCCCTCCTGAGAGTGGTGTGTTGCTTTTTTCTTTGCGCTGATGGCTTTGAAGATATGTTCTGATGATGGTGAGAGTGGAGCACGACTGTCTCCGTTGCGCAATCGGCTAGCGCGGTCGGCTGTTAACCGAAAGGTTGGAGGTTCGAGCTCTCCCGGAAGTGGTGTGTTGCTTTTTTCTTTGCGCTGATAGCTTTGAAGATATGTTCTGATGGTTGTGGGAGTGGAGCACGATGTCTCCGTGGCGCAATTTGCTAGCGCGATTGGCTGTTAACCGAAAGGTTGGAGGTTCGAGCCCTCCCGGGAGTGGTGTGTTGCTTTTTTCTTTGCACTGATAGCTTTGAAGTTATGTTCCGATGGTGGTGAGAGTGGAGCACGACTGTCTACGTGGTGCAGTTGGCTAGCGCGATCGGCTGTTAACCGAAAGGTTGGAGGTTCGAGCCCTCCCAGGAGTGGTGTGTTGCTTTTTTCTTTGTGCAGATAGCTTTGAATATGGTGGTGGTGAGAGTGGAGCACGACTGTCTCCGTGGCTCAATTGGCTAGCACGATCGGCTGTTAACCGAAAGGTTGAAGGTTTGAGCGCTCGCAGGAGTGGTGTGTTGCTTTTTTTTCTTTGGGCTGATAGCTTTGAAGATATGTTCTGATGGTAGTGAGAGTGGAGCACGACTGTCTCCGTGGCGCAATTGGCTAGCGCGATCCGCTGTTAACCGAAAAGTTGGAGGTTCGAGCCCTCCAGGGAGTGGTGTGTTGCTTTTTTTTCTTTTGGCTGATAGCTTTGAAGATATGTTCTGATGGTGGTGAGAGTGGAGAACGACTGTCTCCGTGGCGCAATTGGCTAGCGCGATCGGCTGTTAACCGAAAGGTTGGAGGCTCGAGCCCTCCCGAGAGTGGTGTTTTGCTTTTTTGTTTGCGCTGATAGCTTTGAAGATATGTTCTGATGATGGTGAGAGTGGAGCACGACTGTCTCCGTGGCGCAATCGAATAGCGCGGTCGGCTGTTAACCGAAAGGTTGGAGGTTCGAGCTCTCCCGGAAGTGGTGTGTTGCTTTTTTCTTTGCGCTGATAGCTTTGAAGATATGTTCTGATGATGGTGAGAGTGGAGCACGACTGTCTCCGTGGCGCAATTGGCTAGCGCGGTCGGCTGTTAACCGAAAGCTTGGAGGTTCGAGCCCACCAGGTGGTAGTGCGGCGCGTTTTTTTCTTTGCGCAGATAGCTTCGAAGATATGTACTGATGGTGGTGAGAGTGGAGCACGACTGTCTCCATGGCGCAATTGGCTAGCGCGATCGGCTGATAACCGAAAGGTTGGAGGTTCGAGCCCACCCGGTGGTGGTGCAGCGCTTTTTTTTGCGCAGATAGCTTTGAAGATATGTACTGATGGTGGTGAGAGTGGAGCACGACTGTCTCCGTGGTGCAGTTGGCTAGCGCGATCGGCTGTTAACCGAAAGGTTGGAGGTTCGAGCCCTCCCAGGAGTGGTGTGTTGCTTTTTCTTTGCATTGATAGCTTTGAAGATATGTTCTGATGGAGGTGAGAGTGGAGCACGACTGTCTCCGTGGCGCAATTGGCTAGCGCGATCGGCTGTTAACCGAAAAGTTGGAGGTTCGAGCCCTCCCGGGAGTGGTGTGCTGCTCTTTTCTTTGCACTGATAGCTTTGAAGATATGTTCTGATGGTGGTGAGAGTGGAGCACGACTGTCTCTGTGGCGCAATTGGCTAGCACGATCGGCTGTTAACCGAAAGGTTGAAGGTTTGAGCCCTCCCAGGAGTGGTGTGTTGCTTTTTTCTTTGCGCTGATAGCTTTGAAGATATGTTCTGATGGTGGTGAGAGTGGAGCACGACTGTCCGCGTGGCGCCATTGGCTAGCACGTTCGGCTGTTAACCAAAACATTGGAGGTTTGAGCCCTCCCGGGAGTGGTGTGTCGCTTTTTTCTTTCCGCATATAGCTTTGAAGATATGTACTGATGGTGGTGAGAGTGGAGCACGACTGTCTCCGTGGCGCAATTGGCTAGCGCGATCCGCTGTTAACCGAAAAGTTGGAGGTTCGAGCCCTCCAGGGAGTGGTGTGTTGCTTTTTTTTCTTTGGGCTGATAGCTTTGAAGATATGTTCTGATGGTGGTGAGAGTGGAGAACGACTGTCTCCATGGCGCAATTGGCTAGCGCGATCGGCTGTTAACCGAAAGGTTGGAGGCTCGAGCCCTCCCGAATGTGGTGTGTTGCTTTTTTCTTTGCGCTGATAGCTTTGAAGATATGTTCTGATGATGGTGAGAGTGGAGCACGACTGTCTCCGTGGCGCAATCGGCTAGCGCGGTCGGCTGTTAACCGAAAGGTTGGAGGTTCGAGCTCTCCCGGAAGTGGTGTGTTGCTTTTTTCTTTGCGCTGATAGCTTTGAAGATATGTTCTGATGATGGTGAGAGTGGAGCACGACTGTCTCCGTGGAGCAATTGGCTAGCGCGGTCGGCTGTTAACCGAAAGGTTGGAGGTTCGAGCCCACCAGGTGGTGGTGCGGCGCGTTTTTTTCTTTGCGCAGATAGCTTCGAAGATATGTACTGATGGTGGTGACAGTGGAGCACGACTGTCTGCGTGGCGCAATTGGCTAGCGCGATCGGCTGATTACCGAAAGGTTGGAGGTTCGAGCCCACCCGGTGGTGGTGCAGCGCTTTTTTTTGCGCAGATAGCTTTGAAGATATGTACTGATGGTGGTGAGAGTGGAGCACGACTGTCTCCGTGGCGATATTGGCTAGCGCGATCCACTGTTAACCGAAAGATTGGAGGTTCGAGCCCACCCGGGAGTGGTGTGTTGCTTTTTTCTTTGCGCTGATAGCTTTGAAGATATGTTCTGATGGTGGTGATACTGGAGCACGACTGTCTCCGTGGCGCAATTGGCTAGCGCGGTCGGCTGTTAACCGAAAGCTTGGAGGTTCGAGCCCACCAGGTGGTAGTGCGGCGCGTTTTTTTCTTTGCGCAGATAGCTTCGAAGATATGTACTGATGGTGGTGAGAGTGGAGCACGACTGTCTCCATGGCGCAATTGGCTAGCGCGATCGGCTGATAACCGAAAGGTTGGAGGTTCGAGCCCACCCGGTGGTGGTGCAGCGCTTTTTTTTGCGCAGATAGCTTTGAAGATATGTACTGATGGTGGTGAGAGTGGAGCACGACTGTCTCCGTGGTGCAGTTGGCTAGCGCGATCGGCTGTTAACCGAAAGGTTGGAGGTTCGAGCCCTCCCAGGAGTGGTGTGTTGCTTTTTCTTTGCACTGATAGCTTTGAATATATGTTCTGATGGAGGTGAGAGTGGAGCACGACAGTCTCCGTGGCGCAATTGGCTAGCGCGATCGGCTGTTAACCGAAAAGTTGGAGGTTCGAGCCCTCCCGGGAGTGGTGTGCTGCTCTTTTCTTTGCACTGATAGCTTTGAAGATATGTTCTGATGGTGGTGAGAGTGGAGCACGACTGTCTCCGTGGCGCATTTGGCTAGCGTGATCGGCTGTTAACCGAAAGGTTGGAGGCTCGAGCCCTCCCGAGAGTGGTGTGTTGCTTTTTTCTTTGCGCTGATAGCTTTGAAGATATGTTCTGATGATGGTGAGAGTGGAGCACGACTGTCTCCGTGGCGCAATTGGCTAGTGCGATCGGCTGTTAACCGAAAGGTTGAAGGTTTGAGCCCTCCCAGGAGTGGTGTGTTGCTTTTTTCTTTGCGCAGATAGCTTTGAAGATATGTACTGATGGTGGTGAGAGTGGAGCACGACTGTCTCCGTGGCGCAATTGGCTAGCGCGATCCGCTGTTAACCGAAAAGTTGGAGGTTCGAGCCCTCCAGGGAGTGGTGTGTTGCTTTTTTTTCTTTGGGCTGATAGCTTTGAAGATATGTTCTGATGGTGGTGAGAGTGGAGAACGACTGTCTCCGTGGCGCAATTGGCTAGCGCGATCGGCTGTTAACCGGAAGGTTGGAGGCTCGAGCCCTCCTGAGAGTGGTGTGTTGCTTTTTTCTTTGCGCTGATGGCTTTGAAGATATGTTCTGATGATGGTGAGAGTGGAGCACGACTGTCTCCGTTGCGCAATCGGCTAGCGCGGTCGGCTGTTAACCGAAAGGTTGGAGGTTCGAGCTCTCCCGGAAGTGGTGTGTTGCTTTTTTCTTTGCGCTGATAGCTTTGAAGATATGTTCTGATGGTTGTGGGAGTGGAGCACGATGTCTCCGTGGCGCAATTTGCTAGCGCGATTGGCTGTTAACCGAAAGGTTGGAGGTTCGAGCCCTCCCGGGAGTGGTGTGTTGCTTTTTTCTTTGCACTGATAGCTTTGAAGTTATGTTCCGATGGTGGTGAGAGTGGAGCACGACTGTCTACGTGGTGCAGTTGGCTAGCGCGATCGGCTGTTAACCGAAAGGTTGGAGGTTCGAGCCCTCCCAGGAGTGGTGTGTTGCTTTTTTCTTTGTGCAGATAGCTTTGAATATGGTGGTGGTGAGAGTGGAGCACGACTGTCTCCGTGGCTCAATTGGCTAGCACGATCGGCTGTTAACCGAAAGGTTGAAGGTTTGAGCGCTCGCAGGAGTGGTGTGTTGCTTTTTTTTCTTTGGGCTGATAGCTTTGAAGATATGTTCTGATGGTAGTGAGAGTGGAGCACGACTGTCTCCGTGGCGCAATTGGCTAGCGCGATCCGCTGTTAACCGAAAAGTTGGAGGTTCGAGCCCTCCAGGGAGTGGTGTGTTGCTTTTTTTTCTTTTGGCTGATAGCTTTGAAGATATGTTCTGATGGTGGTGAGAGTGGAGAACGACTGTCTCCGTGGCGCAATTGGCTAGCGCGATCGGCTGTTAACCGAAAGGTTGGAGGCTCGAGCCCTCCCGAGAGTGGTGTTTTGCTTTTTTGTTTGCGCTGATAGCTTTGAAGATATGTTCTGATGATGGTGAGAGTGGAGCACGACTGTCTCCGTGGCGCAATCGAATAGCGCGGTCGGCTGTTAACCGAAAGGTTGGAGGTTCGAGCTCTCCCGGAAGTGGTGTGTTGCTTTTTTCTTTGCGCTGATAGCTTTGAAGATATGTTCTGATGATGGTGAGAGTGGAGCACGACTGTCTCCGTGGCGCAATTGGCTAGCGCGGTCGGCTGTTAACCGAAAGCTTGGAGGTTCGAGCCCACCAGGTGGTAGTGCGGCGCGTTTTTTTCTTTGCGCAGATAGCTTCGAAGATATGTACTGATGGTGGTGAGAGTGGAGCACGACTGTCTCCATGGCGCAATTGGCTAGCGCGATCGGCTGATAACCGAAAGGTTGGAGGTTCGAGCCCACCCGGTGGTGGTGCAGCGCTTTTTTTGCGCAGATAGCTTTGAAGATATGTACTGATGGTGGTGAGAGTGGAGCACGACTGTCTCCGTGGTGCAGTTGGCTAGCGCGATCGGCTGTTAACCGAAAGGTTGGAGGTTCGAGCCCTCCCAGGAGTGGTGTGTTGCTTTTTCTTTGCATTGATAGCTTTGAAGATATGTTCTGATGGAGGTGAGAGTGGAGCACGACTGTCTCCGTGGCGCAATTGGCTAGCGCGATCGGCTGTTAACCGAAAAGTTGGAGGTTCGAGCCCTCCCGGGAGTGGTGTGCTGCTCTTTTCTTTGCACTGATAGCTTTGAAGATATGTTCTGATGGTGGTGAGAGTGGAGCACGACTGTCTCTGTGGCGCAATTGGCTAGCACGATCGGCTGTTAACCGAAAGGTTGAAGGTTTGAGCCCTCCCAGGAGTGGTGTGTTGCTTTTTTCTTTGCGCTGATAGCTTTGAAGATATGTTCTGATGGTGGTGAGAGTGGAGCACGACTGTCCGCGTGGCGCCATTGGCTAGCACGTTCGGCTGTTAACCAAAACATTGGAGGTTTGAGCCCTCCCGGGAGTGGTGTGTCGCTTTTTTCTTTCCGCATATAGCTTTGAAGATATGTACTGATGGTGGTGAGAGTGGAGCACGACTGTCTCCGTGGCGCAATTGGCTAGCGCGATCCGCTGTTAACCGAAAAGTTGGAGGTTCGAGCCCTCCAGGGAGTGGTGTGTTGCTTTTTTTTCTTTGGGCTGATAGCTTTGAAGATATGTTCTGATGGTGGTGAGAGTGGAGAACGACTGTCTCCATGGCGCAATTGGCTAGCGCGATCGGCTGTTAACCGAAAGGTTGGAGGCTCGAGCCCTCCCGAATGTGGTGTGTTGCTTTTTTCTTTGCGCTGATAGCTTTGAAGATATGTTCTGATGATGGTGAGAGTGGAGCACGACTGTCTCCGTGGCGCAATCGGCTAGCGCGGTCGGCTGTTAACCGAAAGGTTGGAGGTTCGAGCTCTCCCGGAAGTGGTGTGTTGCTTTTTTCTTTGCGCTGATAGCTTTGAAGATATGTTCTGATGATGGTGAGAGTGGAGCACGACTGTCTCCGTGGAGCAATTGGCTAGCGCGGTCGGCTGTTAACCGAAAGGTTGGAGGTTCGAGCCCACCAGGTGGTGGTGCGGCGCGTTTTTTTCTTTGCGCAGATAGCTTCGAAGATATGTACTGATGGTGGTGACAGTGGAGCACGACTGTCTGCGTGGCGCAATTGGCTAGCGCGATCGGCTGATTACCGAAAGGTTGGAGGTTCGAGCCCACCCGGTGGTGGTGCAGCGCTTTTTTTTGCGCAGATAGCTTTGAAGATATGTACTGATGGTGGTGAGAGTGGAGCACGACTGTCTCCGTGGCGATATTGGCTAGCGCGATCCACTGTTAACCGAAAGATTGGAGGTTCGAGCCCACCCGGGAGTGGTGTGTTGCTTTTTTCTTTGCGCTGATAGCTTTGAAGATATGTTCTGATGGTGGTGATACTGGAGCACGACTGTCTCCGTGGCGCAATTGGCTAGCGCGGTCGGCTGTTAACCGAAAGCTTGGAGGTTCGAGCCCACCAGGTGGTAGTGCGACGCGTTTTTTTCTTTGCGCAGATAGCTTCGAAGATATGTACTGATGGTGGTGAGAGTGGAGCACGACTGTCTCCATGGCGCAATTGGCTAGCGCGATCGGCTGATAACCGAAAGGTTGGAGGTTCGAGCCCACCCGGTGGTGGTGCAGCGCTTTTTTTTGCGCAGATAGCTTTGAAGATATGTACTGATGGTGGTGAGAGTGGAGCACGACTGTCTCCGTGGTGCAGTTGGCTAGCGCGATCGGCTGTTAACCGAAAGGTTGGAGGTTCGAGCCCTCCCAGGAGTGGTGTGTTGCTTTTTCTTTGCACTGATAGCTTTGAATATATGTTCTGATGGAGGTGAGAGTGGAGCACGACTGTCTCCGTGGCGCAATTGGCTAGCGCGATCGGCTGTTAACCGAAAAGTTGGAGGTTCGAGCCCTCCCGGGAGTGGTGTGCTGCTCTTTTCTTTGCACTGATAGCTTTGAAGATATGTTCTGATGGTGGTGAGAGTGGAGCACGACTGTCTCTGTGGCGCAATTGGCTAGCACGATCGGCTGTTAACCGAAAGGTTGAAGGTTTGAGCCCTCCCAGGAGTGGTGTGTTGCTTTTTTCTTTGCGCTGATAGCTTTGAAGATATGTTCCGATGGTGGTGAGAGTGGAGCACGACTTTCCGCGTGGCGCCATTGGCTAGCACGTTCGGCTGTTAACCAAAACATTGGAGGTTTGAGCCCTCCCGGGAGTGGTGTGTCGCTTTTTTCTTTCCGCATATAGCTTTGAAGATATGTACTGATGGTGGTGAGAGTGGAGCACGACTGTCTCCGTGGCGCAATTGGCTAGCGCGATCCGCTGTTAACCGAAAAGTTGGAGGTTCGAGCCCTCCAGGGAGTGGTGTGTTGCTTTTTTTTCTTTGGGCTGATAGCTTTGAAGATATGTTCTGATGGTGGTGAGAGTGGAGAACGACTGTCTCCATGGCGCAATTGGCTAGCGCGATCGGCTGTTAACCGAAAGGTTGGAGGCTCGAGCCCTCCCGAATGTGGTGTGTTGCTTTTTTCTTTGCGCTGATAGCTTTGAAGATATGTTCTGATGATGGTGAGAGTGGAGCACGACTGTCTCCGTGGCGCAATCGGCTAGCGCGGTCGGCTGTTAACCGAAAGGTTGGAGGTTCGAGCTCTCCCGGAAGTGGTGTGTTGCTTTTTTCTTTGCGCTGATAGCTTTGAAGATATGTTCTGATGATGGTGAGAGTGGAGCACGACTGTCTCCGTGGCGCAATTGGCTAGCGCGGTCGGCTGTTAACCGAAAGGTTGGAGGTTCGAGCCCACCAGGTGGTGGTGCGGCGCGTTTTTTTCTTTGCGCAGATAGCTTCGAAGATATGTACTGATGGTGGTGACAGTGGAGCACGACTGTCTGCGTGGCGCAATTGGCTAGCGCGATCGGCTGATTACCGAAAGGTTGGAGGTTCGAGCCCACCCGGTGGTGGTGCAGCGCTTTTTTTTTGCGCAGATAGCTTTGAAGATATGTACTGATGGTGGTGAGAGTGGAGCACGACTGTCTCCGTGGCGATATTGGCTAGCGCGATCCACTGTTAACCGAAAGATTGGAGGTTCGAGCCCACCCGGGAGTGGTGTGTTGCTTTTTTCTTTGCGCTGATAGCTTTGAAGATATGTTCTGATGGTGGTGATACTGGAGCACGACTGTCTCCGTGGCGCTATTGGCTAGCGCGATTGGCTGTTAACCGAAAGGCTGGAGGTTCGAGCCCACCGGTGGTGGTGCGGCGCTTTTTTTCTTTGGGCTGATAGCTCTGAAGAATTGTTCTGACGTTGGTGAGAGAGGAGCACGACTGTCTCCGTGGCACAATTGGCTAGCACGATCGGCTATTAACCGAAAGGTTGAAGGTTCGAGCTCTCCCGGGAGTTGTGTGTTGCTTTTTTCGTTGCGCTGATAGCTTTGAAGATATGTTCTGATGATGGTGAGAGTGGAGCACGATGTCTCCGTGGCGCAATTTGCTAGAGCGATCGGCTGTTAACTGAAAGGTTGGAGGTTCGAGCCTTCCCGGGAGTGGTGTGTCGCTTTTTTCTTTCCGCATATAGCTTTGAAGATATGTACTGATGGTGGTGAGAGTGGAGCACGACTGTCTCCGTGGCGCAATTGGCTAGCGCGATCCGCTGTTAACCGAAAAGTTGGAGGTTTGAGCCCTCCCAGGAGTGGTGTGTTGCTTTTTTCTTTGCGCTGATAGCTTTGAAGATATGTTCTGATGGTGGTGAGAGTGGAGCACGACTGTCCGCGTGGCGCCATTGGCTAGCACGTTCGGCTGTTAACCAAAACATTGGAGGTTTGAGCCCTCCCGGGAGTGGTGTGTCGCTTTTTTCTTTCCGCATATAGCTTTGAAGATATGTACTGATGGTGGTGAGAGTGGAGCACGACTGTCTCCGTGGCGCAATTGGCTAGCGCGATCCGCTGTTAACCGAAAAGTTGGAGGTTCGAGCCCTCCAGGGAGTGGTGTGTTGCTTTTTTTTCTTTGGGCTGATAGCTTTGAAGATATGTTCTGATGGTGGTGAGAGTGGAGAACGACTGTCTCCATGGCGCAATTGGCTAGCGCGATCGGCTGTTAACCGAAAGGTTGGAGGCTCGAGCCCTCCCGAATGTGGTGTGTTGCTTTTTTCTTTGCGCTGATAGCTTTGAAGATATGTTCTGATGATGGTGAGAGTGGAGCACGACTGTCTCCGTGGCGCAATCGGCTAGCGCGGTCGGCTGTTAACCGAAAGGTTGGAGGTTCGAGCTCTCCCGGAAGTGGTGTGTTGCTTTTTTCTTTGCGCTGATAGCTTTGAAGATATGTTCTGATGATGGTGAGAGTGGAGCACGACTGTCTCCGTGGCGCAATTGGCTAGCGCGGTCGGCTGTTAACCGAAAGGTTGGAGGTTCGAGCCCACCAGGTGGTGGTGCGGCGCGTTTTTTTCTTTGCGCAGATAGCTTCGAAGATATGTACTGATGGTGGTGACAGTGGAGCACGACTGTCTGCGTGGCGCAATTGGCTAGCGCGATCGGCTGAATACCGAAAGGTTGGAGGTTCGAGCCCACCCGGTGGTGGTGCAGCGCTTTTTTTTGCGCAGATAGCTTTGAAGATATGTACTGATGGTGGTGAGAGTGGAGCACGACTGTCTCCGTGGCGATATTGGCTAGCGCGATCCACTGTTAACCGAAAGATTGGAGGTTCGAGCCCACCCGGGAGTGGTGTGTTGCTTTTTTCTTTGCGCTGATAGCTTTGAAGATATGTTCTGATGGTGGTGATACTGGAGCACGACTGTCTCCGTGGCGCTATTGGCTAGCGCGATTGGCTGTTAACCGAAAGGCTGGAGGTTCGAGCCCACCGGTGGTGGTGCGGCGCTTTTTTTCTTTGGGCTGATAGCTCTGAAGAATTGTTCTGACGTTGGTGAGAGAGGAGCACGACTGTCTCCGTGGCACAATTGGCTAGCACGATCGGCTATTAACCGAAAGGTTGAAGGTTCGAGCTCTCCCGGGAGTTGTGTGTTGCTTTTTTCGTTGCGCTGATAGCTTTGAAGATATGTTCTGATGATGGTGAGAGTGGAGCACGATGTCTCCGTGGCGCAATTTGCTAGAGCGATCGGCTGTTAACTGAAAGGTTGGAGGTTCGAGCCTTCCCGGGAGTGGTGTGTTGCTTTTTTTTCTTTGGGCTGATAGCTTTGAAGATATGTTCTGATGGTGGTGAGAGTGGAGGAGGACTGTCTTCGTGGCGCAATTGGCTAGCGCGATCTGCTGTTGACCGAAAGGTAGGAGGTTCGAGCCCACCCGGTGGTGGTGCGGCGCTTCTTTTTCTTTGGGCTGATAGCTCTGAAGAAATGTTCTGACGGTGGTGAGAGTGGAGCACGACTGTCTCCTTGGCGCAATTGGCTAGCGCGATTGGCTGTTGACCGAAAGGTTGGAGGTTCGAGCCCTCCCGGGAGTGGTGTGTTGCTTTTTTTCTGTGCGCTGTTAGCTTTGAAGATATGTTCTGATGGTGGTTAGAGTGGAGCACGACTGTCTCCGTGGCGCAATTGGCTAGCGCGATCGGCTGCTAACCGAAAGGTTGGAGGTTCGAGCCCTCCCGGGAGTGGTGTGTTGCTTTTTACTTTGCACTGATAGCTTTGAAGACATGTTCTGATGGTGCTGAGAGTGGAGCACGACTGTCTCCGTGGCGCAATTGGCTAGCACGAACGGCTGTTAACCAAAAGGTTGAAGGTTTGAGCATTCCCAGGAGTGGTGTTTGCTTTTTTTCTTTGCGCTGATAGCTCTGAAGATATGTTCTGATGGTGGTGAGAGTGGAGCACGACTGTCTCCGTGGCGCCATTGGCTAGCACGTTCGGCTGTTAACCAAAAAATTGGAGGTTTGAGCCCTCCCGGGAGTGGTGTGTCGCTTTTTTCTTTGCGCAGATAGCTTTGAATATATCTTCTGGTGGTGGTGAGAGTGAAGCACGACTGTCTCCGTGGCGCTATTGGCTAGCGCGATCGGCTGTTAACCGAAAGGTTGGAGGTTAGAGCCCTCCCGGGAGCGGTGTGTTGCTTTTTTCTTTGCGCTGATAGCTTTGAAGATATGTTCTGATGGTGGTGAGAGTGGAGCACGATGTCTCTGTGGCGCAATTTGCTACCGCGGTCGGCTGTTAACCGAAAGGTTGGAGGTTCGAGCCCTCCCGGGAGTGGTGTGTTGCTTTTTTAAGCTGACAGCTTTGAAGATATGTTCTGATGGTTGTGGGAGTGGAGCACGATGTCTCCGTGGCGCAATTTGCTAGCGCGATTGGCTGTTAACCGAAAGGTTGGAGGTTCGAGCCCTCCCGGAAGTGGTGTGTTGCTTTTTTCTTTGCACTGATAGCTTTGAAGATATGTTCCGATGGTGGTGAGAGTGGAGCACGACTGTCTCCGTGGTGCAGTTGGCTAGCGCGATCGGCTGTTAACCGAAAGGTTGGAGGTTCGAGCCCTCCCAGGAGTGGTGTGTTGCTTTTTTCTTTGCGCAGATAGCTTTGAATATATGTTCTGGTGGTGGTGAGAGTGGAGCACGACTGTCTCCGTGGCTCAATTGGCTAGCACGATCGGCTGTTAACCGAAAGGTTGAAGGTTTGAGCGCTCGCAGGAGTGGTGTGTTGTTGCTTTTTTGTTTGCGCTGATAGTTTGAAGATATGTGCTGATGGTGGTGAGAGTGGAGCACGACTGTCTACGTAACGCCATTGGCTAGCACGTTTGGCTGTTAACCGAAAAATCTGAGTTTCGAGCCCTCCCGGGAGTGGTTTGTCGCTTTTTTCTTTGCGCAGATGGCTTTGAAGATATGTTCTGATGGTTGTGGGAGTGGAGCACGATGTCTCCGTGGCGCAATTTGCTAGCGCGATTGGCTGTTAACCGAAAGGTTGGAGGTTCGAGCCCTCCCGGGAGTGGTGTGTTGCGTTTTTCTTTGCACTGATAGCTTTGAAGATATGTTCTGATGGTGGTGAGAGTGGAGCACGACTGTCTCCGTGGTGCAGTTGGCTAGCGCTATCGGCTGTTAACCGAAAGGTTGGAGGTTCGAGCCCTCCCAGGAGTGGTGTGTTGCTTTTTCTTTGCACTGATAGCTTTGAAGATATGTTCTGATGGTGGTTAGAGTGGAGCACGACTGTCTCCGTGGCTCAATTGGCTAGCACGATCAGCTGTTAACCGAACGGTTGAAGGTTTGAGCGCTCGCAGGAGTGGTGTGTTGCTTTTTTGTTTGCGCTGATAGTTTGAAGATATGTTCTGATGGTGATGAGAGTGGAGCACGACTGTCTCCGTAACGTCATTGGCTAGCACGTTCGGCTCTTAACCAAAAAATTGGAGGTTTGAGCCCTCCCGGGAGTGGTATGTTGCTTTTTTTCTTTGTGCTGTTTGCTTTGAAGATATGTTCTGATGGTGGTGAGAGTGGAGCACGACTGTCTCCATGGCGCAATTGGCTAGCGCGATCGGCTGTTAACCGAAAATTTGGAGGTTCGAGCCCTCCCGGGAGTGGTGTGTTGCCTTTTTCTTTGCGCTGATAGCTTTGAACATATGTTCTGATGGTGGTGACAGTGGAGCACGATGTATCTGAGGCGCAATTTGCTAGCGCGATCGGCTGTTAACCGAAAGGTTGGAGGTTCGAGCCCTCCCGGGAGTGGTGTGTTGCTTTTTTTTCTTTGCGCTGATAGCTTTGAAGATATGTTCTGATGGTGGTGAGAGTGGAGCACGACTGTCTACGTGGCGCAATCGGCTAGCGCAATCGGCTGTTAACTGAAAGGTTGGAGGTTTGAGCCCTCCCGGGAGTGGTGTGTTGCTTTTTTCTTTGCAATGATAGCTTTAAAGATATGTTCTGATGGTTGTGAGAGTGGAGCAGGACTGTCTTCGTGGCGCAATTGGCTAGCAGGATCGGCTGTTAACCGAAAGGTTGAAGGTTTGAGCCCTACCAGGAGTGGTGTGTTGCTTTTTTTTTGCGCTGATAGCTTTAAAAATATGTTCTGATGGTGGTGAGAGTGGAGCACGACTGTCTCCGTGGCGCCATTGGCTAGCACGTTCGGCTGTTACCAAAAAAATTGGAGGTTCGAGCCCTCCCGGGAGTGGTGTGTTGCTTTTTTCTTTGCGCTGATAGCTTTGAAGATATGTTCTGATGGTGGTGAGAGTGGAGCACGATGTATCTGTGGCGCAATTTGCTAGCGCGATCGGCTGTTAACCGTAAGGTTGGAGGTTCGAGCCCTCCCGGGAGTGGTGTGTTGCTTTTTTTCTTTGCGCTGATAGCTTTGAAGATATGTTCAAATGGTTGTGAGAGTGGAGCACGACTGTCTCCGTGGCGCAATTGGCTAGCACGATCGGCTGTTAACTGAAAGGTTGGAGGTTTGAGCCCTCCCGGGAGTGGTGTGTTGCTTTTTTTTCTTTGGGCTGATAGCTTTGAAGATATGTTCTGATGGTGGTGAGAGTGGAGCACGACTGTCTCCGTGGAGCATTTGGCTAGCGTGATCGGCTGTTAACCGAAAGGTTGGAGGCTCGTGCCCTCCCGAGAGTGGTGTGTTGCTTTTTTCATTGCGCTGATAGCTTTGAAGATATGTTCTGATGGTGGTGAGAGTGGAGCACGACTGTCTCCGTGGCGCAATTGGCTAGTGCGATCGGCTATTAACCGAAAGGTTGAAGGTTTGAGCCCTCCCAGGAGTGGTGTGTTGCTTTTTTCTTTGCGCAGATAGCTTTGAAGATATGTTCTGATGATGGTGAGAGTGGAGCACGACTGTCTCCGTGGCGCAATTGGCTTGCGTGGTCGGCTGTTAACCGAAAGGTTGGAGGTTCGAGCCCACCAGGTGGTGGTGCGGCGCGTTTTTTTCTTTGCGCAGATAGCTTCGAAGATATGTACTGATGGTGGTGAGAGTGGAGCACGACTGTCTCCGTGGCGCAATCGGCTAGCGCGATCGGCTGATAACCGAAAGGTTGGAGGTTCGAGCCCACCCGATGGTGGTGCAGCGCTTTTTTTTTGCACAGATAGCTTTGAAGATATGTACTGATGGTGGTGAGAGTGGAGCACGACTGTCTCCGTGGCGCAATTGGCTAGCGCGATCCACTGTTATCCGAAAGATTGGAGGTTCGAGCCCACCCGGGAGTGGTGTGTTGCTTTTTTCTTTGCGCTGATAGCTTTGAAGATATGTTCTGATGGTGGTGAGAGTGGAGCACGACTGTCTCCGTGGCGCAATTTGCTAGCGCGATCGGCTGTTAACCGAAAGTTTGGAGGTTCGAGCCTTCCGGGAGTGGTGTGTTGCTTTTTTCTTTTCGCTGATAGCTTTGAAGATATGTTCTGATGGTGGTGATACTGGAGCACGACTGTCTCCGTGGCGCTATTGGCTAGCGCGATTGGCTGTTAACCGAAAGGCTGGAGATCGAGCCCACCGGTGGTGGTGCGGCGCTTTTTTTTCTTTGGGCTGATATCTCTGAAGAATTGTTCTGACGTTGGTGAGAGAGGAGCACGACTGTCTCCGTGGCACAATTTGCTAGCACGATCGGCTATTAACCGAAAGGTTGAAGGTTCGAGCTCTCCCGGGAGTTGTGTGTTGCTTTTTTCGTTGCGCTGATAGCTTTGAAGATATTTTCTGATGATGGTGAGAGTGGAGCACGATGTCTCCGTGGCGCAATTTGCTAGAGCAATCGGCTGTTAGATGAAAGGTTGGAGGTTCGAGCCCTCGCGGGAGTGGTGTGTTGCTTTTTTTCTTTTGCTGATAGCTTTGAAGATATGTTCTGATGGTGGTGAGAGTGGAGGAGGACTGTCTCCGTGGCGCAATTGGCTAGCGCGATCTGCTGTTGACCGAAAGGTAGGAGGTTCGAGCCCACCCGGTGGTGGTGCGGCGCTTCTTTTTCTTTGGGCTGATAGCTCTGAAGAAATGTTCTGACGGTGGTGAGAGTGGAGCACGACTGTCTCCTTGGCGCAATTGGCTAGCGCGATTGGCTGTTAACCGAAAGGTTGGAGGTTCGAGCCCTCCCGGGAGTGGTGTGTTGCTTTTTTTCTCTGCGCTGTTAGCTTTGAAGATATGTTCTGATGGTGGTGAGACTGGAGCACGACTGTCTCCGTGGCGCAATTGGCTAGCGCGATCGGCTGCTAACCGAAAGGTTGGAGGTTCGAGCCCTCCCGGGAGTGGTGTGTTGCTTTTTACTTTGCACTGATAGCTTTGAAGATATTGCCACCAGCACGTAGTGGGTTGGCAGCAAGAGCGGCTCTAAATCTGGAGGAAAGAAGATGATCGCGTTCTTCTCTGCTCGAGAGCCAGCCCCGACTGACGCATCGTCCTAGAGCTAGCCACCCGGTTGTTCAATAAATCCCCCCAGTACTTGTGACTCATCGTGACAAACTGGTGGAAGGTGCTGGGTAGCCTCACGGATGCTGCAGACCCCCCCAGGAAGCCGTAATACGAGTCCAGTGCCAGTCAACACTCCCGTGCATCGGACCAGCCGCCGAATCAGGGGATTGCGTCCGGAAGTCAACGATACTGCTCCCACCACGTCAACAAACATGACCAGCACTTCGGTACAAACCTTGGCAACTGGCACGGGAAGCACGTCGCCGAACCGCTATACGTTGGAAAGCCCACGGGCACCGCCGACGTTCCATGGTACGGAGCGCGAAGACGTTGAGGACTGGTTGGCGGACTTCGAGCGCGTAGCCAACTTGAATCAGTGGGACGACGCGGCGAAACTGGGTCGTGTCTACTTCTATCTCGAAGACGGGGCTCGCACGTGGTATCAAAATCGGGAGGAGCAGCTGACGACGTGGCACGAATTCTCTCGTAGACTTCTGCAGACATATGCCAGCACTGACCGCCAAGAAAGAGCTGAACGAGCTATTCTTGCCCGCGTCCAGTCGCCAAACGAAACTGTGACCGCGTACGTCGAAGACATGACGCGCCTCTTCCGACGGGCCGATTCGAGAATGACTGAGGACAAGAAGTTGCGTCACTTGATGCGCGGTGTCAAGGACCAGCTTTTTGCCGGCCTCGTGCGAAGTCCTCCGAAGACGGTCGCGGAGTTCTTGTCCGAGGCCGTGACAATGGAAAAACTGCTGCAGCAGCGATCCAACCAATACGACAGAAGAGTCAGTGGCATGTCTACTGCCAACATTTTCACCGCCACTAGAACCAACAACGACTGTCTACGTGAACTCATCCGTGATGTAGTACGTGAAGAGTTACAAAAGGCTGGTGTAACACCTCATCCTACAGTCAACTCTATTGCGACTGTGATCAAGGATGAGCTGCACCAGGCCCTCCGGGACACCTTGCCTCGTGATACAGCTGTTCCAGCTCCTGCTGAATACCGCCGTGAGACAACCTACGCGGAAGCCTTGAAACGCCCTGCTGCAACGCCGCCATTATTCGTCCATCCTGTTCCTGCTGTTTCACTTCAGTCAGCGCAGCACATACCGTACTACGAAGGCACGTACACGCCACCGCCCCTGCCCTTTGTCCCTGGTGCTTCTGTCGCCCATCGTTCAGTGCAACCAGTTCAGTACATCGACGATCGGCGCACGTCTCCTCGTAAGTCTGATGTTTGGCGCACACCTGATCGCCGGCCTCTGTGCTTTCACTGCGGAGAAGCTGATCACTTGTACCGCCAGTGCCCATATCGCCGTCTTGGTCTTCGCGGCTTCTCTGCGTACTCGCCGCCACCCCGTTACGGTCAGAGACCACGCGACATCCAAAACTACCTCTCCCAGCAGCATGCACCACCATCTGCCGGGCGCCAGTCGCGCTCGCCATCACCGAGGCGATTTTCATCAACGCCCCAGCGGTATTCTACCGCACGATCTCCCAGCCCCCGCCGGGAAAACTAGCCGAAGCGACCTCTGGGGGCGGGGTCGCTGAACGTCGAAGCGCTGAAGACCTCCTATTGACGCAGAACAATACAGAAACTGGTCCGACATCACCTGCTGCTGCAAAGGATAGCCGGCTTTCACTCGACATAGCAGTAACAATTGATGGTTGTGTAGTTAATGCGTTAGTGGACACCGGCGCAGACTATTCCATACTGAGCGGGAAACTGACAACGCAGCTGAAGAAAGTAATCACACCATGGCATAACTCGCAGATTCGGACAGCTGGTGGCCATGTCGTTACTCCACTGGGTGCCTGCACAACTAGAGTACAGATTCAAGGGTACACATTCGTAGCAAGCTGCCTTGTTCTACGTGAATGCTCCCGTGACGTCATTCTGGGAGTTGATTTTCTACAGGAAAATGGAGCTATCATTGATCTGCAAGAGCGCCGCGTCACGTTCTCAGCCAAGCGAGCAATCAACGTGCAGGATGACGGAATGCGTGTCGACGTACTCCGTATTTCTGAACAGAGCGTGACGCTTCCTCCCCGAGCCAGTGTTCTAGTCGACGTAACATGCTGTGGTTTGAGCGTTGGCGATGTGGTGGCCGAGACAAATTTAGAACACCTCCTGCAGCAAGGCATATGTGTAGCGAGAAGTGTAATACACGTTCGCGACGGCCGATCTGAATTGCTCGTTACCAACTTTAGCAATGAGCATCGACACCTTTTCCGTGGCACTTCGATAGCGTTTGCCCACGAAGTAGCAAACGTAACCAACTGTCTCACGTCAGAAGTAGTGGATAACGCAGACACATCAATGAGCAACATTGACATCAATCCTGATCTGTCCACCGATAACCAGACTGCGCTGCGAGCGCTCTTGTTCGAGTACAGGTCTTGCTTCGCAAGTTGCTCGAAGATCCGCCAGACGTCCATCACTCAACACAGGATCATCACGTACGAGGACGCACGCCCAATACACCAGCACCCCTACCGCGTGCCGGCTAAAGAACGTGAAGCGATACGTACGCAAGTTCGCGAGATGCTTGACGATGGCGTTATCGAACCATCCAACAGCCCGTGGTCATCTCCAGTCGTGCTTGTCAAAAAGAAGGACGGGTCGCTACGCTTCTGCGTCGATTACCGAAAGCTTAACAACGTGACCAAAAAGGATGTGTACCCGCTACCGCGTATCGACGATTCGCTAGATAGACTTCGTCATGCCCATTATTTCACTTCTCTTGATCTCAAAAGCGGGTACTGGCAACTCGAGGTAGATCAGCGAGACCGCGAAGAGACAGCCTTCGTGACTCCAGACGGCCTATACCAATTTCGAGTACTCCCTTTCGGCTTGTGTTCAGCGCCGGCGACTTTCCAGCGAATGATGGACACTGTCCTCACAGGGCTGAAGTGGCAGACTTGTCTTGTCTACCTTGACGATGTGGTGGTCTTCTCTGCCACGTTCGAGCAGCACCTTCAGCGCCTGCGCAGCGTGCTGGAGGCTATCCGATCGGCGGACCTCACACTAAAGCCACAGAAGTGCCACTTCGGCTATAAAGAACTGAAGTTTCTTGGACATGTAGTTAGCGCCGAAGGAATCCGTCCCGATCCGGACAAGCTTGCCGCTGTTGCCGAATTACCAGCTCCTGTCGATAAGAAAGCCGTCCGGCGCTTCCTTGGTTTGTGCGCCTACTATCGCCGATTCATTCATGGCTTTTCACAGATAGCAGAACCTCTGACTCGTCTCACAAGGGACGACACGCCGTTTGTCTGGGAAAACGAGCAACAAGCAGCTTTTGATGAGCTGCGACAGCGCATGCAATCAGCGCCCGTTCTCGCTCATTTCGACGATGATGCTGACACGGAGGTCCATACCGACGCTAGTAACATTGGGCTCGGTGCAGTGCTCGTTCAGCGTCAAGAAGACATCGAAAGAGTGATAGCCTACGCCAGCCGCTCTCTATCGCGTGCTGAGGCGAATTATTCCACTACGGAGAAAGAGTGCCTCGCAGTCGTGTGGGCAATCACCAAGTTGCGCCCGTACCTTTATGGTCGTCCCTTCAAGATAGTGACGGACCACCACGCCCTCTGCTGGTTGGCAAGCCTGCGCGACCCTTCAGGACGGCTAGCACGGTGGAGCTTGCGGCTGCAGGAATTTGACGTAACCATCGTCCATAAGTCCGGCCGTAAGCATGAAGACGCTGACACACTGTCACGCGCGCCCCTTCATGTCGGCAGTCAGGAAGCAGAGGAAGACGAAGGCTTCCTGGGCGCCATTAGCTCATCAGACTTGAGTAAACGGCAGCGGGATGACGCAGAGATTCGTCCGATCATCGATCATTTAGAGGGCCAGGACACAGTCATACCACGTCATTTATTCCGCTCGTTGCCGTCGTTCTGCCTTCGAGATGGTGTGCTGTACAAGAAGAACGCTCGTTCGAACAACCGTGCCTACCTCCTGGTGGTTCCTCGAGACATGCGAGACGACGTCCTCTTCGCTTGCCATGACGAACCCACATCCGGTCATCTGGGCTACTCACGAACACTTGCCAGAGTGAGTGAGAGGTACTATTGGCCAGGACTTTCGGCAAGCGTCAAGAAGTACGTCAAGAGCTGTCGGGAATGTCAGCGCCGAAAGCAACCATCTGTTAAGCCAGCTGGTTTGCTTCAGCCCATTGAAGCACCCTGCACGCCGTTCGACCAAGTCGGCATGGACATTCTCGGGCCTTTTCCTATGTCTGCGGACAGCAACAAATGGGTGATCGTCGCGACCGACTATTTGACACGCTACGCTGAAACCCAGGCGATCCCACGAGCCACGGCTTCTGAGGTAGCACAATTTTTCATGCGCCACATCGTGTTACGACACGGTGCTCCTTCCAGCGTAATAACGGACAGAGGGACGGCATTCACGGCGCAGCTTACGGACGAAGTTTTCAAACTGAGCAACACCAGACACCGAAGGACAACTGCGTACCACCCGCAAACCAACGGACTTACTGAACGACTGAATAAGACCCTCGCAGACATGATCTCAATGTACATCGACGTACAGCACAAAACATGGGACCGGATCTTGCCTTACGTGACCTTCGCGTATAATACCGCCGTGCAAGAGACCACGCGATTCACGCCATTTCGACTTCTCTACGGCCGCGAAGTGCAGACCATGCTAGACTCAATGCTACCGTGTCAGGACGAAGACGAGTTGGCAACAGACGCCGAAGAATTCGCAGAGCGTGCCGAGGAAGCCCGGCAGCTCGCGCGACTGCACATCGGCCAGCAACAGCAGGCAGACGCACGACGCTATAATACCCGCCACAGAGAAGTGTTTTACAGCCCCGGAGATCAAGTTTGGGTGTGGACGCCCGTCCGCCGCCGTGGCCTTAGTGAAAAGTTGCTGAGCCGGTACTTTGGCCCATATAAAGTGTTACGCCGCGTCAGTGACGTGAACTACGAAGTGGTTCCGGACTCAACACCCCATGCACGGAGCAGGACACGGCTGATGCCGGACGTCGTTCATGTGTTGCGCATGAAGCCATTTATTGCGCGTTGTTCGTAACTTTTCCTTTACCGTACAGCGTTCTTTGTGTTTTTTGTTTATTTTGTGAACTTACTTTCTCGTTCATTGACGTTTCCTATGTAGGCACGCTCTTCAATTTTTACTTTCACTTCATCCGAATTTCCATTTTTTTTTCACGTGCCTATGTAGTAGCATCGCGGTGCTGCTATGTACTTTCCTTTCCTCTTTTTGGTACTTGTTGTTTTTTTTTCTTTTCGGAAGGGGGGATAATGCCGCCAGCACGTAGTGGGTTGGCAGCAAGAGCGGCTCTAAATCTGGAGGAAAGAAGATGATCGCGTTCTTCTCTGCTCGAGAGCCAGCCCCGACTGACGCATCGTCCTAGAGCTAGCCACCCGGTTGTTCAATAAATCCCCCCAGTACTTGTGACTCATCGTGACAATATGTTCTGATGGTGCTGAGAGTGGAGCACGACTGTCTCCGTGGCGCAATTGGCTAGCACGATCGGCTGTTAACCAAAAGGTTGAAGGTTTGAGCCCTCCCAGGAGTTGTGTTTGCTTTTTTCTTTGCGCTGATAGCTCTGAAGATATGTTCTGATGGTGGTGAGAGTGGAGCACGACTGTCTCCGTGGTGCCATTGGCTAGCACGTTCGGCTGTTAACCAAAAAATTGGAGGTTTGAGCCCTCCCGGGAGTGGTGTGTCGCTTTTTTCTTTGCGCAGATAGCTTTGAATATATGTTTTGGTGGTGGTGAGAGTGGATCACGACTGTCTTCGTGGCGCTATTTGCTGGCGCGATCGGCTGTTAACCGAAAGGTTGGAGGTTAGAGCCCTCCCGGGAGCGGTGTGTTGCTTTTTTCTTTGCACTGATAGCTTTGAAGATATGTTCTAATGGTGGTGAGAGTGGAGCACGACTGTCTCCGTGGCGCATTTGGCTAGCGTGATCGGCTGTTAACCGAAAGGTTGGAGGCTCGTGCCCTCCCGAGAGTGGTGTGTTGCTTTTTTCTTTGCGCTGATAGCTTTGAAGATATGTTCTGATGGTGGTGAGAGTGGAGCACGACTGTCTCCGTGGCGCAATTGGCTAGTGCGATCGGCTGTTAACCGAAAGGTTGAAGGTTTGAGCACTCCCAGGAGTGGTGTGTTGCTTTTTTCTTTGCGCAGATAGCTTTGAAGATATGTTCTGATGATGGTGAGAGTGGAGCACGACTGTCTCCGTGGCGCAATTGGCTTGCGTGGTCGGCTGTTAACCGAAAGGTTGGAGGTTCGAGCCCACCAGGTGGTGGTGCGGCGCGTTTTTTTCTTTGCGCAGATAGCTTCGAAGATATGTACTGATGGTGGTGAGAGTGGAGCACGACTGTCTCCGTGGCGCAGTCGGCTAGCGCGATCGGCTGATAACCGAAAGGTTGGAGGTTCGAGCCCACCCGGTGGTGGTGCAGCGCTTTTTTTTGCGCAGATAGCTTTGAAGATTTGTACTGATGGTGGTGAGAGTGGAGCACGACTGTCTCCGTGGCGCTATTGGCTAGCGCGATTGGCTGTTAACCGAAAGGCTGGAGGTTCGAGCCCACCGGTGGTGGTGCGGCGCTTTTTTTTCTTTGGGCTGATAGCTCTGAAGAATTGTTCTGACGTTGGTGAGAGAGGAGCACGACTGTCTCCGTGGCACAATTTGCTAGCACGATCGGCTATTAACCGAAAGGTTGAAGGTTCGAGCTCTCCCGGGAGTTGTGTGTTGCTTTTTCCGTTGCGCTGATAGCTTTTAAGATATGTTCTGATGATGGTGAGAGTGGAGCACGATGTCTCCGTGGCGCAATTTGCTAGAGCAATCGGCTGTTAGCTGAAAGGTTGGAGGTTCGAGCCCTCGCGGGAGTGGTGTGTTGCTTTTTTTTCTTTGGGCTGATAGCTTTGAAGATATGTTCTGATGGTGGTGAGAGTGGAGGAGGACTGTCTCCGTGGCGCAATTGGCTAGCGCGATCTGCTGTTGACCGAAAGGTTGGAGGTTCGAGCCCTCCCGGGAGTGGTGTGTTGCTTTTTTTTCTCTACGCTGTTAGCTTTGAAGATATGTTCTGATGGTGGTGAGACTGGAGCACGACTGTCTCCGTGGCGCAATTGGCTAGCGCGATCGGCTGCTAACCGAAAGGTTGGAGGTTCGAGCCCTCCCGGGAGTGGTGTGTTGCTTTTTTGTTTGCGCTGATAGTTTGAAGATATGTTCTGATGGTGATGAGAGTGGAGCACGACTGTCTCGGTAACGCCATTGGCTAGCACGTTCGGCTGTTAACCAAAAAATTGGAGGTTTGAGCCCTCCCGGGAGTGGTGTCTTGCTTTTTTTCTTTGCGCTGTTAGCTTTGAAGATATGTTCTGATGGTGGTGAGAGTGGAGCACGACTGTCTCCGTGGCGCAATTGGCTAGCGCGATCGGCTGTTAACCGAAAGGTTGGAGGTTCGAGCTCTCCCGGAAGTGGTGTGTTGCTTTTTTCTTTGCACTGATAGCTTTGAAGATATGTTCTGATGGTGGTGAGAGTGGAGCACGACTGTCTTCGTGGCGCTATTTGCTAGCGCGATCGGCTGTTAACCGAAAGGTTGGAGGTTAGAGCCCTCCCGGGAGCGGTGTGTTGCTTTTTTCTTTGCACTGATAGCTTTGAAGATATGTTCTGATGGTGGTGAGAGTGGAGCACGATGTCTCTGTGGCGCAATTTGCTAGCGCGATCGGCTGTTAACCGAAAGGTTGGAGGTTCGAGCACTCCCGGGAGTGGTGTGTTGCTTTGTTGCGCTGACAGCTTTGAAGATATGTTCTGATGGTTGTGGGAGTGGAGCACGACTGTCTCCGTGGTGCACTTGGCTAGCGCGATCGGCTGTTAACCGAAAGGTTGGAGGTTCGAGCCCTCCCAGGAGTGGTGTGTTGCTTTTTCTTTGCACTGATAGCTTTGATGATATGTTCTGATGGTGGTTAGAGTGGAGCACGACTGTCTCCGTGGCTCAATTGGCTAGCACGATCAGCTGTTAACCGAAAGGTTGAAGGTTTGAGCGCTCGCAGGAGTGGTGTGTTGCTTTTTTGTTTGCGCTGATAGTTTGAAGATATGTTCTGATGGTGATGAGAGTGGAGCACGACTGTCTCGGTAACGCAATTGGCTAGAACGTTCGGCTGTTAACCAAAAAATTGGAGGTTTGAGCCCTCCCGGGAGTGGTGTCTTGCTTTTTTTCTTTGCGCTGTTAGCTTTGAAGATATGTTCTGATGGTGGTGAGAGTGGAGCACGACTGTCTCCGTGGCGCAATTGGCTAGCGCGATCGGCTGTTAACCGAAAATTTGGAGGTTCGAGCCCTCCCGGGAGTGGTGTGTTGCTTTTTTTTCTTTGGGCTGATAGCTTTGAAGATATGTTCTGATGGTGGTGAGAGTGGAGAACGACTGTCTCCTTGGCGCAATTGGCTAGCGCGGTCGGCTGTTAACCGAAAGGTTGGAGGTTCGAGCTCTCCCGGAAGTGGTGTGTTGCTTTTTTCTTTGCGCTGATAGCTTTGAAGATATGTTCTGATGGTGATGAGAGTGGAGCACGACTGTCTCCGTGGCGCAATTTGCTAGCGAGATCGGCTGTTAACCGAAAGTTTGGAGGTTCGAGCCCCCCCGGGAGTGGTGTGTTGCTTTTTTCTTTGCGCTGATAGCTTTGAAGATATGTTCTGATGGTGGTGATACTGGAGCACGACTGTCTCCGTGGCGCTATTGGCTAGCGCGATTGGCTGTTAATTGAAAGGCTGGAGGTTCGAGCCCACCGGTGTTGGTGCGGCGCTTTTTTTTCTTTGGGCTGATAGCTCTGAAGAATTGTTCTGACGTTGGTGAGAGAGGAGCACGACTGTCTCCGTGGCACAATTTGCTAGCACGATCGGCTATTAACCGAAAGGTTGAAGGTTCGAGCTCTCCCGGGAGTTGTGTGTTGCTTTTTTCGTTGCGCTGATAGCTTTGAAGATATGTTCTGATGATGGTGAGAGTGGAGCACGATGTCTCCGTGGCGCAATTTGCGAGAGCAATCGGCTGTTAGCTGAAAGGTTTGAGGTTCGAGCCCTCGCGGGAGTGGTGTGTTGCTTTTTTTTCTTTGGGCTGATAGCTTTGAAGATATGTTCTGATGGTGGTGAGAGTGGAGGAGGACTGTCTCCGTGGCGCAATTGGCTAGCGCGATCTGCTGTTGACCGAAAGGTAGGAGGTTCGAGCCCACCCGGTGGTGGTGCGGCGCTTCTTTTTCTTTGGGCTGATAGCTCTGAAGAAATGTTCTGACGGTGGTGAGAGTGGAGCACGACTGTCTCCTTGGCGCAATTGGCTAGCGCGATTGGCTGTTAACCGAAAGGTTGGAGGTTCGAGCCCTCCCGGGAGTGGTGTGTTGCTTTTTTTCTCTGCGCTGTTAGCTTTGAAGATATGTTCTGATGGTGGTGAGACTGGAGCACGACTGTCTCCGTGGCGCAATTGGCTAGCGCGATCGGCTGCTAACCGAAAGGTTGGAGGTTCGAGCCCTCCCGGGAGTGGTGTGTTGCTTTTTACTTTGCACTGATAGCTTTGAAGATATGTTCTGATGGTGCTGAGAGTGGAGCAAGACTGTCTCCGTGGCGCAATTGGCTAGCACGATCGGCTGTTAACCAAAAGGTTGAAGGTTTGAGCCCTCCCGGAAGCGGTGTGTTGCTTTTTTCTTTGCACTGATAGCTTTGAAGATATGTTCTGATGGTGGTGAGAGTGGAGCACGATGTCTCTGTGGCGCAATTTGCTAGCGCGATCGGCTGTTAACCGAAAGGTTGGAGGTTCGAGCACTCCCGGGAGTGGTGTGTTGCTTTGTTGCGCTGACAGCTTTGAAGATATGTTCTGATGGTTGTGGGAGTGGAGCACGATGTCTCCGTGGCGCAATTTGCTAGCGCGATTGGCTGTTAACCGAAAGGTTGGAGGTTCGAGCCCTCCCGGGAGTGGTGTGTTGCTTTTTTGTTTGCACTGATAGCTTTGAGGTTATGTTCCGATGGTGGTGAGAGTGGAGCACGACTGTCTACGTGGTGCAGTTGGCTAGCGCGATCGGCGGTTAACCGAAGGGTTGGAGGTTCGAGCCCTCCCAGGAGTGGTGTGTTGCTTTTTTCTTTGCGCAGATAGCTTTGAATATATGTTCTGGTGGTGGTGAGAGTGGAGCACGACTGTCTCCGTGGCTCAATTGGCTAACACGATCGGCTGTTAACCGAAAGGTTGAAGGTTTGAGCGCTCGCAGGAGTGGTGTGTTGTTGCTTTTTTGTTTGCGCTGATAGTTTGAAGATATGTGCTGATGGTGGTGAGAGTGGAGCACGACTGTCTCCGTAACGCCATTGGCTAGCACGTTTGGCTGTTAACCGAAAAATCTGAGTTTCGAGCCCTACCGGGAGTGGTTTGTCGCTTTTTTCTTTGCGCAGATGGCTTTGAAGATATCTTCTGATGGTTGTGGGAGTGGAGCACGATGTCTCCGTGGCGCCATTCGCTAGAGCGATTGGCTGTTAACCGAAAGGTTGGAGGTTCGAGCCCTCCCGGGAGTGGTGTGTTGCGTTTTTCTTTGCACTGATAGCTTTGAAGATATGTTCTGATGGTGGTGAGAGTGGAGCACGACTGTCTCCGTGGTGCAGTTGGCTAACGCGATCGGCTGTTAACCGAAAGGTTGGAGGTTCGAGCCCTCCCAGGAGTGGTGTGTTGTTTTTTTCTTTGCGCAGATAGCTTTGAATATATGTTCTGGTGGTGGTGAGAGTGGAGCACGACTGTCTCCGTGGCTCAATTGGCTAGCACGATCGGCTGTTAACCGAAAGGTTGAAGGTTTGAGCGCTCGCAGGAGTGGTGTGTTGTTGCTTTTTTGTTTGCGCTGATAGTTTGAAGATATGTGCTGATGGTGGTGAGAGTGGAGCACGACTGTCTCTGTAACGCCATTGGCTAGCACGTTTGGCTGTTAACCGAAAAATCTGAGTTTCGAGCCCTCCCGGGAGTGGTTTGTCGCTTTTTTCTTTGCGCAGATGGCTTTGAAGATATGTTCTGATGGTTGTAGGAGTGGAGCACGATGTCTCCGTGGCGCCATTTGCTAGCGCGATTGGCTGTTAACCGAAAGGTTGGAGGTTCGAGCCCTCCCGGGAGTGGTGTGTTGCGTTTTTCTTTGCACTGATAGCTTTGAAGATATGTTCTGATGGTGGTGAGAGTGGAGCACGACTGTCTCCGTGGTGCAGTTGGCTAGCGCGATCGGCTGTTAACCGAAAGTTTGGAGGTTCGAGCCCTCCCAGGAGTGGTGTGTTGCTTTTTCTTTGCACTGATAGCTTTGATGATATGTTCTGATGGTGGTTAGAGTGGAGCACGACTGTCTCCGTGGCTCAATTGGCTAGCACGATCAGCTGTTAACCGAAAGGTTGAAGGTTTGAGCGCTCGCAGGAGTGGTGTGTTGCTTTTTTGTTTGCGCTGATAGTTTGAAGATATGTTCTGATGGTGATGAGAGTGGAGCACGACTGTCTCGGTAACGCCATTGGCTAGCACGTTCGGCTGTTAACCAAAAAATTGGAGGTTTGAGCCCTCCCGGGAGTGGTGTCTTGCTTTTTTTCTTTGCGCTGTTAGCTTTGAAGATATGTTCTGATGGTGGTGAGAGTGGAGCACGACTGTCTCCGTGGCGCAATTGGCTAGCGCGATCGGCTGTTAACCGAAAGGTTGGAGGTTCGAGCTCTCCCGGAAGTGGTGTGTTGCTTTTTTCTTTGCACTGATAGCTTTGAAGATATGTTCTGATGGTGGTGAGAGTGGAGCACGACTGTCTTCGTGGCGCTATTTGCTAGCGCGATCGGCTGTTAACCGAAAGGTTGGAGGTTAGAGCCCTCCCGGGAGCGGTGTGTTGCTTTTTTCTTTGCACTGATAGCTTTGAAGATATGTTCTGATGGTGGTGAGAGTGGAGCACGATGTCTCTGTGGCGCAATTTGCTAGCGCGATCGGCTGTTAACCGAAAGGTTGGAGGTTCGAGCACTCCCGGGAGTGGTGTGTTGCTTTGTTGCGCTGACAGCTTTGAAGATATGTTCTGATGGTTGTGGGAGTGGAGCACGATGTCTCCGTGGCGCAATTTGCTAGCGCGATTGGCTGTTAACCGAAAGGTTGGAGGTTCGAGCCCTCCCGGGAGTGGTGTGTTGCTTTTTCTTTGCACTGATAGCTTTGATGATATGTTCTGATGGTGGTTAGAGTGGAGCACGACTGTCTCCGTGGCTCAATTGGCTAGCACGATCAGCTGTTAACCGAAAGGTTGAAGGTTTGAGCGCTCGCAGGAGTGGTGTGTTGCTTTTTTGTTTGCGCTGATAGTTTGAAGATATGTTCTGATGGTGATGAGAGTGGAGCACGACTGTCTCGGTAACGCAATTGGCTAGAACGTTCGGCTGTTAACCAAAAAATTGGAGGTTTGAGCCCTCCCGGGAGTGGTGTCTTGCTTTTTTTCTTTGCGCTGTTAGCTTTGAAGATATGTTCTGATGGTGGTGAGAGTGGAGCACGACTGTCTCCGTAACGCCATTGGCTAGCACGTTTGGCTGTTAACCGAAAAATCTGAGTTTCGAGCCCTCCCGGGAGTGGTTTGTCGCTTTTTTCTTTGCGCAGATGGCTTTGAAGATATGTTCTGATGGTTGTGGGAGTGGAGCACGATGTCTCCGTGGCGCCATTTGCTAGCGCGATTGGCTGTTAACCGAAAGGTTGGAGGTTCGAGCCCTCCCGGGAGTGGTGTGTTGCGTTTTTCTTTGCACTGATAGCTTTGAAGATATGTTCTGATGGTGGTGAGAGTGGAGCACGACTGCCTCCGTGGTGCAGTTGGCTAACGCGATCGGCTGTTAACCGAAAGGTTGGAGGTTCGAGCCCTCCCAGGAGTGCTGTGTTGCTTTTTTCTTTGCGCAGATAGCTTTGAATATATGTTCTGGTGGTGGTGAGAGTGAAGCACGACTGTCTCCGTGGCTCAATTGGCTAGCACGATCGGCTGTTAACCGAAAGGTTGAAGGTTTGAGCGCTCGCAGGAGTGGTGTGTTGTTGCTTTTTTGTTTGCGCTGATAGTTTGAAGATATGTGCTGATGGTGGTGAGAGTGGAGCACGACTGTCTCCGTAACGCCATTGGCTAGCACGTTTGGCTGTTAACCGAAAAATCTGAGTTTCGAGCCCTCCCGGGAGTGGTTTGTCGCTTTTTTCTTTGCGCAGATGGCTTTGAAGATATGTTCTGATGGTTGTGGGAGTGGAGCACGATGTCTCCGTGGCGCAATTGGCTAGCGCGATCGGCTGTTAACCGAAAATTTGGAGGTTCGAGCCCTCCCGGGAGTGGTGTGTTGCTTTTTTTTCTTTGGGCTGATAGCTTTGAAAATATGTTCTGATGGTGGTGAGAGTGGAGAACGACTGTCTCCTTGGCGCAATTGGCTAGCGCGGTCGGCTGTTAACCGAAAGGTTGGAGGTTCGAGCTCTCCCGGAAGTGGTGTGTTGCTTTTTTCTTTGCGCTGATAGCTTTGAAGATGTGTTCTGATGGTGGTGAGAGTGGAGCACGACTGTCTCCGTGGCGCAATTTGCTAGCGAGATCGGCTGTTAACCGAAAGTTTGGAGGTTCGAGCCCCCCCGGGAGTGGTGTGTTGCTTTTTTCTTTGCGCTGATAGCTTTGAAGATATGTTCTGATGGTGGTTAGAGTGGAGCACGACTGTCTCCGTGGCTCAATTGGCTAGCACGATCAGCTGTTAACCGAAAGGTTGAAGGTTTGAGCGCTCGCAGGAGTGGTGTGTTGCTTTTTTGTTTGCGCTGAGAGTTTGAAGATATGTTCTGATGGTGATGAGAGTGGAGCACGACTGTCTCGGTAACGCCATTGGCTAGCACGTTCGGCTGTTAACCAAAAAATTGGAGGTTTGAGCCCTCCCGGGAGTGGTGTCTTGCTTTTTTTCTTTGCGCTGTTAGCTTTGAAGATATGTTCTGATGGTGGTGAGAGTGGAGCACGACTGTCTCCGTGGCGCAATTGGCTAGCGCGATCGGCTGTTAACCGAAAATTTGGAGGTTCGAGCCCTCCCGGGAGTGGTGTGTTGCTTTTTTTTCTTTGGGCTGATAGCTTTGAAGATATGTTCTGATGGTGGTGAGAGTGGAGAACGACTGTCTCCTTGGCGCAATTGGCTAGCGCGGTCGGCTGTTAACCGAAAGGTTGGAGGTTCGAGCTCTCCCGGAAGTGGTGTGTTGCTTTTTTCTTTGCGCTGATAGCTTTGAAGATATGTTCTGATGGTGGTGAGAGTGGAGCACGACTGTCTCCGTGGCGCAATTTGCTAGCGAGATCGGCTGTTAACCGAAAGTTTGGAGGTTCGAGCCCCCCCGGGAGTGGTGTGTTGCTTTTTTCTTTGCGCTGATAGCTTTGAAGATATGTTCTGATGGTGGTGATACTGGAGCACGACTGTCTCCGTGGCGCTATTGGCTAGCGCGATTGGCTGTTAATTGAAAGGCTGGAGGTTCGAGCCCACCGGTGGTGGTGCGGCGCTTTTTTTTCTTTGGGCTGATAGCTCTGAAGAATTGTTCTGACGTTGGTGAGAGAGGAGCACGACTGCCTCCGTGGCACAATTTGCTAGCACGATCGGCTATTAACCGAAAGGTTGAAGGTTCGAGCTCTCCCGGGAGTTGTGTGTTGCTTTTTTCGTTGCGCTGATAGCTTTGAAGATATGTTCTGACGGTGGTGAGAGTGGAGCACGATGTCTCCGTGGCGCCATTTGCTAGAGCAATCGGCTGTTAGCTGAAAGGTTTGAGGTTCGAGCCCTCGCGGGAGTGGTGTGTTGCTTTTTTTCTTTGGGCTGATAGCTTTGAAGATATGTTCTGATGGTGGTGAGACTGGAGCACGACTGTCTCCGTGGCGCAATTGGCTAGCGCGATCGGCTGCTAACCGAAAGGTTGGAGGTTCGAGCGCTCCCGGGAGTGGTGTGTTGCTTTTTACTTTGCACTGATAGCTTTGAAGATATGTTCTGATGGTGCTGAGAGTGGAGCAAGACTGTCTCCGTGGCGCAATTGGCTAGCACGATCGGCTGTTAACCAAAAGGTTGAAGGTTTGAGCCCTCCCAGGAGTTGTGTTTGCTTTTTTCTTTGCGCTGATAGCTCTGAAGATATGTTCTGATGGTGGTGAGAGTGGAGCACGACTGTCTCCGTGGTGCCATTGGCTAGCACGTTCGGCTGTTAACCAAAAAATTGGAGGTTTGAGCCCTCCCGGGAGTGGTGTGTCGCTTTTTTCTTTGCGCAGAGAGCTTTGAATATATGTTTTGGTGGTGGTGAGAGTGGAGCACGACTGTCTTCGTGGCGCTATTTGCTAGCGCGATCGGCTGTTAACCGAAAGGTTGGAGGTTAGAGCCCTCCCGCGAGCGGTGTGTTGCTTTTTTCTTTGCACTGATAGCTTTGAAGATATGTTCTGATGGTGGTGAGAGTGGAGCACGACTGTCTCCGTGGTGCAGTTGGCTAGCGCGATCGGCTGTTAACCGAAAGGTTGGAGGTTCGAGCCCTCCCAGGAGTGGTGTGTTGCTTTTTCTTTGCACTGATAGCTTTGATGATATGTTCTGATGGTGGTTAGAGTGGAGCACGACTGTCTCCGTGGCTCAATTGGCTAGCACGATCAGCTGTTAACCGAAAGGTTGAAGGTTTGAGCGCTCGCAGGAGTGGTGTGTTGCTTTTTTGTTTGCGCTGATAGTTTGAAGATATGTTCTGATGGTGATGAGAGTGGAGCACGACTGTCTCGGTAACGCCATTGGCTAGCACGTTCGGCTGTTAACCAAAAAATTGGAGGTTTGAGCCCTCCCGGGAGTGGTGTCTTGCTTTTTTTCTTTGCGCTGTTAGCTTTGAAGATATGTTCTGATGGTGGTGAGAGTGGAGCACGACTGTCTCCGTGGCGCAATTGGCTAGCGCGATCGGCTGTTAACCGAAAGGTTGGAGGTTCGAGCTCTCCCGGAAGTGGTGTGTTGCTTTTTTCTTTGCACTGATAGCTTTGAAGATATGTTCTGATGGTGGTGAGAGTGGAGCACGACTGTCTTCGTGGCGCTATTTGCTAGCGCGATCGGCTGTTAACCGAAAGGTTGGAGGTTAGAGCACTCCCGGGAGCGGTGTGTTGCTTTTTTCTTTGCACTGATAGCTTTGAAGATATGTTCTGATGGTGGTGAGAGTGGAGCACGATGTCTCTGTGGCGCAATTTGCTAGCGCGATCGGCTGTTAACCGAAAGGTTGGAGGTTCGAGCACTCCCGGGAGTGGTGTGTTGCTTTGTTGCGCTGACAGCTTTGAAGATATGTTCTGATGGTTGTGGGAGTGGAGCACGATGTCTCCGTGGCGCAATTTGCTAGCGCGATTGGCTGTTAACCGAAAGGTTGGAGGTTCGAGCCCTCCCGGGAGTGGTGTGTTGCTTTTTTGTTTGCACTGATAGCTTTGAGGTTATGTTCCGATGGTGGTGAGAGTGGAGCACGACTGTCTACGTGGTGCAGTTGGCTAGCGCGATCGGCGGTTAACCGAAAGGTTGGAGGTTCGAGCCCTCCCAGGAGTGGTGTGTTGCTTTTTTCTTTGCGCAGATAGCTTTGAATATATGTTCTGGTGGTGGTGAGAGTGGAGCACGACTGTCTCCGTGGCTCAATTGGCTAGCACGATCGGCTGTTAACCGAAAGGTTGAAGGTTTGAGCGCTCGCAGGAGTGGTGTGTTGTTGCTTTTTTGTTTGCGCTGATAGTTTGAAGATATGTGCTGATGGTGGTGAGAGTGGAGCACGACTGTCTCCGTAACGCCATTGGCTAGCACGTTTGGCTGTTAACCGAAAAATCTGAGTTTCGAGCCCTCCCGGGAGTGGTTTGTCGCTTTTTTCTTTGCGCAGATGGCTTTGAAGATATGTTCTGATGGTTGTGGGAGTGGAGCACGATGTCTCCGTGGCGCCATTTGCTAGCGCGATTGGCTGTTAACCGAAAGGTTGGAGGTTCGAGCCCTCCCGGGAGTGGTGTGTTGCGTTTTTCTTTGCACTGATAGCTTTGAAGATATGTTCTGATGGTGGTGAGAGTGGAGCACGACTGTCTCCGTGGTGCAGTTGGCTAACGCGATCGGCTGTTAACCGAAAGGTTGGAGGTTCGAGCCCTCCCAGGAGTGCTGTGTTGCTTTTTTCTTTGCGCAGATAGCTTTGAATATATGTTCTGGTGGTGGTGAGAGTGGAGCACGACTGTCTCCGTGGCTCAATTGGCTAGCACGATCGGCTGTTAACCGAAAGGTTGAAGGTTTGAGCGCTCGCAGGAGTGGTGTGTTGTTGCTTTTTTGTTTGCGCTGATAGTTTGAAGATATGTGCTGATGGTGGTGAGAGTGGAGCACGACTGTCTCCGTAACGCCATTGGCTAGCACGTTTGGCTGTTAACCGAAAAATCTGAGTTTCGAGCCCTCCCGGGAGTGGTTTGTCGCTTTTTTCTTTGCGCAGATGGCTTTGAAGATATGTTCTGATGGTTGTGGGAGTGGAGCACGATGTCTCCGTGGCGCCATTTGCTAGCGCGATTGGCTGTTAACCGAAAGGTTGGAGGTTCGAGCCCTCCCGGGAGTGGTGTGTTGCGTTTTTCTTTGCACTGATAGCTTTGAAGATATGTTCTGATGGTGGTGAGAGTGGAGCACGACTGTCTCCGTGGTGCAGTTGGCTAGCGCGATCGGCTGTTAACCGAAAGGTTGGAGGTTCGAGCCCTCCCAGGAGTGGTGTGTTGCTTTTTCTTTGCACTGATAGCTTTGATGATATGTTCTGATGGTGGTTAGAGTGGAGCACGACTGTCTCCGTGGCTCAATTGGCTAGCACGATCAGCTGTTAACCGAAAGGTTGAAGGTTTGAGCGCTCGCAGGAGTGGTGTGTTGCTTTTTTGTTTGCGCTGATAGTTTGAAGATATGTTCTGATGGTGATGAGAGTGGAGCACGACTGTCTCGGTAACGCCATTGGCTAGCACGTTCGGCTGTTAACCAAAAAATTGGAGGTTTGAGCCCTCCCGGGAGTGGTGTCTTGCTTTTTTTCTTTGCGCTGTTAGCTTTGAAGATATGTTCTGATGGTGGTGAGAGTGGAGCACGACTGTCTCCGTGGCGCAATTGGCTAGCGCGATCGGCTGTTAACCGAAAATTTGGAGGTTCGAGCCCTCCCGGGAGTGGTGTGTTGCTTTTTTTTCTTTGGGCTGATAGCTTTGAAGATATGTTCTGATGGTGGTGAGAGTGGAGAACGACTGTCTCCTTGGCGCAATTGGCTAGCGCGGTCGGCTGTTAACCGAAAGGTTGGAGGTTCGAGCTCTCCCGGAAGTGGTGTGTTGCTTTTTTTCTTTGCGCTGATAGCTTTGAAGATATGTTCTGATGGTGGTGAGAGTGGAGCACGACTGTCTCCGTGGCGCAATTTGCTAGAGAGATCGGCTGTTAACCGAAAGTTTGGAGGTTCGAGCCCCCCCCGGGAGTGGTGTGTTGCTTTTTTCTTTGCGCTGATAGCTTTGAAGATATGTTCTGATGGTGGTGATACTGGAGCACGACTGTCTCCGTGGCGCTATTGGCTAGCGCGATTGGCTGTTAATTGAAAGGCTGGAGGTTCGAGCCCACCGGTGGTGGTGCGGCGCTTTTTTTTCTTTGGGCTGATAGCTCTGAAGAATTGTTCTGACGTTGGTGAGAGAGGAGCACGACTGTCTCCGTGGCACAATTTGCTAGCACGATCGGCTATTAACCGAAAGGTTGAAGGTTCGAGCTCTCCCGGGAGTTGTGTGTTGCTTTTTTCGTTGCGCTGATAGCTCTGAAGAAATGTTCTGACGGTGGTGAGAGTTGAGCACGACTGTCTCCTTGGCGCAATTGGCTAGCGCGATTGGCTGTTAACCGAAAGGTTGGAGGTTCGAGCCCTCCCGGGAGTGGTGTGTTGCTTTTTTTCTCTGCGCTGTTAGCTTTGAAGATATGTTCTGATGGTGGTGAGACTGGAGCACGACTGTCTCCGTGGCGCAATTGGCTAGCGCGATCGGCTGCTAACCGAAAGGTTGGAGGTTCGAGCCCTCCCGGGAGTGGTGTGTTGCTTTTTACTTTGCACTGATAGCTTTGAAGATATGTTCTGATGGTGCTGAGAGTGGAGCAAGACTGTCTCCGTGGCGCAATTGGCTAGCACGATCGGCTGTTAACCAAAAGGTTGAAGGTTTGAGCCCTCCCAGGAGTTGTGTTTGCTTTTTTCTTTGCGCTGATAGCTCTGAAGATATGTTCTGATGGTGGTGAGAGTGGAGCACGACTGTCTCCGTGGTGCCATTGGCTAGCACGTTCGGCTGTTAACCAAAAAATTGGAGGTTTGAGCCCTCCCGGGAGTGGTGTGTCGCTTTTTTCTTTGCGCAGATAGCTTTGAATATATGTTTTGGTGGTGGTGAGAGTGGAGCACGACTGTCTTCGTGGCGCTATTTGCTAGCGCGATCGGCTGTTAACCGAAAGGTTGGAGGTTAGAGCCCTCCCGGGAGCGGTGTGTTGCTTTTTTCTTTGCACTGATAGCTTTGAAGATATGTTCTGATGGTGGTGAGAGTGGAGCACGATGTCTCTGTGGCGCAATTTGCTAGCGCGATCGGCTGTTAACCGAAAGGTTGGAGGTTCGAGCACTCCCGGGAGTGGTGTGTTGCTTTGTTGCGCTGACAGCTTTGAAGATATGTTCTGATGGTTGTGGGAGTGGAGCACGATGTCTCCGTGGCGCAATTTGCTAGCGCGATTGGCTGTTAACCGAAAGGTTGGAGGTTCGAGCCCTCCCGGGAGTGGTGTGTTGCTTTTTTGTTTGCACTGATAGCTTTGAGGTTATGTTCCGATGGTGGTGAGAGTGGAGCACGACTGTCTACGTGGTGCAGTTGGCTAGCGCGATCGGCGGTTAACCGAAAGGTTGGAGGTTCGAGCCCTCCCAGGAGTGGTGTTTTGCTTTTTTCTTTGCGCAGATAGCTTTGAAGATATGTTCTGATGGTTGTGGGAGTGGAGCACGATGTCTCCGTGGCGCAATTTGCTAGCGCGATTGGCTGTTAACCGAAAGGTTGGAGGTTCGAGCCCTCCCGGGAGTGGTGTGTTGCTTTTTTGTTTGCACTGATAGCTTTGAGGTTATGTTCCGATGGTGGTGAGAGTGGAGCGCGACTGTCTACGTGGTGCAGTTGGCTAGCGCGATCGGCGGTTAACCGAAAGGTTGGAGGTTCGAGCCCTCCCAGCAGTGGTGTGTTGCTTTTTTCTTTGCGCAGATAGCTTTGAATATATGTTCTGGTGGTGGTGAGAGTGGAGCACGACTGTCTCCGTGGCTCAATTGGCTAGCACGATCGGCTGTTAACCGAAAGGTTGAAGGTTTGAGCGCTCGCAGGAGTGGTGTGTTGTTGCTTTTTTGTTTGCGCTGATAGTTTGAAGATATGTGCTGATTGTGGTGAGAGTGGAGCACGACTGTCTCCGTAACGCCATTGGCTAGCACGTTTGGCTGTTAACCGAAAAATCTGAGTTTCGAGCCCTCCCGGGAGTGGTTTGTCGCTTTTTTCTTTGCGCAGATGGCTTTGAAGATATGTTCTGATGGTTGTGGGAGTGGAGCACGATGTCTCCGTGGCGCCATTTGCTAGCGCGATTGGCTGTTAACCGAAAGGTTGGAGGTTCGAGCCCTCCCGGGAGTGGTGTGTTGCGTTTTTCTTTGCACTGACAGCTTTGAAGATATGTTCTGATGGTTGTGGGAGTGGAGCACGATGTCTCCGTGGCGCAATTTGCTAGCGCGATTGGCTGTTAACCAAAAAATTGGAGGTTTGAGCCCTCCCGGGAGTGGTGTCTTGCTTTTTTTCTTTGCGCTGTTAGCTTTGAAGATATGTTCTGATGGTGGTGAGAGTGGAGCACGACTGTCTCCGTGGCGCAATTGGCTAGCGCGATCGGCTGTTAACCGAAAATTTGGAGGTTCGAGCCCTCCCGGGAGTGGTGTGTTGCTTTTTTTTCTTTGGGCTGATAGCTTTGAAGATATGTTCTGATGGTGGTGAGAGTGGAGAACGACTGTCTCCGTGGCGCAATTGGCTAGCGCGGTCGGCTGTTAACCGAAAGGTTGGAGGTTCGAGCTCTCCCGGAAGTGGTGTGTTGCTTTTTTCTTTGCGCTGATAGCTTTGAAGATATGTTCTGATGGTGGTGAGAGTGGAGCACGACTGTCTCCGTGGCGCAATTTGCTAGCGAGATCGGCAGTTAACCGAAAGTTTGGAGGTTCGAGCCCCCCCGGGAGTGGTGTGTTGCTTTTTTCTTTGCGCTGATAGCTTTGAAGATATGTTCTGATGGTGGTGATACTGGAGCACGACTGTCTCCGTGGCGCTATTGGCTAGCGCGATTGGCTGTTAACCGAAAGGCTGGAGGTTCGAGCCCACCGGTGGTGGTGCGGCGCTTTTTTTTCTTTGGGCTGATAGCTCTGAAGACTTGTTCTGACGTTGGTGAGAGAGGAGCACGACTGTCTCCGTGGCACAATTTGCTAGCACGATCGGCTATTAACCGAAAGGTTGAAGGTTCGAGCTCTCCCGGGAGTTGTGTGTTGCTTTTTTCGTTGCGCTGATAGCTTTGAAGATATGTTCTGATGGTGGTGAGAGTGGAGCACGACTGTCTACGTGGCGCAATTGGCTAGCGCAATCGGCTGTTAACTGAAAGGTTGGAGGTTCGAGCCCTCCCGGGAGTGGTGTGTTGCTTTTTTTCTTTGCGCTGATAGCTTTGAAGATATGTTCAAATGGTTGTGAGAGTGGAGCACGACTGTCTCCGTGGCGCAATTGGCTAGCACGATCGGCTGTTAACTGAAAGGTTGGAGGTTTGAGCCCTCCCGGGAGTGGTGTGTTGCTTTTTTTCCTTTGGGCTGATAGCTTTGAAGATATGTTCTGATGGTGGTGAGAGTGGAGCACGACTGTCTCCGTGGCGCATTTGGCTAGCGTGATCGGCTGTTAACCGAAAGGTTGGAGGCTCGAGCCCTCCAGGGAGTGGTGTGTTGCTTTTTTTTCTTTGGGCTGATAGCTTTGAAGATATGTTCTGATGGTGATGAGAGTGGAGAACGACTGTCTCCGTGGCGCAATTGGCTAGCGCGGTCGGCCTTTAACCGAAAGGTTGGAGGTTCGAGCTCTCCCGGAAGTGGTGTGTTGCTTTTTTCTTTGCGCTGATAGCTTTCAAGATATGTTCTGAATGTGGTGAGAGTGGAGCACGACTGTCTCCGTGGCGCAATTTGCTAGCGCGGTCGGCTGTTAACCGAAAGTTTGGAGGTTCGAGCCCCCCCTCCCCGGGAGTGGTGTGTTGCTTTTTTCTTTGCGCTGATAGCTTTGAAGATATGTTCTGATGGTGGTGATACTGGAGCACGACTGTCTCCGTGGCGCTATTGGCTAGCGCGATTGGCTGTTAACCGAAAGGCTGGAGGTTCGAGCCCACCGGTGTTGGTGCGGCGCTTTTTTTCTTTGGGCTGATAGCTCTGAAGAATTTTTCTGACGTTGGTGAGAGAGGAGCACGACTGTCTCCGTGGCGCAATTGGCTAGCACGATCGGCTATCAATCGAAAGGTTGAAGGTTCGAGCTCTCCCGGGAGTTGTGTGTTGATTTTTGTTTGCGCTGAAAGTTTGAAGATATGTTCTGATGGTGATGACAGTTGAGCACGACTGTCTCCGTGGCGCAATTGGCTAGCACGATCGGCTGTTAACCGAAAGGTTGAAGGTTTGAGCCCTCCCAGGAGTGGTGTGTCGCTTTTTTCTTTGCGGAGATAGCTTTGAAGATATGTTCTGATGGTGGTTAGAGTGGAGCACGACTGTCTCCGTGGCGCTATTGGCTAGCGCGATCGGCTGTTAACCGATCGGTTGGAGGTTTTAGCCCTCCCGGGAGTGGTGTGTTGCCTTTTTCTTTGTGCTGATAGCTTTGAACATATGTTCTCATGGTGGTGACAGTGGAGCACGATGTATCTGTGGCGCAATTTGCTAGCGCGATCGGCTGTTAACCGAAAGGTTGGAGGTTCGAGCCTTCCCGGGAGTGGTGTGTTGCTTTTTTTTCTTTGCGCTGATAGCTTTGAAGATATGTTCTGATGGTGGTGACAGTGGAGCACGACTGTCTACGTGGCGCAATTGGCTAGCGCAATAGGCTGTTAACTGAAAGGTTGGAGGTTTGAGCCCTCCCGGGAGTGGTGTGTTGCTTTTTTCTTTGCAATGATAGCTTTAAAGATATGTTCTGATGGTTGTGAGAGTGGAGCAGGACTGTCTTCAGGGCGCAATTGGCTAGCAGGATCGGCTGTTAACCGAAAGGTTGGAGGTTCGAGCCCTCCCGGGAGTGGTGTGTTGCTTTTTTTCTTTGCGCTGATAGCTTTGAAGATATGTTCAAATAGTTGTGAGAGTGGAGCACGACTGTCTCCGTGGCGCAATTGGCTAGCGCGGTCGGCTGTTAACCGAAATGTTGGAGGTTCGAGCTCTCCCGGAAGTGGTGTGTTGCTTTTTTCTTTGCGCTGATAGCTTTGAAGATATTTTCTGATGGTGGTGAGAGTGGAGCACGACTGTCTCCGTGGCGCAATTTGCTAGCGCGATCGGCTGTTAACCGAAAGTTTGGAGGTTCGAGCCCCCCCCGGGAGTGGTGTGTTGCTTTTTTCTTTGCGCTGATAGCTTTGAAGATATGTTCTGATGGTGGTGATACTGGAGCACGACTGTCTCCGTGGCGCTATTGGCTAGCGCGATTGGCTGTTAACCGAAAGGCTGGAGGTTCGAGCCCACCGGTGGTGGTGCGGCGCTTTTTTTTCTTTGGGCTGATAGCTCTGAAGAATTGTTCTGACGTTGGTGAGAGAGGAGCACGACTGTCTCCGTGGTGCCATTGGCTAGCACGTTCGGCTGTTAACCAAAAAATTGGAGGTTTGAGCCCTCCCGGGAGTGGTGTGTCGCTTTTTTCTTTGCGCAGATAGCTTTGAATATATGTTTTGGTGGTGGTGAGAGTGGAGCACGACTGTCTCCGTGGCGCTATTGGCTAGCGCGATCGGCTGTTAACCGAAAGGTTGGAGGTTAGAGCCCTCCCGGGAGCGGTGTGTTGCTTTTTTCTTTGCGCTGATAGCTTTGAAGATATGTTCTGATGGTGGTGAGAGTGGAGCACGATCTCTCTGTGGCGCAATTTGCTAGCGCGATCGGCTGTTAACCGAAAGGTTGGAGGTTCGAGCACTCCCGGGAGTGGTGTGTTGCTTTGTTGCGCTGACAGCTTTGAAGATATGTTCTGATGGTTGTGGGAGTGGAGCACGATGTCTCCGTGGCGCAATTAGCTAGCGCACTTGGCTGTTAACCGAAAGGTTGGAGGTTCGAGCCCTCCCGGGAGTGGTGTATTGCTTTTTTGTTTGCACTGATAGCTTTGAAGTTATGTTCCGATGGTGGTGAGAGTGGAGCACGACTGTCTACGAGGTGCAGTTGGCTAGCGCGATCGGCGGTTAACCGAAAGGTTGGAGGCTCGAGCCCTCCCAGGAGTGGTGTGTTGCTTTTTTCTTTGCGCAGATAGCTTTGAATATATGTTCTGGTGGTGGTGAGAGTGGAGCACGACTGTCTCCGTGGCTCAATTGGCTAGCACGATCGGCTGTTAACCGAAAGGTTGAAGGTTTGAGCGCTCGCAGGAGTGGTGTGTTGTTGCTTTTTTGTTTGCGCTGATAGTTTGAAGATATGTGCTGATGGTGGTGAGAGTGGAGCACGACTGTCTCCGTAACGCCATTGGCTAGCACGTTTGGCTGTTAACCGAAAAATCTGAGTTTCGAGCCCTCCCGGGAGTGGTTTGTCGCTTTTTTCTTTGCGCAGATGGCTTTGAAGATATGTTCTGATGGTTGTGGGAGTGGAGCACGATGTCTCCGTGGCGCAATTTGCTAGCGCGATTGGCTGTTAACCGAAAGGTTGGAGGTTCGAGCCCTCCCGGGAGTGGTGTGTTTCGTTTTTCTTTGCACTGATAGCTTTGAAGTTATGTTCTGATGGTGGTGAGAGTTGAGCACGACTGTCTATGTGGTGCAGTTGGCTAACGCGATCGGCTGTTAACCGAAAGGTTGGAGGTTCGAGCCCTCCCAGGAGTAGTGTGTTGCTTTTTCTTTGCACTGATAGCTTTGATGATATGTTCTGATGGTGGTTAGAGTGGAGCACGACTGTCTCCGTGGCTCAATTGGCTAGCACGATCAGCTGTTAACCGAAAGGTTGAAGGTTTGAGCGCTCGCAGGAGTGGTGTGTTGCTTTTTTGTTTGCGCTGATAGTTTGAAGATATGTTCTGATGGTGATGAGAGTGGAGCACGACTGTCTCGGTAACGCCATTGGCTAGCACGTTCGGCTGTTAACCAAAAAATTGGAGGTTTGAGCCCTCCCGGGAGTGGTGTGTTGCTTTTTTTCTTTGCGCTGTTAGCTTTGAAGATATGTTCTGATGGTGGTGAGAGTGGAGCACGACTGTCTCCGTGGCGCAATTGGCTAGCGCGATCGGCTGTTAACCGAAAATTTGGAGGTTCGAGCCCTCCCGGGAGTGGTGTGTTGCTTTTTTCTTTGCACTGATAGCTTTGAAGATATGTTCTGATGGTGGTGAGAGTGGAGCACGACTGTCTCCGTGGCGCAATTGGCTAGCACGATCGGCTGTTAACCGAAAGGTTGAAGGTTTGAGCCCTCCCAGGAGTGGTGTGTTGCTTTTTTCTTTGCGCTGATAGCTTTAAAAATATGTTCTGATGGTGGTGAGAGTGGAGCACGACTGTCTCCGTGGCGCCATTGGCTAGCACGTTCGGCTGTTACCAAAAAAATTGGAGGTTTGAGCCCTCCCGGGAGTGGTGTGTTAATTTTTTCTTTGCGCTGATAGCTTTGAAGATATGTTCTGATGGTGGTGAGAGTGGAGCACGATGTATCTGTGGCGCAATTTGCTAGCGAGATCGGCTGTTAACCGTAAGGTTGGAGGTTCGAGCCCTCCCGGGAGTGGTGTGTTGCTTTTTTTCTTTGCGCTGATAGCTTTGAAGATATGTTCAAATGGTTGTGAGAGTGGAGCACGACTGTCTCCGTGGCGCAATTGGCTAGCACGATCGGCTGTTAACTGAAAGGTTGGAGGTTTGAGCCCTCCCGGGAGTGGTGTGTTGCTTTATTTTCTTTGGGCTGATAGCTTTGAAGATATGTTCTTATGGTGGTGAGAGTGGAGAACGACTGTCTCCGTGGCGCAATAGGCTAGCGCGGTCGGCTGTTAACCGAAAGGTTGGAGGTTCGAGCTCTCCCGGAAGTGGTGTGTTGCTTTTTTCTTTGCGCTGATAGCTTTGAAGATATTTTCTGATGGTGGTGAGAGTGGAGCACGACTGTCTCCGTGGCGCAATTTGCTAGCGCGATCGGCTGTTAACCGAAAGTTTGGAGGTTCGAGCCCCCCCGGGAGTGGTGTGTTGCTTTTTTCTTTGCGCTGATAGCTTTGAAGATATGTTCTGATGGTGGTGATACTGGAGCACGACTGTCTCCGTGGCGCTATTGGCTAGCGCGATTGGCTGTTAACCGAAAGGTTGGAGGTTCGAGCCCTCCCGGGAGTGGTGTGTTGCTTTTTTTCTGTGCGCTGTTAGCTTTGAAGATATGTTCTGATGGTGGTTAGACTGGAGCACGACTGTCTCCGTGGCGCAATTGGCTAGCGCGATCGGCTGCTAACCGAAAGGTTGGAGGTTCGAGCCCTCCCGGGAGTGGTGTGTTGCTTTTTACTTTGCACTGATAGCTTTGAAGATATGTTCTGATGGTGCTGAGAGTGGAGCACGACTGTCTCCGTGGCGCAATTGGCTAGCACGATCGGCTGTTAACCAAAAGGTTGAAGGTTTGAGCCCTCCCAGGAGTTGTGTTTGCTTTTTTCTTTGCGCTGATAGCTCTGAAGATATGTTCTGATGGTGGTGAGAGTGGAGCACGACTGTCTCCGTGGTGCCATTGGCTAGCACGTTCGGCTGTTAACCAAAAAATTGGAGGTTTGAGCCCTCCCGGGAGTGGTGTGTAGCTTTTTTCTTTGCGCAGATAGCTTTGAATATATGTTTTGGTGGTGGTGAGAGTGGAGCACGACTGTCTCCGTGGCGCTATTGGCTAGCGCGATCGGCTGTTAACCGAAAGGTTGGAGGTAAGAGCCCTCCCGGGAGCGGTGTGTTGCTTTTTTCTTTGCGCTGATAGCTTTGAAGATATGTTCTGATGGTGGTGAGAGTGGAGCACGATCTCTCTGTGGCGCACTTTACTAGCGCGATCGGCTGTTAACCGAAAGGTTGGAAGTTCGAGCACTCCCGGGAGTGGTGTGTTGCTTTGTTGCGCTGACAGCTTTGAAGATATGTTCTGATGGTTGTGGGAGTGGAGCACGATGTCTCCGTGGCGCAATTTGCTAGCGCGATTGGCTGTTAACCGAAAGGTTGGAGGTTCGAGCCCTCCCGGGAGTGGTGTATTGCTTTTTTGTTTGCACTGATAGCTTTGAAGTTATGTTCCGATGGTGGTGAGAGTGGAGCACGACTGTCTACGTGGTGCAGTTGGCTAGCGCGATCGGCGGTTAACCGAAAGGTTGGAGGTTCGAGCCCTCCCAGGAGTGGTGTGTTGCTTTTTTCTTTGCGCAGATAGCTTTGAATATATGTTCTGGTGGTGGTGAGAGTGGAGCACGACTGTCTCCGTGGCTCAATTGGCTAGCACGATCGGCTGTTAACCGAAAGGTTGAAGGTTTGAGCGCTCGCAGGAGTGGTGTGTTGTTGCTTTTTTGTTTGCGCTGATAGTTTGAAGATATGTGCTGATGGTGGTGAGAGTGGAGCACGACTGTCTCCGTAACGCCATTGGCTAGCACGTTTGGCTGTTAACCGAAAAATCTGAGTTTCGAGCCCTCCCGGGAGTGGTTTGTCGCTTTTTTCTTTGCGCAGATGGCTTTGAAGATATGTTCTGATGGTTGTGGGAGTGGAGCACGATGTCTCCGTGGCGCAATTTGCTAGCGCGATTGGCTGTTAACCGAAAGGTTGGAGGTTCGAGCCCTCCCGAGAGTGGTGTGTTTCGTTTTTCTTTGCACTGATAGCTTTGAAGTTATGTTCTGATGGTGGTGAGAGTGGAGCACGACTGTCTCCGTGGTGCAGTTGGCTAGCGCGATCGGCTGTTAACCGAAAGGTTGGAGGTTCGAGCCCTCCCAGGAGTGGTGTGTTGCTTTTTCTTTGCACTGATAGCTTTGATGATATGTTCTGATGGTGGTTAGAGTGGAGCACGACTGTCTCCGTGGCTCAATTGGCTAGCACGATCAGCTGTTAACCGAATAGTTGAAGGTTTGAGCGCTTGCAGGAGTGGTGTGTTGCTTTTTTGTTTTCGCTGATAGTTTGAAGATATGTTCTGATGGTGATGAGAGTGGAGCACGACTGTCTCGGTAACGCCATTGGCTAGCACGTTCGGCTGTTAACCAAAAAATTGGAGGTTTGAGCCCTCCCGGGAGTGGTGTGTTGCTTTTTTTCTTTGCGCTGTTAGCTTTGAAGATATGTTCTGATGGTGGTGAGAGTGGAGCACGACTGTCTCCGTGGCGCAATTGGCTAGCGCGATCGGCTGTTAACCGAAAATTTGGAGGTTCGAGCCCTCCCGGGAGTGGTGTGTTGCTTTTTTCTTTGCACTGATAGCTTTGAAGATATGTTCTGATGGTGGTGAGAGTGGAGCACGACTGTCTCCGTGGCGCAATTCGCTAGCACGATCGGCTGTTAACCGAAAGGTTGAAGGGTTGAGCCCTCCCAGGAGTGGTGTGTTGCTTTTTTCTTTGCGCTGATAGCTTTAAAAATATGTTCTGATGGTGGTGAGAGTGGAGCAGTACTGTCTCCGTGGCGCCATTGGCTAGCACGTTCGGCTGTTACCAAAAAAATTGGAGGTTTGAGCCCTCCCGGGCGTGGTGTGTTGCTTTTTTCTTTGCGCTGATAGCTTTGAAGATATGAACTGATGGTGGTGAGAGTGGAGCACGATGTATCTGTGGCGCAATTTGCTAGCGCGATCGGCTGTTAACCGTAAGGTTGGAGGTTCGAGCCCTCCCGGGAGTGGTGTGTTGCTTTTTTTTGCGCTGATAGCTTTGAAGATATGTTCAAATGGTTGTGAGAGTGGAGCACGACTGTCTCCGTGGCGCAATTGGCTAGCACGATCGGCTGTTAACTGAAAGGTTGGAGGTTTCAGCCCTCCCGGGAGTGGTGTGTTGCTTTGTTTTCTTTGGGCTGATAGCTTTGAAGATATGTTCTGATGGTGGTGAGAGTGGAGAACGACTGTCTCCGTGGCGCAATTGGCTAGCGCGGTCGGCTGTTAACCGAAAGGTTGGAGGTTCGAGCTCTCCCGGAAGTGGTGTGTTGCTTTTTTCTTTGCGCTGATAGCTTTGAAGATATTTTCTGATGGTGGTGAGAGTGGAGCACGACTGTCTCCGTGGCGCAATTTGCTAGCGCGATCGGCTGTTAACCGAAAGTTTGGAGGTTCGAGCCTCCCCGGGAGTGGTGTGTTGCTTTTTTCTTTGCGCTGATAGCTTTGAAGATATGTTCTGATGGTGGTGATACTGGAGCACGACTGTTTCCGTGGCGCTATTGGCTAGCGCGATTGGCTGTTAACCGAAAGGTTGGAGGTTCGAGCCCTCCCGGGAGTGGTGTGTTGCTTTTTTTCTGTGCGCTGTTAGCTTTGAAGATATGTTCTGATGGTGGTTAGACTGGAGCACGACTGTCTCCGTGGCGCAATTGGCTAGCGCGATCGGCTGCTAACCGAAAGGTTGGAGGTTCGAGCCCTCCCGGGAGTGGTGTGTTGCTTTTTACTTTGCACTGATAGCTTTGAAGATATGTTCTGATGGTGCTGAGAGTGGAGCACGACTGTCTCCGTGGCGCAATTGGCTAGCACGATCGGCTGTTAACCAAAAGGTTGAAGGTTTGAGCCCTCCCAGGAGTTGTGTTTGCTTTTTTCTTTGCGCTGATAGCTCTGAAGATATGTTGTGATGGTGGTGAGAGTGGAGCACGACTGTCTCCGTGGTGCCATTGGCTAGCACGTTCGGCTGTTAACCAAAAAATTGGAGGTTTAGCCCTCCCGGGAGTGGTGTGTAGCTTTTTTCTTTGCGCAGATAGCTTTGAATATATGTTTTGGTGGTGGTGAGAGTGGAGCACGACTGTCTCCGTGGCGCTATTGGCTAGCGCGATCGGCTGTTAACCGAAAGGTTGGAGGTAAGAGCCCTCCCGGGAGCGGTGTGTTGCTTTTTTCTTTGCGCTGATAGCTTTGAAGATATGTTCTGATGGTGGTGAGAGTGGAGCACGATCTCTCTGTGGCGCAATTTACTAGCGCGATCGGCTGTTAACCGAAAGGTTGGAAGTTCGAGCACTCCCGGGAGTGGTGTGTTGCTTTGTTGCGCTGACAGCTTTGAAGATATGTTCTGATGGTTGTGGGAGTGGAGCACGATGTCTCCGTGGCGCAATTTGCTAGCGCGATTGGCTGTTAACCGAAAGGTTGGAGGTTCGAGCCCTCCCGGGAGTGGTGTATTGCTTTTTTGTTTGCACTGATAGCTTTGAAGTTATGTTCCGATGGTGGTGAGAGTGGAGCACGACTGTCTACGTGGTGCAGTTGGCTAGCGCGATCGGCGGTTAACCGAAAGGTTGGAGGTTCGAGCCCTCCCAGGAGTGGTGTGTTGCTTTTTTCTTTGCGCAGATAGCTTTGAATATATGTTCTGGTGGTGGTGAGAGTGGAGCACGACTGTCTCCGTGGCTCAATTGGCTAGCACGATCGGCTGTTAACCGAAAGGTTGAAGGTTTGAGCGCTCGCAGGAGTGGTGTGTTGTTGCTTTTTTGTTTGCGCTGATAGTTTGAAGATATGTGCTGATGGTGGTGAGAGTGGAGCACGACTGTCTCCGTAACGCCATTGGCTAGCACGTTTGGCTGTTAACCGAAAAATCTGAGTTTCGAGCCCTCCCGGGAGTGGTTTGTCGCTTTTTTCTTTGCGCAGATGGCTTTGAAGATATGTTCTGATGGTTGTGGGAGTGGAGCACGATGTCTCCGTGGCGCAATTTGCTAGCGTGATTGGCTGTTAACCGAAAGGTTGGAGGTTCGAGCCCTCCCGAGAGTGGTGTGTTACGTTTTTCTTTGCACTGATAGCTTTGAAGTTATGTTCTGATGGTGGTGAGAGTGGAGCACGACTGTCTCCGTGGTGCAGTTGGCTAGCGCGATCGGCTGTTAACCGAAAGGTTGGAGGTTCGAGCCCTCCCAGGAGTGGTGTGTTGCTTTTTCTTTGCACTGATAGCTTTGATGATATGTTCTGATGGTGGTTAGAGTGGAGCACGACTGTCTCCGTGGCTCAATTGGCTAGCACGATCAGCTGTTAACCGAATAGTTGAAGGTTTGAGCGCTCGCAGGAGTGGTGTGTTGCTTTTTTGTTTTCGCTGATAGTTTGAAGATATGTTCTGATGGTGATGAGAGTGGAGCACGACTGTCTCGGTAACGCCATTGGCTAGCACGTTCGGCTGTTAACCAAAAAATTGGAGGTTTGAGCCCTCCCGGGAGTGGTGTGTTGCTTTTTTTCTTTGCGCTGTTAGCTTTGAAGATATGTTCTGATGGTGGTGAGAGTGGAGCACGACTGTCTCCGTGGCGCAATTGGCTAGCGCGATCGGCTGTTAACCGAAAATTTGGAGGTTCGAGCCCTCCCGGGAGTGGTGTGTTGCTTTTTTCTTTGCACTGATAGCTTTGAAGATATGTTCTGATGGTGGTGAGAGTGGAGCACGACTGTCTCCGTGGCGCAATTCGCTAGCACGATCGGCTGTTAACCGAAAGGTTGAAGGTTTGAGCCCTCCCAGGAGTGGTGTGTTGCTTTTTTCTTTGCGCTGATAGCTTTAAAAATATGTTCTGATGGTGGTGAGAGTGGAGCACGACTGTCTCCGTGGCGCCATTGGCTAGCACGTTCGGCTGTTACAAAAAAAATGGAGGTTTGAGCCCTCCCGGGCGTGGTGTGTTGCTTTTTTCTTTGCGCTGATAGCTTTGAAGATATGAACTGATGGTGGTGAGAGTGGAGCACGATGTATCTGTGGCGCAATTTGCTAGCGCGATCGGCTGTTAACCGTAAGGTTGGAGGTTCGAGACCTCCCGGGAGTGGTGTGTTGCTTTTTTTTGCGCTGATAGCTTTGAAGATATGTTCAAATGGTTGTGAGAGTGGAGCACGACTGTCTCCGTGGCGCAATTGGCTAGCACGATCGGCTGTTAACTGAAAGGTTGGAGGTTTCAGCCCTCCCGGGAGTGGTGTGTTGCTTTTTTTTCTTTGGGCTGATAGCTTTGAAGATATGTTCTGATGGTGGTGAGAGTGGAGAACGACTGTCTCCGTGGCGCAATTGGCTAGCGCGGTCGGCTGTTAACCGAAAGGTTGGAGGTTCGAGCTCTCCCGGAAGTGGTGTGTTGCTTTTTTCTTTGCGCTGATAGCTTTGAAGATATTTTCTGATGGTGGTGAGAGTGGAGCACGACTGTCTCCGTGGCGCAATTTGCTAGCGCGATCGGCTGTTAACCGAAAGTTTGGAGGTTCGAGCCCCCCCGGGAGTGGTGTGTTGCTTTTTTCTTTGCGCTGATAGCTTTGAAGATATGTTCTGATGGTGGTGATACTGGAGCACGACTGTCTCCGTGGCGCTATTGGCTAGCGCGATCGGCTGTTAACCGAAAGGTTGGAGGTTCGAGCACTCCCGGGAGTGGTGTGTTGCTTTGTTGCGCTGACAGCTTTGAAGATATGTTCTGATGGTTGTGGGAGTGGAGCACGATGTCTCCGTGGCGCAATTTGCTAGCGCGATTGGCTGTTAACCGAAAGGTTGGAGGTTCGAGCCCTCCCGGGAGTGGTGTGTTGCTTTTTTGTTTGCACTGATAGCTTTGAAGTTATGTTCCGATGGTGGTGAGAGTGGAGCACGACTGTCTACGTGGTGCAGTTGGCTAGCGCGATCGGCGGTTAACCGAAAGGTTGGAGGTTCGAGCCCTCCCAGGAGTGGTGTGTTGCTTTTTTCTTTGCGCAGATAGCTTTGAATATATGTTCTGGTGGTGGTGAGAGTGGAGCACGACTGTCTCCGTGGCTCAATTGGCTAGCACGATCGGCTGTTAACCGAAAGGTTGAAGGTTTGAGCGCTCGCAGGAGTGGTGTGTTGTTGCTTTTTTGTTTGCGCTGATAGTTTGAAGATATGTGCTGATGGTGGTGAGAGTGGAGCACGACTGTCTCCGTAACGCCATTGGCTAGCACGTTTGGCTGTTAACCGAAAAATCTGAGTTTCGAGCCCTCCCGAGAGTGGTTTGTCGCTTTTTTCTTTGCGCAGATGGCTTTGAAGATATGTTCTGATGGTTGTGGGAGTGGAGCACGATGTCTCCGTGGCGCCATTTGCTAGCGCGATTGGCTGTTAACCGAAAGGTTGGAGGTTCGAGCCCTCCCGGGAGTGGTGTGTTGCGTTTTTCTTTGCACTGATAGCTTTGAAGATTTGTTCTGATGGTGGTGAGAGTGGAGCACGACTGTCTCCGTGGTGCAGTTGGCTAGCGCGATCGGCTGTTAACCGAAAGGTTGGAGGTTCGAGCCCTCCCAGGAGTGGTGTGTTGCTTTTTCCTTGCACTGATAGCTTTGATGATATGTTCTGATGGTGGTTAGAGTGGAGCACGACTGTCTCCGTGGCTCAATTGGCTAGCACGATCAGCTGTTAACCGAAAGGTTGAAGGTTTGAGCGCTCGCAGGAGTGGTGTGTTGCTTTTTTGTTTGCGCTGATAGTTTGAAGATATGTTCTGATGGTGATGAGAGTGGAGCACGACTGTCTCGGTAACGCCATTGGCTAGCACGTTCGGCTGTTAACCAAAAAATTGGAGGTTTGAGCCCTCCCGGGAGTGGTGTCTTGCTTTTTTTCTTTGCGCTGTTAGCTTTGAAGATATGTTCTGATGGTGGTGAGAGTGGAGCACGACTGTCTCCGTGGCGCAATTGGCTAGCGCGATCGGCTGTTAACCGAAAATTTGGAGGTTCGAGCCCTCCCGGGAGTGGTGTGTTGCTTTTTTTTCTTTGGGCTGATAGCTTTGAAGATATGTTCTGATGGTGGTGAGAGTGGAGAACGACTGTCTCCGTGGCGCAATTGGCTAGCGCGGTCGGCTGTTAACCGAAAGGTTGGAGGTTCGAGCTCTCCCGGAAGTGGTGTGTTGCTTTTTTCTTTGCGCTGATAGCTTTGAAGATATGTTCTGATGGTGGTGAGAGTGGAGCACGACTGTCTCCGTGGCGCAATTTGCTAGCGAGATCGGCAGTTAACCGAAAGTTTGGAGGTTCGAGCCCCCCCGGGAGTGGTGTGTTGCTTTTTTCTTTGCGCTGATAGCTTTGGAGAAATGTTCTGGCGGAGTGAGAGTGGAGCACGGCTGTCTCCGTGGCGCAATTGGCTAGCGTGTTCGGCCGTTAACCAAAAGGATGGAGGTTCGAGCCCTCCCGAGAGCGGTATGTCGTCTTTTTTTTCTTTGCGTTGATAGCTTTTGAGAATTGTTCTGATGGTGGTGAGAGTGGAGCACGACAATCTCCGTGGCGCAATTGGCTAGCGCGTTTGGCCCTTAACCAAAAGGATTGAGGTTCGAGCCCTCCCGGGAGCGGTGTCTCGTCTTTTTTTTGCACTGATAGAATTGGAGAAATAATCTGACGTTGGTGAGAGTGCCTCACGACTTTCTCCGTGGCGCAGTTGGCTAGCATGATCGGCTGGTAACGGAAAGGTTGGAGGTTCGAGCCCTCCCTGGAGTGGCGTGTCGCTTTTTTGTCTTTGTGCTGATAGCTTTCTAGAATTGTTCTGACGGAGGTGAGAGTGGAGCACAGCTGTCTCCTTGGCGAAATTGGCTAGCGCTTTCGACCGTTAACCAAAACGATGAAGGTTCGAGCCCTCCCGGGAGTGGTTTGTCGCTTTTTTCTTCTTTGCGCTGATAGCTTTGGAGAAAAGTTTTGACGGTGGTGACAGTGCAGCACGACTGTCTCCGTGGCGCCATTAGCTAGTACAATCGGCTCTTAACCGAAAGGTTGAAGGTTCGAGCCCACCCGGGGGCGGTGTGTCGCTTTTTTTTCTTTGTGCTGATAGCGTTGGAGAAATGTTCTGAAGGTGGTGAGAGTGGAGCAGTACTGTCTTCGTGGCAAAATTGACTAGCGCGTTCGGCTGTTACCCGAAAGGTTGGAGGTTGGAGCCCTCCCGGGAGCGGGGTGTCGCTTTTTTTTCTTTGTGCTGATAGCTTTCTAGAATTGTTCTGACGGAGGTGAGAGTGGAGCACAGCTGTCTCATTGGCGAAATTGGCTAGCGCGTTCGACCGTTTACCAAAACGATGGAGGTTCGAGCCCTCCCGGGAGGGGTGTGTCGCCTTTTTTTTCTTTGCGCTGATAGCCTTGGAGAAATAATCTGACGGTGGTCAGAGTGCCTCACAACTTTCTCCGTGGCGCAATTGGCTAGCGCGATCGGCTGTTAACCGAAAGGTTGGAGGTTCGAGCCCTCCCGGGAGCGGTGTGTCACTTTTTTTCTCTTCGCGCCGATAGCTTTGGAGAAATGCTCTGACGGAGGTGAGAAAGCTGCACTACTGTCTCCGTGGCGCAATTGGCTAGCGCGTTCGGCTGTTAACCGAAAGGCTGGAAGTTCGAGCCCTCCCGGGAGTGGTTTGTCGCTTTTTTCTTCTTTGCGCTGATAGCTTTGGAAAAAAGTTCTGACGGTGGTGACAGTGCAGCACGACTGTCTCCGTGGCGCCATTAGCTAGTACAATCGGCTCTTAACCGAAAGGTTGGAGGTTCGAGCCCGACCCGGGGGCGGTGTGTCGCTTTTTTTTCTTTGTGCTGATAGCGTTGGAGAAATGTTCTGAAGGTGGTGAGAGTGGAGCAGTACTGTCTTCGTAGCAAAATTGACTAGCGCGTTCGGCTGTTATTCGAAAGGTTGGAGGTTGGAGCCCTCCCGGGAGCGGGGTGTCGCTTTTTTTTCTTTGTGCTGATAGCTTTCTAGAATTGTTCTGATGGAGTTGAGAGTGGAGCACAGCTGTCTCATTGGCGAAATTGGCTAGCGCGTTCGACCGTTAACCAAAACGATGCAGGTTCGAGCCCTCCCGGGAGTGGTGTGTCGCCTTTTTTTTTCTTTGCGCTGATAGCCTTGGAGAAATAATCTGACGGAGGTGAGAAAGCTGCACTACTGTCTCCGTGGCGCAATTGGCTAGCGCGTTCGGCTGTTAACCGATAGGCTGGAGGTTCGAGCCCTCCCGGGAGTGGTTTGTCGCTTTTTTCTTCTTTGCGCTGATAGCTTTCTAGAATTGTTCTGGCGGAGGTGAAAGTGGAGCACAGCTGTCTCCTTGGCGAAATTGTCTAGCGCGTTCGGCCCTTAACCAAAAGGATGGAAGTTCGAGCCCCCCGGGAGCGGTGTCTCGTCTTTTTTTGCGCTGATAGCCTTGGAGAAATAATCTGACGTTGGTGAGAGTGCCTCACGACTTTCTCCGTGGCGCAGTTGGCTAGCGTGATCGGCTGGTAACGGAAAGGTTGGAGGTTCGAGCCCTTCCTGGAGTGGTGTGTCGCTTTTTTTTCTTTGTGCTGATAGCTTTCTAGAATTGTTCTGACGGAGGTGAGTGTGGAGCACAGCTGTCTCCTTGGCGAAATTGGCTAGCGCGTTCGACCGTTAACCAAAACGATGGAGGTTCGAGCCCTCCCGGGAGTGGTGTGTCGCCTTTTTTTTCTTTGCGCTGATAGCCTTGGAGAAATAATCTGACGGAGGTGAGAGTTCTGCACTACTGTCTCCGTGGCGCAATTGGCTAGCGCGTTCGGCTGTTAACCGATAGGCTGGAGGTTCGAGCCCTCCCGGGAGCGGGGTGTCGCTTTTTTCTTCTTTGCGCTGATAGGTTTGGAGAAATGTTCAGACGGTGGTGATAGTGGAGCACGACTGTCTCCGTGGCGCAATGGGCTAGTGCGTTCGGCTGTTAACCGCAAGTTTTGAAGTTTGAGCCAACCCGGAGGTGGTGTGTCGCTTTTTTCTGCGCTGATAGCTTTGGAAAAATGTCCTGACGGTGGTCAGAGTGCTGCACTCTTGTCTCTTTGGCGCAACTGACTAGCGCATTCGGCTGTTAACCGAAAGGTTGGAGGTTTGAGCCCTCCCGGGAGCGGTGTGTCGGTTTTTTCTTCTTTGCGCTGATAGCTTTGATGAAATGTTCTGATGGTGGTGAGAGTGCAGCACGACTGTCTCCGTGGCGCAATTGGCTAGCGCGTTCGGCTGTTAATCGAAATTTTGCAGGTTCGAGCCCTCGCGGGAGCGGTGTGTCGTATTTTGTTTCTTTGCGCTGATAGCTTTGGAGAAATGTTCTGGCGGAGTGAGAGTGGAGCACGGCTGTCTCCGTGGCGCAATTGGCTAGCGTGTTCGGTCGTTAACCAAAAGGATGGAGGTTCGAGCCCTCCCGAGAGCGGTATGTCGTCTTTTTTTTGCGCTGATAGCCTTGGAGAAATAATCTGACGTTGGTGAGAGTGCCTCACGACTTTCTCCATGGCGCAGTTGGCTAGCATGATCGGCTGGTAACGGAAAGGTTGGAGGTTCGAGCCCTCCCTGGAGTGGCGTGTCGCTTTTTTGTCTTTGTGCTGATAGCTTTCTAGAATTGTTCTGACGGAGGTGAGAGAGGAGCACAGCTGTCTCCTTGGCGAAATTGGCTAGCGCTCTCGACCGTTAACCAAAACGATGGAGGTTCGAGCCCTCCCGGGAGTGGTTTGTCGCTTTTTTCTTCTTTGCGCTGATAGCTTTGGAGAAAAGTTCTGACGGTGGTGACAGTGCAGCACGACTGTCTCCGTGGCGCCATTAGCTAGAACAATCGGCTCTTAACCAAAAGGTTGGAGGTTCGAGCCCACCCGGGGGCGGTGTGTCGCTTTTTTTTCTTTGTGCTGATAGCGTTGGAGAAATGTTCTGAAGGTGGTGAGAGTGGAGCAGTACTGTCTTCGTGGCAAAATTGACTAGCGCGTTCGGCTGTTACCCGAAAGGTTGGAGGTTGGAGCCCTCCCGGGAGGGGGGTGTCGCTTTTTTTTCTTTGTGCTGATAGCTTTCTAGAATTGTTCTGACGGAGGTGAGAGTGGAGCACAGCTGTCTCATTGGCGAAATTGGCTAGCGCGTTCGACCGTTAACCAAAACGATGGAGGTTCGAGCCCTCCCGGGAGTTGTGTGTCGCCTTTTTTTTCTTTGCGCTGATAGCCTTGGAGAAATAATGTGACGGTGGTGAGAGTGCCTCACAACTTTTTCCGTGGCGCAACTGACTAGCGCGTTCGGCTGTTAACCGAAAGTTTTGAGGTCTGAGCCCTCCCGGGAGCGGTGTGTCGGTTTTTTCTTCTTTGCGCTGATAGCTTTGATGAAATGTTCTGATGGTGGTGAGAGTGCAGCACGACTGTCTCCGTGGCGCAATTGGCTAGCGCGTTCGGCTGTTAATCGAAATTTTGGAGGTTCGAGCCCTCGCGGGAGCGGTGTGTCGTATTTTGTTTCTTTGCGCTGATAGCTTTGGAGAAATGTTCTGGCGGAGTGAGAGTGGAGCACGGCTGTCTCCGTGGCGCAATTGGCTAGCGTGTTCGGCCGTTAACCAAAAGGATGGAGGTTTGAGCCCTCCCGAGAGCGGTATGTCGTCTTTTTTTTCTTTGCGTTGATAGCTTTTGAGAATTGTTCTGATGGTGGTGAGAGTGGAGCACGGCAATCTCCGTGGCGCAATTGGCTAGCGCGTTTGGCCCTTAACCAAAAGGATTGAGGTTCGAGCCCTCCCGGGAGCGGTGTCTCGTCTTTTTTTTGCACTGATAGCCTTGGAGAAATAATCTGACGTTGGTGAGAGTGCCTCACGACTTTCTCCGTGGCGCAGTTGGCTAGCATGATCGGCTGGTAACGGAAAGGTTGGAGGTTCGAGCCCTCCCTGGAGTGGCGTGTCGCTTTTTTGTCTTTGTGCTGATAGCTTTCTAGAATTGTTCTGACGGAGGTGAGAGTGGAGCACAGCTGTCTCCTTGGCGAAATTGGCTAGCGCTTTCGACCGTTAACCAAAACGATGAAGGTTCGAGCCCTCCCGGGAGTGGTTTGTCGCTTTTTTCTTCTTTGCGCTGATAGCTTTGGAGAAAAGTTTTGACGGTGGTGACAGTGCAGCACGACTGTCTCCGTGGCGCCATTAGCTAGTACAATCGGCTCTTAACCGAAAGGTTGAAGGTTCGAGCCCACCCGGGGGCGGTGTGTCGCTTTTTTTTCTTTGTGCTGATAGCGTTGGAGAAATGTTCTGAAGGTGGTGAGAGTGGAGCAGTACTGTCTTCGTGGCAAAATTGACTAGCGCGTTCGGCTGTTACCCGAAAGGTTGGAGGTTGGAGCCCTCCCGGGAGCGGGGTGTCGCTTTTTTTTCTTTGTGCTGATAGCTTTCTAGAATTGTTCTGACGGAGGTGAGAGTGGAGCACAGCTGTCTCATTGGCGCAATTGGCTAGCGCGATCGGCTGTTAACCGAAAGGTTGGAGGTTCGAGCCCTCCCGGGAGCGGTGTGTCACTTTTTTTCTCTTCGCGCCGATAGCTTTGGAGAAATGCTCTGACGGAGGTGAGAAAGCTGCACTACTGTCTCCGTGGCGCAATTGGCTAGCGCGTTCGGCTGTTAACCGAAAGGCTGGAAGTTCGAGCCCTCCCGGGAGTGGTTTGTCGCTTTTTTCTTCTTTGCGCTGATAGCTTTGGAAAAAAGTTCTGACGGTGGTGACAGTGCAGCACGACTGTCTCCGTGGCGCCATTAGCTAGTACAATCGGCTCTTAACCGAAAGGTTGGAGGTTCGAGCCCGACCCGGGGGCGGTGTGTCGCTTTTTTTTCTTTGTGCTGATAGCGTTGGAGAAATGTTCTGAAGGTGGTGAGAGTGGAGCAGTACTGTCTTCGTAGCAAAATTGACTAGCGCGTTCGGCTGTTATTCGAAAGGTTGGAGGTTGGAGCCCTCCCGGGAGCGGGGTGTCGCTTTTTTTTCTTTGTGCTGATAGCTTTCTAGAATTGTTCTGATGGAGTTGAGAGTGGAGCACAGCTGTCTCATTGGCGAAATTGGCTAGCGCGTTCGACCGTTAACCAAAACGATGCAGGTTCGAGCCCTCCCGGGAGTGGTGTGTCGCCTTTTTTTTTCTTTGCGCTGATAGCCTTGGAGAAATAATCTGACGGAGGTGAGAAAGCTGCACTACTGTCTCCGTGGCGCAATTGGCTAGCGCGTTCGGCTGTTAACCGATAGGCTGGAGGTTCGAGCCCTCCCGGGAGTGGTTTGTCGCTTTTTTCTTCTTTGCGCTGATAGCTTTCTAGAATTGTTCTGGCGGAGGTGAAAGTGGAGCACAGCTGTCTCCTTGGCGAAATTGTCTAGCGCGTTCGGCCCTTAACCAAAAGGATGGAAGTTCGAGCCCCCCGGGAGCGGTGTCTCGTCTTTTTTTGCGCTGATAGCCTTGGAGAAATAATCTGACGTTGGTGAGAGTGCCTCACGACTTTCTCCGTGGCGCAGTTGGCTAGCGTGATCGGCTGGTAACGGAAAGGTTGGAGGTTCGAGCCCTTCCTGGAGTGGTGTGTCGCTTTTTTTTCTTTGTGCTGATAGCTTTCTAGAATTGTTCTGACGGAGGTGAGTGTGGAGCACAGCTGTCTCCTTGGCGAAATTGGCTAGCGCGTTCGACCGTTAACCAAAACGATGGAGGTTCGAGCCCTCCCGGGAGTGGTGTGTCGCCTTTTTTTTCTTTGCGCTGATAGCCTTGGAGAAATAATCTGACGGAGGTGAGAGTTCTGCACTACTGTCTCCGTGGCGCAATTGGCTAGCGCGTTCGGCTGTTAACCGATAGGCTGGAGGTTCGAGCCCTCCCGGGAGCGGGGTGTCGCTTTTTTCTTCTTTGCGCTGATAGGTTTGGAGAAATGTTCAGACGGTGGTGATAGTGGAGCACGACTGTCTCCGTGGCGCAATGGGCTAGTGCGTTCGGCTGTTAACCGCAAGTTTTGAAGTTTGAGCCAACCCGGAGGTGGTGTGTCGCTTTTTTCTTCGCTGATAGCTTTGGAAAAATGTCCTGACGGTGGTCAGAGTGCTGCACTCTTGTCTCTTTGGCGCAACTGACTAGCGCATTCGGCTGTTAACCGAAAGGTTGGAGGTTTGAGCCCTCCCGGGAGCGGTGTGTCGGTTTTTTCTTCTTTGCGCTGATAGCTTTGATGAAATGTTCTGATGGTGGTGAGAGTGCAGCACGACTGTCTCCGTGGCGCAATTGGCTAGCGCGTTCGGCTGTTAATCGAAATTTTGCAGGTTCGAGCCCTCGCGGGAGCGGTGTGTCGTATTTTGTTTCTTTGCGCTGATAGCTTTGGAGAAATGTTCTGGCGGAGTGAGAGTGGAGCACGGCTGTCTCCGTGGCGCAATTGGCTAGCGTGTTCGGTCGTTAACCAAAAGGATGGAGGTTCGAGCCCTCCCGAGAGCGGTATGTCGTCTTTTTTTTGCGCTGATAGCCTTGGAGAAATAATCTGACGTTGGTGAGAGTGCCTCACGACTTTCTCCATGGCGCAGTTGGCTAGCATGATCGGCTGGTAACGGAAAGGTTGGAGGTTCGAGCCCTCCCTGGAGTGGCGTGTCGCTTTTTTGTCTTTGTGCTGATAGCTTTCTAGAATTGTTCTGACGGAGGTGAGAGAGGAGCACAGCTGTCTCCTTGGCGAAATTGGCTAGCGCTCTCGACCGTTAACCAAAACGATGGAGGTTCGAGCCCTCCCGGGAGTGGTTTGTCGCTTTTTTCTTCTTTGCGCTGATAGCTTTGGAGAAAAGTTCTGACGGTGGTGACAGTGCAGCACGACTGTCTCCGTGGCGCCATTAGCTAGAACAATCGGCTCTTAACCAAAAGGTTGGAGGTTCGAGCCCACCCGGGGGCGGTGTGTCGCTTTTTTTTCTTTGTGCTGATAGCGTTGGAGAAATGTTCTGAAGGTGGTGAGAGTGGAGCAGTACTGTCTTCGTGGCAAAATTGACTAGCGCGTTCGGCTGTTACCCGAAAGGTTGGAGGTTGGAGCCCTCCCGGGAGGGGGGTGTCGCTTTTTTTTCTTTGTGCTGATAGCTTTCTAGAATTGTTCTGACGGAGGTGAGAGTGGAGCACAGCTGTCTCATTGGCGAAATTGGCTAGCGCGTTCGACCGTTAACAAAAACGATGGAGGTTCGAGCCCTCCCGGGAGTTGTGTGTCGCCTTTTTTTTCTTTGCGCTGATAGCCTTGGAGAAATAATGTGACGGTGGTGAGAGTGCCTCACAACTTTTTCCGTGGCGCAATTGGCTAGCGCGATCGGCTGTTAACCGAAAGGTTGGAGGTTCGAGCCCTCCCGGGAGCGGTGTGTCACTTTTTTTCTCTTCGCGCCGATAGCTTTGGAGAAATGGTCTGACGGAGGTGAGAAAGCTGCACTACTGTCTCCGTGGCGCAATTGGCTAGCGCGTTCGGCTGTTAACCGATAGGCTGGAAGGTCGAGCCCTCCCGGGAGTGGTTTGTCGCTTTTTTCTTCTTTGCGCTGATAGCTTTGGAAAAAAGTTCAGACGGTGGTGACAGTGCAGCACGACTGTCTCCGTGGCGCCATTAGCTAGTACAATCGGCTCTTAACCGAAAGGTTGGAGGTTCGAGCCCAACCCGGGGGCGGTGTGTCGCTTTTTTTTCTTTGCGCTGATAGCCTTGGAGAAATAATCTGACGGTGGTCAGAGTGCCTCACAACTTTCTCCGTGGCGCAATTGGCTAGCGCGATCGGCTGTTAACCGAAAGGTTGGAGGTTCGAGCCCTCCCGGGAGCAGTGTGTCACTTTTTTTCTCTTCGCGCCGATAGCTTTGGAGAAATGCTCTGACGGAGGTGAGAGTGCTGCACTACTGTCTCCGTGGCGCAATTGGCTAGCGCGTTCGGCTGTAAACCGATAGGCTGGAGGTTCGAGCACTCCCGGGAGTGGTGTGTCGCCTTTTTTTTTCTTTGCGCTGATAGCCTTGAAGAAATAATCTGACGGTGGTGAGAGTGCCTCACAACTTTCTCCGTGGCGCAATTGGCTAGCGCGATCGGCTGTTAACCTAAAGGTTGGAGGTTCAAGCCCTCCCGGGAGCGGTGTGTCACTTTTTTTCTCTTCGCGCCGATAGCTTTGGAGAAATGCTCTGACGGAGGTGAGAGTGCTGCACTACTGTCTCCGTGGCGCAATTGGCTAGCGCGTTCGGCTGTTAACCGATAGGCTGGAGGTTCGAGCCCTCCCGGGAGTGGTTTGTCGCTTTTTTCTTCTTTGCGCTGATAGCTTTCTAGAATTGTTCTGACGGAGGCGAGAGTGGAGCACAGCTGTCTCCTTGGGGAAATTGGCTAGCGCGTTCGGCCCTTAACCAAAAGGATGGAACGGCTGGTAACGGAAAGGTTGGAGGTTCGAGCCCTTCCTGGAGTGGTGTGTCGCTTTTTTTTCTTTGTGCTGATAGCTTTCTAGAATTGTTCTGACGGAGGTGAGTGTGGAGCACAGCTGTCTCCTTGGCGAAATTGGCTAGCGCGTTCGACCGTTAACCAAAACGATGGAGGTTCGAGCCCTCCCGGGAGTGGTGTGTCGCCTTTTTTTTCTTTGCGCTGATAGCCTTGGAGAAATAATCTGACGGTGGTGAGAGTGCCTCACAACTTTCTCCGTGGCGCAATTGGCTAGCGCGATCGGCTGTTAACCGAAAGGTTGGAGGTTCGAGCCCTCCCGAGAGCGGTGTGTCACTTTTTATCTCTTCGTGCCGATAGCTTTGGAGAAATGCTCTGACGGAGGTGAGAGTTCTGCACTGCTGTCTCCATGGCGCAATTGGCTAGCGCGTTCGGCTGTCAACCGATAGGCTGGAGGTTCGAGCCCTCCCGGGAGCGGGGTGTCGCTTTTTTCTTCTTTGCGCTGATAGGTTAGGAGAAATGTTCAGACGGTGGTGATAGTGGAGCACGACTGTCTCCGCGGCGCAATGGGTTAGTGCGTTCGGCTGTTAACCGCAAGTTTGGAAGTTTGAGCCAACTCGGAGGTGGTGTGTCGCTTTTTTCTGCGCTGATAGCTTTAGAGAAATGTCCTGACGGTGGTCAGAGTGCTGCACTACTGTCTCTGTGGCGCAACTGACTAGCGCCATCGGCTGTTAACCGAAAGGTTGGAGGTTTGAGCGCACCCGGGGGCGGTGTGTCGCTTTTTTTCTTTGCGCTGATAGCTATGGAGGAATGTTCTGACGGTGATGAGAGTGGAGCACGACTTTCTCCGTGGCGCAATTCGCTAGCACGATCGGCTGTTAACCGAAAGGATGGAGGTTCGAGCCCTCCCGGGAACGGTGTGTCACTTTTTTTTCTTCGCGCCGATAGCTTTGGAGAAATGTTCTGACGGAGGTGAGAGTGTTGCAATACTGTCTGCGTGGCGCAATCAGATAGCGGGTTCGGCTGTTAACCCAAAGGCTGGAGGTTCGAGCTCTCCCGGGAGCAGTTTGTCGCTTTTTTTCTTCTTTGCGCTGATATGTTTGGAGAAATGTTCTGACGGTGGTGAGAGTAGAGGACGACTGTCTCCATGGCGCAATGGGCTAGTGCGTTCGGGTGTTAACCGCAAGTTTGGAGGTTTGAGCCAACCCGGGGCGGTGTGTCGCTTTTTTTTGCGCTGACAGCTTTGGAGAAATGTTCTGACGGTGGTGAGAGTGCTGCACTACTGTCTCCGCGGCGCAACTGACTAGCGCGTTCGGCTGTTAACCGAAAGTTTTGAGGTCTGAGCCCTCCCGGGAGCGGTGTGTCGGTTTTTTCTTCTTTGCGCTGATAGCTTTGATGAAATGTTCTGATGGTGGTGAGAGTGCAGCACGACTGTCTCCGTGGCGCAATTGGCTAGCGCGTTCGGCTGTTAATCGAAATTTTGGAGCTTCGAGCCCTCGCGGGAGCGGTGTGTCGTATTTTGTTTCTTTGCGCTGATAGCTTTGGAGAAATGTTCTGGCGGAGTGAGAGTGGAGCACGGCTGTCTCCGTGGCGCAATTGGCTAGCGTGTTCGGCCGTTAACCAAAAGGATGGAGCTTCGAGCCCTCCCGAGAGCGGTATGTCGTCTTTTTTTCTTTGCGCTGATAGCTTTTGAGAATTGTTCTGATGGTGGTGAGAGTGGAGCACGACCATCTCCGTGGCGCAATTGGCTAGCGCGTTCGGCCCTTAACCAAAAGGATGGAGGTTCGAGCCCTCCCGGGAGCGGTGTCTCGTCTTTTTTTTGCGCTGATAGCCTTGGAGAAATAATCTGACGTTGGTGAGAGTGCCTCACGACTTTCTCCGTGGCGCAGTTGGCTAGCATGATCGGCTGGTAACGGAAAGGTTGGAGGTTCGAGCCCTCCCTGGAGTGGCGTGTCGCTTTTTCTTCTTTGTGCTGATAGTTTTCTAGAATTGTTCTGACGGAGGTGAGAGTGGAGCACAGCTGTCTCCTTGGCGAAATTGGCTAGCGCTTTCGACCGTTAGCCAAAACGATGGAGGTTCGAGCCCTCCCGGGAGTGGTGTGTCGCCTTTTTTCTTTGCGCTGATAGCCTTGGAGAAATAATCTGACGGTGGTGAGAGTGCCTCACAACTTTCTCCGTGGCGCAATTGGCTAGCGCGATCGGCTGTTAATCGAAAAGTTGGAGGTTCGAGCCCTCCCGGGAGCGGTGTGGCACCTTTTTTCTCTTCGCGCCGATAGCTTTGGAGAAATGCTCTGACGGAGGTGAGAGTGCTGCACTACTGTCTCCGTGGCGCAATTGGCTAGCGCGTTCGGCTGTTAACCGATAGGCTGGAGGTTCGAGCACTCCCGGGAGTGGTTTGTCGCTTTTTTCTTCTTTGCGCTGATAGCTTTGGAAAAAAGTTCTGACGGTGGTGACAGTGCAGCACGACTGTCTCCGTGGCGCCATTAGCTAGTACAATCGGCTCTTAACCGAAAGGTTGGAGGTTCGAGCCCAACCCGGGGGCGGTGTGTCGCTTTTTTTTCTTTGCGCTGATAGCCTTGGAGAAATAATCTGACGGTGGTGAGAGTGCCTCACAAGTTTCTCCGTGGCGCAATTGGCTAGCGCGTTCGGCTGTTAACCGATAGGCTGGAGGTTCGAGCCCTCCCGGGATTGGTTTGTCGCTTTTTTCTTCTTTGCGCTGATAGCTTTCTAGAATTGTTCTGACGGAGGTGAGAGTGGAGCACAGCTGTCTCCTTGGCGAAATTGGCTAGCGCGTTGGGCCCTTAACCAAAAGGATGGAAGTTCGAGCCCCCCGGGAGCGGTGTCTCATCTTTTTTTTGCGCTGATAGCCTTGGAGAAATAATCTGACGTTGGTGAGAGTGCCTCACGACTTTCTCCGTGGCGCAGTTGGCTAGCGTGATCGGCTGGTAACGGAAAGGTTGGAGGTTCGAGCCCTTCCTGGAGTGGTGTGTCGCTTTTTTTTCTTTGTGCTGATAGCTTTCTAGAATTGTTCTGACGGAGGTGAGTGTGGAGCACAGCTGTCTCCTTGGCGAAATTGGCTAGCGCGTTCGACCGTTAACCAAAACGATGGAGGTTCGAGCCCTCCCGGGAGTGGTGTGTCGCCTTTTTTTTCTTTGCGCTGATAGCCGTGGAGAAATATTCTGACGGTGGTGAGAGTGCCTCACAACTTTCTCCGTGGCGCAATTGGCTAGCGCGATCGGCTGTTAACCGAAAGGTTGGAGGTTCGAGCCATCCCGAGAGCGGTGTGTCACTTTTTATCTCTTCGCGCCGATAGCTTTGGAGAAATGCTTTGACGGAGGTGAGAGTTCTGCACTACTGTCTCCGTGGCGCAATTGGCTAGCGCGTTCGGCTGTCAACCGATAGGCTGGAGGTTCGAGCCCTCCCGGGAGCGGGGTGTCGCTTTTTTCTTCTTTGCGCTGATAGGTTTGGAGAAATGTTCAGACGGTGGTGATAGTGGAGCACGACTGTCTCCGCGGCGCAATGGGCCAGTGCGTTCGGCTGTTAACCGCAAGTTTGGAAGATTGAGCCAACCCGGAGGTGGTGTGTCGCTTTTTTCTGCGCTGATAGCTTTGGAGAAATGTCCTGACGGTGGTCAGAGTGCTGCACTGCTGTCTCTGGGGCGCAAGTGACTAGCGCGTTCGGCTGTTAACCGAAAGGTTGGAGGTTTGAGCGCACCCGGGGGCGGTGTGTCGCTTTTTTTCTTTGCGGTGATAGCTATGGAGGAATGTTCTGACGGTGATGAGAGTGGAGCACGACTTTCTCCGTGGCGCAATTCGCTAGCGCGATCGGCTGTTAACCGAAAGGATGGAGGTTTGAGCCCTCCCGGGAACGGTGTGTCACTTTTTTTTCTTCGCGCCGATAGCTTTGGAGAAATGTTCTGACGGAGGTGAGAGTGCTGCAATACTGTCTGCATGGCGCAATCAGATAGCGCGTTCGGCTGTTAACCCAAAGGCTGGAGGTTCGAGCCCTCCCGGGAGCAGTTTGTCGCTTTTTTTCTTCTTTGCGCTGATAGGTTTGGAAAAATGTTCTGACGGTGGTGAGAGTAGAGGACGACTGTCTCCGTGGCGAAATGGGCTAGTGCGTTCGGGTGTTATTCGCAAGTTTGGAGGTTTGAGCCAACCCGGGGCGGTGTGTCGCTTTTTTTTGCGCTGACAGCTTTGGAGAAATGTTCTGACGGTGGTGAGAGTGCTGCACTACTGTCTCCGCGGCGCAACTGACTAGCGCGTTCGGCTGTTAACCGAAAGTTTTGAGGTCTGAGCCCTCCCGGGAGCGGTGTGTCGGTTTTTTCTTCTTTGCGCTGATAGCTTTGATGAAATGTTCTGATGGTGGTGAGAGTGCAGCACGACTGTCTCCGTGGCGCAATTGGCTAGCGCGTTCGGCTGTTAATTGAAATTTTGGAGCTTCGAGCCATCGCGGGAGCGGTGTGTCGTATTTTGTTTCTTTGCGCTGACGGCTTTGGAGAAATGTTCTGGCGGAGTGAGAGTGGAGCACGGCTGTCTCCGTGGAGCAATTGGCTAGCGAGTTCGGCCGTTAACCAAAAGGATGGAAGTTCGAGCCCTCCCGAGAGCGGTATGTCGTCTTTTTTTCTTTGCGCTGATAGCTTTTGAGAATTGTTCTGATGGTGGTGAGAGTGGAGCACGACAATCTCCGTGGCGCAATTGGCTAGCGCGTTCGGCCCTTAACCAAAAGGATGGAGGTTCGAGCCCTCCCGGGAGCGGTGTCTCGTCTTTTTTTTGCGCTGATAGCCTTGGAGAAATAATTTGACGTTGGTGAGAGTGCCTCACGACTTTCTCCGTGGCGCAGTTGGCTAGCATGATCGGCTGGTAACGGAAAGGTTGGAGGTTCGAGCCCTCCCTGGAGTGGCGTGTCGCTTTTTCTTCTTTGTGCTGATAGTTTTCTAGAATTGTTCTGACGGAGGTGAGAGTGGAGCACAGCTGTCTCCTTGGCGAAATTGGCTAGCGCTTTCGACCGTTAACCAAAACGATGGAGGTTCGAGCCCTCCCGGGAGTGGTGTGTCGCCTTTTTTTCTTTGCGCTGATAGCCTTGGAGAAATAATCTGACGGTGGTGAGAGTGCCTCACAACTTTCTCCGTGGCGCAATTGGCTAGCGCGATCGGCTGTTAATCGAAAGGTTGGAGGTTCGAGCCCTCCCGGGAGCAGTATGTCACTTTTTTTCTCTTCGCGCCGATAGCTTTGGAGAAATGCTCTGACGGAGGTGAGAGTGCTGCACTACTGTCTCCGTGGCGCAATTGGCTAGCGCGTTCGGCTGTTAACCGATAGGCTGGAGGTTCGAGCACTCCCGGGAGTGGTTTGTCGCTTTTTTCTTCTTTGCGCTGATAGCTTTGATGAAATGTTCTGATGGTGGTGAGAGTGCAGCACGACTGTCTCCGTGGCGCATATGGCTAGCGCGTTCGGCTGTTAATCGAAATTTTGAAGGTTCGAGCCCTCGCGGGAGCGGTGTGTCGTGTTTTGTTTTTTTGCGCTGATAGCTTTGGAGAAATGTTCTGGCGGAGTGAGAGTGGAGCACGGCTGTCTCCGTGGCGCAATTGGCTAGCGTGTTCGGCCGTTAACCAAAACGATGGAGGTTCGAGCCCTCCCGCGAGCGGTATGTCGTCTTTTCTTCTTTGTGCTGATAGCTTTCCAGAATTGTTCTGACGGAGGTGAGAGTGGAGCACAGCTGTCTCCTTGGCAAAATTGGCTAGCGCGTTTGACCGTTAACCAAAACGATGGAGGTTCGAGCCCTTCCGGGAGTGGTGTGTCGCCTTTTTTTTTTCTTTGCGCTGATAGCCTTGGAGAAATATTCTGACGGTGGTGAGAGTGCCTCACAACTTTCTCCGTGGCGCAATTGGCTAGCGCGATCGGCTGTTAACCTAAAGGTTGGAGATTCGAGCCCTCCCGGGAGCGGTGTGTCACTTTTTTCTTTCGCGCCGATAGCTTTGGAGAAATGCTCTGACGGAGGTGAGAGTGCTGCACTACTGTCTCCGTGGCGCAATTGGCTAGCGCGTTCGGTTGTTAACCGATAGGCTGGAGGTTCGAGCCCTCCCGGGAGTGGTTTGTCGCTTTTTTCTTCTTTGCGCTGATAGCTTTCTAGAATTGTTCTGACGGAGGTGAGAGTGGAGCACAGCTGTCTCCTTGGCGAAATTGGCTAGCGCGTTCGGCCCTTAACCAAAAGGATGGAAGTTCGAGCCCCCCGGGAGCGGTGTCTCGTCTTTTTTTTTTGCGCTGATAGCCTTGGAGAAATAATCTGACGTTGGTGAGAGTGCCTCACGACTTTCTCCGTGGCGCAGTTGGCTAGCGTGATCGGCTGGTAACGGAAAGGTTGGAGGTTCGAGCCCTCCCTGGAGTGGTGTGTCACTTTTTTTCCTTGTGCTGATAGCTTTCTAGAGTTGTTCTGACGGAGGTGAGAGTGGAGCACAGCTGTCTCCTTGGCGAAATTGGCTAGCGCGTTCGACCGTTAGCCAAAACGATGGAGGTTCGAGCCCTCCCGGGAGTGGTGTGTCACCTTTTTTTTCTTTGCGCTGATAGCCTTGGAGAAATAATTTGACGGTGGTGAGAGTGCCTCACAACTTTCTCCGTGGCGCAATTGGCTAGCGCGATCGGCTGTTAACCGAAAGGTTGGAGGTTCGAGCCCTCCCGGGAGCGGTGTGTCACTTTTTTTCTCTTCACGCCGATAGCTTTGGAGAAATGCTCTGACGGAGGTGAGAGTGCTGCACTACTGTCTAGGTGGCGCAATTGGCTAGCGCGTTCGGCTGTTAACCGATAGGCTGGAGGTTCGAGCCCACCCGGGGGCGGTGTGTCGTTTTTTTTCTTTGTGCTGATAGCTTTGGAGAAATGCTCTAAAGGTGGTTAGAGTGGAGCAGTACTGTCTTCGTGGCAGAATTGACTAGCGCGTTCGGCTGTTACCCGAAAGGTTGGAGGTTGGAGCCCTCCCGGGAGCGGTTTGTCGTTTTTTCTTCTTTGCGCTGATGGCTTTTGAGAATTATTTTGACGGTGGTGAGAGTGGAGCACGACTGTCTCCGTGGCGCAATGGGCTAGTGCGTTCGGCTGTTAACCGAAAGGTTGGAGGTTTGAGCCCACCCGGGGGCGGTGTGTCGCTTTTCGTCTTTGCGCTGATAGCTATGGAAAAATGTTCTGACGGAGGTGAGAGTGGAGCACGGCTGTCTCCGTGGCGCAAACGGCTAGCATGTTCGGCCGTTAACCAAAAGGATGGAGGTTCGAGCCCTCCCGGGAGCGGTGTGTCGCCTGTTTTTTTTTCTTTGCGCTGATAGCCTTGGAGAAATAATCTGAGGGTGGTGAGAGTGCCTCACGACTTTCTCCGTGGCGCAATTGGCTAGCGCGATCGGCTCTTAATCGAAAGGATGGAGGTTCGAGCCCTCCCGGGAGTGGTGTGTCACTTTTTTTTTCTTCGCGCCGATAGCTTTGGAGATATGTTCTGACGGAGGTGAGAGTGCTGCACTACTGTCTGCGTGGCGCAATCAGCTAGCGCGTTCGGCTGTTAAACGAAAGGCTGGAGGTTCAAGCCCTCCCGGGAGCGGTTTGTCGCTTTTTTTTTTCTTTGCGCTGATAGCTTTGAGAAATATTCTGACGGTGGTGAGAGTGCAGCACGGTCGTCTCCGTGACGCAATTACCTCGTGCGATCGGCTGTTAACCGAAAGGTTGGAGGTTCGAGCACACCCGGGGGCGGTGTGTCGCTTTTTTTTCTTTGCGCTGATAGCTTTAAAGAAATGTTCGGATGGTGGTGAAAGTGCCTCAAGACTTTCTCCGTGGCGCAATTGGCTAGCGCGATCGGCTGTTAACCGAAAGGATGGAGGTTCGAGCCCTCCCGGGAGTGGTGTGTCACTGTTTTTTTCTTCGCGCCGATAGCTTTGGAGAAATCTTCTGACGGTGGTGAGAGTCGAGCACGACTGTCTCCGTGGCGCAATGGGCTAGTGCGTTCGGCTGTTAACCGAAAGGTTGGAGTTTTGAGCCCACCCGGGGGCGGCGTGTCGCTATTTTTCTTTGCGCTGATAGCTATGGAGAAATGTTCTGACGGAGGTGAGAGTGGAGCACGACTGTCACCGTGGCGGAATGGGCTAGCGCGTTCGGCTGTTAACTGCAAGTTTGTAGGTTTGAGCCGACCCGGGGCGGTGTGTCGCTTTTTTTGCGCTGATAGCATTGGAAAAATGTTCTGACGGTGGTGAGAGTGCTGCACTACTGTCTCCGTGGCGCAACTGACTAGCGCGTTCGGCTGTTAACCGAAAGTTTTGAGGTTTGAGCCCTCCCGGGAGCGGTGCGTCGCTTTTTTCTTCTTTGCGCTGATAGCTTTGATGAAATGTTCTGATAGTGGTGCGAGTGCAGCACGACTGTCTCCGTGGCGCAATTGGCTAGCGCGTTCGGCTGTTAATCGAAATTTTGGAGGTTCGAGCCCTCGCGGGAGCGGTGTGTCGTATTTTGTTTCTTTGCGGTGATAGCCTTGGAGAAATATTCTGACGGTGGTGAGAGTGCCTCACGACTTTCTCCGTGGCGAAATCGGCTAGCGCGTTCGGCCGTTCATCAAAAGGATGGAGGCTCGAGCGCTCCCGGGAGTGGTGTGTCGCTTTTTTTAGGGGCGAAGCTCCTTAGGGCGTGGGCTGTGCGTCCCCTGTAGCCTGTATGTAGCCACCTCTAGTTTAGTTCTTGCAGTGTTCACTAGATGGCGGTACCTTCCCATGCATGTAGCCACCTCTAGTTTAGTTCTTGCAGTGTTCACTAGATGGCGGTACCGTCTCCTGTATGTAGCCACCTCTAGTTTAGTTCTCGTAGTGTTTACTAGATGGTGGTACTTGTAGCTGATGATGAAAAGATGCAAGATGTTATAAACTAGAAAGCGGTACTTGTAGCTGATGAAAGACGCGAGATCTTATAAAATAGGAATGATGTCACATATGGCGCGTGTCATTGGTTGAAGGCAATCGTTCGATTTAGTGCGGCGACGTATGCTAGGGGGAGCCATGTAATAAAATCGAGTGGGCAAAATGTACAGAGGATTCATGGTTTACCAGATTTACCTCCGGAGTTTCGCCCACTCATCATCATTCACTTCGTGGATATGGCGGAATTTTTCTTTGTGCTGATAGCTTTGGAGAAATGTTCTGAAGGTGGTGAGAGTGGAGCAATACTGTCTCCGCGGCAAAATTGACTAGCGCGTTCGGCTGTTACCCGAAAGATTGGAGGTTCGATCTCTCCCTGGAGCGGTGTGTCGCTTTTTTTTCTTTGCGCTGATAGCTTTGAAGAAATGTTCTGACGGTGGTGAGAAGGAGCACGACTGTCTCTGTGGCGGAATGGGCTAGTGCGTTCGGCTGTTAACCGCAACTTTGGAGGTTTGAGCCCACCCGGGGGCGGTGTGTCGCTTTTTTTGCGCTGATAGCTTTGGAGAAATGTTCTGACGTTAGTGAGAGTGCTGCACTACTGTCTCCGTGGCGCAACTGACTAGCGCGTTCAGCTGTTAACCGAAAGGTTGGAGGTTTGAGCCCACCCGGGGGCGGTGTGTCCCTTTTTTTTTGCTCTGATAGCTTTGAAGAAATTTTCTGACGAAGGTAAGAGTGGTGCACTACTGTCTCCGTGGCGGAACTGACTAGCGCGTTCGGCTGTTAACCAAAAGGCCTGAGGTTTGAGGCAACCCGTGGGCGTGGTGTCGCTTTTTTTCTTTGCGCTGATAGCTATGGAGAAATGTTCTGACGGTGGTGAGAGTGGAGCACGACTGTCGCAGTGGCGCAATGGGCTAGCCCGTTCGGCTGTTAACCGAGAGTTTGGAGGTTTGAGCGCACCCGGGGGCGGTGTGTCGCTTTTTTTGCTCTGATAGCTTTGGAGAAATGTTCTGACGGTGGTGAGAGGGCTGCACTACTGTCTCCGTGGCGCAACTGACTAGTGCGTCCGGCTGTTAACCGTAAGGCTGGAGGTTCAAGCCCTCCCGGGAGTGGTTTGTCGCTTTTTTCTTCTTTGCGCTGATAGCTTTGATGAAATGTTCTGATAGTGGTGCGAGTGCAGCACGACTGTCTCCGTGGCGCAATTGGCTAGCGCGTTCGGCTGTTAATCGAAATTTTGGAGGTTCGAGCCCTCGCGGGAGCGGTGTGTCGTATTTTGTTTCTTTGCGGTGATCGCCTTGGAGAAATATTCTGACGGTGGTGAGAGTGCCTCACGACTTTCTCCGTGGCGAAATCGGCTAGCGCGTTCGGCCGTTCATCGAAAGGATGGAGGCTCGAGCGCTCCCGGGAGTGGTGTGTCGCTTTTTTTAGGGGCGAAGCTCCTTAGGGCGTGGGCTGTGCGTCCCCTGTAGCCTGTATGTAGCCACCTCTAGTTTAGTTCTTGCAGTGTTCACTAGATGGCGGTACCTTCCCATGCATGTAGCCACCTCTAGTTTAGTTCTTGCAGTGTTCACTAGATGGCGGTACCGTCTCCTGTATGTAGCCACCTCTAGTTTAGTTCTCGTAGTGTTTACTAGATGGTGGTACTTGTAGCTGATGATGAAAAGATGCAAGATGTTATAAACTAGAAAGCGGTACTTGTAGCTGATGAAAGACGCGAGATCTTATAAAATAGGAATGATGTCACATATGGCGCGTGTCATTGGTTGAAGGCAATCGTTCGATTTAGTGCGGCGACGTATGCTAGGGGGAGCCATGTAATAAAATTGAGTGGGCAAAATGTACAGAGGATTCATGGTTTACCAGATTTACCTCCGGAGTTTCGCCCACTCATCATAATTCACTTCGTGGATATGGCGGAAATTTTCTTTGTGCTGATAGCTTTGGAGAAATGTTCTGAAGGTGGTGAGAGTGGAGCAATACTGTCTCCGCGGCAAAATTGACTAGCGCGTTCGGCTGTTACTCGAAAGATTGGAGGTTCGATCTCTCCCTGGAGCGGTGTTTCGCTTTTTTTTCTTTGCGCTGATAGCTTTGAAGAAATGTTCTGACGGTGGTGAGAAGGAGCACGACTGTCTCTGTGGCGGAATGGGCTAGTGCGTTCGGCTGTTAACCGCAATTTTGGAGGTTTGAGCCCACCCGGGGGCGGTGTGTCGCTTTTTTTGCGCTGATAGCTTTGGAGAAATGTTGTGACGTTAGTGAGAGTGCTGCACTACTGTCTCCGTGGCGCAACTGACTAGCGCGTTCAGCTGTTAACCGAAAGGTTGGAGGTTTGAGCCCACCCGGGGGCGGTGTGTCCCTTTTTTTTTGCTCTGATAGCTTTGAAGAAATTTTCTGACGAAGGTAAGAGTGGTGCACTACTGTCTCCGTGGCGGAACTGACTAGCGCGTTCGGCTGTTAACCAAAAGGCCTGAGGTTTGAGGCCACCCGTGGGCGTTGTGTCTTTTTTTTTCTTTGCGCTGATAGCTATGGAGAAATGTTCTGACGGTGGTGAGAGTGGAGCACAACTGTCGCAGTGGCGCAATGGGCTAGCCCGTTCGGCTGTTAACCGAGAGTTTGGAGGTTTGAGCGCACCCGGGGGCGGTGTGTCGCTTTTTTTGTTCTGATAGCTTTGGAGAAATGTTCTGACGGTGGTGAGAGGGCTGCACTACTGTCTCCGTGGCGCAACTGACTAGTGCGTCCGGCTGTTAACCGTAAGGCTGGAGGTTCAAGCCCTCCCGGGAGTGGTTTGTCGCTTTTTTCTTCTTTGCGCTGATAGCTTTGGAGAAATATTCTGACGGTGGTGAGAGTGCAGCACGATTGTCTCCTTGGCGCAATTTGCTAGTGCGATCGGCGGTTAACCGCAAGTTTGGAGGTTCGAGCCCACCCGGGAACGGTGTGTCGCTTTTTTTGCGCTGATAGCTTTGGAGAAAAGTTCTGACGGTGGTGAGAGTGCTGCACTACTGTCTCCGTGGCGCAACTGACAAGCGCGTCCGGCTGTTAACCGAAATTTTGGAGGTTCGAGCCCTCGCGAGAGCGGTGTGTCGCATTTTGTTTCTTTGCACTGATAGCTTTGGTGAAATGTTCTGACGGAGGTGAGAGTGAGCACGGCTGTCTCCGTGGCGCAATCGGCTAGCGCGATCGGCCATTAACCAAAAAGAAGGCGGTTTTAACCCTCCCGGGAGCGATATGTCGCCTTTTTTTCTTTCTGCTGATAGCCTTGGAGAAATAACCTGACGGTGGTTAGATTTCCTCAAGACTTTCTCCGCGGCGCAATTGGCTAGCGCGATCGGCTGTTAACCGAAGGGTTGGAGGTTCGAGCCCTCCCGGGAGTGGTGTGTCGCTTTTTTTCTTTGCGCTGATAGCCTTGGAGAAATAATCTGACGGTGGTGAGAGTGCCTCACGACTTTCTCCGTGGCGCACTTGGCTAGCGTGATCGGCTGTTAACCGAAAGGTTGGAGGTTCGAGCCCTCCCTGGAGTGGTGGGTCGCTTTTTTCTTTGCGCTGATACCTTTTGAGAATTGTTCTGACGGAGGTGAGGGTGGAGCACGGCTGTCTCCGTGGCGAAATTAGCTAGCGCGTTCGGCCGTTAACCAAAAAGATGGAGGTTTGAGCCCTCCCGGGAGCGGTGTGTCACTTTTTTTTCTTCGCGCCGATAGCTTTGGAGAAATGTTCTGACGGAGTTGAGAGTGCTGCACTACTGCCTGCGTGGCGCAATCATCTAGCGCATTCGGCTTTTAACCGAAAGGCTGGAGATTCAAGCCCTCCCGGGAGCGGTTTGTTCCTTTCTTCTTCTATAAGCTGACAGCTTTGGAGAAATATTCTGACGGTGGTGAGAGTGCAGCACGATCGTCTCCGTGGCGCAATTAGCTAGTGCGATCGGCTGTTAACTGAAAGGTTGGAGATTTGAGCCCACCCGGGAACGGTGTGTCGCTTTTTTTTGCGCTGATAGCTTTGGAGAAAAGTTCTGACGGTGGTGAGAGTGCTGCACTACTGTCTCCGTGGCGCAACTGACAAGCGCGTTCGTCTGTTAACCGAAATTTTGGAGGTTCGAGCCCTCGCGAGAGCGGTGTGTCGCATTTTGTTTCTTTGCACTGATAGCTTTGGTGAAATGTTCTGACGGAGGTGAGAGTGAGCACGGCTGTCTCCGTGGCGCAATCGGCTAGCGCATTCGGCTTTTAACCGAAAGGCTGGAGGTTCAAGCCCTCCCGGGAGCGGTTTGTTCCTTTCTTCTTCTATAAGCTGATAGCTTTGGAGAAATATTCTGACGGTGGTGAGAGTGCAGCACGATCGTCTCCGTGGCGCAATTAGCTAGTGCGATCGGCTGTTAACTGAAAGGTTGGAGGTTCGAGCCCACCCGGGGGCGGTGTGTCGCTTTTTTTTCTTTGCGCTGATAGCCTTGGAGAAATAATCTGACGGTGATGAGAGTGCCTCACGACTTTCTCCGTGGCGCACTTGGCTAGCGTGATCGGCTGTTAACCGAAAGGTTGGAGGTTCGAGCCCTCCCTGGAGTGGTGTGTCGCTTTTTTCTTTGCGCTGATACCTTTTGAGAATTGTTCTGACGGAGGTGAGGGTGGAGCACGGCTGTCTCCGTGGCGAAATTAGCTAGCGCGTTCGGCCGTTAACCAAAAAGATGGAGGTTTGAGCCCTCCCGAAAGCGGTGTGTACCTTTTTTTTTCTTCGCGCCAATAGATTTGGAGAAATGTTCTGACGGAGGTGAGAGTGCTGCACTACTGTCTGCGTGGCGCAATCAGCTAGCGCATTCGGCTTTTAACCGAAAGGCTGGAGGTTCAAGCCCTCCCGGGAGCGGTTTGTCCCTTTTTTCTTCTTTAAGCTGATAGCTTTGGAGAAATATTCTGACGGTGGTGAGAGTGCAGCACGATCGTCTCCGTGGAGCAATTAGCTAGTGCGATCGGCTGTTAACTGAAAGGTTGGAGGTTCGAGCCCACCCGGGGGCGGTGTGTCGCTTTTTTTCTTTGTGCTGATAGCTTTGGAGAAATGTTCTGACGGTGGTGAGAGTGGAGCACGACTGTCGCCGTGGCGCAATGGGCTAGCGCGTTTGGCCGTTAACCGAAAGGTTGGAGGTTTGAGCCCACACGAAGGCGGTGTGTCGCTTTTTTTGCGCTGATAGCTTTGGAGAAATGTTTTGATGGTGGTGAGAGGGCTGCACTACTGTCTCCGTTGCGCAACTGACTAGCGCGTTCGCCTGTTAACCGGAAAGTTGGAGGTTGGAGCCCTTCAGAAGCGGGGTGTCGCTTTTTTCTTCCTTGCGCTGAAAGGTTTGCAGAAATGTTCTGACGGTGGTGAGAGTGGAGCACGACTGTCTCCATCGTCCAATTGGCTAGTGCGTTCGGCTGTTAACCGAAAGGTGGAAGGTTCGAGCCCTTCCAGGAGTGGTGTGTCACTTTTTTTTTCTTCGCGCCGATAGCTTTCGAGAAATAACCTGACGGTGGTTAGAGTGCCTCACGACTTTCTCCGTGGCGCAATAGCCTAGCGCGTTTGGCTGTTAACCGAAAAGTTGGAGGTTTGAGCCCTCCCGGGAGCGGTGAGTCTCTTTTTTTTCTTTGCGCTGATAGCTTTGGAGAAATGTTTTGACAGTGGTGAGAGTGGAAAACGGCTGTTTCCGTGGCGCAATTGGCTAGCGCGATCGGCTTTTACCCGAGAGATTGGATGCTCGAGCCCTCCCGGGAGCGGTGTGTCGCTATTATTTCTTTGCGCTGATAGCTTTGGAGAAATGTTCTGACGGTGGTGAGAGTGGAGAACGGCTGTCTCCGTGGCGCAATTGGCTAGCGCGTTCGGATGTTAACCGAAAGGTTGGAGTTTCGAGCCCTCCCGGAAGCGGTGCGTTGCTGTTATTTCTTTGCGCTGATAGCTTTGGAGAAATGTTCTGACGGTGGTGTGAGTGGAGAACGGCTGCCTCCGTGGCGGAATTGGCTAGCGCGCTCGGCCGTTAACCAAAAGGACGGAGGTTCGAGCCTTCCCGGGAGCGGTGTGTCGCCTGTTTTTTTTTCTTTGCGCTGATAGCCTTGGAGAAATAATCTGACGGTTGCGAGAGTGCCTAACGACTTTCTCCGTGGCGCAATTGGCTAGCGCGTTCGGCTGTTAACCGAAAGGTTGGAGGCTCGAGCCCTCCCGGGAGCGGTGTGTCGCATTTTTTTCTTTGCGCTGATAGCTTTGGAGAAATGTTCTGACGGTGGTGAGAATGAAGCACGACTGTCTCCGTGGCGCAATCCTAGCGCGTTCGGCCGTTAACCGAAAAGTTGGAGGTTTGAGCCATCCAGGGAGCGGTGTGTCGCATTTTTTTTCTTTGCGCTGATAGCTTTAGAGGAATGTTCTGACGGTGGTGAGAGTGAAGAACGACTGTCTCCGTGGCCCAATCCTAGCGCGTTCGGCCGTTAACCGAAAGGTTGGAGGTTAGAGCCGTCCCGGGAGCGGTGTGTCGCTTTTTTTTTTCTTTCCGCTGATAGCATTGGGGGAATGTTCTGATGGTGGTGAGATTGGAGCACGACTGTCTCCGTGGCGCAATTGGCTAGAGCAATTGGCTGTTAACCGCAAGTTTGGAGGTTTGAGCCCACCCAGGGGCGGTGTGCCGCTTTTTTTGCGCTGATAGCTTTGGAAAAATGTTCTGACGGTGGTGAGAGTGCTGCACTACTGTCTCCGTGCGCAACTGACTAGCGCGTTCGGCTGTTATCCGAAAGGTTGCATGTTCGAGCCCTCCCGGGAGCAGTGTGTCGTTTTTTTTTCTTTTTTGCCCTGATAGGTTTGGAGAAATGTTCTGATGGTGGTGAGAGTGCTGCACTACTGTCTCCGTGGCGCAATTGGCTCGCGCGTTCGTCTGTTAACCGAAAGGCTAGAGGTTCGATCTCTCCCGGGAGCGGTTTGTCACTTTTATTTTTCTTCGCGCTGATAGCTTTGAAGAAATGCTCTGACGGGATGAGAGTGCTGCACTACTGTCTCCGTGGCGTAATTGGCTAGCGCGTTCGGCTGTTAACCGATAGGCTGGAGGTTCGAGCCCTCCCGAGAGTGGTTTGTCGCTTTTTTCTTTTTTGCGCTGATAGCTTTGGAGAAATGTTCTGACGGAGGTGAGTGAGCTGCACTACTGTCTCCCTGGCGCAATTGGCTAGCGCGTTCGGCTGTTAACCGAAGGCTGGAGGTTCGAGCTCTCCCGGGAGCGGTTTGTCGCTTTTTTTTTTTGCGCTTAGAGCTTTGGAGAAATTTTCAGAAGGTGGTGAGAGTGGAGCAGTACTGTCGTCGTGGCAAAATTTACTAGCGCGTTCGGCTGTTACCTGAAAGATTGGAGGTTCGATCTCTCCCTGGAGTGGTGTGTCGCTTTTTTTTTGCGCTGATAGCTATGGAGAAATGTTCTGACGGTGGTGAGAGTGAAGCACGACTTTCGCCGTGGCACAATGGGCTAGCGCGCTCAGCTGCTAACCACAAGTTTGGAGGTTTGAGCCCATCCGGGAACGGTGTGTCGCTTTTTTTTGCTCTGATAGCTTTGAAGAAATGTTCTGACGGTGGTGAGAGTGCTGCACTACTGTCTCCGTGGGGCAACTGAGAAGCGCGTTCGGCTGTTAACCGAAATTTTGGAGGTTCGAGCCCTCGCGGGAGCAGTGTGTCGCATTTTGTTTCTTTGCACTGATAGCTTTGGTGAAATGTTCTGACGGAGGTGAGAGTGGAGCACGGCTGTCTCCGTGGCGCAATCGGCTTGCGCGTTCGGCCGTTAACCAAAAGGATGGGGGTTTTAACCCTCCCTGGAGCGGTATGTCGCCTTTTTTTTTTGCGCTGATAGCCTTGGAGAAATATCCTGATGGTGGTTAGAGTGCCTCACGACTTTCTCATTGGCGCAATTTGCTAGCGCGATCGGCTGTTAACCGAAGTGTTGGAAGTTCGAGCCCTCCCGGGAGTGGTGTGTCGCTTTTTTTCTTTGCGCTGATAGCCTTGGAGAAATAATCTGACGGTGGTGAGAGTGCCTCACGACTTTCTCCGTGGCGCAATTGGCTAGCGCGATCGGCTGTTAACCGAAAGGTTGGAGGTTCGAGCCCTCCCTGGAGTGGTGTGTCGCTTTTTTTCTTTGCGCTGATACCTTTTGAGAATTGTTCTGACGGAGGTGAGAGTGGAGCACGGCTGTCTCCGTGGCGAAATTAGCTAGCGCGTTCGGCCGTTAACAAAAAAGATGGAGGTTCGAGCCCTCCCGGGAGCGGTGTGTCCCTTTTTTTTCTTCGCGCCGATAGCTTTGGAGAAATGTTCTGACGGAGGTGAGAGTGCTGCACTACTGTCTGCGTGGCGCAATCAGCTAGCGCATTCGGCTTTTAACCGAAAGGTTGGAGGTTCGAGCCCACCGGGGGGCGGTGTGTCGCTTTTTTTTCTTTGTGCTGATAGCTTTGCACAAATGTTCTGACGGTGGTGAGAGTAGAGCACGACTGTCGCCGTGGCGCAATGGGCTAGCGCGTTCGGCTGTTAACCGAAAGGTTGGAGGTTTGAGCCCACACGAAGGTGGTGTGTCACTTTTTTTGCGCTGATAGCTTTGGAGAAATGTTTTGATGGTGGTGAGAGGGCTGCTCTACTGTCTCCGTGGCGCAACTGACTAGCGCGTTCGCCTGTTAACCGGAAGGTTGGAGGTTGGAGCCCTTCAGAAGCGGGGTGTCGCTTTTTTCTTCGTTGCGCTGATAGGTTTGCAGAAATGTTCTGACGGTGGTAGAAGTGGAGCACGACTGTCTCCGTGGCCCAACGGGCTCGTGCGTTCGGCTGTTAACCGCAAGTTTAGAGGTTTGAACCCACCCGGGGGCTGTCTGCCGCTTTTTTTGCGCTGATAGCTTTGGAGAAATGTTCTGACGAAGGTGAGAGTGGTGCACTACTGTCTCCGTGGCGCAACTGACTAGCGCATTCGGCTGTTAACCGAAAGGTTGGAGGTTTGAGGCCAAGCGGGGGCGCTGTGTCGCTTTTTTTCTTTGCGCTGTTAGCTATGGAGAAATGTTCTGACGCTGGTGAGAGGGGAGCACGACTGTCGCCGTGGCGCAATGGGCTAGCCTATTCGGCTCTTAACCGAGAGTTTGGAGGTTTGAGCCCACCCGGGGGCGGTGTGTCGCTTTTTTTGCGCTGATAGCTTTAGAGAAATGTTTTGACGGTGGTGAGAGTGGACAACGGCTGTGTCCGTGGCGCAATTGGCTAGCGCGATCGGCTTTTACCCGAAAGATTGGAGGTTCGAGCTCTCCCGGCATTGGTTCGTCGCTTTTTTCTTCTTTGCACTGATAGCTTTTGAGAATTGTTCTGACGGAGGTGAGAGTGGAGCACAGCTGTCTCCGTGGCGCAATTGGCTAGCGCGATCGGCTGTTAACCGAAAGGTTGGAGGCTCGAGCCCTCCCGGGAGCGGTGTGTCGCATTTTTTTCTTTGCGCTGATAGCTTTCGAGAAATGTTCTGACGGTGGTGAGAGTGCAGCACGACTGTCCAGGGGCACAATAGCCTAGCGCGTTTGGCTGTTAACCGAAACGTTTGAGGTTTGAGCCGTCCCGGGAGCGGTGTGTCGCTTTTTTTCTTTCCGCTGATAGCATTGGGGAAATGTTCTGATGGTGGTGAGATTGGAGCACGACTGTCTCCGTGGCGCAATTGGCTAGAGCATTTGGCTGTTAACCGCAAGTTTGGAGGTTTGAGCCCACCCGGGGGCGGTGTGCCGCTTTTTTTGCACTGATAGCTTTTGAAAAATGTTCTGACGGTGGTGAGAGTGCTGCACTACTGTCTCCGTGCGCAACTGACTAGCGCGTTCGGCTGTTATCCGAAAGGTTGCATGTTCGAGCCCTCCCGGGAGCAGTGTGTCGTTTTTTTTTCTTTTTTGCCCTGATAGGTTTGGAGAAATGTTCTGATGGTGGTGAGAGTGCTGCACTACTGTCTCCGTGGCGCAATTGGCTCGCGCGTTCGTCTGTTAACCGAAAGGCTAGAGGTTCGATCTCTCCCGAGAGTGGTTTGTCGCTTTTTTCTTTTTTGCGCTGATAGCTTTGGAGAAATGTTTTGACGGAGGTGAGTGAGCTGCACTACTGTCTCCCTGGCGCAATTGGCTAGCGCGTTCGGCTGTTAACCGAAAGGCTGGAGGTTCGAGCTCTCCCGGGAGCGGTTTGTCGCTTTTTTCTTCTTTGCGCTTATAGCTTTGGAGAAATTTTCTGAAGGTGGTGAGAGTGGAGCAGTACTGTCGTCGTGGCAAAATTGACTAGCGCGTTCGGCTGTTAACTGAAAGATTGGAGGTTCGATCTCTCCCTAGAGCGGTGTGTCGCTTTTTTTGCGCTGATAGCTATGGAGAAATGTTCTGACGGTGGTGTGAGTGAAGCACGACTTTCGCCGTGGCGCAATGGGCTAGCGCGCTCGGCTGCTAACCACAAGTTTGGAGGTTTGAGCCCACCCGGGAATGGTGTGTCGCTTTTTTTTTGCGCTGATAGCTTTGGAAAAATGTTCTGACGGTGGTGAGAGTGCTGCACTACTGTCTCCGTGGGGCAACTAAGAGCGCGTTCGGCTGTTAACCGAAATTTTGGAGGTTCGAGCCCTCGCGGGAGCAGTGTGTCGCATTTTGTTTCTTTGCACTGATAGCTTTGGGGAAATGTTCTGACGGAGGTGAGTGTGGAGCACGGCTGTCTCCGTGGCGCAATCGGCTTGCGCGTTCGGCCGTTAACCAAAAGGATGGGGGTTTTAACCCTCCTGGGAGCGGTATGTCGCCTTTTTTTTCTTTGCGCTGATAGCCTTGGAGAAATATCCTGACGGTGGTTAGAGTGCCTCACGACTTTCTCCGTGGCGCAATTTGCTAGCGCGATCGGCTGTTAACCGAAGGGTTGGAGGTTCGAGCCCTCCCGGGAGTGGTGTGTCGCTTTTTTTCTTTGCGCTGATAGCCTTGGAGAAATAATCTGACGGTGGTGAGAGTGCCTCACAACTTTCTCCGTGGCGCAATTGGCTAGCGCGATCGGCTGTTAACCGAAAGGTTGGAGGTTCGAGCCCTCCCTGGAGTGGTGTGTCGCTTTTTTTCTTTGCGCTGATACCTTTTGAGAATTGTTCTGACGGAGGTGAGAGTGGAGCACGGCTCTCTCCGTGGCGAAATTAGCTAGCGCGTTCGGCCGTTAACCAAAAAGATGGAGGTTCGGGCCCTCCCGGGAGCGGTGTGTCCCTTTTTTTTTCTTCGCGCCGATAGCTTTGGAGAAATGTTCTGACGGAGGTGAGAGTGCTGCACTACTGTCTGCGTGGCGCAATCAGCTAGCGCATTTGGCTTTTAACCGAAAGGTTGGAGGTTCGAGCCCACCCAGGGGCGGTGTGTCGCTTTTTTTTTCTTTGTGCTGATAGCTTTGCAGAAATGTTCTGACGGTGGTGAGAGTGGAGCACGACTGTCGCCATGGCGCAATGGGCTAGCGCGTTCGGCTGTTAACCGAAAGGTTGGAGGTTTGAGCCCACACGAAGATGGTGTGTCGCTTTTTTTGCGCTGATAGCTTTGGAGAAATGTTTTGATGGTGGTGAGAGGGCTGCTCTACTGTCTCCGTGGCGCAACTGACTAGCGCGTTCGCCTGTTAACCGGAAGGTATGAGGTTGGAGCCCTACAGAAGCGTGGTGTCGCTTTTTTCTTCGTTGCGCTGATAGGTTTGCAGAAATGTTCTGACGGTGGTAGGAGTGGAGCACGACTGTCTCCGTGGCCCAACGGGCTAGTGCGTTCGGCTGTTAACCGCAAGTTTGGAGGTTTGAGCCCACCCGGGGGCGGTCTGCCGCTTTTTTTGCGCTGATAGCTTTGGAGAAATGTTCTGACGTTGGTGAGAGTGCTGTAGTACTGTCTGCGTGGCGCAACTGACTAGCGCGTTCGGCTGTTGACCGAAAGGTTGAAGGTTTGAGCCCACCCGGGGGCGGTGTGTCGCTTTTTTTGTGCTGATAGCTTTGGAGAAATGTTCTGACGAAGGTGAGAGTGGTGCACTACTGTCTCTGTGGCGCAAATGACTAGCGCATTCAGCTGTTAACCGAAAGGTTGGAGGTTTGAGGCCAAGCGGGGGCGCTGTGTCGCTTTTTTTCTTTGCGCTGATAGCTATGGAGAAATGTTCTGACGCTGGTGAGAGGGGAGCACGACTGTCGCCGTGGCGCAATGGGCTAGCCCATTCGGCTCTTAACCGAGAGTTTGGAGGTTTGAGCCCACCCGGGGGTGGTGTGTCGCTTTTTTTTGCGCTGATAGCTTTAGAGAAATGTTTTGACGGTGGTGAGAGTGGACAACGGCTGTGTCCGTGGCGCAATTGGCTAGCGCGATCGGCTTTTACCCGAAAGATTGAAGGTTCGAGCTCTCCCGGCAGCGGTTTGTCGCTTTTTTCTTCTTTGCACTGATAGCTTTTGAGAATTGTTCTGACGAAGGTGAGAGTGGAGCACAGCTGTCTCCGTGGCGCAATTGGCTAGCGCGATCGGCTGTTAACCGAAAGGTGGGAGGTTCGAGCCCTTCCAGGAGTGGTGTGTCACTTTTTTTTTCGCGCCGATAGCTTTCGAGAAATGTTCTGACGGTGGTGAGAGTGCAGCACGACTGTCCAGTGGCGCAATAGCCTAGCGCGTTTGGCTGTTAACCGAAAAGTTGGAGGTTTGAGCCGTCCCGGGAGCGGTGTGTCGCTTTTTTTCTTTTCGCTGATAGCATTGGGAAAATGTTCTGATGCTGGTGAGATTGGAGCACGACTGTCTCCGTGGCGCAATTGGCTAGAGCATTTGGCTGTTAACCGCAAGTTTGGAGGTTTGAGCCCATCCGGGGGCGGTGTTTCGCTTTTTTTTGCGCTGATAGCTTTGGAAAAATGTTCTGACGGTGGTGAGAGTGCTGCACTACAGTCTCCGTGGCGCAACTGACTAGCGCGTTCGGCTGTTACCCGAAAGGTTGGATGTTCGAGCCCTCCCGGGAGCAGTGTGTCGTTTTTTTTCCTTTTTGCCCTGATAGGTTTGGAGAAATGTTCTGACGGTGGTGAGAGTGCTGCACTACTGTCTCTGTGGCGCAACTGACTAGCGCGTTCGGCTGTTAACCGAAAGGTTGGAGGTTCGAGCCCTCCCGGGAGCGGTGTATTGCTTTTTCTTTTTTGCGCTGATAGGTTTGGAGAAATGTTCTGACAGTGGTGAGAGTGCTGCACAACTGTCTCTGTGGCGCAATTGGCTAGCGCAATCAGCTGTTAAGCGCAAGTTTGGAGGTTTGAGCCAACCCGGGGGCGGTGTGTTGCTTTTTTTGCGCTGATAGCTTTGGAGAAATGTTCTGACGGTGGTGAGAGTGCTGCACTACTGTGTCCGTGGAGAAACTGACAAGCGCGTTCGGCTGTTAACCGAAAGGTTGGAGGTTGGAGCCCACCCGCTGGCGGTGTGTCACTTTTTTTTTCTTTTAGCTGATAGCTTTGGAGAAATGTTCTGAAGGTGGTGAGAGCGGAGCAGTACTATCTCCGTGGCAAAGTTGACTAGCGCGTTCGGCTGTCACCCGAAAGATAGGAGGTTCTAGTTCTCCCGGCAGCGGTGTGTCACTTTTTTTCTTTGCGCTGATACCTTTGAATAAATGTTCTGATGGTGGTGAGAGTGCAGCATGACTGCCTCCGTGGCGCAATGGGCTTGCGCGTTTGGCTGTTAACCGAAAGGTTGGAGGCACCGAGCCCTCCCGAGAGTGGTGTGTCGCTTTTTTTCTTTGAGCTGATAGCTCTGGAGAAATTTTTTGAAGGTGGTGAGAGTGGAGCAGTACTGTCTCCGTTGCAAAATTGACTAGCGCGTTCGGCTGTTACCCGAAAGATTGGAGGTTCGATCTCTCCCTGGAGCGGTGTGTCGCTTTTTTTCTTTGCGCTGATAGCTATGCAGAAATGTTCTGACGGTGGTCAGAGTGGAGCACGACTTTCGCCGTGGAGCAATGGGCTAGCGCGTTCGGCTGTTAACCGCAAGTTTGGAGGTTTGAGCCCACCCGGGAACGGTATGTCGCTTTTTTTGCGCTGATAGCTTTGGAGAAATGTTCTGACGGTGGTGAGAGTGCTGCACTACTGTCTCCGTGGCGCAACTGACAAGCACGTTCGGCTGTTAACCGAAAGGTTGGAGGTACGAGCCCTCCCGGGAGCGGTGTGTCGCTTATTTTCTTTGCGCTGATAGCCTTGGAGAAATAATCTGACGGTGGTGAGAGTGCCTCACGACTTTTTCCGTGGCGCAATTGACTAGCGCGATCGGCTGTTAACCGAAAGGTTGGAGGGTCGAACCCTACCGGGAAGGGTGTGTCGCTTTTTTCTTTGCGCTGATAGCCTTGGAGAAATAATCGGACGGTGGTGAGAGTGCCTCACGACTTTCTCCGTGGCGCAATTGGCTAGCGTGATCGGCTGTAAACCGAAAGGTTGGAGGTACGAGCCCTCCCTGGAATGGTGTGTCGCTTTTTTTCTTTGCGCTGATACCTTTTGAGAATTGTTCTGACGGAGGTGAGAGTGGAGCACGGCTGTCTCCGTGGCGAAATTAGCTAGCGCGTTCGGCCGTTAACCAAAAGGATGGAGGTTCGAGCCCTCCCGGTAGCGGTGTGTCACCTTTTTTTTGCGCTGATTGCCTTGGAGATATAATCTGACGGTAGTAAGAGTGCCTCACGACTTTCTCCGTGGCGCAATTGGCTAGCGCGATCGGCTGTTAACCGAAAGGTTGGAGGTTCGAGCCCTCCCGGGAGCGGTGTGTCACTTTTTTTTTCTTCGCGCCGATAGCTTTGGAGAAATGTTCTGACGGTGGTGAGAGTGCAGCACGACTGCCTTCGTGGCGCAATTAGCTAGTGCGATCGGCTGTTAACCGAAAGGTTGGAGGTTCGAGCCCACCCGGGGCGGTGTGTCGCTTTTTTCTCTTTGCGCTGATAGCTTTAAAGAAATGTTCGGATGGTGGTGAGAGTGCCTCACGACTTTCTCCGTGGCGCAATTGGCTAACGCGATCAGCTGTGTTCCGATAAGTTGGAAGTTCGAGCCCTCCCGGGAGGGGTGTGTCCCTTTTTTTTCTTCGCGCCGATAGCTTTGGAGAAATGTTCTGATGGAGGTGATTGTGCTACACTACTGTCTCCGTGGCGCAATTGGCTAGTGCGTTCGGCTGTTAACCGAAAGGCTGGAGGTTCGAGCTCTCCCGGGAGCGGTTTGTCGCTTCTTTCTTCTTTGCGCCGATAGCTTTGGAGAAATGTTCTGACGGAGGTGAGATTGCTGCACAACTGTCTGCGTGGCGCAATCAGCTAGCGCGTTCGGTTGTTACCTGAAAGATTGGAGGTTCGATCTCTCCCTGGAGCGGTGTGTCGCTTTTTTTCTTTGCGCTGATAGCTATGGAGAAATGTTCTGACGGTGGTGAGAGTGAATCACGATTTTCGCCGTGGCGCAATGGGCTAGCGCGTTCGGCTGTTAGCCGCAAGTTTGGAGGTTTGAGCCTACCCGGGAACAGTGTGTCGCTTTTTTTTGCGCTGAGAGCTTTAGCAAAATGTTCTGACGGTGGTGAGAGTGCTGCACTACCGTCTCCGTGATGCAACTGACAAGCGAGTTCGGCTGTTAAACGAAATTTTGGAGGTTCGAGCCCTCGCGGGAGCTGTGTGTCGCTTTTATTTCTTTGAGCTGATAGCTTTGGAGAAATCTTCTGACGGTGGTGAGAGTGGAGAACGTCAGTCTCCGTGGTGAATTTGGCTAGCGTGATCGGATGTTAACCGAAAGGTTGGAGCTTCGAGCCCTCCCGGAAGAGGTGCGTCGCTTTTATTACTTTGCGCTGATAGCTTTGGAGAAATGTTCTGACGGTGGTGTGAGTGGATAACGGCTGTCTCCGTGGCGGAATTGGCTAGTGCGTTCGGCTGTTAACTGAAAGGTTGGAGGCTCGAGCCCTTCCGGGAGCGGTGTGTCGCATTTTTTTTCTTTGCGCTGATAGCTTTGGAGAAATGTTCTGTCGGTGGTGAGAATGAAGCACGACTGTCTCCGTGGCGCAATCCTAGCGCGTTCGGCCGTTAACCGAAAAGTTGGAGGTTCGAGCCGTCCCGGGAGCGGTGTGTCGCCTTTTTTTTTCTTTGCGCTGATAGCCTTGGAGAAATATTCTGACGGTGGTGAGAGTGCCTCACAACTTTCTCCGTGGCGCAATTGGCTAGCGCGATCGGCTGTTAACCTAAAGGTTGGAGGTTCGAGCCCTCCCGGGAGCGGTGTGTCACTTTTTTTCTCTTCGCGCCGATAGCTTTGGAGAAATGCTCTGACGGAGGTGAGAGTGCTGCACTACTGTCTCCGTGGCGCAATTGGCTAGCGCGTTCGGCTGTTAACCGATAGGCTGGAGGTTCGAGCCCTCCCGGGAGTGGTTTGTCGCTTTTTTCTTCTTTGCGCTGATAGCTTTCTAGAATTGTTCTGACGGAGGTGAGAGTGGAGCACAGCTGTCTCCTTGGCGAAATTGGCTAGCACGTTCGGCCCTTAACCAAAAGGATGGAAGTTCGAGCCCCCCGGGAGCGGTGTCTCGTCTTTTTTTTTGCGCTGATAGCCTTAGAGAAATAATCTGACGTTGGTGAGAGTGCCTCACGACTTTCTCCGTGGCGCAGTTGGCTAGCGTGATCGGCTGGTAACGGAAAGGTTGGAGGTTCGAGCCCTCCCTGGAGTGGTGTGTCGCTTTTTTTCCTTGTGCTGATAGCTTTCTAGAGTTGTTCTGACGGAGGTGAGAGTGGAGCACAGCTGTCTCCTTGGCGAAATTGGCTAGCGCGTTCGACCGTTAGCCAAAACGATGGAGCTTCGAGCCCTCCCGGGAGTGGTGTGTCACCTTTTTTTTTCTTTGCGCTGATAGCCTTGGAGAAATAATTTGACGGTGGTGAGAGTGCCTCACAACTTTCTCCGTGGCGCAATTGGCTAGCGCGATCGGCTGTTAACCGAAAGGTTGGAGGTTCGAGCCCTCCCGGGAGCGGTGTGTCACTTTTTTTCTCTTCACGCCGATAGCTTTGGAGAAATGCTCTGACGGAGGTGAGAGTGCTGCACTACTGTCTAGGTGGCGCAATTGGCTAGCGCGTTCGGCTGTTAACCGATAGGCTGGAGGTTTGAGCCCACCCGGGGGCGGTGTGTCGTTTTTTTTCTTTGTGCTGATAGCTTTGGAGAAATGTTCTAAAGGTGGTTAGAGTGGAGCAGTACTGTCTTCGTGGCAGAATTGACTAGCGCGTTCGGCTGTTACCCGAAAGGTTGGAGGTTGGAGCCCTCCCGGGAGCGGTTTGTCGTTTTTTCTTCTTTGCGCTGATGGCTTTTGAGAATTATTTTGACGGTGGTGAGAGCGGAGCACGACTGTCTCCGTGGCGCAATGGGCTAGTGCGTTCGGCTGTTAACCGAAAGGTTGGAGGTTTGAGCCCACCCGGGGGCGGTGTGTCGCTTTTTGTCTTTGCGCTGATAGCTATGGAAAAATGTTCTGACGGAGGTGAGAGTGGAGCACGGCTGTCTCCGTGGCGCAAACGGCTAGCATGTTCGGCCGTTAACCAAAAGGATGGAGGTTCGAGCCCTCCCGGGAGCGGTGTGTCGCCTGTTTTTTTTTTCTTTGCGCTGATAGCCTTGGAGAAATATTCTGAGGGTGGTCAGAGTGCCTCACGACTTTCTCCGTGGCGCAATTGGCTAGCGCGATCGGCTCTTAATCGAAAGGATGGAGGTTCGAGCCCTCCCGGGAGCGGTGTGTCACTTTTTTTTCTTCGCGCCGATAGCTTTGGAGATATGTTCTGACGGAGGTGAGAGTGCTGCACTACTGTCTGCGTGGCGCAATCAGCTAGCGCGTTCGGCTGTTAAACGAAAGGCTGGAGGTTCAAGCCCTCCCGGGAGCGATTTGTCGCTTTTTTTTTCTTTGCGCTGATAGCTTTGATAAATATTCTGACGGTGGTGAGAGTGCAGCACGGTCGTCTCCGTGGCGCAATTACCTCGTGCGATCGGCTGTTAACCGAAAGGTTGGAGGTTCGAGCCCACCCGGGGGCGGTGTGTCGCTTTTTTTCTTTGCGCTGATAGCTTTAAAGAAATGTTCGGATGGTGGTGAAAGTGCCTCAAGACTTTCTCCGTGGCGCAATTGGCTAGCGCGATCGGCTGTTAACCGAAAGGATGGAGGTTCGAGCCCTCCCGGGAGTGGTGTGTCACTTTTTTTTTCTTCGCGCCGATAGCTTTGGAGAAATGTTCTGACGGTGGTGAGAGTCGAGCACGACTGTCTCCGTGGCGCAATGGGCTAGTGCGTTCGGCTGTTAACCGAAAGGTTGGAGTTTTGAGCCCACCCGGGGGCGGCGTGTCGCTATTTTTCTTTGCGCTGATAGCTATGGAGAAATGTTCTGACGGAGGTGAGAGTGGAGCACGACTGTCACCGTGGTGCAATGGGCTAGCGCGTTCGGCTGTTAACCGCAAGTTTGTAGGTTTGAGCCGACCCGGGGCGGTGTGTCGCTTTTTTTGCGCTGATAGCATTGGAGAGATGTTCTGACGGTGGTGAGAATGCTGCACTACTGTCTCCGTGGCGCAACTGACTAGCGCGTTCGGCTGTTAACCGAAAGTTTTGAGGTTTGAGCCCTCCCGGGAGCGGTGTGTCGCTTTTTTCTTCTTTGCGCTGATAGCTTTGATGAAATGTTCTGATAGTGGTGCGAGTGCAGCACGACTGTCTCCGTGGCGCAATTGGCTAGCGGGTTCGGCTGTTAATCGAAATTTTGGAGGTTCGAGCCCTCGCGGGAGCGGTGTGTCGTATTTTGTTTCTTTGCGGTGATAGCCTTGGAGAAATATTCTGACGGTGGTGAGAGTGCCTCACGACTTTCTCCGTGGCGAAATCGGCTAGCGCGTTTGGCCGTTCATCAAAAGGATGGAGGCTCGAGCGCTCCCGGGAGTGGTGTGTCACTTTTTTTAGGGACGAAGCTCCTTAGGGCGTGGGCTGTGCGTCCCCTGTAGCCTGTATGTAGCCACCTCTAGTTTAGTTCTTGCAGTGTTCACTAGATGGCGGTACCTTCCCCTGCATGTAGCCACCTCTAGTTTAGTTCTCGGAGTGTTTACTAGATGGTGGTACTTGTAGCTGATGATGAAAAGATGCAAGATGTTATAAACTAGAAAGCGGTACTTGTAGCTGATGAAAGACGCGAGATCTTATAAAATAGGAATGATGTCACATATGGCGCGTGTCATTGGTTGAAGGCAATCGTTCGATTTAGTGCGGCGACGTATGCTAGGGGGAACCATGTAATAAAATCGAGTGGGCAAAATGTACAGAGGATTCATGGTTTACCAGATTTACCTCCGGAGTTTCGCCCACTCATCATCATTCACTTCGTGGATATCTCGGAATTTTTCTTTGTGCTGATAGCTTTGGAGAAATGTTCTGAAGGTGGTGAGAGTGGAGCAATACTGTCTCCGCGGCAAAATTGACTAGCGCGTTCGGCTGTTACCCGAAAGATTGGAGGTTCGATCTCTCCCTGGAGCGGTGTGTCGCTTTTTTTCTTTGCGCTGATAGCTTTGAAGAAATGTTCTGACGGTGGTGAGAAGGAGCACGACTGTCTCTGTGGCGGAATGGGCTAGTGCGTTCGGCTGTTAACCGCAACTTTGGAGGTTTGAGCCCACCCGGGGGCGGTGTGTCGCTTTTTTTGCGCTGATAGCTTTGGAGAAATGTTCTGACGTTAGTGAGAGTGCTGCACTACTGTCTCCGTGGCGCAACTGACTAGCGCGTTCAGCTGTTAACCGAAAGGTTGGAGGTTTGAGCCCACCCGGGGGCGGTGTGTCCCTTTTTTTTTTGCTCTAATAGCTTTGAAGAAATTTTCTGACGAAGGTAAGAGTGGTGCACTACTGTCTCCGTGGCGGAACTGACTAGCGCGTTTGGCTGTTAACCAAAAGGTCTGAGGTTTGAGGCCACCCGTGGGCGTTGTGTCGCTTTTTTTCTTTGCGCTGATAGCTATGGAGAAATGTTCTGACGGTGGTGAGAGTGGAGCACGACTGTCGCAGTGGCGCAATGGGCTAGCCCGTTCGGCTGTTAACCGAGAGTTTGGAGGTTTGAGCGCACCCGGGGGCGGTGTGTCGCTTTTTTTTGCTCTGATAGCTTTGGAGAAATGTTCTGACGGTGGTGAGAGGGCTGCACTACTGTCTCCGTGGCGCAACTGACTAGTGCGTCCGGCTGTTAACCGTAAGGCTGGAGGTTCAAGCCCTCCCGGGAGTGGTTTGTCGCTTTTTTCTTCTTTGCGCTGATAGCTTTGGAGAAATATTCTGACGGTGGTGAGAGTGCAGCACGATTGTCTCCTTGGCGCAATTAGCTAGTGCGATCGGCGGTTAACCGCAAGTTTGGAGGTTCGAGCCCACCCGGGAACGGTGTGTCGCTTTTTTTGCGCTGATAGCTTTGGAGAAAAGTTCTGACGGTGGTGAGAGTGCTGCACTACTGTCTCCGTGGCGCAACTGACAAGCGCGTTCGGCTGTTAACCGAAATTTTGGAGGTTCGAGCCCTCGCGAGAGCGGTTTGTCGTTTTTTCTTCTTTGCGCTGATGGCTTTTGAGAATTATTTTGACGGTGGTGAGAGTGGAGCACGACTGTCTCCGTGGCGCAATGGGCTAGTGCGTTCGGCTGTTAACCGAAAGGTTGGAGGTTTGAGCCCACCCGGGGGCGGTGTGTCGCTTTTCGTCTTTGCGCTGATAGCTATGGAAAAATGTTCTGACGGAGGTGAGAGTGGAGCACGGCTGTCTCCGTGGCGCAAACGGCTAGCATGTTCGGCCGTTAACCAAAAGGATGGAGGTTCGAGCCCTCCCGGGAGCGGTGTGTCGCCTGTTTTTTTTTTCTTTGCGCTGATAGCCTTGGAGAAATAATCTGAGGGTGGTGAGAGTGCCTCACGACTTTCTCCGTGGCGCAATTGGCTAGCGCGATTGGCTCTTAATCGAAAGGATGGAGGTTCGAGCCCTCCCGGGAGTGGTGTGTCACTTTTTTTTTCTTCGCGCCGATAGCTTTGGAGATATGTTCTGACGGAGGTGAGAGTGCTGCACTACTGTCTGCGTGGCGCAATCAGCTAGCGCGTTCGGCTGTTAAACGAAAGGCTGGAGGTTCAAGCCCTCCCGGGAGCGGTTTGTCGCTTTTTTTTTCTTTGCGCTGATAGCTTTGAGAAATATTCTGACGGTGGTGAGAGTGCAGCACGGTCGTCTCCGTGACGCAATTACCTCGTGCGATCGGCTGTTAACCGAAAGGTTGGAGGTTCGAGCCCACCCGGGGGCGGTGTGTCGCTTTTTTTTCTTTGCGCTGATAGCTTTAAAGAAATGTTCGGATGGTGGTGAAAGTGCCTCAAGACTTTCTCCGTGGCGCAATTGGCTAGCGCGATCGGCTGTTAACCGAAAGGATGGAGGTTCGAGCCCTCCCGGGAGTGGTGTGTCACTGTTTTTTTCTTCGCGCCGATAGCTTTGGAGAAATGTTCTGACGGTGGTGAGAGTCGAGCACGACTGTCTCTGTGGCGCAATGGGCTAGTGCGTTCGGCTGTTAACCGAAAGGTTGGAGTTTTGAGCCCACCCGGGGGTGGCGTGTGGCTATTTTTCTTTGCGCTGATAGCTATGGAGAAATGTTCTGACGGAGGTGAGAGTGGAGCACGACTGTCACCGTGGCGCAATGGGCTAGCGCGTTCGGCTGTTAACTGCAAGTTTGTAGGTTTGAGCCGACCCGGGGCGGTGTGTCGCTTTTTTTGCGCTGATAGCATTGCAAAAATGTTCTGACGGTGGTGAGAGTGCTGCACTACTGTCTCCGTGGCGCAACTGACTAGCGCGTTCGGCTGTTAACCGAAAGTTTTGAGGTTTGAGCCCTCCCGGGAGCGGTGTGTCGCTTTTTTCTTCTTTGCGCTGATAGCTTTGATGAAATGTTCTGATAGTGGTGCGAGTGCAGCACGACTGTCTCCGTGGCGCAATTGGCTAGCGCGTTCGGCTGTTAATCGAAATTTTGGAGGTTCGAGCCCTCGCGGGAGCGGTGTGTCGTATTTTGTTTCTTTGCGGTGATAGCCTTGGAGAAATATTCTGACGGTGGTGAGAGTGCCTCACGACTTTCTCCGTGGCGAAATCGGCTAGCGCGTTCGGCCGTTCATCAAAAGGATGGAGGCTCGAGCGCTCCCGGGAGTGGTGTGTCGCTTTTTTTAGGGGCGAAGCTCCTTAGGGCGTGGGCTGTGCGTCCCCTGTAGCCTGTATGTAGCCACCTCTAGTTTAGTTCTTGCAGTGTTCACTAGATGGCGGTATCTTCCCATGCATGTAGCCACCTATAGTTTAGTTCTTGCAGTGTTCACTAGATGGCGGTACCGTCTCCTGTATGTAGCCACCTCTAGTTTAGTTCTCGTAGTGTTTACTAGATGGTGGTACTTGTAGCTGATGATGAAAAGATGCAAGATGTTATAAACTAGAAAGCGGTACTTGTAGCTGATGAAAGACGCGAGATCTTATAAAATAGGAATGATGTCACATATGGCGCGTGTCATTGGTTGAAGGCAATCGTTCGATTTAGTGCGGCGACGTATGCTAGGGGGAGCCATGTAATAAAATCGAGTGGGCAAAATGTACAGAGGATTCATGGTTTACCAGATTTACCTCCGGAGTTTCGCCCACTCATCATCATTCACTTCGTGGATATGGCGGAATTTTTCTTTGTGCTGATAGCTTTGGAGAAATGTTCTGAAGGTGGTGAGAGTGGAGCAATACTGTCTCCGCGGCAAAATTGACTAGCGCGTTCGGCTGTTACCCGAAAGATTGGAGGTTCGATCTCTCCCTGGAGCGGTGTGTCGCTTTTTTTTCTTTGCGCTGATAGCTTTGAAGAAATGTTCTGACGGTGGTGAGAAGGAGCACGACTGTCTCTGTGGCGGAATGGGCTAGTGCGTTCGGCTGTTAACCGCAACTTTGGAGGTTTGAGCCCACCCGGGGGCGGTGTGTCGCTTTTTTTGCGCTGATAGCTTTGGAGAAATGTTCTGACGTTAGTGAGAGGGCTGCACTACTGTCTCCGTGGCGCAACTGACTAGCGCGTTCAGCTGTTAACCGAAAGGTTGGAGGTTTGAGCCCACCCGGGGGCGGTGTGTCCCTTTTTTTTTTGCTCTGATAGCTTTGAAGAAATTTTCTGACGAAGGTAAGAGTGGTGCACTACTGTCTCCGTGGCGGAACTGACTAGCGCGTTCGGCTGTTAACCAAAAGGCCTGAGGTTTGAGGCCACCCGTGGGCGTTGTGTCGCTTTTTTTCTTTGCGCTGATAGCTATGGAGAAATGTTCTGACGGTGGTGAGAGTGGAGCACGACTGTCGCAGTGGCGCAATGGGCTAGCCCGTTCGGCTGTTAACCGAGAGTTTGGAGGTTTGAGCGCACCCGGGGGCGGTGTGTCGCTTTTTTTGCTCTGATAGCTTTGGAGAAATGTTCTGACGGTGGTGAGAGGGCTGCACTACTGTCTCCGTGGCGCAACTGACTAGTGCGTCCGGCTGTTAACCGTAAGGCTGGAGGTTCAAGCCCTCCCGGGAGTGGTTTGTCGCTTTTTTCTTCTTTGCGCTGATAGCTTTGGAGAAATATTCTGACGGTGGTGAGAGTGCAGCACGATTGTCTCCTTGGCGCAATTTGCTAGTGCGATCGGCGGTTAACCGCAAGTTTGGAGGTTCGAGCCCACCCGGGAACGGTGTGTCGCTTTTTTTGCGCTGATAGCTTTGGAGAAAAGTTCTGACGGTGGTGAGAGTGCTGCACTACTGTCTCCGTGGCGCAACTGACAAGCGCGTTCGGCTGTTAACCGAAATTTTGGAGGTTCGAGCCCTCGCGAGAGCGGTGTGTCGCATTTTGTTTCTTTGCACTGATAGCTTTGGTGAAATGTTCTGACGGAGGTGAGAGTGAGCACGGCTGTCTCCGTGGCGCAATCGGCTAGCGCGATCGGCCATTAACCAAAAAGAAGGCGGTTTTAACCCTCCCGGGAGCGATATGTCGCCTTTTTTTCTTTCTGCTGATAGCCTTGGAGAAATAACCTGACGGTGGTTAGATTTCCTCAAGACTTTCTCCGCGGCGCAATTGGCTAGCGCGATCGGCTGTTAACCGAAGGGTTGGAGGTTCGAGCCCTCCCGGGAGTGGTGTGTCGCTTTTTTTCTTTGCGCTGATAGCCTTGGAGAAATAATCTGACGGTGGTGAGAGTGCCTCACGACTTTCTCCGTGGCGCACTTGGCTAGCGTGATCGGCTGTTAACCGAAAGGTTGGAGGTTCGAGCCCTCCCTGGAGTGGTGGGTAGCTTTTTTCTTTGCGCTGATACCTTTTGAGAATTGTTCTGACGGAGGTGAGGGTGGAGCACGGCTGTCTCCGTGGCGAAATTAGCTAGCGCGTTCGGCCGTTAACCAAAAAGATGGAGGTTTGAGCCCTCCCGGGAGCGGTGTGTCACTTTTTTTTCTTCGCGCCGATAGCTTTGGAGAAATGTTCTGACGGAGTTGAGAGTGCTGCACTACTGCCTGCGTGGCGCAATCATCTAGCGCATTCGGCTTTTAACCGAAAGGCTGGAGATTCAAGCCCTCCCGGGAGCGGTTTGTTCCTTTCTTCTTCTATAAGCTGACAGCTTTGGAGAAATATTCTGACGGTGGTGAGAGTGCAGCACGATCGTCTCCGTGGCGCAATTAGCTAGTGCGATCGGCTGTTAACTGAAAGGTTGGAGGTTCGAGCCCACCCGGGGGCGGTGTGTCGCTTTTTTTCTTTGTGCTGATAGCTTTGGAGAAATGTTCTGACGGTGGTGAGAGTGGAGCACGACTGTCGCCGTGGCGCAATGGGCTAGCGCGTTTGGCTGTTAACCGAAAGGTTGGAGGTTTGAGCCCACACGAAGGCGGTGTGTCGCTTTTTTTGCGCTGATAGCTTTGAAGAAATGTTCTGACGGTGGTGAGATTGGAGCACGACTGTCTCCGTGGCGAAATGGGCTAGCGCGTTCGGCTGTTAACCGAAAGGTTGCAGGTTTGAGCCCACACGAAGGCGCTGTGTCGCTTTTTTTTGCGCTGATAGCTTTGGAGAAATGTTTTGATGGTGGTAGAGGGCTGCACTACTGTCTCCGTGGTGCAACTGACTAGCGCGTTCGACTGTTAACCGAAAGGTTGGAGGTTTGAGGCCACCCGGGGGCGTTGTGTCGCTTTTTTTCTTTGCGCTGATAGCTATGCAGAAATGTTCTGACGGTGGTGAGAGTGGAGCACGACTGTCGCAGTGGCGCAATGGGCTAGCCCGTTCGGCTGTTAACCGAGAGTTTGGAAGTTTGAGCACACCCGGGGGCGGTGTGTCGCTTTTTTTGCTCTGATAGCTTTGGAGAAATGTTCTGACGGTGGTGAGAGTGCTGCACTACTGTCTCCGTGGCGCAACTGACTAGTGCGTCTGGCTGTCAACCGTAAGGCTGGAGGTTCAAGCCCTCCCGGGAGCGGTTTGTCGCTTTTTTCTTCTTTGCGCTGATAGCTTTGGAGAAATATTCTGATGGTGGTGAGAGTGCAGCACGATCGTCTCCTTGGCGCAATTAGCTAGTGCGATCGGCTGTTAACCGCAAGTTTGGAGGTTTGAGCCCACCCGGGAACGGTGTGTCGCTTTTTTTTGCGCTGATAGCTTTGGAGAAAAGTTCTGACGGTGGTGAGAGTGCTGCACTACTGTCTCCGTGGCGCAACTGACAAGCGCGTTCGTCTGTTAACCGAAATTTTGGAGGTTCGAGCCCTCGCGAGAGCGGTGTGTCGCATTTTGTTTCTTTGCACTGATAGCTTTGGTGAAATGTTCTGACGGAGGTGAGAGTGAGCACGGCTGTCTCCGTGGCGCAATCGGCTAGCGCATTCGGCTTTTAACCGAAAGGCTGGAGGTTCAAGCCCTCCCGGGAGCGGTTTGTTCCTTTCTTCTTCTATAAGCTGATAGCTTTGGAGAAATATTCTGACGGTGGTGAGAGTGCAGCACGATCGTCTCCGTGGCGCAATTAGCTAGTGCGATCGGCTGTTAACTGAAAGGTTGGAGGTTCGAGCCCACCCGGGGGCGGTGTGTCGCTTTTTTTCTTTGTGCTGATAGCTTTGGAGAAATGTTCTGACGGTGGTGAGAGTGGAGCACGACTGTCGCCGTGGCGCAATGGGCTAGCGCGTTTGGCTGTTAACCGAAAGGTTGGAGGTTTGAGCCCACACGAAGGCGGTGTGTCGCTTTTTTTGCGCTGATAGCTTTGGAGAAATGTTTTGATGGTGGTGAGAGGGCTGCACTACTGTCTCCGTGGCGCAACTGACTAGCGCATTCGCCTGTTACCCAAAATTTTGGAGGTTCGAGCCCTCGCGGGAGCGGTGTGTCGCATTTTGTTTCTTTGCACTGATAGCTTTGGTGAAATGTTCTGACGGAGGTGAGAGTGAGCACGGCTGTCTCTGTGGCGCAATCGGCTAGCACGTTCGGCCATTAACCAAAAGGATTGGGGTTTTAACCCTCCCGGGAGCGATATGTCGCCTTTTTTTCTTTGTGCTGATAGCCTTGGAGAAATAACCTGACGGTGGTTAGAGTGCCTCACGACTTTCTCTGCGGCGCAATTGGCTAGCGCGATCGGCTGTTAACCGACGGGTTGGAGGTTCGAGCCCTCCCGGGAGTGGTGTGTCGCTTTTTTTCTTTGCGTATAGCCTTGGAGAAATAATCTGACGGTGATGAGAGTGCCTCACGACTTTCTCCGTGGCGCACTTGGCTAGAGTGATCGGCTGTTAACCGAAAGGTTGGAGGTTCGAGCCCTCCCTGGAGTGGTGTGTCGCTTTTTTCTTTGCGCTGATACCTTTTGAGAATTGTTCTGACGGAGGTGAGGGTGGAGCACGGCTGTCTCCGTGGCGAAATTAGCTAGCGCGTTCGGCCGTTAACCAAAAAGATGGAGGTTTGAGCCCTCCCGAAAGCGGTGTGTCACTTTTTTTTTCTTCGCGCCAATAGATTTGGAGAAATGTTCTGACGGAGGTGAGAGTGCTGCACTACTGTCTGCGTGGCGCAATCAGCTAGCGCATTCGGCTTTTAACCGAAAGGCTGGAGGTTCAAGCCCTCCCGGGAGCGGTTTGTCCCTTTTTTCTTCTTTAAGCTGATAGCTTTGGAGAAATATTCTGACGGTGGTGAGAGTGCAGCACGATCGTCTCCGTGGCGCAATTAGCTAGTGCGATCGGCTGTTAACTGAAAGGTTGGAGGTTCGAGCCCACCCGGGGGCGGTGTGTCGCTTTTTTTTCTTTGTGCTGATAGCTTTGGAGAAATATTCTGACGGTGGTGAGAGTGGAGCACGACTGTCGCCGTGGCGCAATGGGCTAGCGCGTTTGGCTGTTAACCGAAAGGTTGGAGGTTTGAGCCCACACGAAGGCGGTGTGTCGCTTTTTTTGCGCTGATAGCTTTGGAGAAATGTTTTGATGGTGGTGAGAGGGCTGCACTACTGTCTCCGTTGCGCAACTGACTAGCGCGTTCGCCTGTTAACCGGAAAGTTGGAGGTTGGAGCCCTTCAGAAGCGGGGTGTCGCTTTTTTCTTCCTTGCGCTGATAGGTTTGCAGAAATGTTCTGACGGTGGTGAGAGTGGAGCACGACTGTGTCCATCGCCCAATTGGCTAGTGCGTTCGGCTGTTAACCGAAAGGTGGGAGGTTCGAGCCCTTCCAGGAGTGGTGTGTCACTTTTTTTTTTCTTCGCGCCGATAGCTTTCGAGAAATAACCTGACGGTGGTTAGAGTGCCTCACGACTTTCTCCGTGGCGCAATAGCCTAGCGCGTTTGGCTGTTAACCGAAAAGTTGGAGGTTTGAGCCCTCCCGGGAGCGGTGAGTCTCTTTTTTTTCTTTGCGCTGATAGCTTTGGAGAAATGTTTTGACAGTGGTGAGAGTGGAAAACGGCTGTTTCCGTGGCGCAATTGGCTAGCGCGATCGGCTTTTACCCGAGAGATTGGATGCTCGAGCCCTCCCGGGAGCGGTGTGTCGCTATTATTTCTTTGCGCTGATAGCTTTGGAGAAATGTTCTGACGGTGGTGAGAGTGGAGAACGGCTGTCTCCGTGGCGCAATTGGCTAGCGCGTTCGGATGTTAACCGAAAGGTTGGAGTTTCGAGCCCTCCCGGAAGCGGTGCGTTGCTTTTATTTCTTTGCGCTGATAGCTTTGGAGAAATGTTCTGACGGTGGTGTGAGTGGAGAACGGCTGCCTCCGTGGCGGAATTGGCTAGCGCGCTCGGCCGTTAACCAAAAGGACGGAGGTTCGAGCCTTCCCGGGAGCGGTGTGTCGCCTGTTTTTTTTCTTTGCACTGATAGCCTTGGAGAAATAATCTGACGGTTGCGAGAGTGCCTAACGACTTTCTCCGTGGCGCAATTGGCTAGCGCGTTCGGCTGTTAACCGAAAGGTTGGAGGCTCGAGCCCTCCCGGGAGCGGTGTGTCGCATTTTTTTCTTTGCGCTGATAGCTTTGGAGAAATGTTCTGACGGTGGTGAGAATGAAGCACGACTGTCTCCGTGGCGCAATCCTAGCGCGTTCGGCCGTTAACCGAAAAGTTGGAGGTTTGAGCCATCCAGGGAGCGGTGTGTCGCATTTTTTTTCTTTGCGCTGATAGCTTTAGAGGAATGTTCTGACGGTGGTGAGAGTGAAGAACGACTGTCTCCGTGGCCCAATCCTAGCGCGTTCGGCCGTTAACCGAAAGGTTGGAGGTTCGAGCCGTCCCGGGAGCGGTGTGTCGCTTTTTTTTTCTTTCCGCTGATAGCATTGGGGAAATGTTCTGATGGTGGTGAGATTGGAGCACGACTGTCTCCGTGGCGCAATTGGCTAGAGCATTTGGCTGTTAACCGCAAGTTTGGAGGTTTGAGCCCACCCAGGGGCGGTGTGCCGCTTTTTTTGCGCTGATAGCTTTGGAAAAATGTTCTGACGGTGGTGAGAGTGCTGCACTACTGTCTCCGTGCGCAACTGACTAGCGCGTTCGGCTGTTATCCGAAAGGTTGCATGTTCGAGCCCTCCCGGGAGCAGTGTGTCGTTTTTTTTCTTTTTTGCCCTGATAGGTTTGGAGAAATGTTCTGATGGTGGTGAGAGTGCTGCACTACTGTCTCCGTGGCGCAATTGGCTCGCGCGTTCGTCTGTTAACCGAAAGGCTAGAGGTTCGATCTCTCCCGGGAGCGGTTTGTCACTTTTATTTTTCTTCGCGCTGATAGCTTTGAAGAAATGCTCTGACTTGATGAGAGTGCTGCACTGCTGTCTCCGTGGCGCAATTGGCTAGCGCGTTCGGCTGTTAACCGATAGGCTGGAGGTTCGAGCCCTCCCGAGAGTGGTTTGTCGCTTTTTTCTTTTTTGCGCTGATAGCTTTGGAGAAATGTTCTGACGGAGGTGAGTGAGCTGCACTACTGTCTCCCTGGCGCAATTGGCTAGCGCGTTCGGCTGTTAACCGAAGGCTGGAGGTTCGAGCTCTCCCGGGAGCGGTTTGTCGCTTTTTTTTCTTTGCGCTTAGAGCTTTGGAGAAATTTTCTGAAGGTGGTGAGAGTGGAGCAGTACTGTCGTCGTGGCAAAATTTACTAGCGCGTTCGGCTGTTACCTGAAAGATTGGAGGTTCGATCTCTCCCTGGAGTGGTGTGTCGCTTTTTTTTGCGCTGATAGCTATGGAGAAATGTTCTGACGGTGGTGAGAGTGAAGCACGACTTTCGCCGTGGCACAATGGGCTAGCGCGCTCAGCTGCTAACCACAAGTTTGGAGGTTTGAGCCCATCCGGGAACGGTGTGTCGCTTTTTTTTGCTCTGATAGCTTTGAAGAAATGTTCTGACGGTGGTGAGAGTGCTGCACTACTGTCTCCGTGGGGCAACTGAGAAGCGCGTTCGGCTGTTAACCGAAATTTTGGAGGTTCGAGCCCTCGCGGGAGCAGTGTGTCGCATTTTGTTTCTTTGCACTGATAGCTTTGGTGAAATGTTCTGACGGAGGTGAGAGTGGAGCACGGCTGTCTCCGTGGCGCAATCGGCTTGCGCGTTCGGCCGTTAACCAAAAGGATGGGGGTTTTAACCCTCCCGGGAGCGGTATGTCGCCTTTTTTTCTTTGCGCTGATAGCCTTGGAGAAATATCCTGATGGTGGTTAGAGTGCCTCACGACTTTCTCATTGGCGCAATTTGCTAGCGCGATCGGCTGTTAACCGAAGTGTTGGAAGTTCGAGCCCTCCCGGGAGTGGTGTGTCGCTTTTTTTCTTTGCGCTGATAGCCTTGGAGAAATAATCTGACGGTGGTGAGAGTGCCTCACGACTTTCTCCGTGGCGCAATTGGCTAGCGCGATCGGCTGTTAACCGAAAGGTTGGAGGTTCGAGCCCTCCCTGGAGTGGTGTGTCGCTTTTTTTCTTTGCGCTGATACCTTTTGAGAATTGTTCTGACGGAGGTGAGAGTGGAGCACGGCTGTCTCCGTGGCGAAATTAGCTAGCGCGTTCGGCCGTTAACCAAAAAGATGGAGGTTCGAGCCCTCCCGGGAGCGGTGTGTCCCTTTTTTTTCTTCGCGCCGATAGCTTTGGAGAAATGTTCTGACGGAGGTGAGAGTGCTGCACTACTGTCTGCGTGGCGCAATCAGCTAGCGCATTCGGCTTTTAACCGAAAGGTTGGAGGTTCGAGCCCACCGGATGCGGTGTGTCGCTTTTTTTTCTTTGTGCTGATAGCTTTGCAGAAATGTTCTGACGGTGGTGAGAGTGGAGCACGACTGTCGCCGTGGCGCAATGGGCTAGCGCGTTCGGCTGTTAACCGAAAGGTTGGAGGTTTGAGCCCACACGAAGGTGGTGTGTCGCTTTTTTTGCGCTGATAGCTTTGGAGAAATGTTTTGATGGTGGTGAGAGGGCTGCTCTACTGTCTCCGTGGCGCAACTGACTAGCGCGTTCGCCTGTTAACCGGAAGGTTGGAGGTTGGAGCCCTTCAGAAGCGGGGTGTCGCTTTTTTCTTCGTTGCGCTGATAGGTTTGCAGAAATGTTCTGACGGTGGTAGGAGTGGAGCACGACTGTCTCCGTGGCCCAACGGGCTCGTGCGTTCGGCTGTTAACCGCAAGTTTGGAGGTTTGAACCCACCCGGGGGCTGTCTGCCGCTTTTTTTGCGCTGATAGCTTTGGAGAAATGTTCTGACGAAGGTGAGAGTGGTGCACTACTGTCTCCGTGGCGCAACTGACTAGCGCATTCGGCTGTTAACCGAAAGGTTGGAGGTTTGAGGCCAAGCGGGGGCGCTGTGTCGCTTTTTTTCTTTGCGCTGTTAGCTATGGAGAAATGTTCTGACGCTGGTGAGAGGGGAGCACGACTGTCGCCGTGGCGCAATGGGCTAGCCCATTCGGCTCTTAACCGAGAGTTTGGAGGTTTGAGCCCACCCGGGGGCGGTGTGTCGCTTTTTTTGCGCTGATAGCTTTAGAGAAATGTTTTGACGGTGGTGAGAGTGGACAACGGCTGTGTCCGTGGCGCAATTGGCTAGCGCGATCGGCTTTTACCCGAAAGATTGGAGGTTCGAGCTCTCCCGGCATTGGTTCGTCGCTTTTTTCTTCTTTGCACTGATAGCTTTTGAGAATTGTTCTGACGGAGGTGAGAGTGGAGCACAGCTGTCTCCGTGGCGCAATTGGCTAGCGCGATCGGCTGTTAACCGAAAGGTTGAAGGCTCGAGCCCTCCCGGGAGCGGTGTGTCGCATTTTTTTCTTTGCGCTGATAGCTTTCGAGAAATGTTCTGACGGTGGTGAGAGTGCAGCACGACTGTCCAGGGGCACAATAGCCTAGCGCGTTTGGCTGTTAACCGAAACGTTTGAGGTTTGAGCCGTCCCGGGAGCGGTGTGTCGCTTTTTTTCTTTCCGCTGATAGCATTGGGGAAATGTTCTGATGGTGGTGAGATTGGAGCACGACTGTCTCCGTGGCGCAATTGGCTAGAGCATTTGGCTGTTAACCGCAAGTTTGGAGGTTTGAGCCCACCCGGGGGCGGTGTGCCGCTTTTTTTGCGCTGATAGCTTTTGAAAAATGTTCTGACGGTGGTGAGAGTGCTGCACTACTGTCTCCGTGCGCAACTGACTAGCGCGTTCGGCTGTTATCCGAAAGGTTGCATGTTCGAGCCCTCCCGGGAGCAGTATGTCGTTTTTTTTCTTTTTTGCCCTGATAGGTTTGGAGAAATGTTCTGATGGTGGTGAGAGTGCTGCACTACTGTCTCCGTGGCGCAATTGGCTCGCGCGTTCGTCTGTTAACCGAAAGGCTAGAGGTTCGATCTCTCCCGAGAGTGGTTTGTCGCTTTTTTCTTTTTTGCGCTGATAGCTTTGGAGAAATGTTTTGACGGAGGTGAGTGAGCTGCACTACTGTCTCCCTGGCGCAATTGGCTAGCGCGTTCGGCTGTTAACCGAAAGGCTGGAGGTTCGAGCTCTCCCGGGAGCGGTTTGTCGCTTTTTTCTTCTTTGCGCTTATAGCTTTGGAGAAATTTTCTGAAGGTGGTGAGAGTGGAGCAGTACTGTCGTCGTGGCAAAATTGACTAGTGCGTTCGGCTGTTAACTGAAAGATTGGAGGTTCGATCTCTCCCTAGAGCGGTGTGTCGCTTTTTTTTGCGCTGATAGCTATGGAGAAATGTTCTGACGGTGGTGTGAGTGAAGCACGACTTTCGCCGTGGCGCAATGGGCTAGCGCGCTCGGCTGCTAACCACAAGTTTGGATGTTTGAGCCCACCCGGGAATGGTGTGTCGCTTTTTTTTTGCGCTGATAGCTTTGGAAAAATGTTCTGACGGTGGTGAGAGTGCTGCACTACTGTCTCCGTAGGGCAACTAAGAGCGCGTTCGGCTGTTAACCGAAATTTTGGAGGTTCGAGCCCTCGCGGGAGCAGTGTGTCGCATTTTGTTTCTTTGCACTGATAGCTTTGGGGAAATGTTCTGACGGAGGTGAGAGTGGAGCACGGCTGTCTCCGTGGCGCAATCGGCTTGCGCGTTCGGCCGTTAACCAAAAGGATGGGGGTTTTAACCCTCCTGGGAGCGGTATGTCGCCTTTTTTTTCTTTGCGCTGATAGCCTTGGAGAAATATCCTGACGGTGGTTAGAGTGCCTCACGACTTTCTCCGTGGCGCAATTTGCTAGCGCGATCGGCTGTTAACCGAAGGGTTGGAGGTTCGAGCCCTCCCGGGAGTGGTGTGTCGCTTTTTTTCTTTGCGCTGATAGCCTTGGAGAAATAATCTGACGGTGGTGAGAGTGCCTCACAACTTTCTCCGTGGCGCAATTGGCTAGCGCGATCGGCTGTTAACCGAAAGGTTGGAGGTTCGAGCCCTCCCTGGAGTGGTGTGTCGCTTTTTTTCTTTGCGCTGATACCTTTTGAGAATTGTTCTGACGGAGGTGAGAGTGGAGCACGGCTCTCTCCGTGGCGAAATTAGCTAGCGCGTTCGGCCGTTAACCAAAAAGATGGAGGTTCGAGCCCTCCCGGGAGCGGTGTGTCCCTTTTTTTTTCTTCGCGCCGATAGCTTTGGAGAAATGTTCTGACGGAGGTGAGAGTGCTGCACTACTGTCTGCGTGGCGCAATCAGCTAGCGCATTTGGCTTTTAACCGAAAGGTTGGAGGTTCGAGCCCACCCAGGGGCGGTGTGTCGCTTTTTTTTTCTTTGTGCTGATAGCTTTGCAGAAATGTTCTGACGGTGGTGAGAGTGGAGCACGACTGTCGCCTTGGCGCAATGGGCTAGCGCGTTCGGCTGTTAACCGAAAGGTTGGAGGTTTGAGCCCACACGAAGATGGTGTGTCGCTTTTTTTGCGCTGATAGCTTTGGAGAAATGTTTTGATGGTGGTGAGAGGGCTGCTCTACTGTCTCCGTGGCGCAACTGACTAGCGCGTTCGCCTGTTAACCGGAAGGTATGAGGTTGGAGCCCTACAGAAGCGGGTGTCGCTTTTTTCTTCGTTGCGCTGATAGGTTTGCAGAAATGTTCTGACGGTGGTAGGAGTGGAGCACGACTGTCTCCGTGGCCCAACGGGCTAGTGCGTTCGGCTGTTAACCGCAAGTTTGGAGGTTTGAGCCCACCCGGGGGCGGTCTCCCGCTTTTTTTGCGCTGATAGCTTTGGAGAAATGTTCTGACGTTGGTGAGAGTGCTGTACTACTGTCTCCGTGGCGCAACTGACTAGCGCGTTCGGCTGTTGACCGAAAGGTTGGAGGTTTGAGCCCACCCGGGGGCGGTGTGTCGCTTTTTTTTTGTGCTGATAGCTTTGGAGAAATGTTCTGACGAAGGTGAGAGTGGTGCACTACTGTCTCTGTGGCGCAAAGGACTAGCGCATTCAGCTGTTAACCGAAAGGTTGGAGGTTTGAGGCCAAGCGGGGGCGCTGTGTCGCTTTTTTTCTTTGCGCTGATAGCTATGGAGAAATGTTCTGACGCTGGTGAGAGGGGAGCACGACTGTCGCCGTGGCGCAATGGGTTAGCCCATTCGGCTCTTAACCGAGAGTTTGGAGGTTTGCGCCCACCCGGGGGCGGTGTGTCGCTTTTTTTTGCGCTGATAGCTTTAGAGAAATGTTTTGACGGTGGTGAGAGTGGACAACGGCTGTGTCCGTGGCGCAATTGGCTAGCGCGATCGGCTTTTACCCGAAAGATTGGAGGTTCGAGCTCTCCCGGCAGCGGTTTGTCGCTTTTTTCTTCTTTGCACTGATAGCTTTTGAGAATTGTTCAGACGAAGGTGAGAGTGCAGCACGACTGTCCAGTGGCGCAATAGCCTAGCGCGTTTGGCTGTTAACCGAAAAGTTGGAGGTTTGAGCCGTCCCGGGAGCGGTGTGTCGCTTTTTTTCTTTTCGCTGATAGCATTGGGAAAATGTTCTGATGGTGGTGAGATTGGAGCACGACTGTCTCCGTGGCGCAATTGGCTAGAGCATTTGGCTGTTAACCGCAAGTTTGGAGGTTTGAGCCCATCCGGGGGCGGTGTTTCGCTTTTTTTTGCGCTGATAGCTTTGGAAAAATGTTCTGACGGTGGTGAGAGTGCTGCACTACAGTCTCCGTGGCGCAACTGACTAGCGCGTTCGGCTGTTACCCGAAAGGTTGGATGTTCGAGCCCTCCCGGGAGCACTGTGTCGTTTTTTTTCCTTTTTGCCCTGATAGGTTTGGAGAAATGTTCTGACGGTGGTGAGAGTGCTGCACTACTGTCGCCGTGGCGCAATGGGCTAGCCCATTCGGCTCTTAACCGAGAGTTTGGAGGTTTGAGCCCACCCGGGGGCGGTGTGTCGCTTTTTTTGCGCTGATAGCTTTAGAGAAATGTTTTGACGGTGGTGAGAGTGGACAACGGCTGTGTCCGTGGCGCAATTGGCTAGCGCGATCGGCTTTTACCCGAAAGATTGGAGGTTCGAGCTCTCCCGGCATTGGTTCGTCGCTTTTTTCTTCTTTGCACTGATAGCTTTTGAGAATTGTTCTGACGGAGGTGAGAGTGGAGCACAGCTGTCTCCGTGGCGCAATTGGCTAGCGCGATCGGCTGTTAACCGAAAGGTTGGAGGCTCGAGCCCTCCCGGGAGCGGTGTGTCGCATTTTTTTCTTTGCGCTGATAGCTTTCGAGAAATGTTCTGACGGTGGTGAGAGTGCAGCACGACTGTCCAGGGGCACAATAGCCTAGCGCGTTTGGCTGTTAACCGAAACGTTTGAGGTTTGAGCCGTCCCGGGAGCGGTGTGTCGCTTTTTTTCTTTCCGCTGATAGCATTGGGGAAATGTTCTGATGGTGGTGAGATTGGAGCACGACTGTCTCCGTGGCGCAATTGGCTAGAGCATTTGGCTGTTAACCGCAAGTTTGGAGGTTTGAGCCCACCCGGGGGCGGTGTGCCGCTTTTTTTGCGCTGATAGCTTTTGAAAAATGTTCTGACGGTGGTGAGAGTGCTGCACTACTGTCTCCGTGCGCAACTGACTAGCGCGTTCGGCTGTTATCCGAAAGGTTGCATGTTCGAGCCCTCCCGGGAGCAGTATGTCGTTTTTTTTTCTTTTTTGCCCTGATAGGTTTGGAGAAATGTTCTGATGGTGGTGAGAGTGCTGCACTACTGTCTCCGTGGCGCAATTGGCTCGCGCGTTCGTCTGTTAACCGAAAGGCTAGAGGTTCGATCTCTCCCGAGAGTGGTTTGTCGCTTTTTTCTTTTTTGCGCTGATAGCTTTGGAGAAATGTTTTGACGGAGGTGAGTGAGCTGCACTACTGTCTCCCTGGCGCAATTGGCTAGCGCGTTCGGCTGTTAACCGAAAGGCTGGAGGTTCGAGCTCTCCCGGGAGCGGTTTGTCGCTTTTTTCTTCTTTGCGCTTATAGCTTTGGAGAAATTTTCTGAAGGTGGTGAGAGTGGAGCAGTACTGTCGTCGTGGCAAAATTGACTAGTGCGTTCGGCTGTTAACTGAAAGATTGGAGGTTCGATCTCTCCCTGGAGTGGTGTGTCGCTTTTTTTTGCGCTGATAGCTATGGAGAAATGTTCTGACGGTGGTGAGAGTGAAGCACGACTTTCGCCGTGGCACAATGGGCTAGCGCGCTCAGCTGCTAACCACAAGTTTGGAGGTTTGAGCCCATCCGGGAACGGTGTGTCGCTTTTTTTTGCTCTGATAGCTTTGAAGAAATGTTCTGACGGTGGTGAGAGTGCTGCACTACTGTCTCCGTGGGGCAACTGAGAAGCGCGTTCGGCTGTTAACCGAAATTTTGGAGGTTCGAGCCCTCGCGGGAGCAGTGTGTCGCATTTTGTTTCTTTGCACTGATAGCTTTGGTGAAATGTTCTGACGGAGGTGAGAGTGGAGCACGGCTGTCTCCGTGGCGCAATCGGCTTGCGCGTTCGGCCGTTAACCAAAAGGATGGGGGTTTTAACCCTCCCGGGAGCGGTATGTCGCCTTTTTTTCTTTGCGCTGATAGCCTTGGAGAAATATCCTGATGGTGGTTAGAGTGCCTCACGACTTTCTCATTGGCGCAATTTGCTAGCGCGATCGGCTGTTAACCGAAGTGTTGGAAGTTCGAGCCCTCCCGGGAGTGGTGTGTCGCTTTTTTTCTTTGCGCTGATAGCCTTGGAGAAATAATCTGACGGTGGTGAGAGTGCCTCACGACTTTCTCCGTGGCGCAATTGGCTAGCGCGATCGGTTGTTAACCGAAAGGTTGGAGGTTCGAGCCCTCCCTGGAGTGGTGTGTCGCTTTTTTTCTTTGCGCTGATACCTTTTGAGAATTGTTCTGACGGAGGTGAGAGTGGAGCACGGCTGTCTCCGTGGCGAAATTAGCTAGCGCGTTCGGCCGTTAACCAAAAAGATGGAGGTTCGAGCCCTCCCGGGAGCGGTGTGTCCCTTTTTTTTCTTCGCGCCGATAGCTTTGGAGAAATGTTCTGACGGAGGTGAGAGTGCTGCACTACTGTCTGCGTGGCGCAATCAGCTAGCGCATTCGGCTTTTAACCGAAAGGTTGGAGGTTCGAGCCCACCGGGGGGCGGTGTGTCGCTTTTTTTTCTTTGTGCTGATAGCTTTGCAGAAATGTTCTGACGGTGGTGAGAGTGGAGCACGACTGTCGCCGTGGCGCAATGGGCTAGCGCGTTCGGCTGTTAACCGAAAGGTTGGAGGTTTGAGCCCACACGAAGGTGGTGTGTCGCTTTTTTTGCGCTGATAGCTTTGGAGAAATGTTTTGATGGTGGTGAGAGGGCTGCTCTACTGTCTCCGTGGCGCAACTGACTAGCGCGTTCGCCTGTTAACCGGAAGGTTGGAGGTTGGAGCCCTTCAGAAGCGGGGTGTCGCTTTTTTCTTCGTTGCGCTGATAGGTTTGCAGAAATGTTCTGACGGTGGTAGGAGTGGAGCACGACTGTCTCCGTGGCCCAACGGGCTCGTGCGTTCGGCTGTTAACCGCAAGTTTGGAGGTTTGAACCCACCCGGGGGCTGTCTGCCGCTTTTTTTGCGCTGATAGCTTTGGAGAAATGTTCTGACGAAGGTGAGAGTGGTGCACTACTGTCTCCGTGGCGCAACTGACTAGCGCATTCGGCTGTTAACCGAAAGGTTGGAGGTTTGAGGCCAAGCGGGGGCGCTGTGTCGCTTTTTTTCTTTGCGCTGTTAGCTATGGAGAAATGTTCTGACGCTGGTGAGAGGGGAGCACGACTGTCGCCGTGGCGCAATGGGCTAGCCCATTCGGCTCTTAACCGAGAGTTTGGAGGTTTGAGCCCACCCGGGGGCGGTGTGTCGCTTTTTTTGCGCTGATAGCTTTAGAGAAATGTTTTGACGGTGGTGAGAGTGGACAACGGCTGTGTCCGTGGCGCAATTGGCTAGCGCGATCGGCTTTTACCCGAAAGATTGGAGGTTCGAGCTCTCCCGGCATTGGTTCGTCGCTTTTTTCTTCTTTGCACTGATAGCTTTTGAGAATTGTTCTGACGGAGGTGAGAGTGGAGCACAGCTGTCTCCGTGGCGCAATTGGCTAGCGCGATCGGCTGTTAACCGAAAGGTTGAAGGCTCGAGCCCTCCCGGGAGCGGTGTGTCGCATTTTTTTCTTTGCGCTGATAGCTTTCGAGAAATGTTCTGACGGTGGTGAGAGTGCAGCACGACTGTCCAGGGGCACAATAGCCTAGCGCGTTTGGCTGTTAACCGAAACGTTTGAGGTTTGAGCCGTCCCGGGAGCGGTGTGTCGCTTTTTTTCTTTCCGCTGATAGCATTGGGGAAATGTTCTGATGGTGGTGAGATTGGAGCACGACTGTCTCCGTGGCGCAATTGGCTAGAGCATTTGGCTGTTAACCGCAAGTTTGGAGGTTTGAGCCCACCCGGGGGCGGTGTGCCGCTTTTTTTGCGCTGATAGCTTTTGAAAAATGTTCTGACGGTGGTGAGAGTGCTGCACTACTGTCTCCGTGCGCAACTGACTAGCGCGTTCGGCTGTTATCCGAAAGGTTGCATGTTCGAGCCCTCCCGGGAGCAGTATGTCGTTTTTTTTCTTTTCTGCCCTGATAGGTTTGGAGAAATGTTCTGATGGTGGTGAGAGTGCTGCACTACTGTCTCCGTGGCGCAATTGGCTCGCGCGTTCGTCTGTTAACCGAAAGGCTAGAGGTTCGATCTCTCCCGAGAGTGGTTTGTCGCTTTTTTCTTTTTTGCGCTGATAGCTTTGGAGAAATGTTTTGACGGAGGTGAGTGAGCTGCACTACTGTCTCCCTGGCGCAATTGGCTAGCGCGTTCGGCTGTTAACCGAAAGGCTGGAGGTTCGAGCTCTCCCGGGAGCGGTTTGTCGCTTTTTTCTTCTTTGCGCTTATAGCTTTGGAGAAATTTTCTGAAGGTGGTGAGAGTGGAGCAGTACTGTCGTCGTGGCAAAATTGACTAGTGCGTTCGGCTGTTAACTGAAAGATTGGAGGTTCGATCTCTCCCTTGAGCGGTGTGTCGCTTTTTTTTGCGCTGATAGCTATGGAGAAATGTTCTGACGGTGGTGTGAGTGAAGCACGACTTTCGCCGTGGCGCAATGGGCTAGCGCGCTCGGCTGCTAACCACAAGTTTGGATGTTTGAGCCCACCCGGGAATGGTGTGTCGCTTTTTTTTTGCGCTGATAGCTTTGGAAAAATGTTCTGACGGTGGTGAGAGTGCTGCACTACTGTCTCCGTAGGGCAACTAAGAGCGCGTTCGGCTGTTAACCGAAATTTTGGAGGTTCGAGCCCTCGCGGGAGCAGTGTGTCGCATTTTGTTTCTTTGCACTGATAGCTTTGGGGAAATGTTCTGACGGAGGTGAGAGTGGAGCACGGCTGTCTCCGTGGCGCAATCGGCTTGCGCGTTCGGCCGTTAACCAAAAGGATGGGGGTTTTAACCCTCCTGGGAGCGGTATGTCGCCTTTTTTTTCTTTGCGCTGATAGCCTTGGAGAAATATCCTGACGGTGGTTAGAGTGCCTCACGACTTTCTCCGTGGCGCAATTTGCTAGCGCGATCGGCTGTTAACCGAAGGGTTGGAGGTTCGAGCCCTCCCGGGAGTGGTGTGTCGCTTTTTTTCTTTGCGCTGATAGCCTTGGAGAAATAATCTGACGGTGGTGAGAGTGCCTCACAACTTTCTCCGTGGCGCAATTGGCTAGCGCGATCGGCTGTTAACCGAAAGGTTGGAGGTTCGAGCCCTCCCTGGAGTGGTGTGTCGCTTTTTTTCTTTGCGCTGATACCTTTTGAGAATTGTTCTGACGGAGGTGAGAGTGGAGCACGGCTCTCTCCGTGGCGAAATTAGCTAGCGCGTTCGGCCGTTAACCAAAAAGATGGAGGTTCGAGCCCTCCCGGGAGCGGTGTGTCCCTTTTTTTTTCTTCGCGCCGATAGCTTTGGAGAAATGTTCTGACGGAGGTGAGAGTGCTGCACTACTGTCTGCGTGGCGCAATCAGCTAGCGCATTTGGCTTTTAACCGAAAGGTTGGAGGTTCGAGCCCACCCAGGGGCGGTGTGTCGCTTTTTTTTTCTTTGTGCTGATAGCTTTGCAGAAATGTTCTGACGGTGGTGAGAGTGGAGCACGACTGTCGCCTTGGCGCAATGGGCTAGCGCGTTCGGCTGTTAACCGAAAGGTTGGAGGTTTGAGCCCACACGAAGATGGTGTGTCGCTTTTTTTGCGCTGATAGCTTTGGAGAAATGTTTTGATGGTGGTGAGAGGGCTGCTCTACTGTCTCCGTGGCGCAACTGACTAGCGCGTTCGCCTGTTAACCGGAAGGTATGAGGTTGGAGCCCTACAGAAGCGGGGTGTCGCTTTTTTCTTCGTTGCGCTGATAGGTTTGCAGAAATGTTCTGACGGTGGTAGGAGTGGAGCACGACTGTCTCCGTGGCCCAACGGGCTAGTGCGTTCGGCTGTTAACCGCAAGTTTGGAGGTTTGAGCCCACCCGGGGGCGGTCTCCCGCTTTTTTTGCGCTGATAGCTTTGGAGAAATGTTCTGACGTTGGTGAGAGTGCTGTACTACTGTCTCCGTGGCGCAACTGACTAGCGCGTTCGGCTGTTGACCGAAAGGTTGGAGGTTTGAGCCCACCCGGGGGCGGTGTGTCGCTTTTTTTTTGTGCTGATAGCTTTGGAGAAATGTTCTGACGAAGGTGAGAGTGGTGCACTACTGTCTCTGTGGCGCAAATGACTAGCGCATTCAGCTGTTAACCGAAAGGTTGGAGGTTTGAGGCCAAGCGGGGGCGCTGTGTCGCTTTTTTTCTTTGCGCTGATAGCTATGGAGAAATGTTCTGACGCTGGTGAGAGGGGAGCACGACTGTCGCCGTGGCGCAATGGGTTAGCCCATTCGGCTCTTAACCGAGAGTTTGGAGGTTTGAGCCCACCCGGGGGCGGTGTGTCGCTTTTTTTTGCGCTGATAGCTTTAGAGAAATGTTTTGACGGTGGTGAGAGTGGACAACGGCTGTGTCCGTGGCGCAATTGGCTAGCGCGATCGGCTTTTACCCGAAAGATTGGAGGTTCGAGCTCTCCCGGCAGCGGTTTGTCGCTTTTTTCTTCTTTGCACTGATAGCTTTTGAGAATTGTTCAGACGAAGGTGAGAGTGCAGCACGACTGTCCAGTGGCGCAATAGCCTAGCGCGTTTGGCTGTTAACCGAAAAGTTGGAGGTTTGAGCCGTCCCGGGAGCGGTGTGTCGCTTTTCTTCTTTTCGCTGATAGCATTGGGAAAATGTTCTGATGGTGGTGAGATTGAAGCACGACTGTCTCCGTGGCGCAATTGGCTAGAGCATTTGGCTGTTAACCGCAAGTTTGGAGGTTTGAGCCCATCCGGGGGCGGTGTTTCGCTTTTTTTTGCGCTGATAGCTTTGGAAAAATGTTCTGACGGTGGTGAGAGTGCTGCACTACAGTCTCCGTGGCGCAACTGACTAGCGCGTTCGGCTGTTACCCGAAAGGTTGGATGTTCGAGCCCTCCCGGGAGCACTGTGTCGTTTTTTTTCCTTTTTGCCCTGATAGGTTTGGAGAAATGTTCTGACGGTGGTGAGAGTGCTGCACTACTGTCGCCGTGGCGCAATGGGCTAGCCCATTCGGCTCTTAACCGAGAGTTTGGAGGTTTGAGCCCACCCGGGGGCGGTGTGTCGCTTTTTTTGCGCTGATAGCTTTAGAGAAATGTTTTGACGGTGGTGAGAGTGGACAACGGCTGTGTCCGTGGCGCAATTGGCTAGCGCGATCGGCTTTTACCCGAAAGATTGGAGGTTCGAGCTCTCCCGGCATTGGTTCGTCGCTTTTTTCTTCTTTGCACTGATAGCTTTTGAGAATTGTTCTGACGGAGGTGAGAGTGGAGCACAGCTGTCTCCGTGGCGCAATTGGCTAGCGCGATCGGCTGTTAACCGAAAGGTTGGAGGCTCGAGCCCTCCCGGGAGCGGTGTGTCGCATTTTTTTCTTTGCGCTGATAGCTTTCGAGAAATGTTCTGACGGTGGTGAGAGTGCAGCACGACTGTCCAGGGGCACAATAGCCTAGCGCGTTTGGCTGTTAACCGAAACGTTTGAGGTTTGAGCCGTCCCGGGAGCGGTGTGTCGCTTTTTTTCTTTCCGCTGATAGCATTGGGGAAATGTTCTGATGGTGGTGAGATTGGAGCACGACTGTCTCCGTGGCGCAATTGGCTAGAGCATTTGGCTGTTAACCGCAAGTTTGGAGGTTTGAGCCCACCCGGGGGCGGTGTGCCGCTTTTTTTGCGCTGATAGCTTTTGAAAAATGTTCTGACGGTGGTGAGAGTGCTGCACTACTGTCTCCGTGCGCAACTGACTAGCGCGTTCGGCTGTTATCCGAAAGGTTGCATGTTCGAGCCCTCCCGGGAGCAGTATGTCGTTTTTTTTTCTTTTTTGCCCTGATAGGTTTGGAGAAATGTTCTGATGGTGGTGAGAGTGCTGCACTACTGTCTCCGTGGCGCAATTGGCTCGCGCGTTCGTCTGTTAACCGAAAGGCTAGAGGTTCGATCTCTCCCGAGAGTGGTTTGTCGCTTTTTTCTTTTTTGCGCTGATAGCTTTGGAGAAATGTTTTGACGGAGGTGAGTGAGCTGCACTACTGTCTCCCTGGCGCAATTGGCTAGCGCGTTCGGCTGTTAACCGAAAGGCTGGAGGTTCGAGCTCTCCCGGGAGCGGTTTGTCGCTTTTTTCTTCTTTGCGCTTATAGCTTTGGAGAAATTTTCTGAAGGTGGTGAGAGTGGAGCAGTACTGTCGTCGTGGCAAAATTGACTAGTGCGTTCGGCTGTTAACTGAAAGATTGGAGGTTCGATCTCTCCCTAGAGCGGTGTGTCGCTTTTTTTTGCGCTGATAGCTATGGAGAAATGTTCTGACGGTGGTGTGAGTGAAGCACGACTTTCGCCGTGGCGCAATGGGCTAGCGCGCTCGGCTGCTAACCGCAAGTTTGGATGTTTGAGCCCACCCGGGAATGGTGTGTCGCTTTTTTTTTGCGCTGATAGCTTTGGAAAAATGTTCTGACGGTGGTGAGAGTGCTGCACTACTGTCTCCGTGGGGCAACTAAGAGCGCGTTCGGCTGTTAACCGAAATTTTGGAGGTTCGAGCCCTCGCGGGAGCAGTGTGTCGCATTTTGTTTCTTTGCACTGATAGCTTTGGGGAAATGTTCTGACGGAGGTGAGAGTGGAGCACGGCTGTCTCCGTGGCGCAATCGGCTTGCGCGTTCGGCCGTTAACCAAAAGGATGGGGGTTTTAACCCTCCTGGGAGCGGTATGTCGCCTTTTTTTTCTTTGCGCTGATAGCCTTGGAGAAATATCCTGACGGTGGTTAGAGTGCCTCACGACTTTCTCCGTGGCGCAATTTGCTAGCGCGATCGGCTGTTAACCGAAGGGTTGGAGGTTCGAGCCCTCCCGGGAGTGGTGTGTCGCTTTTTTTCTTTGCGCTGATAGCCTTGGAGAAATAATCTGACGGTGGTGAGAGTGCCTCACAACTTTCTCCGTGGCGCAATTGGCTAGCGCGATCGGCTGTTAACCGAAAGGTTGGAGGTTCGAGCCCTCCCTGGAGTGGTGTGTCGCTTTTTTTCTTTTCGCTGATACCTTTTGAGAATTGTTCTGACGGAGGTGAGAGTGGAGCACGGCTCTCTCCGTGGCGAAATTAGCTAGCGCGTTCGGCCGTTAACCAAAAAGATGGAGGTTCGAGCCCTCCCGGGAGCGGTGTGTCCCTTTTTTTTTCTTCGCGCCGATAGCTTTGGAGAAATGTTCTGACGGAGGTGAGAGTGCTGCACTACTGTCTGCGTGGCGCAATCAGCTAGCGCATTTGGCTTTTAACCGAAAGGTTGGAGGTTCGAGCCCACCCAGGGGCGGTGTGTCGCTTTTTTTTTCTTTGTGCTGATAGCTTTGCAGAAATGTTCTGACGGTGGTGAGAGTGGAGCACGACTGTCGCCTTGGCGCAATGGGCTAGCGCGTTCGGCTGTTAACCGAAAGGTTGGAGGTTTGAGCCCACACGAAGATGGTGTGTCGCTTTTTTTGCGCTGATAGCTTTGGAGAAATGTTTTGATGGTGGTGAGAGGGCTGCTCTACTGTCTCCGTGGCGCAACTGACTAGCGCGTTCGCCTGTTAACCGGAAGGTATGAGGTTGGAGCCCTACAGAAGCGGGGTGTCGCTTTTTTCTTCGTTGCGCTGATAGGTTTGCAGAAATGTTCTGACGGTGGTAGGAGTGGAGCACGACTGTCTCCGTGGCCCAACGGGCTAGTGCGTTCGGCTGTTAACCGCAAGTTTGGAGGTTTGAGCCCACCCGGGGGCGGTCTCCCGCTTTTTTTGCGCTGATAGCTTTGGAGAAATGTTCTGACGTTGGTGAGAGTGCTGTACTACTGTCTCCGTGGCGCAACTGACTAGCGCGTTCGGCTGTTGACCGAAAGGTTGGAGGTTTGAGCCCACCCGGGGGCGGTGTGTCGCTTTTTTTTGTGCTGATAGCTTTGGAGAAATGTTCTGACGAAGGTGAGAGTGGTGCACTACTGTCTCTGTGGCGCAAATGACTAGCGCATTCAGCTGTTAACCGAAAGGTTGGAGGTTTGAGGCCAAGCGGGGGCGCTGTGTCGCTTTTTTTCTTTGCGCTGATAGCTATGGAGAAATGTTCTGACGCTGGTGAGAGGGGAGCACGACTGTCGCCGTGGCGCAATGGGCTAGCCCATTCGGCTCTTAACCGAGAGTTTGGAGGTTTGAGCCCACCCGGGGGCGGTGTGTCGCTTTTTTTTGCGCTGATAGCTTTAGAGAAATGTTTTGACGGTGGTGAGAGTGGACAACGGCTGTGTCCGTGGCGCAATTGGCTAGCGCGATCGGCTTTTACCCGAAAGATTGGAGGTTCGAGCTCTCCCGGCAGCGGTTTGTCGCTTTTTTCTTCTTTGCACTGATAGCTTTTGAGAATTGTTCAGACGAAGGTGAGAGTGCAGCACGACTGTCCAGTGGCGCAATAGCCTAGCGCGTTTGGCTGTTAACCGAAAAGTTGGAGGTTTGAGCCGTCCCGGGAGCGGTGTGTCGCTTTTTTTCTTTTCGCTGATAGCATTGGGAAAATGTTCTGATGGTGGTGAGATTGGAGCACGACTGTCTCCGTGGCGCAATTGGCTAGAGCATTTGGCTGTTAACCGCAAGTTTGGAGGTTTGAGCCCATCCGGGGGCGGTGTTTCGCTTTTTTTTGCGCTGATAGCTTTGGAAAAATGTTCTGACGGTGGTGAGAGTGCTGCACTACAGTCTCCGTGGCGCAACTGACTAGCGCGTTCGGCTGTTACCCGAAAGGTTGGATGTTCGAGCCCTCCCGGGAGCACTGTGTCGTTTTTTTTCCTTTTTGCCCTGATAGGTTTGGAGAAATGTTCTGACGGTGGTGAGAGTGCTGCACAACTGTCTCTGTGGCGCAATTGGCTAGCGCAATCAGCTGTTAAGCGCAGGTTTGGAGGTTTGAGCCCACCCGGGGGCGGTGTGTTGCTTTTTTTGCGCTGATAGCTTTGGAGAAATGTTCTGACGGTGGTGAGAGTGCTGCACTACTGTGTCCGTGGAGAAACTGACAAGCGCGTTCGGCTGTTAACCGAAAGGTTGGAGGTTGGAGCCCACTCAGTGGCGGTGTGTCACTTTTTTTTTCTTTTAGCTGATAGCTTTGGAGAAATGTTCTGAAGGTGGTGAGAGCGGAGCAGTACTATCTCCGTGGCAAAGTTGACTAGCGCGTTCGGCTGTCACCCGAAAGATATGAGGTTCTAGTTCTCCCGGCAGCGGTGTGTCACTTTTTTTCTTTGCGCTGATACCTTTGAATAAATGTTCTGATGGTGGTGAGAGTGCAGCATGACTGCCTCCGTGGCGCAATGGGCTTGCGCATTTGGCTGTTAACCGAAAGGTTGGAGGCACCGAGCCCTCCCGAGAGTGGTGTGTCGCTTTTTTTCTTTGAGCTGATAGCTCTGGAGAAATTTTTTGAAGGTGGTGAGAGTGGAGCAGTACTGTCTCCGTTGCAAAATTGACTAGCGCGTTCGGCTGTTACCCGAAAGATTGGAGGTTCGATCTCTCCCTGGAGCGGTGTGTCGCTTTTTTTCTTTGCGCTGATAGCTATGCAGAAATGTTCTGACGGTGGTCAGAGTGGAGCACGACTTTCGCCGTGGAGCAATGGGCTAGCGCGTTCGGCTGTTAACCGCAAGTTTGGAGGTTTGAGCCCACCCGGGAACGGTATGTCGCTTTTTTTGCGCTGATAGCTTTGGAGAAATGTTCTGACGGTGGTGAGAGTGCTGCACTACTGTCTCCGTGGCGCAACTGACAAGCACGTTCGGCTGTTAACCGGAAGGTTGGAGGTACGAGCCCTCCCGGGAGCGGTGTGTCGCTTATTTTCTTTGCGCTGATAGCCTTGGAGAAATAATCTGACGGTGGTGAGAGTGCCTCACGACTTTTTCCGTGGCGCAATTGGCTAGCGCGATCGGCTGTTAACCGAAAGGTTGGAGGGTTGAACCCTACCGGGAATGGTGTGTCGCTTTTTTCTTTGCGCTGATAGCCTTGGAGAAATAATCGGACGGTGGTGAGAGTGCCTCACGACTTTCTCCGTGGCGCAATTGGCTAGCGTGATCGGCTGTTAACCGAAAGGTTGGAGGTACGAGCCCTCCCTGGAATGGTGTGTCGCTTTTTTTCTTTGCGCTGATACCTTTTGAGAATTGTTCTGACGGAGGTGAGAGTGGAGCACGGCTGTCTCCGTGGCGAAATTAGCTAGCGCGTTCGGCCGTTAACCAAAAGGATGGAGGTTCGAGCCCTCCCGGTAGCGGTGTGTCACCTTTTTTTTGCGCTGATTGCCTTGGAGATATAATCTGACGGTAGTAAGAGTGCCTCACGACTTTCTCCGTGGCGCAATTGGCTAGCGCGATCGGCTGTTAACCGAAAGGTTGAAGGTTCGAGCCCTCCCTGTAGTGGTGTGTCGCTTTTTTTCTTTGCGCTGATAGCTTTTTAGAATTGTTCTGACGGAGTTGAGAGTGGAGCATGGCTATCTCCGTGGCGCAATTAGCTAGTGCGATCGGCTGTTAACCGAAAGGTTGGAGGTTCGAGCCTACCCGGGGGCGGTGTGTCGCTTTTTTTGCGCTCATAGCTTTGGAGAAATGTTCTGACGGAGGTGAGAGTGTTGCATTACTGTCTCCATGGCGCAACTCACCAGCGCGTTCGGCTGTTAACCGAAAGGTTCGAGTTTCGAGCCCTCCCGGGAGCGGTGTGTCCCTTTTTTTTCTTCGCGCCGATAGCTTTGGAGAAATGTTCTGATGGAGGTGAGTGTGCTGCACTACTGTCTCCATGGCGCATTTGGCTAGCGCGTTCGGCTGTTAACCGAAAGGCTGGAGGTTCGAGCTCTCCCGGGAGCGGTTTGTCGCTTTTTTCTTCTTTGCGCTGATAGCTTTTGAGAATTGTTCTGATGAAGGTGAGAGTGGAGCACGGCTGTCTCCGTGGCTCAATTGGCTAGCGTGTTCGGCCGTTAACCAAAAGGATGGAGGTTCGAGCCCTGCCGGGAACGGTGTGTCGCCTGTTTTTTTTTTCTTTGCGCTGATAGCCTTGTAGAAATAATCTGAGGGTGGTGAGAGTGCCTCACGACTTTCTCCGTGGCGCAATTGGCTAGCGCGATCGGCTCTTAACCGAAAGGATGGAGGTTCGAGCCCTCCAGGGAGTGGTGTGTCACTTTTTTTTTCTTCGCGCCGATAGCTTTGGAGAAATGTTCTGACGGAGGTGAGAGTGCTGCACTACTGTCTCCATTGAGAAGCGCGTTCGGCTGTTAACCGAAATTTTGGAGGTTCGAGCCCTCGCGGGAGCAGTGTGTCGCATTTTGTTTCTTTGCACTGATAGCTTTGGTGAAATGTTCTGACGAAGGTGAGAGTGGAGCACGGCTGTCTCCGTGGCGCAATCGGCTAGCGCGTTCGGCCGTTAACCAAAAGGATTGGGTTTTAACCCTTCCGGGAGCGGTATGTCGCCTTTTTTTTCTTTGCGCTGATAGCCTTGGAGAAATAATCTGACGGTGGTGAGAGTGCCTCACGACTTTCTCCGTGGCGCAATTGGCTAGCGTGATCGGCTGTTAACCGAACGGTTGGAGGTTCGAGCCCTCCCTGGAGTGGTGTGTCGCTTTTTTTCTTTGCGCTGATAGCTTTTGAGAATTGTTCTGACGGAGTTGAGAGTGGAGCACGGCTATCTCCGTGGCGAAATCGGCTAGCGCGTTCAGCCGTTAACCAAAAAGCTGGAGGTTCGAGCTCTCCCGGGAGCAGTTTGTCGCTTTTTTCTTCTTTGCGCTCATAGCTTTTGAGAATTGTTCTGATGAAGGTGAGAGTGGAGCACGGCTGTCTCCGTGGCGAAATTAGCTAGCGCGTTCGGCCGTTAACGAAAAACGATGGAGGTTCGAGCCCTCCCAGTAGCGGTGTGTCGCCTTTTTTTCTTTGCGCTGATTGCCTTGGAGAAATAATCTGACGGGGGTAAGAGTGCCTCACGACTTTCTCCGTGGCGCAATTGGCTAGCGCGTTCGGCTGTTACCCGAATGATTGGAGGTTCGAGTCCTCCCGGCAGCGGTGTCTCACGTTTTTTTCTTTGCGCTGATAGCTATGGAGGAATGTTCTGGCGGTGATGAGAGTGGAGCACGACTGTCTCCGTGGCGCAATGGGCAAGCGCATTCGGCTGTTAACCGCATGTTTGGAGGTTTGAGCCCACCCGGGGGTGGTGTGTGGCTTTTTTGCGCTCATAGCTTTGGAGAAATGTTCTGACGGTGGTGAGAGTGTTGCACTACTGTCTCCATGGCGCAACTCACCAGCGCGTTCGGCTGTTAACCGAAAGCTTTGAGGTTCGAGCCCTCCCGGGAGTGGTGTGTCGCTTTTTTCTCTTTGCGCTGATAGCTTTAAAGAAATGTTCGGATGGTGGTGAGAGTGCCTCACGACTTTCTCCGTGGCGCAATTGGCTAACGCGATCAGCTGTGTTCCGATAAGTTGGAAGTTCGAGCCCTCCCGGGAGGGGTGTGTCCCTTTTTTTTCTTCGCGCCGATAGCTTTGGAGAAATGTTCTGATGGAGGTGAGTGTGCTACACTACTGTCTCCGTGGCGCAATTGGCTAGTGCGTTCGGCTGTTAACCGAAAGGCTGGAGGTTCGAGCTCTCCCGGGAGCGGTTTGTCGCTTCTTTCTTCTTTGCGCCGATAGCTTTGGAGAAATGTTCTGACGGAGGTGAGATTGCTGCACAACTGTCTGCGTGACGCAATCAGCTAGCGCGTTCGGTTGTTACCTGAAAGATTGGAGGTTCGATCTCTCCCTGGAGCGGTGTGTCGCTTTTTTTCTTTGCGCTGATAGCTATGGAGAAATGTTCTGACGGTGGTGAGAGTGAATCACGATTTTCGCCGTGGCGCAATGGGCTAGCGCGTTCGGCTGTTAGCCGCAAGTTTGGAGGTTTGAGCCTACCCGGGAACAGTGTGTCGCTTTTTTTGCGCTGATAGCTTTAGCAAAATGTTCTGACGGTGGTGAGAGTGCTGCACTACTGTCTCCGTGGTGCAACTGACAAGCGAGTTCGGCTGTTAAACGAAATTTTGGAGGTTCGAGCCCTCGCGGGAGCTGTGTGTCGCTTTTATTTCTTTGAGCTGATAGCTTTGGAGAAATCTTCTGACGGTGGTGAGAGTGGAGAACGGCAGTCTCCGTGGTGAATTTGGCTAGCGTGATCGGATGTTAACCGAAAGGTTGGAGCTTCGAGCCCTCCCGGAAGAGGTGCGTCGCTTTTATTACTTTGCGCTGATAGCTTTGGAGAAATGTTCTGACGGTGGTGTGAGTGGATAACGGCTGTCTCCGTGGCGGAATTGGCTAGTGCGTTCGGCCGTTAACCGAAAAGTTGGAGGTTCGAGCCGTCCCGGGAGCGGTGTGTCGCATGTTTTTTCTTTGCGCTGATAGCTTTAGAGAAATGTTCTGACGGTGGTGAGAGTGAAGAACGACTGTCTCCGTGGCGCAATCCTAGCGCGTTCGGCCATTAACCGAAAGGTTGGAGGTTCGAGCCGTCCCGGGAGCGGTGTGTCGCTTTTTTTTCTTTTCGCTGATAGCATTGGGGAAATGTTCTGATGGTGGTGAGATTGGAGCACGACTGTCTCCGTGGCGCAATTGGCTAGAGCATTTGGCTGTTAACCGCAAGTTTGGAGGTTTGAGCCCACCCGGGGGCGGTGTTTCGCTTTTTTTTGCGCTGATAGCTTTGGAAAAATGATTTGACGGTGGTGAGAGTGCTGCACTACGGTCTCCGTGGCGCAACTGACTAGCATGTTCGGCTGTTACCCGAAAGGTCGGATATTCGAGCCCTCCCGGGGGCGGTGTGTCGCTTTTTTTCTGTGCGCTGATAGCTATGGAGGAATGTTCTGACGGTGATGAGAGTGGAGCACGACTGTCTCCGTGGCGCAATGGGCTAGCGCGTTCGGCTGTTAACCGCATGTTTGGAGGTTTGAGCCCACCCGGGGGTGGTGTGTGGATTTTTTTGCGCTCATAGCTTTGGAGAAATGTTCTGACGGTGGTGAGAGTGTCTCACTACTGTCTCCATGGCGCAACTCACCAGCGCGTTCGGCTGTTAACCGAAAGATTTGAGGTTCGAGACCTCCCGGGAGTGGTGTGTCGCTTTTTTTTCTTTGCGCTGATAGCTTTAAAGAAATGTTCGGATGGTGGTGAGAGTGCCTCACGACTTTCTCCGTGGCGCAATTGGCTAACGCGATCAGCTGTGTTCCGAAAAGTTGGAAGTTCGAGTCCTCCCGGGAGCGGTGTGTCCCTTTTTTTTCTTCGCGGCGATAGCTTTGGAGAAATGTTCTGATGGAGGTCAGTGTGCTACACTACTGTCTCCGTGGCGCAATTGGCTAGCGCGTTCGGCTGTTAACCGAAAGGCTGGAGGTTCGAGCTCTCCCGGGAGCGGTTTGTCGCTTTTTTCTTCTTTGCGCAGATAGCCCCTGAGAAATAATCTGAGGGTGGTGAGAGTGCCTCACAACTTTCTCCGTGGCGCAATTGGCTAGCGCGATCGGCTGTTAACCGAAAGAATGGAGGTTCGAGCCCTCCCGGGAGTGGTGTGTCACTTTTTTTTTCTTCGCGCCGATAGCTTTGGAGAAATGTTCTGACGGAGGTGCGAGTGCTGCACTACTGTCTGCGTGGCGCAATCAGCTAGCGCGTTCGGCTGTTACCTGAAAGATTGGAGGTTCGATCTCTCCCTGGAGCAGTGTGTCGCTTTTTTTCTTTGCGCTGATAGCTTTGGAGAAATGTTCTGACGGTGGTGAGAATGAAGCACGACTGTCTCCGTCGCGCAATCCTAGCGCGTTCGGCCGTTAACCGAAAAGTTGGAGGTTCGAGCCGTCCCGGGAGCGGTGTGTCGCATCTTTTTTCTTTGCGCTGATAGCTTTAGAGAAATGTTCTGACGGTGGTGAGAGTGAAGAACGACTGTCTCCGTGGCGCAATCCTAGCGCGTTCGGCCGTTAACCGAAAGGTTGGAGGTTCGAGCCGTCCCGGGAGCGGTGTGTCGCTTTTTTTTCTTTTCGCTGATAGCATTTGGGAAATGTTCTGATGGTGGTGAGATTGGAGCACGACTGTCTCCGTGGCGCAATTGGCTAGAGCATTTGGCTGTTAACCGCAAGTTTGGAGGTTTGAGCCCACCCGGGGGCGGTGTTTCGCTTTTTTTTGCGCTGATAGCTTTGGAAAAATGATTTGACGGTGGTGAGAGTGCTGCACTACGGTCTCCGTGGCGCAACTGACTAGCATGTTCGGCTGTTACCCGAAAGGTCGGATATTCGAGCCCTCCCGGGGGCGGTGTGTCGCTTTTTTTCTGTGCGCTGATAGCTATGGAGGAATGTTCTGACGGTGATGAGAGTGGAGCACGACTGTCTCCGTGGCGCAATGGGCTAGCGCGTTCGGCTGTTAACCGCATGTTTGGAGGTTTGAGCCCACCCGGGGGTGGTGTGTGGCTTTTTTTGCGCTCATAGCTTTGGAGAAATGTTCTGACGGTGGTGAGAGTGTCTCACTACTGTCTCCATGGCGCAACTCACCAGCGCGTTCGCTGTTAACCGAAAGATTTGAGGTTCGAGACCTCCCGGGAGTGGTGTGTCGCTTTTATTTCTTTGCGCTGATAGCTTTAAAGAAATGTTCGGATGGTGGTGAGAGTGCCTCACGACTTTCTCCGTGGCGCAATTGGCTAACGCGATCAGCTGTGTTCCGAAAAGTTGGAAGTTCGAGTCCTCCCGGGAGCGGTGTGTCCCTTTTTTTTCTTCGCGGCGATAGCTTTGGAGAAATGTTCTGATGGAGGTCAGTGTGCTACACTAATGTCTCCGTGGCGCAATTGGCTAGCGCGTTCGGCTGTTAACCGAAAGGCTGGAGGTTCGAGCTCTCCCGGGAGCGGTTTGTCGCTTTTTTCTTCTTTGCGCAGATAGCCCCTGAGAAATAATCTGAGGGTGGTGAGAGTGCCTCACAACTTTCTCCGTGGCGCAATTGGCTAGCGCGATCGGCTGTTAACCGAAAGAATGGAGGTTCGAGCCCTCCCGGGAGTGGTGTGTCACTTTTTTTTTCTTCGCGCCGATAGCTTTGGAGAAATGTTCTGACGGAGGTGCGAGTGCTGCAGTACTGTCTGCGTGGCGCAATCAGCTAGCACGTTCGGCTGTTACCTGAAAGATTGGAGGTTCGATCTCTCCCTGGAGCAGTGTGTCGCTTTTTTTCTTCGCGCTGATAGCTATGGGGAAATGTTCTGACGGTGGTGAGAGTGAATCACGATTTTTGCCGTGGCGCAATCCTAGCGCGTTTGGCCGTTAACCGAAAGGTTGGAGGTTCGAGCCGTCCCGGGAGCGGTGTGTCGCTTTTTTTTCTTCTCGCTGATAGCATTGGGGAAATATTCTGATGGTGGTGAGATTGGAGCACGACTGTCTCCGTGGCGCAATTGGCTAAAGAATTTGGCTGTTAACCGCAAGTTTGGAGGTTTGAGCCCACCTGGGGGCGGTGTTTCGCGTTTTTTTTTGCGCTGATAGCTTTGGAAAAATGTTCTGACGGTGGTGAGAGTGCTGCACTACTGTCTCCGTGGCGCAACTGACTAGCGCGTTCGGCTGTTACCCGAAAGGTTGGATGTTCAAGCCCTCCCGGGAGCAGTGTGTCGTTTTTTTTCTTTTTTGCCCTGATAGGTTTGGAGAAATGTTCTGACGGTGTTGAGAGTGCTGCACTACTGTCTCTGTGGCGCAACTGACTAGCGCTTTCGGCTGTTAACCGAAAGGTTGGAGGTTCGAGCCCTCCCGCGAGCGGTGTATTGCTTTTTTCTTTTTTGCGCTGATAGGTTTGGAGAAATGTTCTGACAGTGGTGAGAGTGCTGCACTACTGTCTCCGTGACGCAATTGGCTAGCGCATTCAGCTGTTAAGCGCAAGTTTGGAGGTTTGAGCCCACCCGGGGGCGGTGTGTCGCTTTTTTTTGCGCTGATAGCTTTGTAGAAATGTTCTGACGGTGGTGAGAGTGCCGCACTACTGTCTCCGTGGAGAAACTGACAAGCGCGGTCGGCTGTTAACCGAAAGATTGGAGGTTGGAGCCCACCCTGTGGCGGTGTGTCACTTTTTTTTCTTTTAGCTGATAGCTTTGGAGAAATGTTCTGAAGGTGGTGAGAGTGGAGCAGTACTATCTCCGTGGCAAAGTTGACTAGCGCGTTCGGCTGTCACCCGAAAGATAGGAGGTTCGAGTCCTCCCGGCAGCGGTGTGTCACTTTTTTCTTTGCGCTGATACCTTTGAATAAATGTTCTGATGGTGGTGAGAGTGCAGCATGACTGCCTTCGTGGCGCAATTGGCTTGCGCGTTTGGCTGTTAACCGAAAGGTTGGAGGCACCGAGCCCTCCCGAGAGTTGTGTGTCGCTTTTTTTTCTTTGAGCTGATAGCTTTGGAGAACTTTTTTGAAGGTGGTGAGAGTGGAGCAGTACTGTCTCCGTGGCAAAATTGACTAGCGCGTTCGGCTGTTACCGGAAAGATTGGAGGTTCGAGTCTTCCCGGCAGCGGTGTGTCACTTTTTTTCTTTGCGCTGATAGCTATGCAGAAATGTTCTGACGGTGGTGAGAGTGGAGCACGACTTTCGCCGTGGCGCAATGGGCTAGCGCGTTCGCCTGTTAACCGCAAGTTTGGAGGTTTGAGCCCACCCGGGAACGGTATGTCGCTTTTTTTTTTGCGCTGATAGCTTTGGAGAAATGTTCTGACGGTGGTGAGAGTGCTGCACTACTGTCTCCGTGGCGCAACTGACAAGCACGTTCGGCTGTTAACCGAAATTTTGGAGGGTCGAGCCCTCGCGGGAGCGGTGTGTCGCATTTTGTTTCTTTGCACTGATAGCTCTGGTGAAATGTTCTGACGGAGGTGAGAGTGGAGCACGGCTGTCTCCGTGGCGCAGTCGGCTAGCGCGTTCGGCCGTTAACCAAAAGGATGGGGGTTTTAACCCTCCCGGGAGCGGTATGTCGCCTTTTTTTTCTTTGCGCTGATAGACTTGGAGAAATAACCTGACGGTGGTTAGAGTGCCTCACGACTTTCTCCGTGTGCTCAATTGGCTAGCGCGATTGACTGTTAACCGAAGGGTTGGAGGTTCGAGCCCTTCCGGGAGTGGTGTGTCGCTTTTTTTCTTTGCGTTGATTGCCTTGGAGAATTAATCTGACGGTGGTAAGAGTGCCTCACGACTTTCTTCGTGGCGCAATTGGCTAGCGTGATCGGCTGTTAACCGAAAGGTTGAAGGTTCGAGCCCTCCCTGTAGTGGTGTGTCGCTTTTTTTCTTTGCGCTGATAGCTTTTGAGAATTGTTCTGACGGAGTTGAGAGTGGAGCATGGCTATCTCCGTGGCGCAATTAGCTAGTGCGATCGGCTGTTAACCGAAAGGTTGGAGGTTCGAGCCTACCCGGGGGCGGTGTGTCGCTTTTTTTTCTTTGTGCTGATAGCTTTGGAGAAATGATCTGTACGTGGTGAGAGTGGAGCGGTACTGTCTCCGTGGCAAAATTGACTAGCGCGTTCGGCTGTTACCCGAATGATTGGAGGTTCGAGTCTTCCCGGCAGCGGTGTGTCACTTTTTTTCTTTGCCCTGACAGCTTTGAAGAGATGTTTTGATGGTGGTGAGAGTGCAGCACGACTGCCTTCGCGGCGCAATTAGCTAGCGCGATCGGCTGTTAACCGAAAGGTTGGAGGTTCGAGCCCACCCGGGGGCGGTGTGTCGCATTTTTTTTCTTTGTGCTGATAGCTTTGGAGAAATGGTCTGTAGGTGGTGAGAGTGGAGCAGTACTGTCTTCGTGGCAAAATTGACTAGCGCGTTCGGCTGTTACCCGAAAGGTTGGAGGTAGGAGTCCTCCCGGGAGCGGGGTGTCGCTTTTTTCTTCTTTGCGCTGATAGGTTTGGAGAAATGTTCTGACGGTGGTGAGAGTGGAGCACGACTGTCTCCGTGGCGCAACGGGTTAGTGCGTTCGGCTGTTAACCGCAAGTTTGGAAGTTTGAGCCCACCCGGGGGTGGTGTGTCGCTTTTTTTGCGCTGATAGCTTTGGAGAAATGTTCTGACGGTGGTCAGAGTGCTGCACTACTGTCTCTTTGGCGCAACTGACTAGCGCGTTTGGCTGTTAACCGAAAGATTGGAGGTTTGAGCCCACCCGGGGGCGGTGTGTCGCTTTTTTTCTGTGCGCTGATAGCTATGGAGGAATGTTCTGACGGTGATGAGAGTGGAGCACGACTGTCTCCGTGGCGCAATGGGCTAGCGCGTTCGGCTGTTAACCGCAAGTTTGGAGGTTTGAGCCCACCCGGGGGTGGTGTGTGGCTTTTTTTGCGCTCATAGCTTTGGAGAAATGTTCTGACGGAGGTGAGAGTGTTGCATTACTGTCTCCATGGCGCAACTCACCAGCGCGTTCGGCTGTTAACCGAAAGGTTCGAGTTTCGAGCCCTCCCGGGAGCGGTGTGTCCCTTTTTTTTCTTCGCGCCGATAGCTTTGGAGAAATGTTCTGATGGAGGTGAGTGTGCTGCACTACTGTCTCCATGGCGCATTTGGCTAGCGCGTTCGGCTGTTAACCGAAAGGCTGGAGGTTCGAGCTCTCCCGGGAGCGGTTTGTCGCTTTTTTCTTCTTTGAGCTGATAGCTTTTGAGAATTGTTCTGATGAAGGTGAGAGTGGAGCACGGCTGTCTCCGTGGCTCAATTGGCTAGCGTGTTCGGCCGTTAACCAAAAGGATGGAGGTTCGAGCCCTGCCGGGAACGGTGTGTCGCCTGTTTTTTTTTCTTTGCGCTGATAGCCTTGTAGAAATAATCTGAGGGTGGTGAGAGTGCCTCACGACTTTCTCCGTGGCGCAATTGGCTAGCGCGATCGGCTCTTAACCGAAAGGATGGAGGTTCGAGCCCTCCAGGGAGTGGTGTGTCACTTTTTTTTCTTCGCGCCGATAGCTTTGGAGAAATGTTCTGACGGAGGTGAGAGTGCTGCACTACTGTCTCCATTGAGAAGCGCGTTCGGCTGTTAACCGAAATTTTGGAGGTTCGAGCCCTCGCGGGAGCAGTGTGTCGCATTTTGTTTCTTTGCACTGATAGCTTTGGTGAAATGTTCTGACGGAGGTGAGAGTGGAGCACGGCTGTCTCCGTGGCGCAATCGGCTAGCGCGTTCGGCCGTTAACCAAAAGGATTGGGTTTTAACCCTTCCGGGAGCGGTATGTCGCCTTTTTTTTCTTTGCGCTGATAGCCTTGGAGAAATAATCTGACGGTGGTGAGAGTGCCTCACGACTTTCTCCGTGGCGCAATTGGCTAGCGTGATCGGCTGTTAACCGAACGGTTGGAGGTTCGAGCCCTCCCTGGAGTGGTGTGTCGCTTTTTTTCTTTGCGCTGATAGCTTTTGAGAATTGTTCTGACGGAGTTGAGAGTGGAGCACGGCTATCTCCGTGGCGAAATCGGCTAGCGCGTTCAGCCGTTAACCAAAAAGCTGGAGGTTCGAGCTCTCCCGGGAGCAGTTTGTCGCTTTTTTCTTCTTTGCGCTGATAGCTTTTGAGAATTGTTCTGATGAAGGTGAGAGTGGAGCACGGCTGTCTCCGTGGCGAAATTAGCTAGCGCGTTCGGCCGTTAACGAAAAACGATGGAGGTTCGAGCCCTCCCAGTAGCGGTGTGTCGCCTTTTTTTCTTTGCGCTGATTGCCTTGGAGAAATAATCTGACGGGGGTAAGAGTGCCTCACGACTTTCTCCGTGGCGCAATTGGCTAGCGCGTTCGGCTGTTACCCGAATGATTGGAGGTTCGAGTCCTCCCGGCAGCGGTGTCTCACGTTTTTTTCTTTGCGCTGATAGCTATGGAGGAATGTTCTGGCGGTGATGAGAGTGGAGCACGACTGTCTCCGTGGCGCAATGGGCTAGCGCATTCGGCTGTTAACCGCATGTTTGGAGGTTTGAGCCCACCCGGGGGTGGTGTGTGGCTTTTTTGCGCTCATAGCTTTGGAGAAATGTTCTGACGGTGGTGAGAGTGTTGCACTACTATCTCCATGGCGCAACTCACCAGCGCGTTCGGCTGTTAACCGAAAGCTTTGAGGTTCGAGCCCTCCCGGGAGTGGTGTGTCGCTTTTTTCTCTTTGCGCTGATAGCTTTAAAGAAATGTTCGGATGGTGGTGAGAGTGCCTCACGACTTTCTCCGTGGCGCAATTGGCTAACGCGATCAGCTGTGTTCCGATAAGTTGGAAGTTCGAGCCCTCCCGGGAGGGGTGTGTCCCTTTTTTTTCTTCGCGCCGATAGCTTTGGAGAAATGTTCTGATGGAGGTGAGTGTGCTACACTACTGTCTCCGTGGCGCAATTGGCTAGTGCGTTCGGCTGTTAACCGAAAGGCTGGAGGTTCGAGCTCTCCCGGGAGCGGTTTGTCGCTTCTTTCTTCTTTGCGCCGATAGCTTTGGAGAAATGTTCTGACGGAGGTGAGACTGCTGCACAACTGTCTGCGTGACGCAATCAGCTAGCGCGTTCGGTTGTTACCTGAAAGATTGGAGGTTCGATCTCTCCCTGGAGCGGTGTGTCGCTTTTTTTCTTTGCGCTGATAGCTATGGAGAAATGTTCTGACGGTGGTGAGAGTGAATCACGATTTTCGCCGTGGCGCAATGGGCTAGCGCGTTCGGCTGTTAGCCGCAAGTTTGGAGGTTTGAGCCTACCCGGGAACAGTGTGTCGCTTTTTTTGCGCTGATAGCTTTAGCAAAATGTTCTGACGGTGGTGAGAGTGCTGCACTACTGTCTCCGTGGTGCAACTGACAAGCGAGTTCGGCTGTTAAACGAAATTTTGGAGGTTCGAGCCCTCGCGGGAGCTGTGTGTCGCTTTTATTTCTTTGAGCTGATAGCTTTGGAGAAATCTTCTGACGGTGGTGAGAGTGGAGAACGGCAGTCTCCGTGGTGAATTTGGCTAGCGTGATCGGATGTTAACCGAAAGGTTGGAGCTTCGAGCCCTCCCGGAAGAGGTGCGTCGCTTTTATTACTTTGCGCTGATAGCTTTGGAGAAATGTTCTGACGGTGGTGTGAGTGGATAACGGCTGTCTCCGTGGCGGAATTGGCTAGTGCGTTCGGCTGTTAACTGAAAGGTTGGAGGCTCGAGCCCTACCGGGAGCGGTGTGTCGCATTTTTTTTCTTTGCGCTGATAGCTTTGGAGAAATGTTCTGACGGTGGTGAGAATGAAGCACGACTGTCTCCGTGGAGCAATCCTAGCGCGTTCGGCCGTTAACCGAAAAGTTGGAGGTTCGAGCCGTCCCGGGAGCGGTGTGTCGCATGTTTTTTCTTTGCGCTGATAGCTTTAGAGAAATGTTCTGACGGTGGTGAGAGTGAAGAACGACTGTCTCCGTGGCGCAATCCTAGCGCGTTCGGCCGTTAACCGAAAGGTTGGAGGTTCGAGCCGTCCCGGGAGCGGTGTGTCGCTTTTTTTTCTTTTCGCTGATAGCATTGGGGAAATGTTCTGATGGTGGTGAGATTGGAGCACGACTGTCTCCGTGGCGCAATTGGCTAGAGCATTTGGCTGTTAACCGCAAGTTTGGAGGTTTGAGCCCACCCGGGGGCGGTGTTTCGCTTTTTTTTGCGCTGATAGCTTTGGAAAAATGATTTGACGGTGGTGAGAGTGCTGCACTACGGTCTCCGTGGCGCAACTGACTAGCATGTTCGGCTGTTACCCGAAAGGTCGGATATTCGAGCCCTCCCGGGGGCGGTGTGTCGCTTTTTTTCTGTGCGCTGATAGCTATGGAGGAATGTTCTGACGGTGATGAGAGTGGAGCACGACTGTCTCCGTGGCGCAATGGGCTAGCGCGTTCGGCTGTTAACCGCATGTTTGGAGGTTTGAGCCCACCCGGGGGTGGTGTGTGGCTTTTTTTGCGCTCATAGCTTTGGAGAAATGTTCTGACGGTGGTGAGAGTGTCTCACTACTGTCTCCATGGCGCAACTCACCAGCGCGTTCGGCTGTTAACCGAAAGATTTGAGGTTCGAGACCTCCCGGGAGTGGTGTGTCGCTTTTTTTTCTTTGCGCTGATAGCTTTAAAGAAATGTTCGGATGGTGGTGAGAGTGCCTCACGACTTTCTCCGTGGCGCAATTGGCTAACGCGATCAGCTGTGTTCCGAAAAGTTGGAAGTTCGAGTCCTCCCGGGAGCGGTGTGTCCCTTTTTTTTCTTCGCGGCGATAGCTTTGGAGAAATGTTCTGATGGAGGTCAGTGTGCTACACTACTGTCTCCGTGGCGCAATTGGCTAGCGCGTTCGGCTGTTAACCGAAAGGCTGGAGGTTCGAGCTCTCCCGGGAGCGGTTTGTCGCTTTTTTCTTCTTTGCGCAGATAGCCCCTGAGAAATAATCTGAGGGTGGTGAGAGTGCCTCGCAACTTTCTCCGTGGCGCAATTGGCTAGCGCGATCGGCTGTTAACCGAAAGAATGGAGGTTCGAGCCCTCCCGGGAGTGGTGTGTCACTTTTTTTTTCTTCGCGCCGATAGCTTTGGAGAAATGTTCTGACGGAGGTGCGAGTGCTGCACTACTGTCTGCGTGGCGCAATCAGCTAGCGCGTTCGGCTGTTACCTGAAAGATTGGAGGTTCGATCTCTCCCTGGAGCAGTGTGTCGCTTTTTTTCTTTGCGCTGATAGCTTTGGAGAAATGTTCTGACGGTGGTGAGAATGAAGCACGACTGTCTCCGTCGCGCAATCCTAGCGCGTTCGGCCGTTAACCGAAAAGTTGGAGGTTCGAGCCGTCCCGGGAGCGGTGTGTCGCATCTTTTTTCTTTGCGCTGATAGCTTTAGAGAAATGTTCTGACGGTGGTGAGAGTGAAGAACGACTGTCTCCGTGGCGCAATCCTAGCGCGTTCGGCCGTTAACCGAAAGGTTGGAGGTTCGAGCCGTCCCGGGAGCGGTGTGTCGCTTTTTTTTCTTTTCGCTGATAGCATTGGGGAAATGTTCTGATGGTGGTGAGATTGGAGCACGACTGTCTCCGTGGCGCAATTGGCTAGAGCATTTGGCTGTTAACCGCAAGTTTGGAGGTTTGAGCCCACCCGGGGGCGGTGTTTCGCTTTTTTTTGCGCTGATAGCTTTGGAAAAATGATTTGACGGTGGTGAGAGTGCTGCACTACGGTCTCCGTGGCGCAACTGACTAGCATGTTCGGCTGTTACCCGAAAGGTCGGATATTCGAGCCCTCCCGTGGGCGGTGTGTCGCTTTTTTTCTGTGCGCTGATAGCTATGGAGGAATGTTCTGACGGTGATGAGAGTGGAGCACGACTGTCTCCGTGGCGCAATGGGCTAGCGCGTTCGGCTGTTAACCGCATGTTTGGAGGTTTGAGCCCACCCGGGGGTGGTGTGTGGCTTTTTTTGCGCTCATAGCTTTGGAGAAATGTTCTGACGTTGGTGAGAGTGTCTCACTACTGTCTCCATGGCGCAACTCACCAGCGCGTTCGCTGTTAACCGAAAGATTTGAGGTTCGAGACCTCCCGGGAGTGGTGTGTCGCTTTTATTTCTTTGCGCTGATAGCTTTAAAGAAATGTTCGGATGGTGGTGAGAGTGCCTCACGACTTTCTCCGTGGCGCAATTGGCTAACGCGATCAGCTGTGTTCCGAAAAGTTGGAAGTTCGAGTCCTCCCGGGAGCGGTGTGTCCCTTTTTTTTCTTCGCGGCGATAGCTTTGGAGAAATGTTCTGATGGAGGTCAGTGTGCTACACTACTGTCTCCGTGGCGCAATTGGCTAGCGCGTTCGGCTGTTAACCGAAAGGCTGGAGGTTCGAGCTCTCCCGGGAGCGGTTTGTCGCTTTTTTCTTCTTTGCGCAGATAGCCCCTGAGAAATAATCTGAGGGTGGTGAGAGTGCCTCACAACTTTCTCCGTGGCGCAATTGGCTAGCGCGATCGGCTGTTAACCGAAAGAATGGAGGTTCGAGCCCTCCCGGGAGTGGTGTGTCACTTTTTTTTTCTTCGCGCCGATAGCTTTGGAGAAATGTTCTGACGGAGGTGCGAGTGCTGCACTACTGTCTGCGTGGCGCAATCAGCTAGCACGTTCGGCTGTTACCTGAAAGATTGGAGGTTCGATCTCTCCCTGGAGCAGTGTGTCGCTTTTTTTCTTCGCGCTGATAGCTATGGGGAAATGTTCTGACGGTGGTGAGAGTGAATCACGATTTTTGCCGTGGCGCAATCCTAGCGCGTTTGGCCGTTAACCGAAAGGTTGGAGGTTCGAGCCGTCCCGGGAGCGGTGTGTCGCTTTTTTTTCTTCTCGCTGATAGCATTGGGGAAATATTCTGATGGTGGTGAGATTGGAGCACGACTGTCTCCGTGGCGCAATTGGCTAAAGAATTTGGCTGTTAACCGCAAGTTTGGAGGTTTGAGCCCACCTGGGGGCGGTGTTTCGCGTTTTTTTTTTGCGCTGATAGCTTTGGAAAAATGTTCTGACGGTGGTGAGAGTGCTGCACTACTGTCTCCGTGGCGCAACTGACTAGCGCGTTCGGCTGTTACCCGAAAGGTTGGATGTTCAAGCCCTCCCGGGAGCAGTGTGTCGTTTTTTTTTCTTTTTTGCCCTGATAGGTTTGGAGAAATGTTCTGACGGTGTTGAGAGTGCTGCACTACTGTCTCTGTGGCGCAACTGACTAGCGCTTTCGGCTGTTAACCGAAAGGTTGGAGGTTCGAGCCCTCCCGCGAGCGGTGTATTGCTTTTTTCTTTTTTGCGCTGATAGGTTTGGAGAAATGTTCTGACAGTGGTGAGAGTGCTGCACTACTGTCTCCGTGACGCAATTGGCTAGCGCATTCAGCTGTTAAGCGCAAGTTTGGAGGTTTGAGCCCACCCGGGGGCGGTGTGTCGCTTTTTTTTTTGCGCTGATAGCTTTGTAGAAATGTTCTGACGGTGGTGAGAGTGCCGCACTACTGTCTCCGTGGAGAAACTGACAAGCGCGGTCGGCTGTTAACCGAAAGATTGGAGGTTGGAGCCCACCCTGTGGCGGTGTGTCACTTTTTTTTCTTTTAGCTGATAGCTTTGGAGAAATGTTCTGAAGGTGGTGAGAGTGGAGCAGTACTATCTCCGTGGCAAAGTTGACTAGCGCGTTCGGCTGTCACCCGAAAGATAGGAGGTTCGAGTCCTCCCGGCAGCGGTGTGTCACTTTTTTCTTTGCGCTGATACCTTTGAATAAATGTTCTGATGGTGGTGAGAGTGCAGCATGACTGCCTTCGTGGCGCAATTGGCTTGCGCGTTTGGCTGTTAACCGAAAGGTTGGAGGCACCGAGCCCTCCCGAGAGTTGTGTGTCGCTTTTTTTTCTTTGAGCTGATAGCTTTGGAGAACTTTTTTGAAGGTGGTGAGAGTGGAGCAGTACTGTCTCCGTGGCAAAATTGACTAGCGCGTTCGGCTGTTACCGGAAAGATTGGAGGTTCGAGTCTTCCCGGTAGCGGTGTGTCACTTTTTTTCTTTGCGCTGATAGCTATGCAGAAATGTTCTGACGGTGGTGAGAGTGGAGCACGACTTTCGCCGTGGCGCAATGGGCTAGCGCGTTCGCCTGTTAACCGCAAGTTTGGAGGTTTGAGCCCACCCGGGAACGGTATGTCGCTTTTTTTTTGCGCTGATAGCTTTGGAGAAATGTTCTGACGGTGGTGAGAGTGCTGCACTACTGTCTCCGTGGCGCAACTGACAAGCACGTTCGGCTGTTAACCGAAATTTTGGAGGGTCGAGCCCTCGCGGGAGCGGTGTGTCGCATTTTGTTTCTTTGCACTGATAGCTCTGGTGAAATGTTCTGACGGAGGTGAGAGTGGAGCACGGCTGTCTCCGTGGCGCAGTCGGCTAGCGCGTTCGGCCGTTAACCAAAAGGATGGGGGTTTTAACCCTCCCGGGAGCGGTATGTCGCCTTTTTTTTCTTTGCGCTGATAGACTTGGAGAAATAACCTGACGGTGGTTAGAGTGCCTCACGACTTTCTCCGTGTGCTCAATTGGCTAGCGCGATTGACTGTTAACCGAAGGGTTGGAGGTTCGAGCCCTTCCGGGAGTGGTGTGTCGCTTTTTTTCTTTGCGCTGATAGCCTTGGAGAAATAATCTGACGGTGGTGAGAGTGCCTCACGACTTTCTCCGTGGCGCAATTGGCTAGCGTGATCAGCTGTTAACCGAGAGGTTGGAGGTACGAGCCCTCCCTGTAGTGGTGTGTCGCTTTTTTTCTTTGCGCTGATAGCTTTTGAGAATTGTTCTGACGGAGTTGAGAGTGGAGCATGGCTATCTCCGTGGCGCAATTAGCTAGTGCGATCGGCTGTTAACCGAAAGGTTGGAGGTTCGAGCCTACCCGGGGGCGGTGTGTCGCTTTTTTTTCTTTGTGCTGATAGCTTTGGAGAAATGATCTGTACGTGGTGAGAGTGGAGCGGTACTGTCTCCGTGGCAAAATTGACTAGCGCGTTCGGCTGTTACCCGAATGATTGGAGGTTCGAGTCTTCCCGGCAGCGGTGTGTCACTTTTTTTCTTTGCCCTGACAGCTTTGAAGAGATGTTTTGATGGTGGTGAGAGTGCAGCACGACTGCCTTCGCGGCGCAATTAGCTAGCGCGATCGGCTGTTAACCGAAAGGTTGGAGGTTCGAGCCCACCCGGGGGCGGTGTGTCGCATTTTTTTTCTTTGTGCTGATAGCTTTGGAGAAATGTTCTGAAGGTGGTGAGAGTGGAGCAGTACTGTCTTCGTGGCAAAATTGACTAGCGCGTTCGGCTGTTACCCGAAAGGTTGGAGGTAGGAGTCCTCCCGGGAGCGGGGTGTCGCTTTTTTCTTCTTTGCGCTGATAGGTTTGGAGAAATGTTCTGACGGTGGTGAGAGTGGAGCACGACTGTCTCCGTGGCGCAACGGGCTAGTGCGTTCGGCTGTTAACCGCAAGTTTGGAAGTTTGAGCCCACCCGGGGGTGGTGTGTCGCTTTTTTTGCGCTGATAGCTTTGGAGAAATGTTCTGACGGTGGTCAGAGTGCTGCACTACTGTCTCTTTGGCGCAACTGACTTGCGCGTTTGGCTGTTAACCGAAAGATTGGAGGTTTGAGCCCACCCGGGGGCGGTGTGTCGCTTTTTTTCTGTGCGCTGATAGCTATGGAGGAATGTTCTGACGGTGATGAGAGTGGAGCACGACTGTCTCCGTGGCGCAATGGGCTAGCGCGTTCGGCTGTTAACCGCAAGTTTGGAGGTTTGAGCCCACCCGGGGGTGGTGTGTGGCTTTTTTTGCGCTCATAGCTTTGGAGAAATGTTCTGACGGAGGTGAGAGTGTTGCATTACTGTCTCCATGGCGCAACTCACCAGCGCGTTCGGCTGTTAACCGAAAGGTTCGAGGTTCGAGCCCTCCCGGCAGCGGTGTGTCCCTTTTTTTTCTTCGCGCCGATAGCTTTGGAGAAATGTTCTGATGGAGGTGAGTGTGCTGCACTACTGTCTCCATGGCGCATTTGGCTAGCGCGTTCGGCTGTTAACCGAAAGGCCGGAGGTTCGAGCTCTCCCGGGAGCGGTTTGTCGCTTTTTTCTTCTTTGCGCTGATAGCTTTTGAGAATTGTTCTGATGAAGGTGAGAGTGGAGCACGGATGTCTCCGTGGCGCAATTGGCTAGCGTGTTCGGCCGTTAACCAAAAGGATGGAGGTTCGAGCCCTGCCGGGAACGGTGTGTCGCCTGTTTTTTTTTCTTTGCGCTGATAGCCTTGTAGAAATAATCTGAGGGTGGTGAGAGTGCCTCACGACTTTCTCCGTGGCGCAATTGGCTAGCGCGATCGGCTCTTAACAGAAAGGTTGGAGGTTCGAGCCCTCCAGAGAATGGTGTGTCACTTTTTTTTCTTCGCGCCGATAACTTTGGAGAAATGTTCTGACGGAGGTGAGAGTGGAGCACGGCTATCTCCGTGGCGAAATCGGCTAGCGCGTTCAGCCGTTAACCAAAAAGCTGGAGGTTCGAGCTCTCCCGGGAGCAGTTTGTCGCTTTTTTCTTCTTTGCGCTGATAGCTTTTGAGAATTGTTCTGATGAAGGTGAGAGTGGAGCACGGCTGTCTCCGTGGCGAAATTAGCTAGCGCGTTCGGCCGTTAACGAAAAACGATGGAGGTTCGAGCCCTCCCAGTAGCGGTGTGTCGCCTTTTTTTCTTTGCGCTGATTGCCTTGGAGAAATAATCTGACGGGGGTAAGAGTGCCTCACGACTTTCTCCGTGGCGCAATTGGCTAGCGCGTTCGGCTGTTACCCGAATGATTGGAGGTTTGAGTCCTCCCGGCAGCGGTGTCTCACGTTTTTTTCTTTGCCCTGATAGCTTTGAAGAAATGTTTTGATGGTGGTGAGAGTGCAGCACGACTGCCTCCGTGGCGCAATTGGCTGTTAACCGAATGGTTGGAGGCTCGAGTGCTCCCCGGAGTGGTGTGTCGCTATTTTTTCTTTGTGCTGATAGCTTTGGAGAAATGTTCTGAAGGTGGTGAGAGTGGAGCAGTACTGTCTCCGTGGCAAAATTGACTAGCGCGTTTGGCTGTTACCCGAAAGATTGGAGGTTCGATCTCTCCCTGGAGTGGTGTGTCGCTTTTTTTTTCTTTGCGCTCATAGCTTTGAAGAAATGTTCTGACGGTGGTGAGATTGGAGCACTACTGTCTTCGTGGCAAAATTGACTAGCGCATTCAGCTGTTACCCGAAAGGTTGGAGGTTGGAGCCCTCCCGAGAGCGGGGTGTCGCTTTTTTCTTCTTTGCGCTGATAGCTTTCGAGAAATATTCTGACGGTGGTGAGAGTGCTGCACTACTGTCTCCATTGAGAAGCGCGTTCGGCTGTTAACCGAAATTTTGGAGGTTCGAGCCCTCGCGGGAGCAGTGTGTCGCATTTTGTTTCTTTGCACTGATAGCTTTGGTGAAATGTTCTGACGGAGGTGAGAGTGGAGCACGGCTGTCTCCGTGGCGCAATCGGCTAGCGCGTTCGGCCGTTAACCAAAAGGATTGGGTTTAACCCTCCCGGGAGCGGTATGTCGCCTTTTTTTCTTTGCGCTGATAGCCTTGGAGAAATAACCTGACAGTGGTTAGAGTGCCTCACGACTTTTTCCGTGGCGCAATTGGCTAGCGTGATCGGCTGTTAACCGAACGGTTGGAGGTTCGAGCCCTCCCTGGAGTGGTGTGTCGCTTTTTTTCTTTGCGCTGATACCTTTTGAGAATTGTTCTGACGGAGGTGAGAGTGGAGCACGGCTGTCTCCGTGGCGAAATTAGCTAGCGCGTTCGGCCGTTAACCAAAACGATGGAGGTTCGAGCCCTCCCAGTAGCGGTGTGTCGCCTTTTTTTTCTTTGCGCTGATTGCCTTGGAGAAATAATCTGACGGTGGTAAGAGTGCCTCACGACTTTCTCCGTAGGGCATTTCGCTAGCGTGATCAGCTGTTACCCGAAAGGTTGAAGGTTCGAGCCCTCCCTGTAGTGGTGTGTCGCTTTTTTTCTTTGCGCTGATAGCTTTTGAGAATTGTTCTGACGGAGTTGAGAGTGGAGCACGGCTATCTCCGTGGCGAAATATGCTAGCACGTTCAGCCGTTAACCAAAAAGCTGGAGGTTCGAGCTCTCCCGGGAGCAGTTTGTCGCTTTTTTCTTCTTTGCGCTGATAGCTTTTGAGAATTGTTCTGATGAAGGTGAGAGTGGAGCACGGCTGTCTCCGTGGCGAAATTAGCTAGCGCGTTCGGCCGTTAACCAAAACGATGGAGGTTCGAGCCCTCCCAGTAGCGGTGTGTCGCCTTTTTTTTCTTTGCGCTGATTGCCTTGGAGAAATAATCTGACTGGCGTAAGAGTGCCTCACGACTTTCTCCGTGGCGCAATTGGCTAGCGCGATCGGCTGTTAACCGAAAGGTTGGAGGTTCGAGCTCTCCCGGGAGCGGTGTTTCGCTTTTCTTCTTTGCCATGATAGCTTTGTAGAAATGTTCTGACGGCGGTGAGAGTGCAGCACGACTGTCTCCGTGGCGCAATTAGCTAGTGTGATCGGCTGTTAACCGATAGGTTGGAGGTTCGAGCCCTTCCGGGAGTGGTTTGTCGCTTTTTTCTTCTTTGCGCTGATAGCTTTGGAGAAACGTTCTGACGGTGGTGAGAGTGCAGCACGACTGTCTCCATGGCGCAATTAGCTAGTGCGATCGGCTGTTAACCGAAAGGTTGGAGGTTCGAGCCCACCCGGGGGCAGTGTGTCACTTTTTTTTCTTTGTGCTGATAGCTTTGGCGAAATGTTCTGAAGGTGGTGAGAGTGAAGCAGTACTGTCTTCGTGGCAAAATTGACTAGCGTATTCAGCTGTTACCCGAAAGGTTGGAGGTTGGAGCCCTCCCGGGAGCGGGGTGTCGCTTTTTTCTTCTTTGCGCTGATAGGTTTGGAGAAATGTTCTGACGGTGGTGAGAGTGGAGCACGACTGTCTCCGTGGCGCAATGGGCTGGTGCGTTCGGCTGTTAACCGCAAGTTTGGAGGTTTGAGCCCACCCGGGGGCGGTGTGTCGCTTTTTTTTGCGCTGATAGCTTTGTAGAAATGTTCTGACGGTGGTGAGAGTGCCGCACTACTGTCTCCGTGGAGAAACTGACAAGCGCGGTCGGCTGTTAACCGAAAGATTGGAGGTTGGAGCCCACCCTGTGGCGGTGTGTCACTTTTTTTTCTTTTAGCTGATAGCTTTGGAGAAATGTTCTGAAGGTGGTGAGAGTGGAGCAGTACTATCTCCGTGGCAAAGTTGACTAGCGCGTTCGGCTGTCACCCGAAAGATAGGAGGTTCGAGTCCTCCCGGCAGCGGTGTGTCACTTTTTTCTTTGCGCTGATACCTTTGAATAAATGTTCTGATGGTGGTGAGAGTGCAGCATGACTGCCTTCGTGGCGCAATTGGCTTGCGCGTTTGGCTGTTAACCGAAAGGTTGGAGGCACCGAGCCCTCCCGAGAGTTGTGTGTCGCTTTTTTTTCTTTGAGCTGATAGCTTTGGAGAACTTTTTTGAAGGTGGTGAGAGTGGAGCAGTACTGTCTCCGTGGCAAAATTGACTAGCGCGTTCGGCTGTTACCGGAAAGATTGGAGGTTCGAGTCTTCCCGGCAGCGGTGTGTCACTTTTTTTCTTTGCGCTGATAGCTATGCAGAAATGTTCTGACGGTGGTGAGAGTGGAGCACGACTTTCGCCGTGGCGCAATGGGCTAGCGCGTTCGCCTGTTAACCGCAAGTTTGGAGGTTTGAGCCCACCCGGGAACGGTATGTCGCTTTTTTTTTGCGCTGATAGCTTTGGAGAAATGTTCTGACGGTGGTGAGAGTGCTGCACTACTGTCTCCGTGGCGCAACTGACAAGCACGTTCGGCTGTTAACCGAAATTTTGGAGGGTCGAGCCCTCGCGGGAGCGGTGTGTCGCATTTTGTTTCTTTGCACTGATAGCTCTGGTGAAATGTTCTGACGGAGGTGAGAGTGGAGCACGGCTGTCTCCGTGGCGCAGTCGGCTAGCGCGTTCGGCCGTTAACCAAAAGGATGGGGGTTTTAACCCTCCCGGGAGCGGTATGTCGCCTTTTTTTTCTTTGCGCTGATAGACTTGGAGAAATAACCTGACGGTGGTTAGAGTGCCTCACGACTTTCTCCGTGTGCTCAATTGGCTAGCGCGATTGACTGTTAACCGAAGGGTTGGAGGTTCGAGCCCTTCCGGGAGTGGTGTGTCGCTTTTTTTCTTTGCGCTGATAGCCTTGGAGAAATAATCTGACGGTGGTGAGAGTGCCTCACGACTTTCTCCGTGGCGCAATTGGCTAGCGTGATCAGCTGTTAACCGAGAGGTTGGAGGTACGAGCCCTCCCTGTAGTGGTGTGTCGCTTTTTTTCTTTGCGCTGATAGCTTTTGAGAATTGTTCTGACGGAGTTGAGAGTGGAGCATGGCTATCTCCGTGGCGCAATTAGCTAGTGCGATCGGCTGTTAACCGAAAGGTTGGAGGTTCGAGCCTACCCGGGGGCGGTGTGTCGCTTTTTTTTCTTTGTGCTGATAGCTTTGGAGAAATGATCTGTACGTGGTGAGAGTGGAGCGGTACTGTCTCCGTGGCAAAATTGACTAGCGCGTTCGGCTGTTACCCGAATGATTGGAGGTTCGAGTCTTCCCGGCAGCGGTGTGTCACTTTTTTTCTTTGCCCTGACAGCTTTGAAGAGATGTTTTGATGGTGGTGAGAGTGCAGCACGACTGCCTTCGCGGCGCAATTAGCTAGCGCGATCGGCTGTTAACCGAAAGGTTGGAGGTTCGAGCCCACCCGGGGGCGGTGTGTCGCATTTTTTTTCTTTGTGCTGATAGCTTTGGAGAAATGTTCTGAAGGTGGTGAGAGTGGAGCAGTACTGTCTTCGTGGCAAAATTGACTAGCGCGTTCGGCTGTTACCCGAAAGGTTGGAGGTAGGAGTCCTCCCGGGAGCGGGGTGTCGCTTTTTTCTTCTTTGCGCTGATAGGTTTGGAGAAATGTTCTGACGGTGGTGAGAGTGGAGCACGACTGTCTCCGTGGCGCAACGGGCTAGTGCGTTCGGCTGTTAACCGCAAGTTTGGAAGTTTGAGCCCACCCGGGGGTGGTGTGTCGCTTTTTTTGCGCTGATAGCTTTGGAGAAATGTTCTGACGGTGGTCAGAGTGCTGCACTACTGTCTCTTTGGCGCAACTGACTTGCGCGTTTGGCTGTTAACCGAAAGATTGGAGGTTTGAGCCCACCCGGGGCGGTGTGTCGCTTTTTTTCTGTGCGCTGATAGCTATGGAGGAATGTTCTGACGGTGATGAGAGTGGAGCACGACTGTCTCCGTGGCGCAATGGGCTAGCGCGTTCGGCTGTTAACCGCAAGTTTGGAGGTTTGAGCCCACCCGGGGGTGGTGTGTGGCTTTTTTTGCGCTCATAGCTTTGGAGAAATGTTCTGACGGAGGTGAGAGTGTTGCATTACTGTCTCCATGGCGCAACTCACCAGCGCGTTCGGCTGTTAACCGAAAGGTTCGAGGTTCGAGCCCTCCCGGCAGCGGTGTGTCCCTTTTTTTTCTTCGCGCCGATAGCTTTGGAGAAATGTTCTGATGGAGGTGAGTGTGCTGCACTACTGTCTCCATGGCGCATTTGGCTAGCGCGTTCGGCTGTTAACCGAAAGGCCGGAGGTTCGAGCTCTCCCGGGAGCGGTTTGTCGCTTTTTTCTTCTTTGCGCTGATAGCTTTTGAGAATTGTTCTGATGAAGGTGAGAGTGGAGCACGGATGTCTCCGTGGCGCAATTGGCTAGCGTGTTCGGCCGTTAACCAAAAGGATGGAGGTTCGAGCCCTGCCGGGAACGGTGTGTCGCCTGTTTTTTTTTCTTTGCGCTGATAGCCTTGTAGAAATAATCTGAGGGTGGTGAGAGTGCCTCACGACTTTCTCCGTGGCGCAATTGGCTAGCGCGATCGGCTCTTAACAGAAAGGTTGGAGGTTCGAGCCCTCCAGAGAATGGTGTGTCACTTTTTTTTCTTCGCGCCGATAACTTTGGAGAAATGTTCTGACGGAGGTGAGAGTGGAGCACGGCTATCTCCGTGGCGAAATCGGCTAGCGCGTTCAGCCGTTAACCAAAAAGCTGGAGGTTCGAGCTCTCCCGGGAGCAGTTTGTCGCTTTTTTCTTCTTTGCGCTGATAGCTTTTGAGAATTGTTCTGATGAAGGTGAGAGTGGAGCACGGCTGTCTCCGTGGCGAAATTAGCTAGCGCGTTCGGCCGTTAACGAAAAACGATGGAGGTTCGAGCCCTCCCAGTAGCGGTGTGTCGCCTTTTTTTCTTTGCGCTGATTGCCTTGGAGAAATAATCTGACGGGGGTAAGAGTGCCTCACGACTTTCTCCGTGGCGCAATTGGCTAGCGCGTTCGGCTGTTACCCGAATGATTGGAGGTTTGAGTCCTCCCGGCAGCGGTGTCTCACGTTTTTTTCTTTGCCCTGATAGCTTTGAAGAAATGTTTTGATGGTGGTGAGAGTGCAGCACGACTGCCTCCGTGGCGCAATTGGCTGTTAACCGAATGGTTGGAGGCTCGAGTGCTCCCCGGAGTGGTGTGTCGCTATTTTTTCTTTGTGCTGATAGCTTTGGAGAAATGTTCTGAAGGTGGTGAGAGTGGAGCAGTACTGTCTCCGTGGCAAAATTGACTAGCGCGTTTGGCTGTTACCCGAAAGATTGGAGGTTCGATCTCTCCCTGGAGTGGTGTGTCGCTTTTTTTTTCTTTGCGCTGATAGCTTTGAAGAAATGTTCTGACGGTGGTGAGATTGGAGCACTACTGTCTTCGTGGCAAAATTGACTAGCGCATTCAGCTGTTACCCGAAAGGTTGGAGGTTGGAGCCCTCCCGAGAGCGGGGTGTCGCTTTTTTCTTCTTTGCGCTGATAGCTTTCGAGAAATATTCTGACGGTGGTGAGAGTGCTGCACTACTGTCTCCATTGAGAAGCGCGTTCGGCTGTTAACCGAAATTTTGGAGGTTCGAGCCCTCGCGGGAGCAGTGTGTCGCATTTTGTTTCTTTGCACTGATAGCTTTGGTGAAATGTTCTGACGGAGGTGAGAGTGGAGCACGGCTGTCTCCGTGGCGCAATCGGCTAGCGCGTTCGGCCGTTAACCAAAAGGATTGGGTTTTAACCCTCCCGGGAGCGGTATGTCGCCTTTTTTTCTTTGCGCTGATAGCCTTGGAGAAATAACCTGACAGTGGTTAGAGTGCCTCACGACTTTTTCCGTGGCGCAATTGGCTAGCGTGATCGGCTGTTAACCGAACGGTTGGAGGTTCGAGCCCTCCCTGGAGTGGTGTGTCGCTTTTTTTCTTTGCGCTGATACCTTTTGAGAATTGTTCTGACGGAGGTGAGAGTGGAGCACGGCTGTCTCCGTGGCGAAATTAGCTAGCGCGTTCGGCCGTTAACCAAAACGATGGAGGTTCGAGCCCTCCCAGTAGCGGTGTGTCGCCTTTTTTTTCTTTGCGCTGATTGCCTTGGAGAAATAATCTGACGGTGGTAAGAGTGCCTCACGACTTTCTCCGTAGGGCATTTCGCTAGCGTGATCAGCTGTTACCCGAAAGGTTGAAGGTTCGAGCCCTCCCTGTAGTGGTGTGTCGCTTTTTTTCTTTGCGCTGATAGCTTTTGAGAATTGTTCTGACGGAGTTGAGAGTGGAGCACGGCTATCTCCGTGGCGAAATATGCTAGCACGTTCAGCCGTTAACCAAAAAGCTGGAGGTTCGAGCTCTCCCGGGAGCAGTTTGTCGCTTTTTTCTTCTTTGCGCTGATAGCTTTTGAGAATTGTTCTGATGAAGGTGAGAGTGGAGCACGGCTGTCTCCGTGGCGAAATTAGCTAGCGCGTTCGGCCGTTAACCAAAACGATGGAGGTTCGAGCCCTCCCAGTAGCGGTGTGTCGCCTTTTTTTTCTTTGCGCTGATTGCCTTGGAGAAATAATCTGACTGGCGTAAGAGTGCCTCACGACTTTCTCCGTGGCGCAATTGGCTAGCGCGATCGGCTGTTAACCGAAAGGTTGGAGGTTCGAGCTCTCCCGGGAGCGGTGTTTCGCTTTTCTTCTTTGCCATGATAGCTTTGTAGAAATGTTCTGACGGCGGTGAGAGTGCAGCACGACTGTCTCCGTGGCGCAATTAGCTAGTGTGATCGGCTGTTAACCGATAGGTTGGAGGTTCGAGCCCTTCCGGGAGTGGTTTGTCGCTTTTTTCTTCTTTGCGCTGATAGCTTTGGAGAAACGTTCTGACGGTGGTGAGAGTGCAGCACGACTGTCTCCATGGCGCAATTAGCTAGTGCGATCGGCTGTTAACCGAAAGGTTGGAGGTTCGAGCCCACCCGGGGGCAGTGTGTCACTTTTTTTCTTTGTGCTGATAGCTTTGGCGAAATGTTCTGAAGGTGGTGAGAGTGAAGCAGTACTGTCTTCGTGGCAAAATTGACTAGCGTATTCAGCTGTTACCCGAAAGGTTGGAGGTTGGAGCCCTCCCGGGAGCGGGGTGTCGCTTTTTTCTTCTTTGCGCTGATAGGTTTGGAGAAATGTTCTGACGGTGGTGAGAGTGGAGCACGACTGTCTCCGTGGCGCAATGGGCTGGTGCGTTCGGCTGTTAACCGCAAGTTTGAAGTTTGAGCCCACCCGGGGGTGGTGTGTCGCTTTTTTTGCGCTGATAGCTTTGAAGAAATGTTCTGACTGTGGTGAGAGTTCTGCACTACTGTCTCCATGGCGCAACTCACCAGCGGGTTCGGCTGTTAACCGAAAGGTTTGAGGTTCGAGCCCTCCCGGGAGTGGTGTGTCGCTTTTTTTTCTTTGAGCTGACAGCTTTAAAGAAATGTTCGGATGGTGGTGAGATTGCCTCACGACTTTCTCCGCGGCGCAAATGGCTAACGCGATCGGCTGTTATCCGAAAAGTTGGAAGTTCGAGCCCTCCCGGGAGCGGTGTGTCCCTTTTTTTTCTTCGCGCCGATAGCTTTGGAGAAATGTTCTGACGGAGGTGAGTGTGCTGCACTACTGTCTCCGTGGCGCATTTGGCTAGCGCGTTCGGCTGTTAACCTAAAGGCTGGAGGTTCGAGCTCTCTCGGGAGCAGTTTGTCGCTTTTTTTTTCTTTGCGCTGATAGCTTTTGAGAATTGTTCTGATGAAGGTGAGAGTGGAGCACGGCTGTCTCCGTGGCGCAATTGGCTAGCGTGTTCGGCCGTTAACCAAAAGGATGGAGGTTCGAGCCCTGCCGGGAACGGTGTGTCGCCTGTTTTTTTTTTCTTTGCGCTGATAGCCTTGTAGAAATAATCTGAGGGTGGTGAGAGTGCCTCACGACTGTCTCCGTGGCAAAATTGACTAGCGCGTTCGGCTGTTACCTGAAAGATTGGAGGTTCGATCTCTCCCTGGAGCAGTGTGTCGCTTTTTTTCTTAGCGCTGATAGCTATGAAGAAATGTTCAGACGGTGGTGAGAGTGAAGCACGACTTTCGCCGTGGCGCAATGGGCTAGCGCGTTCGGCTGTTAACCGCAAGTTTGGAGGTTTGAGCCCACCCGGGAACGGTGTGTCGCTTTTTTTTGCGCTGATAGCGTTTGAGAATTTTTGACGGAGGTGAGAGAGGAGCACGGCTGTCTCAGTGGCGCATTTAGCTAGCCCGTTCGGCCATTAACCAAAAGGATGAAGGTTCGAGCCCTCCCGGGAGGGGTGTGTCGCCTTTTTTTCTTTGCGCTGATAGCCCTGGAGAAATAATCTGACGGAGGTGAGTGTGCTGCACTACTGTCTCCGTGGCGAAATCGGCTAGCGCGTTCAGCCGTTAACCAAAAAGCTGGAGGTTCGAGCTCTCCCGGAAGCGGTTTGTCGCTTTTTTCTTCTTTGCGCTGATAGCTTTTGAGAATTGTTCTGATGAAGGTGAGAGTGGAGCACGGCTGTCTCCGTGGCGCAATGGGCTAGTGCGTTCGGCTGTTAACCGCATATTTGGAGGTTTGAGCCCACCCAGGGGCGGTCTGTCGCTTTTTTTGCGCTGATAGCTTTGGAGAAATGTTCTGACGTTGGTGAGAGTGCTGCACTACTGTGTCCGTGGCGAAACTGACTAGCGCGTTCGGCTGTTAACCGAAAGGTTGGAGGTTTGAGGCCACGCGGGGGCGGTGTGTCGCTTTTTTTTTGCGCTGATAGCTATGGAGAAATGTTCTGACGGTGGTGATAGTGGAGCACGACTGTCGCCGTGGCGCAATGGGCTAGCCCGTTCGGCTGTTAACCGAGAGTTTGGAGGTTTGAGCCCACCCGGGGGCGGTGTGTCGCTTTTTTGCACTGATAGCTTTGGAGAAATGTTCTGACGGTGGTGAGAGTGGAGCACGACTGTCTCCGTGGCGCATTGGGCTAGTGCGGTTGGCTGTTAACCACACGTTTGGAGGTTTGAGCTCACCCGGGGGCAGTGTGTCGCTTTTTTTTTGCGCTGATAGCTTTGGAGAAATGTTCTGACGAAGGTGAGAGTGGAGCACGACTGTCGCCGTGGCGCAATGGGCTAGCGCGTTCGGCTGTTAACCACAAGTTTGGAGGTTTGAGCCCACCCGGGAATGGTGTGTCGCTTTTTTTTGCGCTGTAACTTTGGAGAAATGTTCTGACGGTGGTGAGAGTGCTGCACTACTGTCTCCGTGGGGCAACTGAGAAGCGCGTTCGGCTGTTAACCGAAATTTTGGAGGTTCGAGCCCTCGCGGGAGCAGTGTGTCGCATTTTGTTTCTTTGCACTGATAGCTTTGGGGAAATGTTCTGACGGAGGTGAGAGTGGAGCACGGCTGTCTCCGTGGCGCCATCGGCTTGCGCGTTCGGCCGTTAACCAAAAGGATGAGGGTTTTAACCCTCCTGGGAGCGGTATGTCGCCTTTTTTTTCTTTGCGCTGATAGCCTTGGAGAAATATCCTGACGGTGGTTAGAGTGCCTCACAACTTTCTCCGTGGCGCAATTGGCTAGCGCGATCGGCTGTTAACCGAAAGGTTGGAGGTTCGAGCCCTCCCGGGAGTGTTGTGTCGCTTTTTTTCTTTGCGCTGATAGCCTTGGAGAAATAATCAGACGGTGGTGAGAGTGCCTCACAACTTTCTCCGTGGCGCAATTGGCTAGCGCGATCGGCTGTTAACCGAAAGGTTGGAGGTACGAGCCCTCCCTGGAGTGGTGTGTCGCTTTTTTTCTTTGCGCTGATACCTTTTGAGAATTGATCTGACGGAGGTGAGAGTGGAGCACGGCTGTCTCCGTGGCGAAATTAGCTAGCGCGTTCGGCCGTTAACCAAAAAGATGGAGGTTCGAGCCCTCTCGGGAGCGGTGTGTCCCTTTTTTTTTCTTCGCGCCGATAGCTTTGGAGAAATGTTCTGACGGAGGTGAGAGTGCTGCACTACTGTCTGCATGGCGTAATCAGCTAGCGCATTCGGCTTTTAACCGAAAGGTTGGAGGCTCCAGCCCACCCAGGGGCGGTGTGTCGCTTTTTTTTTCTTTGTGCTGATAGCTTTGCAGAAATGTTCTGACGGTGGTGAGAGTGGAGCACGACTGTCGCCGTGGCGCAATGGGCTAGCGCGTTCGGCTGTTAACCGAAAGGTTGGAGGTTTGAGCCCACACGAAGGTGGTGTGTCGCTTTTTTTGCGCTGATAGCTTTGGAGAAATGTTTTGATGGTGGTGAGAGAGTGCTCTACTGTCTCCGTGGCGCAACTGACTTGCGCGTTCGCCCGTTAACCGGAAGGTTGGAGGTTGGAGCCCTACAGAAGCGGGGTGTCGCTTTTTTCTTCGTTGCGCTGATAGGTTTGCAGAAATGTTCTGACGGTGGTAGGAGTGGAGCACGACTGTCTCCGTGGCCCAACGGGCTAGTGCGTTCGGCTGTTAACCGCAAGTTTGGAGGTTTGAGCCCACCCGGGGGTGGTCTGCCGCTTTTTTAGCGCTGATTGCTTTGGAGAAAAGTTCTGACGTTGGTGAGAGTGCTGTACTACTGTCTCCGTGGCGCAACTGACTAGTGCGTTCGGCTGTTGGCCGAAAGGTTGGAGGTTTGAGCCCACCCAGGGGCGGTGTGTCGCTTTTTTTGCGCTGATAGCTTTGGAGAAATGTTCTGACGAAGGTGAGAGTGGTGCACTACTCTCTCCGTGGCGCAAATGACTAGCGCATTCAGCTGTTAACCGAAACGTTGGAGGTTTGAGGCCAAGTGGGGGCGCTGTGTCGCTTTTTTTCTTTGCGCTGATAGCTATGGAGAAATGTTCTGACGCTGGTGAGAGGGGAGCACGACTGTCGCCGTGGCGCAATGGACTAGCCCATTCGGCTCTTAACCGAGAGTTTGGAGGTTTGAGCCCACCCGGGGGCGGTGTGTCGCTTTTTTTGCGCTGATAGCTTTAGAGAAATGTTTGGACGGTGGTGAGAGTGGACAACGGCTGTGTCCGTGGCGCAATTGGCTAGCGCCATCGGCTTTTACCCGAAAGATTGGAGGTTCGAGCTCTCCCGGCAGCAGTTTGTCGCTTTTTTTCTTCTTTGCACTGATAGCTTTTGAGAATTGTTCTGACGAAGGTGAGAGTGGAGCACAGCTGTCTCCGTGGCGCAATTGGCTAGCGCGATCGGCTGTTAACCGAAAGGTGGGAGGTTCGAGCCCTTCCAGGAGTGGTGTGTCACTTTTTTTTTCGCGCCGATAGCTTTCGAGAAATGTTCTGACGGTGGTGAGAGTGCAGCACGACTGTCCAGTGGCGCAATAGCCTAGCGCGTTTGGCTGTTAACCGAAAAGTTGGAGGTTTGAGCCGTCCCGGGAGCGGTGTGTCGCTTTTTTTCTTTTCGCTGATAGCATTGGGAAAATGTTCTGATGGTGGTGAGATTGGAGCACGACTGTCTCCGTGGCGCAATTGGCTAGAGCATTTGGCGGTTAACCGCAAGTTTGGAGGTTTGAGCCCATCCGGGGATGGTGTTTCGCTTTTTTTTGCGCTGATAGCCTTGGAAAAATGTTCTGACGGTGGTGAGAGTGCTGCACTACAGTCTCCGTGGCGCAACTGACTAGCGCGTTCGGCTGTTACCCGAAAGGTTGGATGTTCGAGCCCTCCCGGGAGCAGTGTGTCGTTTTTTTCTTCCTTTTTGCCCTGATAGGTTTGGAGAAATGTTCTGACGGTGGTGAGAGTGCTGCACTACTGTCTCTGTGGCGCAACTGACTAGCGCGTTCGGCTGTTAACCGAAAGGTTGGAGGTTCGAGCCCTCCCGGGAGCGGTGTATTGCTTTTTTCTTTTTTGCGCTGATAGGTTTGGAGAAATGTTCTCACAGTGGTGAGAGTGCTGCACAACTGTCTCCGTGGCGCAATTGGCTAGCGCAATCAGCTGTTAAGCGCAAGTTTGAAGGTTTGAGCCCACCCGGGGGCGGTGTGTCGCTTTTTTTGCGCTGATAGCTTTGGAGAAATGTTCTGACGGTGGTGAGAGTGCTGCACTACTGTGTCCGTGGAGAAACTGACTAGCGCGTTCGGCTGTTAACCGAAAGGTTGGAGGTTCGAGCCCACCCGGGGGCGGTGTGTCGCTTTTTTTTCTTTGTGCTGATAGATTTGGAGAAATGTTCTGAAGGTGGTGAGAGTGGAGCAGTACTGTCTTCGTGGCAAAATTGACTAGCGCGTTCGGCTGTTACCCGAAAGGTTGGAGGTTGGAGCCCTCCCGGGAGCGGGGTGTCGCTTTTTTCTTCTTTGCGCTGATAGGTTTGGAGAAATGTTCTGACGGTGGTGAGAGTGGAGCACGACTGTCTCCGTGGCGCAATGGGCTAGTGCGTTCGGCTGTTAACCACAAGTTTGGAAGTTTGAGCCCACCCGGGGGTGGTGTGTCGCTTTTTTTGCGCTGATAGCTTTGGAGAAATGTTCTGACGGTGGTCAGAGTGCTGCACTGCTGTCTCTGTGGCGCAACTGACTAGCGCGTTTGGCTGTTAACCGAAAGGTTGGAGGTTTTAGCCCACGTGGGGGCGGTGTGTCGCTTTTTTTCTGTGCGCTGATAGCTATGGAGGAATGTTCTGGCGGTGATGAGAGTGGAGCACGACTGTCTCCGTGGCGCAATGGGCTAGCGCGTTCGGCTGTTAACCGCATGTTTGGAGGTTTGAGCCCACCCGGGGGTGGTGTGTGGCTTTTTTGCGCTCATAGCTTTGGAGAAATGTTCTGACGGTGGTGAGAGTGTTGCACTACTGTCTCCATGGCGCAACTCACCAGCGCGTTCGGCTGTTAACCGAAAGCTTTGAGGTTCGAGCGCCTTACGACTTTCTCCGTGGCGCAATTGGCTAGCGCGATCGGCTGTTAACGGAAAGGTTGGAGGTTCGAGCCCTCTCGGGAGCAGTGTGTCACTTTTTTTTTCTTCGCGCCGATAGCTTTGTAGAAATGTTCTGACGGTGGTGAGAGTGCAGCACGACTGTCTCCGTGGCGCAATTAGCTAGTTCAATCGGCTGTTAACCGAAAGGTTGGAAGTTGGAGCCCTCCCGGGGGCGGTGTGTCGCTTTTTTTTTCTTTGAGCTGATAGCTTTGGAGAAATGTTCTGAAGGTGGTGAGAGTGGAGCAGTACTGTCTTAGTTGCAAAATTGACTAGCGCGTTCGGCTGTTACCCGAAAGGTTGGAGGTTGGAGCCCTCTAGGGAGCGGGGTGTCGCTTTTTTCTTCTTTGCGCTGATAGGTTTGGAGAATTGTTCTGATGGTTGTGAGAGTGGAGCACGACTGTCTCCGTGGCGCAATGGGCTAGTGCGTTCGGCTGTTAACCGCAACTTTGGAAGTTTGAGCCCACCAGGGAAGGGTGTGTCGCTTTTTTGCGCTGATAGCTTTGGAGAATAGTTCTGACGGTGGTGAGAGTGCGGCACTACTGTGTCCGTGGCGCAACTGACTAGCGCGTTCGGCTGTTAACCGAAAGATTGGAGGTTTGAGCCCACCCGGAGGCGGCGTGTCGCTTTTTTTTGCGCTGATAGCTATGGAGGAATGTTCTGACGGTGATGAGAGTGGAGCACGACTGTCTCCGTGGCGCACAGGGCTAGCGCGTTCGGCTGTTAACCGCAAGTTTGGAGGTTTGAGCCCACCCGGGAACGGTGTGTGGCTTTTTTTGCGCTGATAGCTTTGGAGAAATGTTCTGACAGAGGGGAGAGTGCTGCACTACTGTCTCCGTGGCGCAATTGCCTAGCCCGTTCGGCTGTTAACCAATAGGCTGGAGGTTTGAGCCCAGCCGGGGGCGATCTGTTGCTTTTTTTTTTGCGCTGATAGCTTTGGAGAGATGTTCTTATGGTGGTGAGAGTGCTGCGCTACTGTCTCCGTGGTGCAACTGACTAGCGCGTTCGGCTGTTAACCGAAAGGTTTGAGGTTCGAGCCCTCCCGGGAGCGGTGTGTCGCTTTTTTCTTCTTTGCGCTGATAGCTTTGAAGAAATTTTCTGCAGGTGTTCAGAGTGCAGCACGACTGTCTCCGTGGCGCAATTGGCTAGCGTGATCGGCTGTTAACCGAAAGGCAGGAGGTTAGAGCCCTCCCTGGAGTGGTGTGTCGCTTTTTTTCTTTGCGCTGATAGCTTTTGAGAATTGTTCTGACGGTGGTGAGAGTGGAGCACGACTGTCTCCGTGGCGCAATTGGCTAGCGCGTTCGGCTGTTCACCGAAATTTTGGAGGTTCGCGCCCTCGCGGGAGCAGTGTGTCGCATTTTCTTGCTTTGGGCTGATAGCTTTGGAAAATTGTTCAGACGGAGGTGAGAGTGGAGCACGGCTGTCTCCGTGGCGCAATTGGCTAGCGCGTTCGGCCGCTAACCAAAAAGATGGAGGTTCGAGCCCTCCCGGGAGCGGTTTGCCGCTTTTTTGTTCTTTGAGCTGATAGCTTTGGAGAAACGTTCTGATGGTGGTGAGAGTGCAACACGACTGTCTCCGTTGCGCAGTTAGCTAGTGCGATCGGCTCTTAACCGAAAGGTTGTAGGTTCGAGCCCTCCCGGAAGTGGTGTGTCGCTTTTTTTCTTTGCGCTGATAGCTTTTGAGAATTGTTCTGACGGTGGTGAGAGTGAAGCACGACAATCTCCGTGGCACAAATGGCTAGCGCGTTCGGCCCTTAAACAAAAGGTTGGAGGTTCGAGCCCTCCCGGGAGCGTTGTGTCGTCTTTTTTTTCTTTGCGCTGATAGCCTTGGAGAAATAATCTGACGGTCGTGAGAGTGCCTCACGACTTTCTCCGTGGCGCAATTGGCTAGCGTGATCGGCTGTTAACCTAAAGGCTGGAGGTTCGAGCCCTCCCGGGAGCGGTGTGTCACTTTTTTTTTCTTCGTGCCGATAGTTTTGGAGAAATGTTCTGACGGAGGTGAGAGTGCTGCACTACTGTCTCCGTGGCGCAATTGGGTAGCGCGTTCGGCTGTTAACCGATAGGCTGGAGGTTCGAGCCCTCCCGGGAGCGGTTTGTCGCTTTTTTCTTTTTTGAGCTGATAGCTTTGGAGAAATGTTCTGACGGTGGTGAGAGTGCCGCACGATTGTCTCCGTGGTGCAATTAGCTAGTGCAATCGGCTGTTAACCAAAAAGTTGGAGGTTGGAGCCCTCCCGGGAGCGGGGTGTCGCTTTTTTCTTCTTTGCGCTGATATGTTTGGAGAAATGTTCTGACGGTGGTGAGGGTGGAGCACGACTGTCTCCGTGGCGCAATGGGCTAGTGCGTTTGGCTGTTAACCGAAAGGTTGGAGGTTTGAGCCCACCCGGGGCGGTGTGTCGGTTTTTTATTTTGCGCTGATAGCTATGGAGAAATGTTCTGACGGAGGTGAGAGTGGAGCACGTGCCACCTTGGAGCAATGGGCTAGCGCGTTCGGCTTTTAACTGCAAGTTTGGAGGTTTGAGCTGACCCGGGGTGGTTTGTCGCTTTTTTTCGCGCTGTTAGCTTTGGAGAAGTGTTCTGACAGTGGTGAGAGTGCTGCACTACTGTCTCCGTGGCGTAACTGACTAGCGCGTTCGGATGTTAACAGAAAGGTTTGAGGTTCGAGCCCTCCCGGGAGCGGTGTGTCGCTTTTTTCTTCTTTGCGCTGATAGCTTTGAAAAAATGTTCTGATGGTGGTGAGAGTGCAGCACGACTGTCTCCGTGGCGCAATTGGCTAGCGCGTTCGGCTGTTATTTGAAGTTTTGGAGGTTCGAGCCCTCGTGAGAGTGGTGTGTCGTATTTTGTTTCTTTGCGCTGATAACTTTGGAGAAATGTTCTGACGGAGGTGAGAGTGGAGTGAGACAATCTCCGTGGCGCAATTGGCTAGCGCGTTCAGCCCTTAACCAAAAGGATGGAGGTTCGAGCCCTCCCGGGAGTGGTGTGCCGCCTTTTTTTTTCTTTGCGCTGATAGCCTTTGAGAAATATTCTGACGGTGGTGAGAGTGGAGCAGTACTGTCTTAGTGGCAAAATTGACTAGCGCGTTCGGCTGTTAACCGCAACTTTGGAAGTTTGAGCCCACCAGGGAAGGGTGTGTCGCTTTTTCGCGCTGATAGCTTTGGAGAATAGTTCTGACGGTGGTGAGAGTGCGGCACTACTGTGTCCTTGGCGCAACTGACTAGCGCGTTCGGCTGTTAACCGAAAGATTGGAGGTTTGAGCCCACCCGGGGGCGGCGTGTCGCTTTTTTTGCGCTGATAGCTATGGAGGAATGTTCTGACGGTGATGAGAGTGGAGCACGACTGTCTCCGTGGCGCAATGGGCTAGCGTGATCGGCTGTTAACCGAAAGGCTGGAGGTTCGAGCCCTCCCTGGAGTGGTGTGTCGCTTTTTTTCTTTGCGCAGATAGCCTTGGAGAAATAATCTGACGTTGGTGAGAGTGCCTCACGACTTTCTCCGTGGCGCAATGGGCTAGTGCGTTCGGCTGTTAACCGAAAGGTTGGAGGTTTGAGCCCACCCGGGGCGGTGTGTCGCTTTTTTTTGCGCTGATAGCTATGGAGAAATGTTCTGACGGAGGTGAGAGTGCTGCACTACTGTCTCCGTGGCGCAATTGGCTAGCGTGTTCGGCTGTTTACCGATAGGCTGGAGGTTCGAGCACTCCCGAAGTGGTTTGTCGCTTTTTTCTTCGTTGAGCTGATAGCTTTGGAGAAATGTTCTGACGGTGGTGAGAGTGCAGCACGACTGTCTCCGTGGCGCAATTAGCTAGTTCAATCGGCTGTTAACCGAAAGGTTGGAGGTTGGAGCTCTCCCGGGAGCGGGGTGTCGCTTTTTTTCTTCTTTGCGCTGATAGGTTTGGAGAAATGTTCTGACGGTGGTGAGAGTGGAGCACGACTGTCTTCGTGGCGCAAAGGGCTAGTGCGTTCGGCTGTTAACCGAAAGGTTGAAGGTTTGAGCCCACCCGGGGCGGTGTGTCGCTTTTTTTCTTAGCGCTGATAGCTATGGAGAAATGTTCTGACGTAGGTGAGAGTGGAGCACGTGTCATCGTGGCGCAATGGGCTAGCGCGTTCGGCTGTTAATTGAAATTTTGGAGGTTCGAGCCCTCGCGGGAGTGGTGTGTCGTATTTTGTTTCTTTGCGCTGATAACTTTGGAGAAATGTTCTGACGGAGGTGAGCGTGCAGCACGACTGTCTCCGTGGCGCAATTAGCTAGTTCACTCGGCTGTTAACCGAAAGGTTCGAGGTTGGAGCCCTCCCGGGGGCGGTGTGTCGCTTTTTTTTTCTTTGTGCTGATAGCTTTGAAGAAATGTTCTGGAGGTGGTGAGAGTGGAGCAGTTCTGTCTTCGTGGCAAAATTGACTAGCGCGTTCGGCTGTTACCCGAAAGGTTGGAGGTTGAAGCCCTCCCGGTAGCGGGGTGTCGCTTTTTCCTTCTTTGTGCTGATAGGTTTGCAGAAATGTTCTGACGGTGGTGAGAGTGGAGCATGACTGTCTCCGTGGCGCAATGGGCTAGTGCGTTCGGCTGTTAACCGCAAGTTTGGAAGTTTGAGCTCACACGGGGGCGGTGTGTCGCTTTTTTTTCGCTGACAGCTTTGTAGAAACGTACTGATGGAGGTGAGAGTGCTGCACTACTGTCTCCGTGGCGCAATCGGCTAGCGCGTTTGGCTGTTAACCGATAGGCTGGAGGTTCGAGCCCTCCCAGGAGCGGTTTGTCGCTTTTTTTTCTTTGAGCTGATAGCTTTGGAGAAATGTTCTGACAGTGGTGAGAGTGCAGCACGACTGGCTCCGTGGCACAATTAGCTAGTGCAATCCGCTGTTAACCGAAATGTTGGAGGTTGGAGCCCTCCCGGGAGCGGGGTATCGCTTTTTTCCTTCTTTGCGCTGATGAGTTTGGAGAAATGTTCTGACGGTGGTGAGAGTGGAGCACGACTGTCCCCGTGGCGCAATGGGCTTGTGCGTTCGGCTGTTAACAGAAAGGTTGGAGGTTTGAGCCCACCCGGGGGCGGTGTGTCGCTTTTTTTCTTTGCGCTGATAGCTATGGAGAAATGTTCTGACGGAGGTGAGAGTGGAGCACGACTGTCACCGTGGCGCAATGGGCTAGCGCGTTCGGCTGTTAAGCGCAAGTTTGGAGGTTTGAGCCCACCCGGGGCGGTGTGTCGCTTTTTTTTGCGCTGATAGCTTTGGAGAAATGTTGTGACGGTGGTGAGAGTTCTGCACTACTGTCTCCGTGGCGCAACTGAATAGCGCGTTCAGCTGTTAACCGAAAGGTTTGAGGTTCGAGCCCTCCCGGGAGCGGTGTGTCGCTTTTTTCTTCTTTGCGCTGATAGCTTTGGAGAAATGTTCTGACGGTGGTGAGAGTGCAGCAAGACTGTCTCCGTGGCACAATTGGCTAGCGCGTTCGGCTGTTAATCGATATTTTGGAGGTTTGAGCCCTCGCGGGAGCAGTGTGTCGTATTTTGTTTCTTTGCGCTGATATCTTTGGAGAAATGTTCTGACGGAGATGAGAGTGGAGCACGGCTGTCTCCGTGGCGAAATTGGCTAGCGCGTTCGGCCGTTAACCAAAAGGATGGAGGTTCGAGCCCTCCCAGGAGCGGTATGTCGTCTTTTTTTTCTTTGCGCTGATAGCCTTGGAGAAATAATCTGACGGTGGTTAGAGTGCCTCACGACTTTCTCCGTGGCGCAATAGGCTAGCGTGATCGGCTGTTAACCGAAAGGTTGGAGGTTCGAGCACTCCCGGGAGTGGTGTGTCGCTTTTTTTCTTTGCGCTGATAGCTTTCGAGAATCGTTCTGACGGTGGTGAGAGAGCAGCACGACAATCTCCGTGGCGCAATTGGCTAGCGCGTTCGGCCCTTAACCAAAAGGATGGAGGTTCGAGCCCTCCCGGGAGCGGTGTCTCGTCTTTTTTTTGCGCTGATAGCCTTGGAGGAATAATCTGACGGTGGTGAGAGTGCCTCATGACTTTTTCCGTGGCGCTATTGGCTAGCGTGATCGGCTGTTAACCGAAAGGTTGGAGGTTCGAGCCCTCCCTGGAGTGGTGTATCGCTTTTTTTCTTTGTGCTGATAGCTTTTGAGAATTGTTCTGACGGAGGTGAGAGTGGAGCATGGCTGTCTCCTTGACGAAATTGGCTAGCACGTTCGACCGTTAACCAAAACGATGGAGGTACGAGCCCTACCGAGAGCAGTTTGTCGCTTTTATTTCTTTGCGCTGATCGCTTTGGAGAAATGTTCTGACGGTGGTGAGAGTGCAGCACTACTATCTCCGTGGCGCAACTGACTAGCGCGTTCGGCTGTTAACCGAAAGGTTAGAGGTTTCAGCCCACCCGGGGGCGGTGTGTCACTTTTTTTGCGCTGATAGCTTTGGAGAAATGTTCTGACGGTAGTGAGAGTGCTGCACTACTATCTCCGTGGAGAAACTGACTAGCGCTTTCGGCTGTTAACCGAAAGGTTGGAGGTTTAAGCCCACCCGGGGGCAGTGTGTCGCTTTTTTTCTTTGCGCTGATAGCTTTGAAGAAATGTTCTGATGGTGTTGAGAGTGCAGCACGACTGTCTCCGTGGCGCAATTGGCTAGCGCGTTCGGCTGTTAACCGAAATTTTGGAGGTTCGAGCCCTCGCGGGAGCGGTGTGTCGCATTTTGTTTCTTTGCGCTGATAGCTTTGGAGAAATGTTCTGACGGAGGTGAGAGTCGAGCACGGCGGTCTCCGTGGCGCATTTGGCTAGCGCATTCGGCCGTTAACCAAAAAGATGGAGGTTCGAGCCCTCCCGGGAGCGGTGTGTCGCCTTTTTTTATTTTTGCTGATAGCCTTGGAGAAATAATCTGACGTTGGTGAGAGTGCCTCACGACTTTTTCCGTGGCGCAATGAGCTAGTGCGTTCGGCTGTTAACCGAAAGGTTGGAGGTTTGAGCCCACCCTGGGCGGTGTGTCGCTTTTTTTCTTTGCGCTGATAGCTATGGAGAAATGTTCTGATGGAGGTGAGAGTGCTGCACTACTGTCTCCGTGGCGCAATTGGCTAGCGTGTTCGGCTGTTAACCGATAGGCTGGAGGTTCGGGCACTCCCGAAGTGGTTTGTCGCTTTTTTCTTCGTTCAGCTGATAGCTTTGGAGAAATGTTCTGACGGTGGTGAGAGTGCAGCACGTCTGTCTCCGTGGCGCAATTAGCTAGTTCAATCGGCTGTTAACCGAAAGGTTGGAGGTTGGAGCCCTCCCGGGAGCGGGGTGTCGCTTTTTTTCTTCTTTGCGCTGATAGGTTTGGAGAAATGTTCTGACGGTGGTGAGAGTGCAGCACGACTGTCCAGTGGCGCAATAGCCTAGCGCGTTTGGCTGTTAACCGAAAAGTTGGAGGTTTGAGCCGTCCCGGGAGCGGTGTGTCGCTTTTTTTCTTTTCGCTGATAGCATTGGGAAAATGTTCTGATGGTGGTGAGATTGGAGCACGACTGTCTCCGTGGCGCAATTGGCTAGAGCATTTGGCGGTTAACCGCAAGTTTGGAGGTTTGAGCCCATCCGGGGATGGTGTTTCGCTTTTTTTTGCGCTGATAGCCTTGGAAAAATGTTCTGACGGTGGTGAGAGTGCTGCACTACAGTCTCCGTGGCGCAACTGACTAGCGCGTTCGGATGTTACCCGAAAGGTTGGATGTTCGAGCCCTCCCGGGAGCAGTGTGTCGTTTTTTTCTTCCTTTTTGCCCTGATAGGTTTGGAGAAATGTTCTGACGGTGGTGAGAGTGCTGCACTACTGTCTCTGTGGCGCAACTGACTAGCGCGTTCGGCTGTTAACCGAAAGGTTGGAGGTTCGAGCCCTCCCGGGAGCGGTGTATTGCTTTTTTCTTTTTTGCGCTGATAGGTTTGGAGAAATGTTCTCACAGTGGTGAGAGTGCTGCACAACTGTCTCCGTGGCGCAATTGGCTAGCGCAATCAGCTGTTAAGCGCAAGTTTGAAGGTTTGAGCCCACCCGGGGGCGGTGTGTCGCTTTTTTTGCGCTGATAGCTTTGGAGAAATGTTCTGACGGTGGTGAGAGTGCTGCACTACTGTGTCCGTGGAGAAACTGACTAGCGCGTTCGGCTGTTAACCGAAAGGTTGGAGGTTCGAGCCCACCCGGGGGCGGTGTGTCGCTTTTTTTTCTTTGTGCTGATAGATTTGGAGAAATGTTCTGAAGGTGGTGAGAGTGGAGCAGTACTGTCTTCGTGGCAAAATTGACTAGCGCGTTCGGCTGTTACCCGAAAGGTTGGAGGTTGGAGCCCTCCCGGGAGCGGGGTGTCGCTTTTTTCTTCTTTGCGCTGATAGGTTTGGAGAAATGTTCTGACGGTGGTGAGAGTGGAGCACGACTGTCTCCGTGGCGCAATGGGCTAGTGCGTTCGGCTGTTAACCACAAGTTTGGAAGTTTGAGCCCACCCGGGGGTGGTGTGTCGCTTTTTTTGCGCTGATAGCTTTGGAGAAATGTTCTGACGGTGGTCAGAGTGCTGCACTGCTGTCTCTGTGGCGCAACTGACTAGCGCGTTTGGCTGTTAACCGAAAGGTTGGAGGTTTTAGCCCACGTGGGGGCGGTGTGTCGCTTTTTTTCTGTGCGCTGATAGCTATGGAGGAATGTTCTGGCGGTGATGAGAGTGGAGCACGACTGTCTCCGTGGCGCAATGGGCTAGCGCGTTCGGCTGTTAACCGCATGTTTGGAGGTTTGAGCCCACCCGGGGGTGGTGTGTGGCTTTTTTGCGCTCATAGCTTTGGAGAAATGTTCTGACGGTGGTGAGAGTGTTGCACTACTGTCTCCATGGCGCAACTCACCAGCGCGTTCGGCTGTTAACCGAAAGCTTTGAGGTTCGAGCGCCTTACGACTTTCTCCGTGGCGCAATTGGCTAGCGCGATCGGCTGTTAACGGAAAGGTTGGAGGTTCGAGCCCTCTCGGGAGCAGTGTGTCACTTTTTTTTTCTTCGCGCCGATAGCTTTGTAGAAATGTTCTGACGGTGGTGAGAGTGCAGCACGACTGTCTCCGTGGCGCAATTAGCTAGTTCAATCGGCTGTTAACCGAAAGGTTGGAAGTTGGAGCCCTCTAGGGAGCGGGGTGTCGCTTTTTTCTTCTTTGCGCTGATAGGTTTGGAGAATTGTTCTGATGGTTGTGAGAGTGGAGCACGACTGTCTCCGTGGCGCAATGGGCTAGTGCGTTCGGCTGTTAACCGCAACTTTGGAAGTTTGAGCCCACCAGGGAATGGTGTGTCGCTTTTTTTGCGCTGATAGCTTTGGAGAATAGTTCTGAAGGTGGTGAGAGTGCTGCGCTACTGTCTCCGTGGCGCAACTGACTAGCGCGTTCGGCTATTAACCGCGAGATTGGAGGTTTGAGCCCACCCGGGGGCGGCATGTCGCTTTTTTCTTTTCGCTGATAGCTATGGAGGAATGTTCTGACGGTGATGAGAGTGGAGCACGACTGTCTCCGTGGCGCACAGGGCTAGCGCGTTCGGCTGTTAACCGCAAGTTTGGAGGTTTGAGCCCACCCGGGAACGGTGTGTGGCTTTTTTTGCGCTGATAGCTTTGGAGAAATGTTCTGACAGAGGGGAGAGTGCTGCACTACTGTCTCCGTGGCGCAATTGCCTAGCCCGTTCGGCTGTTAACCGATAGGCTGGAGGTTTGAGCCCAGCCGGGGGCGGTCTGTTGCTTTTTTTTTTTGCGCTGATAGCTTTGGAGAAATGTTCTTATGGTGGTGAGAGTGCTGCGCCACTGTCTCCGTGGTGCAACTGACTAGCGCGTTCGGCTGTTAACCGAAAGGTTTGAGGTTCGAGCCCTCCCGGGAGCGGTGTGTCGCTTTTTTCTTCTTTGCGCTGATAGCTTTGAAGAAATTTTCTGCAGGTGTTCAGAGTGCAGCACGACTGTCTCCGTGGCGCAATTGGCTAGCGTGATCGGCTGTTAACCGAAAGGCAGGAGGTTAGAGCCCTCCCTGGAGTGGTGTGTCGCTTTTTTTCTTTGCGCTGATAGCTTTTGAGAATTGTTCTGACGGTGGTGAGAGTGGAGCACGACTGTCTCCGTGGCGCAATTGGCTAGCGCGTTCGGCTGTTCACCGAAATTTCGGAGGTTCGCGCCCTCGCGGGAGCAGTGTGTCGCATTTTCTTGCTTTGGGCTGATAGCTTTGGAAAATTGTTCTGACGGAGGTGAGAGTGGCGCACGGCTGTCTCCGTGGCGCAATTGGCTAGCGCGTTCGGCCGCTAACCAAAAAGATGGAGGTTCGAGCCCTCCCGGGAGCGGTTTGCCGCTTTTTTGTTCTTTGAGCTGATAGCTTTGGAGAAACGTTCTGATGGTGGTGAGAGTGGAACACGACTGTCTCCGTGGCGCAGTTAGCTAGCGCGATCGGCTCTTAACCGAAAGGTTGTAGGTTCGAGCCCTCCCGGAAGTGGTGTGTCGCTTTTTTTCTTTGCGCTGATAGCTTTTGAGAATTGTTCTGACGGTGGTGAGAGTGAAGCACGACAATCTCCGTGGCACAAATGGCTAGCGCGTTCGGCCCTTAAACAAAAGGTTGGAGGTTCGAGCCCTCCCGGGAGCGTTGTGTCGTCTTTTTTTTCTTTGCGCTGATAGCCTTGGAGAAATAATCTGACGGTCGTGAGAGTGCCTCACGACTTTCTCCGTGGCGCAATTGGCTAGCGTGATCGGCTGTTAACCTAAAGGCTGGAGGTTCGAGCCCTCCGGGAGCGGTGTGTCACTTTTTTTTTCTTCGTGCCGATAGTTTTGGAGAAATGTTCTGACGGAGGTGAGAGTGCTGCACTATTGTCTCCGTGGCGCAATTGGGTAGCGCGTTCGGCTGTTAACCGATAGGCTAGAGGTTCGAGCCCTCCCGGGAGCGGTTTGTCGCTTTTTTCTTTTTTGAGCTGATAGCTTTGGAGAAATGTTCTGACGGTGGTGAGAGTGCCGCACGACTGTCTCCGTGGTGCAATTAGCTAGTGCAATCGGCTGTTAACCGAAAAGTTGGAGGTTGGAGCCCTCCCGGGAGCGGGGTGTCGCTTTTTTCTTCTTTGCGCTGATATGTTTGGAGAAATGTTCTGACGGTGGTGAGGGTGGAGCACGACTGTCTCCGTGGCGCAATGGGCTAGTGCGTTTGGCTGTTAACCGAAAGGTTGGAGGTTTGAGCCCACCCGGGGCGGTGTGTCGCTTTTTTATTTTGCGCTGATAGCTATGGATAAATGTTCTGACGGAGGTGGGAGTGGAGCACGTGCCACCTTGGAGCAATGGGCTAGCGCGTTCGGCTTTTAACTGCAAGTTTGGAGGTTTGAGCTGACCCGGGGTGGTTTGTCGCTTTTTTTCGCGCTGATAGCTTTGGAGAAGTAATCTGACAGTGGTGAGAGTGCTGCACTACTGTCTCCGTGGCGCAACTGACTAGCGCGTTCGGATGTTAACAGAAAGGTTTGAGGTTCGAGCCCTCCAGGGAGCGGTGTGTCGCTTTTTTCTTCTTTGCGCTGATAGCTTTGAAAAAATGTTCTGATGGTGGTGAGAGTGCAGCACGACTGTCTCCGTGGCGCAATTGGCTAGCGCGTTCGGCTGTTATTTGAAATTTTGGAGGTTCGAGCCCTCGTGGGAGTGGTGTGTCGTATTTTGTTTCTTTGCGCTGATAACTTTGGAGAAATGTTCTGACGGAGGTGAGAGTGGAGTGAGACAATCTCCGTGGCGCAATTGGCTAGCGCGTTCAGCCCTTAACCAAAAGGATGGAGGTTCGAGCCCTCCCGGGAGTGGTGTGTCGCCTTTTTTTTTCTTTGCGCTGATAGCCTTTGAGATATATTCTGACGGTGGTGAGAGTGGAGCAGTACTGTCTTAGTGGCAAAATTGACTAGCGCGTTCGGCTGTTAACCGCAACTTTGGAAGTTATAGCCCACCAGGGAAGGGTGTGTCGCTTTTTTGCGCTGATAGCTTTGGAGAATAGTTCTGACGGTGGTGAGAGTGCGGCACTACTGTGTCCGTGGCGCAACTGACTAGCGCGTTCGGCTGTTAACCGAAAGATTGGAGGTTTGAGCCCACCCGGAGGCGGCGTGTCGCTTTTTTTTGCGCTGATAGCTATGGAGGAATGTTCTGACGGTGATGAGAGTGGAGCACGACTGTCTCCGTGGCGCACAGGGCTAGCGCGTTCGGCTGTTAACCGCAAGTTTGGAGGTTTGAGCCCACCCGGGAACGGTGTGTGGCTTTTTTTGCGCTGATAGCTTTGGAGAAATGTTCTGACAGAGGGGAGAGTGCTGCACTACTGTCTCCGTGGCGCAATTGCCTAGCCCGTTCGGCTGTTAACCGATAGGCTGGAGGTTTGAGCCCAGCCGGGGGCGGTCTGTTGCTTTTTTTTTGCGCTGATAGCTTTGGAGAGATGTTCTTATGGTGGTGAGAGTGCTGCGCTACTGTCTCCGTGGTGCAACTGACTAGCGCGTTCGGCTGTTAACCGAAAGGTTTGAGGTTCGAGCCCTCCCGGGAGCGGTGTGTCGCTTTTTTCTTCTTTGCGCTGATAGCTTTGAAGAAATTTTCTGCAGGTGTTCAGAGTGCAGCACGACTGTCTCCGTGGCGCAATTGGCTAGCGTGATCGGCTGTTAACCGAAAGGCAGGAGGTTAGAGCCCTCCCTGGAGTGGTGTGTCGCTTTTTTTCTTTGCGCTGATAGCTTTTGAGAATTGTTCTGACGGTGGTGAGAGTGGAGCACGACTGTCTCCGTGGCGCAATTGGCTAGCGCGTTCGGCTGTTCACCGAAATTTCGGAGGTTCGCGCCCTCGCGGGAGCAGTGTGTCGCATTTTCTTGCTTTGGGCTGATAGCTTTGGAAAATTGTTCAGACGGAGGTGAGAGTGGAGCACGGCTGTCTCCGTGGCGCAATTGGCTAGCGCGTTCGGCCGCTAACCAAAAAGATGGAGGTTCGAGCCCTCCCGGGAGCGGTTTGCCGCTTTTTTGTTCTTTGAGCTGATAGCTTTGGAGAAACGTTCTGATGGTGGTGAGAGTGCAACACGACTGTCTCCGTTGCGCAGTTAGCTAGTGCGATCGGCTCTTAACCGAAAGGTTGTAGGTTCGAGCCCTCCCGGAAGTGGTGTGTCGCTTTTTTTCTTTGCGCTGATAGCTTTTGAGAATTGTTCTGACGGTGGTGAGAGTGAAGCACGACAATCTCCGTGGCACAAATGGCTAGCGCGTTCGGCCCTTAAACAAAAGGTTGGAGGTTCGAGCCCTCCCGGGAGCGTTGTGTCGTCTTTTTTTTCTTTGCGCTGATAGCCTTGGAGAAATAATCTGACGGTCGTGAGAGTGCCTCACGACTTTCTCCGTGGCGCAATTGGCTAGCGTGATCGGCTGTTAACCTAAAGGCTGGAGGTTCGAGCCCTCCCGGGAGCGGTGTGTCACTTTTTTTTTCTTCGTGCCGATAGTTTTGGAGAAATGTTCTGACGGAGGTGAGAGTGCTGCACTACTGTCTCCGTGGCGCAATTGGGTAGCGCGTTCGGCTGTTAACCGATAGGCTGGAGGTTCGAGCCCTCCCGGGAGCGGTTTGTCGCTTTTTTCTTTTTTGAGCTGATAGCTTTGGAGAAATGTTCTGACGGTGGTGAGAGTGCCGCACGATTGTCTCCGTGGTGCAATTAGCTAGTGCAATCGGCTGTTAACCGAAAAGTTGGAGGTTGGAGCCCTCCCGGGAGCGGGGTGTCGCTTTTTTCTTCTTTGCGCTGATATGTTTGGAGAAATGTTCTGACGGTGGTGAGGGTGGAGCACGACTGTCTCCGTGGCGCAATGGGCTAGTGCGTTTGGCTGTTAACCGAAAGGTTGGAGGTTTGAGCCCACCCGGGGCGGTGTGTCGCTTTTTTATTTTGCGCTGATAGCTATGGAGAAATGTTCTGACGGAGGTGAGAGTGGAGCACGTGCCACCTTGGAGCAATGGGCTAGCGCGTTCGGCTTTTAACTGCAAGTTTGGAGGTTTGAGCTGACCCGGGGTGGTTTGTCGCTTTTTTTCGCGCTGTTAGCTTTGGAGAAGTGTTCTGACAGTGGTGAGAGTGCTGCACTACTGTCTCCGTGGCGTAACTGACTAGCGCGTTCGGATGTTAACAGAAAGGTTTGAGGTTCGAGCCCTCCCGGGAGCGGTGTGTCGCTTTTTTCTTCTTTGCGCTGATAGCTTTGAAAAAATGTTCTGATGGTGGTGAGAGTGCAGCACGACTGTCTCCGTGGCGCAATTGGCTAGCGCGTTCGGCTGTTATTTGAAGTTTTGGAGGTTCGAGCCCTCGTGAGAGTGGTGTGTCGTATTTTGTTTCTTTGCGCTGATAACTTTGGAGAAATGTTCTGACGGAGGTGAGAGTGGAGTGAGACAATCTCCGTGGCGCAATTGGCTAGCGCGTTCAGCCCTTAACCAAAAGGATGGAGGTTCGAGCCCTCCCGGGAGTGGTGTGCCGCCTTTTTTTTTCTTTGCGCTGATAGCCTTTGAGAAATATTCTGACGGTGGTGAGAGTGGAGCAGTACTGTCTTAGTGGCAAAATTGACTAGCGCGTTCGGCTGTTAACCGCAACTTTGGAAGTTTGAGCCCACCAGGGAAGGGTGTGTCGCTTTTTCGCGCTGATAGCTTTGGAGAATAGTTCTGACGGTGGTGAGAGTGCGGCACTACTGTGTCCGTGGCGCAACTGACTAGCGCGTTCGGCTGTTAACCGAAAGATTGGAGGTTTGAGCCCACCCGGGGGCGGCGTGTCGCTTTTTTTGCGCTGATAGCTATGGAGGAATGTTCTGACGGTGATGAGAGTGGAGCACGACTGTCTCCGTGGCGCACAGGGCTAGAGCGTTCGGCTGTTTACCGCAAGTTTGGAGGTTTGAGCCCACCCGGGAACGGTGTGTGGCTTTTTTTGCGCTGATAGCTTTGGAGAAATGTTCTGACGGTGGTGAGAGTGCCTTACGACTTTCTCCGTGGCGCAATTGGCTAGCGCGATCGGCTGTTAACGGAAAGTATGGAGGTTCAAGCCCTCCCGGGGGCGGTGTGTCGCTTTTTTTTCTTTGTGCTGATAGCTTTGGAGAAATGTTCTGAAGGTAGTGAGAGTGCTGCACTACTGTCTCCGTGGCGCAATTGCCTAGCCCGTTCGGCTGTTAACCGATAGGCTGGAGGTTTGAGCCCAGCTGGGGGCGGTCTGTCGCTTTTTTTTGCGCGGATAGCTTTGGAGAAATGTTCTGATTGTGGTGAGAGTGCTGCACTACTGTCTCCGTGGTGCAACTGACTAGCGCGTTCGGCTGTTAACCGAAAGGTGTGAGGTTCGAGCCCTCCCGGGAGCGGTGTGTCGCTTTTTTCTTCTTTGCGCTGATAGCTTTGAAGAAATTTTCTGCAGGTGTTGAGAGTGCAGCACGACTGTCTCCGTGGCGAAATTGGCTAGCGTGATCGGCTGGTAACCTAAAGGCTGGAGGCTCGAGCCCTCCCTGGAGTGGTGTGTCGCTTTTTTTCTTTGAGCTGATAGCTTTGGAGAAATGTTATGATGGTGGTGAGAGTGCAACACGACTGTCTCCGTGGCGCAGTTAGCTAGCGCGATCGGCTGTTAACCGAAAGGTTGTAGGTTCGAGCCCTCCCGGAAGTGGTGTGTCGCTTTTTTTCTTTGCGCTGATAGCTTTTGAGAATTGTTCTGACGGTGGTGAGAGTGGAGCACGACAATCTCCGTGGCACAAATGGCTAGCGCGTTCGGCCCTTAAACAAAAGGTTGGAGGTTCGAGCCCTCCCGGGAGCGTTGTGTCGTCTTTTTTTTCTTTGCGCTGATAGCCTTGGAGAAATAATCTTGCGGTGGTGAGAGTGCCTAACGACTTTCTCCGTGGCGCAATTGGCTAGCGTGATCGGCTGTTAACCGAAGGGCTGGAGGTTCGAGCCCTCCCTGGAGTGGTGTGTCGCTTTTTTTCTTTGCGCAGATAGCCTTGGAGAAATAATCTGACGTTGGTGAGAGTGCCTCACGACTTTCTCCGTGGCGCAATGGGCTAGTGCGTTCGGCTGTTAACCGAAAGGTTGGAGGTTTGAGCCCACCCGGGGCGGTGTGTCGCTTTTTTTTGCGCTGATAGCTATGGAGAAATGTTCTGACGGAGGTGAGAGTGCTGCACTACTGTCTCCGTGGCGCAATTGGCTAGCGTGTTCGGCTGTTTACCGATAGGCTGGAGGTTCGAGCACTCCCGAAGTGGTTTGTCGCTTTTTTCTTCGTTGAGCTGATAGCTTTGGAGAAATGTTCTGACGGTGGTGAGAGTGCAGCACGACTGTCTCCGTGGCGCAATTAGCTAGTTCAATCGGCTGTTAACCGAAAGGTTGGAGGTTGGAGCTCTCCCGGGAGCGGGGTGACGCTTTTTTTCTTCTTTGCGCTGATAGGTTTGGAGAAATGTTCTGACGGTGGTGAGAGTGGAGCACGACTGTGTCCGTGGCGCAACTGACTAGCGCGTTCGGCTGTTAACCGAAAGATTGGAGGTTTGAGCCCACCCGGGGGCGGCGTGTCGCTTTTTTTTTGCGCTGATAGCTATGGAGGAATGTTCTGACGGTGATGAGAGTGGAGCACGACTGTCTCCGTGGCGCACAGGGCTAGAGCGTTCGGCTGTTTACCGCAAGTTTGGAGGTTTGAGCCCACCCGGGAACGGTGTGTGGCTTTTTTTGCGCTGATAGCTTTGGAGAAATGTTCTGACGGTGGTGAGAGTGCCTTACGACTTTCTCCGTGGCGCAATTGGCTAGCGCGATCGGCTGTTAACGGAAAGTATGGAGGTTCAAGCCCTCCCGGGGGCGGTGTGTCGCTTTTTTTTCTTTGTGCTGATAGCTTTGGAGAAATGTTCTGAAGGTAGTGAGAGTGCTGCACTACTGTCTCCGTGGCGCAATTGCCTAGCCCGTTCGGCTGTTAACCGATAGGCTGGAGGTTTGAGCCCAGCTGGGGGCGGTCTGTCGCTTTTTTTTGCGCGGATAGCTTTGGAGAAATGTTCTGATTGTGGTGAGAGTGCTGCGCTACTGTCTCCGTGGTGCAACTGACTAGCGCGTTCGGCTGTTAACCGAAAGGTTTGAGGTTCGAGCCCTCCCGGGAGCGGTGTGTCGCTTTTTTCTTCTTTGCGTTGATAGCTTTGAAGAAATTTTCTGCAGGTGTTGAGAGTGCAGCACGACTGTCTCCGTGGCGAAATTGGCTAGCGTGATCGGCTGGTAACCTAAAGGCTGGAGGCTCGAGCCCTCCCTGGAGTGGTGTGTCGCTTTTTTTCTTTGAGCTGATAGCTTTGGAGAAATGTTATGATGGTGGTGAGAGTGCAACACGACTGTCTCCGTGGCGCAGTTAGCTAGCGCGATCGGCTGTTAACCGAAAGGTTGTAGGTTCGAGCCCTCCCGGAAGTGGTGTGTCGCTTTTTTTCTTTGCGCTGATAGCTTTTGAGAATTGTTCTGACGGTGGTGAGAGTGGAGCACGACAATCTCCGTGGCACAAATGGCTAGCGCGTTCGGCCCTTAAACAAAAGGTTGGAGGTTCGAGCCCTCCCGGGAGCGTTGTGTCGTCTTTTTTTTCTTTGCGCTGATAGCCTTGGAGAAATAATCTTGCGGTGGTGAGAGTGCCTAACGACTTTCTCCGTGGCGCAATTGGCTAGCGTGATCGGCTGTTAACCGAAGGGCTGGAGGTTCGAGCCCTCCCTGGAGTGGTGTGTCGCTTTTTTTCTTTGCGCAGATAGCCTTGGAGAAATAATCTGACGTTGGTGAGAGTGCCTCACGACTTTCTCCGTGGCGCAATGGGCTAGTGCGTTCGGCTGTTAACCGAAAGGTTGGAGGTTTGAGCCCACCCGGGGCGGTGTGTCGCTTTTTATTGCGCTGATAGCTATGGAGAAATGTTCTGACGGAGGTGAGAGTGCTGCACTACTGTCTCCGTGGCGCAATTGGCTAGCGTGTTCGGCTGTTTACCGATAGGCTGGAGGTTCGAGCACTCCCGAAGTGGTTTGTCGCTTTTTTCTTCGTTGAGCTGATAGCTTTGGAGAAATGTTCTGACGGTGGTGAGAGTGCAGCACGACTGTCTCCGTGGCGCAATTAGCTAGTTCAATCGGCTGTTAACCGAAAGGTTGGAGGTTGGAGCTCTCCCGGGAGCGGGGTGTCGCTTTTTTTCTTCTTTGCGCTGATAGGTTTGGAGAAATGTTCTGACGGTGGTGAGAGTGGAGCACGACTGTCTTCGTGGCGCAAAGGGCTAGTGCGTTCGGCTGTTAACCGAAAGGTTGAAGGTTTGAGCCCACCCGGGGCGGTGTGTCGCTTTTTTTCTTTGCGCTGATAGCTATGGAGAAATGTTCTGACGTAGGTGAGAGTGGAGCACGTGTCATCGTGGCGCAATGGGCTAGCGCGTTCGGCTGTTAATTGAAATTTTGGAGGTTCGAGCCCTCGCGGGAGTGGTGTGTCGTATTTTGTTTCTTTGCGCTGATAACTTTGGAGAAATGTTCTGACGGAGGTGAGCGTGCAGCACGACTGTCTCCGTGGCGCAATTAGCTAGTTCACTCGGCTGTTAACCGAAAGGTTCGAGGTTGGAGCCCTCCCGGGGGCGGTGTGTCGCTTTTTTTTTCTTTGTGCTGATAGCTTTGAAGAAATGTTCTGGAGGTGGTGAGAGTGGAGCAGTTCTGTCTTCGTGGCAAAATTGACTAGCGCGTTCGGCTGTTACCCGAAAGGTTGGAGGTTGAAGCCCTCCCGGTAGCGGGGTGTCGCTTTTTCCTTCTTTGTGCTGATAGGTTTGCAGAAATGTTCTGACGGTGGTGAGAGTGGAGCATGACTGTCTCCGTGGCGCAATGGGCTAGTGCGTTCGGCTGTTAACCGCAAGTTTGGAAGTTTGAGCTCACACGGGGGCGGTGTGTCGCTTTTTTTTCGCTGACAGCTTTGTAGAAACGTACTGATGGAGGTGAGAGTGCTGCACTACTGTCTCCGTGGCGCAATCGGCTAGCGCGTTTGGCTGTTAACCGATAGGCTGGAGGTTCGAGCCCTCCCAGGAGCGGTTTGTCGTTTTTTTTTCTTTGAGCTGATAGCTTTGGAGAAATGTTCTGACAGTGGTGAGAGTGCAGCACGACTGGCTCCGTGGCACAATTAGCTAGTGCAATCCGCTGTTAACCGAAATGTTGGAGGTTGGAGCCCTCCCGGGAGCGGGGTATCGCTTTTTTCCTTCTTTGCGCTGATGAGTTTGGAGAAATGTTCTGACGGTGGTGAGAGTGGAGCACGACTGTCCCCATGGCGCAATGGGCTTGTGCGTTCGGCTGTTAACAGAAAGGTTGGAGGTTTGAGCCCACCCGGGGGCGGTGTGTCGCTTTTTTTCTTTGCGCTGATAGCTATGGAGAAATGTTCTGACGGAGGTGAGAGTGGAGCACGACTGTCACCGTGGCGCAATGGGCTAGCGCGTTCGGCTGTTAAGCGCAAGTTTGGAGGTTTGAGCCCACCCGGGGCGGTGTGTCGCTTTTTTTTCGCGCTGATAGCTTTGGAGAAATGTTGTGACGGTGGTGAGAGTTCTGCACTACTGTCTCCGTGGCGCAACTGAATAGCGCGTTCGGCTGTTAACCGAAAGGTTTGAGGTTCGAGCCCTCCCGGGAGCGGTGTGTCGCTTTTTTCTTCTTTGCGCTGATAGCTTTGGAGAAATGTTCTGACGGTGGTGAGAGTGCAGCAAGACTGTCTCCGTGGCACAATTGGCTAGCGCGTTCGGCTGTTAATCGATATTTTGGAGGTTTGAGCCCTCGCGGGAGCAGTGTGTCGTATTTTGTTTCTTTGCGCTGATAGCTTTGGAGAAATGTTCTGACGGAGATGAGAGTGGAGCACGGCTGTCTCCGTGGCGAAATTGGCTAGCGCGTTCGGCCGTTAACCAAAAGGATGGAGGTTCGAGCCCTCCCAGGAGCGGTATGTCGTCTTTTTTTTCTTTGCGCTGATAGCCTTGGAGAAATAATCTGACGGTGGTTAGAGTGCCTCACGACTTTCTCCGTGGCGCAATAGGCTAGCGTGATCGGCTGTTAACCGAAAGGTTGGAGGTTCGAGCACTCCCGGGAGTGGTGTGTCGCTTTTTTTCTTTGCGCTGATAGCTTTCGAGAATCGTTCTGACGGTGGTGAGAGAGCAGCACGACAATCTCCGTGGCGCAATTGGCTAGCGCGTTCGGCCCTTAACCAAAAGGATGGAGGTTCGAGCCCTCCCGGGAGCGGTGTCTCGTCTTTTTTTTGCGCTGATAGCCTTGGAGGAATAATCTGACGGTGGTGAGAGTGCCTCATGACTTTTTCCGTGGCGCTATTGGCTAGCGTGATCGGCTGTTAACCGAAAGGTTGGAGGTTCGAGCCCTCCCTGGAGTGGTGTATCGCTTTTTTTCTTTGTGCTGATAGCTTTTGAGAATTGTTCTGACGGAGGTGAGAGTGGAGCATGGCTGTCTCCTTGACGAAATTGGCTAGCACGTTCGACCGTTAACCAAAACGATGGAGGTACGAGCCCTACCGAGAGCAGTTTGTCGCTTTTATTTCTTTGCGCTGATCGCTTTGGAGAAATGTTCTGACGGTGGTGAGAGTGCAGCACTACTATCTCCGTGGCGCAACTGACTAGCGCGTTCGGCTGTTAACCGAAAGGTTAGAGGTTTCAGCCCACCCGGGGGCGGTGTGTCACTTTTTTTGCGCTGATAGCTTTGGAGAAATGTTCTCACGGTAGTGAGAGTGCTGCACTACTATCTCCGTGGAGCAACTGACTAGCGCTTTCGGCTGTTAACCGAAAGGTTGGAGGTTTAAGCCCACCCGGGGGCAGTGTGTCGCTTTTTTTCTTTGCGCTGATAGCTTTGAAGAAATGTTCTGATGGTGTTGAGAGTGCAGCACGACTGTCTCCGTGGCGCAATTGGCTAGCGCGTTCGGCTGTTAACCGAAATTTTGGAGGTTCGAGTCTCGCGGGAGCGGTGTGTCGCATTTTGTTTCTTTGCGCTGATAGCTTTGGAGAAATGTTCTGACGGAGGTGAGAGTCGAGCACGGCGGTCTCCGTGGCGCATTTGGCTAGCGCATTCGGCCGTTAACCAAAAAGATGGAGGTTCGAGCCCTCCCGGGAGCGGTGTGTCGCCTTTTTTTATTTTTGCTGATAGCCTTGGAGAAATAATCTGACGTTGGTGAGAGTGCCTCACGACTTTCTCCGTGGCGCAATGAGCTAGTGCGTTCGGCTGTTAACCGAAAGGTTGGAGGTTTGAGCCCACCCGGGGCGGTGTGTCGCTTTTTTTCTTTGCGCTGATAGCTATGGAGAAATGTTCTGATGGAGGTGAGAGTGCTGCACTACTGTCTCCGTGGCGCAATTGGCTAGCGTGTTCGGCTGTTAACCGATAGGCTGGAGGTTCGAGCACTCCCGAAGTGGTTTGTCGCTTTTTTCTTCGTTCAGCTGATAGCTTTGGAGAAATGTTCTGACGGTGGTGAGAGTGCAGCACGTCTGTCTCCGTGGCGCAATTAGCTAGTTCAATCGGCTGTTAACCGAAAGGTTGGAGGTTGGAGCCCTCCCGGGAGCGGGGTGTCGCTTTTTTTCTTCTTTGCGCTGATAGGTTTGGAGAAATGTTCTGACGGTGGTGAGAGTGGAGCACGACTGTCTTCGTGGCGCAAAGGGCTAGTGCGTTCGGCTGTTAACCGAAAGGTTGGAGGTTTGAGCCCACCCGGGGCGGTGTGTCGCTTTTTTTTCTTTGCGCTGATAGCTATGGAGAAATGTTCTGACGGAGGTGAGAGTGGAGCACGTGTCACCGTGGCGCAATGGGCTGGCGCGTTCGGCTGTTAACTGCAAGTTTGGAGGTTTGAGCCGACCCGGGGTGGTTTGTCGCTTTTTTTCGCGCTGATAGCTTTGGAGAAGTGTTGTGACGGTGGTGAGAGTGCTGCACTACTGTCTCTGTGGCGCAACTGACTAGCGCGTTCGGATGTTAACCTAAAGGTTTGAGGTTCGAACCCTCCCGGGAGCGGTGTGTCGCTTTTTTCTTCTTTGCGCTGATAGCTTTGAAAAAATGTTCTGATATTGGTGAGAGTGCAGCACGACTGTCTCCGTGGCGCAATTGGCTAGCGCGTTCGGCTGTTAATTGAAATTTAGGAGGTTCGAGCCCTCGCGGGAGTGGTGTGTCGTATTTTGTTTCTTTGCGCTGATAACTTTGGAGAAATGTTCTGACGGAGGTAAGAGTGGAGTGATACAATCTCCGTGGCGCAATTGGCTAGCGCGTTCAGCCCTTAACCAAAAGGATGGAGGTTTGAGCCCTCCCGGGAGCGGTGTGTCGCCTTTTTTTTCTTTGCGCTGATAGCCTTGGAGAAATAATCTGACGGTGGTGAGAGTGCCTTACGACTTTCTCCGTGGCGCAATTGGCTAGCGCGATCGGCTGTTGACGGAAAGGTTGGAGGTTTGGGCCCTCCCAGGAGCGGGGTGTCGCTTTTTTCTTCTTTGCGCTGATAGGTTTGGAGAAATGTTCTGACGGTGGTGAGAGTGCAGCACGACTGTCTCCGTGGCGCAATTAGCTAGTTCAATCGGCTGTTAACCGAAAGGTTGGAGGTTGGAGCCCTCCCGGGGGCGGTGTGTCGCTTTTTTTTTCTTTGAGCTGATAGCTTTGGAGAAATGTTCTGAAGGTGGTGAGAGTGGAGCAGTACTGTCTTAGTGGCAAAATTGACTAGCGCGTCCAGCTGTTACCCGAAAGTTTGGAGGTTGGAGCCCTCTAGGGAGCGGGGTGTCGCTTTTTTCTTCTTTGCGCTGATAGGTTTGGAGAAATTTTCTGATGGTTGTGAGAGTGGAGCACGACTGTCTCCGTGGCGCAATAGGCTAGTGCGTTCGGCTGTTAACCGCAACTTTGGAAGTTTGAGCCCACCAGGGTATGGTGTGTCGCTTTTTTGCGCTGATAGCTTCGGAGAATAGTTCTGACGGTGGTGAGAGTGCTGCACTACTGTCTCCGTGGCGCAACTGACTAGCGCGTTCGGCTGTTAACCGAAAGATTGGAGGTTTGAGCCCACCCGGGGGCGGCGTGTCGCTTTTTTCTTTGCGCTGATAGCTCTGGAGGAATGTTCTGACGGTGATGAGAGTGGAGCAAGACTGTCTCCGTGGCGCACAGGGCTAGCGCGTTCGGCTGTTAACCGCAAATTTGGAGGTTTGAGCCCACCCGGGAACGATGTGTGGCTTTTTTTGCGCTGATAGCTTTGGAGAAATGTTCTGACAGAGGGGAGAGTGCTGCACTACTGTCTTCGTGGCGCAATTGCCTAGCCCGTTCGGCATTTAACCGATAGGCTGGAGGTTTGAGCCCAGCCGGGGGCGGTCTGTCGCTTTTTTTTTTGCGCTGATAGCTTTGGAGAAATGTTCTTATGGTGGTGAGAGTGCTGCACTACTGTCTCCGTGGTGCAACTGACTAGCGCGTTCGGCTGTTAACCGAAAGGTTTGAGGTTCGAGCCCTCCCGGGAGCGGTGTGTCGCTTTTTTCTTCTTTGCGCTGATAGCTTCGAAGAAATTTTCTGCAGGTATTGAGAGTCCAGCACGACTGTCTCCGTGGCGCAATTGGCTAGCGTGATCGGCTGTTAACCGAAAGGCTGGAGGTTCGAGCCCTCCCTGTAGTGGTGTGTCGCTTTTTTTCTTTGCGCTGATAGCTTTTGAGAATTGTTCTGACGGTGGTGAGAGTGGAGCACGACTGTCTCCGTGGCGCAATTGGTTAGCGCGTTCGGCTGTTCATCGAAATTTCGGAGGTTCGAGCCCTCGCGGGAGCAGTGTGTCGCACTTTCTTGCTTTGCGCTGATAGCTTTGGAAAATTGTTCTGACGGAGGTGAGAGTGGAGCACGGCTGTCTCCGTGGCGCAATTAGCTAGCGCGTTCGGCCGCTAACCAAAAAGGTGGAGGTTCGAGCCCTCCCGGGAGCGGTTTGCCGCTTTTTTGTTCTTTGAGCTGATAGCTATGGAGAAATGTTCTGATGGTGGTGAGAGTGCAACACGACTGTCTCCGTGGCGCAGTTAGCTAGCGCGTTCGGCTGTTAACCGAAAGGTTGTAGGTTCGAGCCCTCCCGGGAGCGGTGTGTCACTTCTTTTTTTTTCTTCGCGCCGATAGCTTTTGAGAAATGCTCTGACGAAGGTGAGAGTGCTGCACTATTGTCTCCGTGGCGCAATTGGCTAGCGCGTTCGGCTGTTAACCGATAGGCTGGAGGTTCGAGCCCTCCCGGGAGCGGTGTGTCGCCTTTTTTTTCTTTGCACTGAAAGCCTCGGAGAAATATTCTGACGGTGGTGAGAGTGCCTCATGACTTTCTCCGTGGCGCAATTGGCTAGCGTGATCGGCTGTTAACCGAAAGGCCGGAGGTTCGAGCCCTCCCTGGAGTGGTGTATCGCTTTTTTTCTTTGTGCTGATAGCTTTTGAGAATTGTTCTGACGGAGGTGAGAGTGGAGCACGGCTGTCTCCTTGACGAAATTGGCTAGCACGTTCGACCGTTAACCAAAACGATGGAGGTACGAGCCCTACCGAGAGCAGTTTGTCGCTTTTATTTCTTTGCGCTGCTAGCTTTGGAGAAATGTTCTGACGGTGGTGAGAGTGCTGCACTACTATCTCCGTGGAGCAACTGACTAGCGCTTTCGGCTGTTAACCGAAAGGTTGGAGGTTTGAGCCCACCCGGGGGCAGTGTGTCGCTTTTTTTCTTTGCGCTGATAGCTTTGAAGAAATGTTCTGATGGTGTTGAGAGTGCAGCACGACTGTCTCCGTGGCGCAATTGGCTAGCGCGTTCGGCTGTTAACCGAAATTTTGGAGGTTCGAGCCCTCGCGGGAGCGGTGTGTCGCATTTTGTTTCTTTGCGCTGATAGCTTTGGAGAAATGTTCTGACGGAGGTGAGAGTCGAGCACGGCGGTCTCCGTGGCGCATTTGGCTAGCGCATTCGGCCGTTAACCAAAAAGATGGAGGTTCGAGCCCTCCCGGGAGCGGTGTGTCGCCTTTTTTTATTTTTGCTGATAGCCTTGGAGAAATAATCTGACGGTGGTGAGAGTGCCTCACGACTTTCTCCGTAGCGCGATTGGCTAGCGCAATCGGCTGTTAACCGAAAGGTTGGAGGTTCGAGCCTTCCCGGGAGTGTTTTGTCGCTTTTTTTGCGCTGATAGCTTTGGAGAAATGTTCTGACGGAGGTGAGAGTGCAGCACGACTGTCTCCGTGGCGCAATTAGCTAGCGCGATCGGCTGTTAACCGAAAGGTTGGAGGTTCGAGCCCTCCCGGAAGTGGCGTGTCGATTTTTTTCTTTGCGCTGATAGCTTTTGAGAATCATTCTGACGGTAGTGAGAGTGCTGCACTACTGTCTCCGTGGTGCAATTGGCTAGCGCGTTCGGCTGTTCACCGAAATTTCGGAGGTTCGAGCTCTCGCGGGAGCGGTGTGTCGCATTTTCTTTCTTTGCGCTGATAGCCTTGGAGAAATAATCTGACGTTGGTGAGAGTGCCTCACGACTTTCTCCGTGGCGCAATGAGCTAGTGCGTTCGGCTGTTAACCGAAAGGTTGGAGGTTTGAGCCCACCCGGGGCGGTGTGTCGCTTTTTTTCTTTGCGCTGATAGATATGGAGAAATGTTCTGATGGAGGTGAGAGTGCTGCACTACTGTCTCCGTGGCGCAATTGGCTAGCGTGTTCGGCTGTTAACCGATAGGCTGGAGGTTCGAGCACTCCCGAAGTGGTTTGTCGCTTTTTTCTTCGTTGAGCTGATAGCTTTGGAGAAATGTTCTGACGGTGGTGAGAGTGCAGCACGTCTGTCTCCGTGGCGCAATTAGCTAGTTCAATCGGCTGTTAACCGAAAGGTTGGAGGTTGGAGCCCTCCCGGGAGCGGGGTGTCGCTTTTTTTCTTCTTTGCGCTGATAGGTTTGGAGAAATGTTCTGACGGTGGTGAGAGTGGAGCACGACTGTCTTCGTGGCGCAAAGGGCTAGTGCGTTCGGCTGTTAACCGAAAGTTTGGAGGTTTGAGCCCACCCGGGGCGGTGTGTCGCTTTTTTTCTTTGCGCTGATAGCTATGGAGAAATGTTCTGACGGAGGTGAGAGTGGAGCACGTGTCACCGTGGCGCAATGGGCTGGCGCGTTCGGCTGTTAACTGCAAGTTTGGAGGTTTGAGCCGACCCGGGGTGGTTTGTCGCTTTTTTTCGCGCTGATAGCTTTGGAGAAGTGTTGTGACGGTGGTGAGAGTGCTGCACTACTGTCTCTGTGGCGCAACTGACTAGCGCGTTCGGATGTTAACCGAAAGGTTTGAGGTTCGAGCCCTCCCGGAAGCGGTGTGTCGCTTTTTTCTTCTTTGCGCGGATAGCTTTGAAAAAATGTTCTGATATTGGTGAGAGTGCTGCACGACTGTCTCCGTGGCGCAATTGGCTAGCGTGTTCGGCTGTTAATTGAAATTTTGGAGGTTCGAGCCCTCGCGGGAGTGGTGTGTCGTATTTTGTTTCTTTGCGCTGATAACTTTGGAGAAATGTTCTGACGGAGGTAAGAGTGGAGTGATACAATCTCCGTGGCGCAATTGGCTAGCGCGTTCAGCCCTTAACCAAAAGGATGGAGGTTCGAGCCCTTCCGGGAGCGGTGTGTCGCCTTTTTTCTTCTTTGCGCTGATAGGTTTGGAGAAATTTTCTGATGGTTGTGAGAGTGGAGCACGACTGTCTCCGTGGCGCAATGGGCTAGTGCGTTCGGCTGTTAACCGCAACTTTGGAAGTTTGAGCCCACCAGGGTATGGTGTGTCGCTTTTTTTGCGCTGATAGCTTTGGAGAATAGTTCTGACGGTGGTGAGAGTGCTGCACTACTGTCTCCGTGGCGCAACTGACTAGCGCGTTCGGCTGTTACCCGAAAGATTGGAGGTTTGAGCCCACCCGGGGGCGGCGTGTCGCTTTTTTCTTTGCGCTGATAGCTCTGGAGGAATGTTCTGACGGTGATGAGAGTGGAGCACGACTGTCTCCGTGGCGCACAGGGCTAGCGCGTTCGGCTGTTAACCGCAAATTTGGAGGTTTGAGCCCACCCGGGAACGGTGTGTGGCTTTTTTTTGCGCTGATAGCTTTGGAGAAATGTTCTGACAGAGGGGAGAGTGCTGCACTACTGTCTCCGTGGCGCAATTGCCTAGCCCGTTCGGCTGTTAACCGATAGGCTGGAGGTTTGAGCCCAGCCGGGGGCGGTCTGTCGCTTTTTTTTTGCGCTGATAGCTTTGGAGAAATGTTCTTATGGTGGTGAGAGTGCTGCACTACTGTCTCCGTGGTGCAACTGACTAGCGCGTTCAGCTGTTAACCGAAAGGTTTGAGGTTCGAGCCCTCCCGGGAGCGGTGTGTCGCTTTTTTCTTCTTTGCGCTGATAGCTTTGAAGAAATTTTCTCCAGGTGTTGAGAGTGCAGCTCGACTGTCTCCGTGGCGCAATTGGCTAGCGTGATCGGCTGTTAACCGAAAGGCTGGAGGTTCGAGCCCTCCCTGTAGTGGTGTGTCGCTTTTTTTCTTTGCGCTGATAGCTTTTGAGAATTGTTCTGACGGTGGTGAGAGTGGAGCACGACTGTCTCCGTGGCGCAATTGGCTAGCGCGTTCGGCTGTTCACCGAAATTTCGGAGGTTCGAGCCCTCGCGGGAGCAGTGTGTCGCACTTTCTTGCTTTGCGCTGATAGCTTTGGAAAATTGTTCTGACGGAGGTGAGAGTGGAGCACGGCTGTCTCCGTGGCGCAAATAGCTAGCGCGTTCGGCCGCTAACCAAAAAGATGGAGGTTCGAGCCCTCCCGAGAGCGGTTTGCCGCTTTTTTGTTCTTTGAGCTGATAGCTTTGGAGAAATGTTCTGATGGTGGTGAGAGTGCAACACGACTGTCTCCGTGGCGCAGTTAGCTAGCGCCATCGGCTGTTAACCGAAAGGTTGTAGGTTCCAGCCCTCCCGGAAGTGGTGTGTCGCTTTTTTTCTTTGCGCTGATAGCTTTTGAGAATTGTTCTGACGGTGGTGAGAGTGAAGCACGACAATCTCCGTGGCGCAATTGGCTAGCGCGTTCGGCCCTTAAACAAAAGGATGGAGGTTCGAGCACTCCCGGGAGCGGTGTGTCGTCTTTTTTTTTCTTTGCGCTGATAGCCTTGGAGAAATAATCTGGCGGTGGTGAGAGTGCCTAACGACTTTCTCCGTGGCGCAATTGGCTAGCGGGTTTGGCTGTTAACCGATAGGCTTGAAGTTCTAGCCCTCCCGGCAGCGGTTTGTCGCTTTTTTCTTCTTTGAGCTGATAGCTTTGGAGAAATGTTCTGAAGGTGGTGAGACTGGAGCAGTACTGTCTCCGTGGTAAAATTGACTAGCGCTTTCGGCTGTTACCCGAAAGATTGGAGATTCGATCTCTCCCTGGAGCGGTGTGTCGCTTTTTTTTCTTTGCGCTGATAGCCTTTGAGAAATAATCTGACGGTGGTGAGAGTGCCTCACGACTTTCTCCGTAGCGCATTTGGCTAGCGCGATCGGCTGTTAACCGAAAAGTTGGAGGTTCGAGCCCTCCCGGGAGCGGTGTTTCACTGTTTTTTCTTCGCGCCGATAGCTTTGGAGAAATGTTCTGACGGAGGTGAGAGTGCTGCACTACTGTCTTCGTGGCGCAATCGGCTAGCGTGTTTGGTAGTTAACCGAAAAGTTGGAGGTTGGAGCCCTCCCGGGAGCGGGGTGTCGCTTTTTTCTTCTTTGCTTTGATAGGTTTGGAGAAATGTTCTGACGGTGGTGAGGATGGAGCACGACTATCTCCGTGGCGCAATGGGCTAGTGCGTTCGGCTGTTAACCGCAAACTTGGAGGTATGAGCCCACCCGGGGTGGTGTGTCGCTTTTTTTGCGCTGATAGCTTTGGAGAAATGTTCTGACGGTGGTGAGAGTGCTGCACTACCGTATCCGTGGAGCAACTGACTAGCGCGTTCGTATGTTAACCGAAAGGTTTCAGGTTCGAGCCCTCCCGGGAGCGCTGTGTCGCTTTTTTCTTCTTTGCGCTGATAGCTTTGAAGAAATGTTCTGATGGTGGTGAGAGTGCAGCACGACTGTCTCCGTGGCGCAATTGGCTAGCGCGTTCGGCTGTTAATCGAAATTTTGGAGGTTCGAGCCCTCGCGGGAGAGGTGTGTCGTATTTTGTTTTCTTGCTCTGATATTTTTGGAGAAATGTTCTGACGGAGGTGAGTGTGGGGCACGGCTGCCTTCATGGCGCAATTGGCTAGCGCGATCGGCTGTTATTCGAAAGGTTGGAGGTTCGAGCCCTCCCGGGAGTGGTGTGTCGCTTTTTTTCTTTGTGCTGATAGCTTTTGAGAATCGTTCTGACGGAGGTGAGAGTGGAGCACGGCTGTCTCGTTGGCGAAATTGGCTAGCGCGTTCGACCGTTAACCAAAACGATGAAGGTTCGAGCCCTCCCGGGAGCGGTGTGTCACTTTTTTTGTCTTCGCGCCAATAGCTTTGGAGAAATGTTCTGACGGATGTGAGAGTTCTGCACTACTGTCTCCGTGGCGCAATTGGCTAGCGCGTTCGGTGTTAACCGATCGGCTGGAGGTTCGAGCCCTCCCGGGAGCGGTTTGCCGCTTTTTTCTTCTTTGAGTTGATAGCTTTGGAGAAATGTTCTGACGGTGGTGAGAGTGCAGCACGACTGTCTCCGTGGCGCAATTAGCTAGTGCAATCGGCTGTTAACCGAAAGGTTGGAGGTTGGAGCCCTCCCGGGAGCGGGGTGTCGCTTTTTTTTCTTTGCGCTGATAGGTTTGGAGAAATGTTCTGACGGTGGTGAGAGTGGAGCACTACTGTCTCTGTGGCGCTATGGGCTAGTGCGTTCGGCTGTTAACCGAAAGGTTGGAGGTTTGAGCCCACCCGGGGGCGGTGTATCGCTTTTTTTCTTTGCACTGATAGCTATAAAGAAATGTTTTGACGGAGGTGAGAGTGGAGCACGACTGTCACCATGGCGCAATGGGCTAGCGCGTTCGGCTGTTAACCGCAAGTTTGGAAGTTTTAGCCCACCCGGGGCAGTGTGTCGCTTTTTTTGCGCTGATAGCTTTGGAGAAATGTTGTGACGGTGGTGAGAGTGCTGCTTTAATGTCTCCGTGGCGCAACTGACTAGCGCGTTCGGCTGTTAACCGAAAGGTTTGAGGTTCGAGCCCAACCAAGGGCGGTGTGTCATATTTTGTTTCTTTGCGCTGATAGCTTTGGATAAATCTTCTGACGGAAGTGAGAGTGGAGCACGACTGTCTCCGTGCCGCAATTGGCTAGCGCGTTTGGCCGTTAACCAAAAGGTTGGAGGTGCGAGCCCTCCCGGGAGTGGTGTGTCGGTTTTTTTCTTTGTGCTGATAGCTTTTGAGAATTCTTCTGATGGTGGTGAGAGTGGAGCACGACAATCTCCGTGCCGCATTTGGCTAGCGCGTTTGGCCCTTAACGAAAAGGATGGAGGTTCGAGCCATCCCGGGAGCGGTGTCTCGTCTTTTTTTGCGCTGATAGCCTTGGAGAAATAATCTGACGGTCATGAGAGTGCCTCACGACTTTCTCCTTGGCGCAGTTGGCTAGCGCGATCGGCTGTTAACCGAAAGGTTGGATGTTCGAGCCCTCCCGGGAGCAACGTCTCACTTTTTCTATTCTTCGCGCCGATAGCTTTGGAGAAATGCTCTGACGGAGGTGAGAGTGCTGCACTACTGTTTCCGTGGCGCAATTGGCTAGCGCGTTCGACTGTTAACCGATAGGCTGGAGGTTCGAGTCCTCTAGGGAGCAGTTTGTCGCTTTTTTCTTCTTTGCGCTGATAGCTTTGAAGAAATGTTCTGATGCTGGTGAGAGTGCAGCACGACTGACTCCGTGGCGCATTTGGCTAGGGAGTTCAGCTGTTAATCGAAATTTTGGAGGTTCGAGCCCTCGCGGGAGCGGTGTGTCGTATGTTGTTTCTTTGCGCTGATAGCTTTGGAGAAATGTTTTGACGGAGGTGAGAGTGGAGCACGGCTGTCTCCGTGGCGCAATTGGCTAGCGCGTTCGGCCGTTAGCCAAAAGGATGGAGGTTCGAGCCATCCCGGGAGCGATATGTCGTCTTTTTTTTTCTTTGCGCTGATAGCCTTGGAGAAATAATCTGACGGTGGTTAGAGTGCCTCACGACTTTCTCCGTGGCGCAATTGGCTAGCGCGATCGGCTGTCAACCGAAATCTTGGAGGTTCGAGTCCTCCAGGGAGCAGTTTGTCGCTTTTTTCTTCTTTGCACTGATAGCTTTGGAGAAATGTTCTGACGGTGGTGAGAGTGCAGCACGACTGTCTCCGTGGCGCAATTAGCTAGTGCGATCGGCTCTTAACCGAAAGGTTGGAGGTTCGAGCCCACCCGGGGGCAGTGTGTCGCTTTTTTTTTCTTTGTGCTGATAGCTTTGAAGAAATGTTCTGGAGGTGGTGAGAGTGGAGCAGTACTGTCTTCGTGGCAAAATTGACTAGCCTTTTCGGCTGTTAACCGAAAGGTTGGAGGTTCGAGCCCTCGCGGGAGCGGTGTGTCACTTTTTTTTTCTTCGCGCCGATAGCTTTTGAGAAATGCTCTGACGGAGGTGAGAGTGCTGCACTACTGTCTCCGTGGCGCAATTGGCTAGCGCGTTCGGCTGTTAACCGATAGGCTGGAGGTTCGAGCCCTCCCGGGAGCGGTGTGTCGCCTTTTTTTTCTTTGCACTGAAAGCCTCGAAGAAATAATCTGACGGTGGTGAGAGTGCATCATGACTTTCTCCGTGGCGCAATTGGCTAGCGTGATCGGCTGTTAACCGAAAGGTTGGAGGTTCGAGCCCTCCCTGGAGTGGTGTATCGCTTTTTTCCTTTGTGCTGATAGCTTTTGAGAATTGTTCTGACGGAGGTGAGAGTGGAGCACGGCTGCCTTTTTGACGAAATTGGCTAGCACGTTCGTCCGTTAACCAAAACGATGGAGGTACGAGCCCTCCCGAGAGCGTTGTGTCGCTTTTATTTCTTTGCGCTGATAGCTTTGGAGAAATGTTCTGACGGTGGTGAGAGTGCTGCACTACTGTCTCCGTGGCGCAACTGACTACCGCTTTCGGCTGTTAACCGAAAGGTTGGAGGTTTGAGCCCACCCGGGGGCAGTGTGTCGCTTTTTTTCTTTGCGCTGATAGCTTTGAAGAAATGTTCTGATGGTGTTGAGAGTGCAGCACGACTGTCTCCGTGGCGCAATTGGCTAGCGCGTTCGGCTGTTAACCGAAATTTTGGAGGTTCGAGCCCTCCCGGGAGCGGTGTGTCGCCTTTTTTTTATTTTCGCTGATAGCCTTGGAGAAATAATCTTACGGTGGTGAGAGTGCCTCACGACTTTCTCCGTATCGCGATTGGCTAGCGCAATCGGCTGTTAACCGAAAGATTGGAGGTTCGAGCCTTCCCGGGAGTGGTTTGTCGCTTTCTTTGCGCTGATAGCTTTTGAGAATTATTCTGACGGTAGTGAGAGTGCTGCACTACTGTCTCCGTGGCGCAATTGGCTAGCGCGTTCGGCTGCTAACTGCAAGTTTGGAGGTTTGAGCTGACCCGGGGTGGTTTGTCGCTTTTTTTCGCGCTGATAGCTTTGGAGAAGTGTTCTGACGGTGGTGAGAGTGCTGCACTACTGTCTCTGTGGCGCAACTGACTAGCGCGTTCGGCTGTTAACCGAAATTCTGGAGGTTCGAGCCCTCCCGGGAGCGGTGTGTCGCCTTTTTTTTATTTTCGCTGATAGCCTTGGAGAAATAATCTGACTGTGGTGAGAGTGCCTCACGACTTTCTCCGTAGCGCGATTGGCTAGCGCAATCGGCTGTTAACCGAAAGATTGGAGGTTCGAGCCTTCCCGGGAGTGGTTTGTCGCTTTCTTTGCGCAGATAGCCTTGGAGAAATAATCTGACGTTGGTGAGAGTGCCTCACGACTTTCTCCGTGGCGCAATGGGCTAGTGCGTTCGGCTGTTAACCGAAAGGTTGGAGGTTTGAGCCCACCCGGGGCGGTGTGTCGCTTTTTTTTGCGCTGATAGCTATGGAGAAATGTTCTGACGGAGGTGAGAGTGCTGCACTACTGTCTCCGTGGCGCAATTGGCTAGCGTGTTCGGCTGTTTACCGATAGGCTGGAGGTTCGAGCACTCCCGAAGTGGTTTGTCGCTTTTTTCTTCGTTGAGCTGATAGCTTTGGAGAAATGTTCTGACGGTGGTGAGAGTGCAGCACGACTGTCTCCGTGGCGCAATTAGCTAGTTCAATCGGCTGTTAACCGAAAGGTTGGAGGTTGGAGCTCTCCCGGGAGCGGGGTGTCGCTTTTTTTCTTCTTTGCGCTGATAGGTTTGGAGAAATGTTCTGACGGTGGTGAGAGTGGAGCACGACTGTCTTCGTGGCGCAAAGGGCTAGTGCGTTCGGCTGTTAACCGAAAGGTTGAAGGTTTGAGCCCACCCGGGGCGGTGTGTCGCTTTTTTTCTTTGCGCTGATAGCTATGGAGAAATGTTCTGACGGAGGTGAGAGTGGAGCACGTGTCATCGTGGCGCAATGGGCTAGCGCGTTCGGCTGTTAATTGAAATTTTGGAGGTTCGAGCCCTCGCGGGAGTGGTGTGTCGTATTTTGTTTCTTTGCGCTGATAACTTTGGAGAAATGTTCTGACGGAGGTGAGCGTGCAGCACGACTGTCTCCGTGGCGCAATTAGCTAGTTCACTCGGCTGTTAACCGAAAGGTTCGAGGTTGGAGCCCTCCCGGGGGCGGTGTGTCGCTTTTTTTTTCTTTGTGCTGATAGCTTTGAAGAAATGTTCTGGAGGTGGTAAGAGTGGAGCAGTTCTGTCTTCGTGGCAAAATTGACTAGCGCGTTCGGCTGTTACCCGAAAGGTTGGAGGTTGAAGCCCTCCCGGTAGCGGGGTGTCGCTTTTTCCTTCTTTGTGCAGATAGGTTTGCAGAAATGTTCTGACGGTGGTGAGAGTGGAGCATGACTGTCTCCGTGGCGCAATGGGCTAGTGCGTTCGGCTGTTAACCGCAAGTTTGGAAGTTTGAGCTCACCCGGGGGCGGTGTGTAGCTTTTTTTTCGCTGATAGCTTTGTAGAAACGTTCTGATGGAGGTGAGAGTGCTGCACTACTGTCTCCGTGACGCAATCGGCTAGCGCGTTTGGCTGTTAACCGATAGGCTGGAGGTTCGAGCCCTCCCAGGAGCGGTTTGTTGCTTTTTTTTTCTTTGAGCTGATAGCTTTGTAGAAATGTTCTGACAGTGGTGAGAGTGCAGCACGACTGGCTCCGTGGCACAATTAGCTAGTGCAATCCGCTGTTAACCGAAATGTTGGAGGTTGGAGCCCTCCCGGGAGCGGGGTGTCGCTTTTTTCCTTCTTTGCGCTGATGAGTTTGGAGAAATGTTCTGACGGTGGTGAGAGTGGAGCACGACTGTCACCGTGGCGCAATGGGCTAGCGCGTTCGGCTGTTAAGCGCAAGTTTGGAGGTTTGAGCCCACCCGGGGCGGTGTGTCGCTTTTTTTTGCGCTGATAGCTTTGGAGAAATGTTGTGACGGTGGTGAGAGTTCTGCACTACTGTCTCCGTGGCGCAACTGAATAGCGCGTTCGGCTGTTAACCGAAAGGTTTGAGGTTCGAGCCCTCCTGGGAGCGGTGTGTCGCTTTTTTCTTCTTTGCTCTGATTGCTTTGGAGAAATGTTCTGACGGTGGTGAGAGTGCAGCAAGACTGTCTCCGTGGCACAATTGGCTAGCGCGTTCGGCTGTTAATCGATATTTTGGAGGTTTGAGCCCTCGCGGGAGCAGTGTGTCGTATTTTGTTTCTTTGCGCTGATAGCTCTGGAGAAATGTTCTGACGGAGATGAGAGTGGAGCACGGCTGTCTCCGTGGCGAAATTGGCTAGCGCGTTCGGCCGTTAACCAAAAGGATGGAGGTTCGAGCCCTCCCAGGAGCGGTATGTCGTCTTTTTTTTCTTTGCGCTGATAGCCTTGGAGAAATAATCTGACGGTGGTTAGAGTGCCTCACGACTTTCTCCGTGGCGCAATGGGCTAGCGTGATCGGCTGTTAACCGAAAGGTTGGAGGTTCGAGCAATCCCGGGAGTGGTGTGTCGCTTTTTTTCTTTGCGCTGATAGCTTTCGAGAATCGTTCTGACGGTGGTGAGAGTGGAGCACGGCTGTCTCCTTGACGAAATTGGCTAGCACGTTCGACCGTTAACCAAAACGATGGAGGTACGAGTCCTCCCGAGAGCGGTGTGTCGCTTTTATTTCTTTGCGCTGATAGCTTTGGAGAAATAATCTGACGTTGGTGAGAGTGCCTCACGACTTTCTCCGTGGCGCAATGAGCTAGTGCGTTCGGCTGTTAACCGAAAGGTTGGAGGTTTGAGCCCACCCGGGGCGGTGTGTCGCTTTTTTTCTTTGCGCTGATAGCTATGGAGAAATGTTCTGATGGAGGTGAGAGTGCTGCACTACTGTCTCCGTGGCGCAATTGGCTAGCCTGTTCGGCTGTTAACCGATAGGCTGGAGGTTCGAGCACTCCCGAAGTGGTTTGTCGCTTTTTTCTTCGTTGAGCTGATAGCTTTGGAGAAATGTTCCGACGGTGGTGAGAGTGCAGCACGTCTGTCTCCGTGGCGCAATTAGCTAGTTCAATCGGCTGTTAACCGAAAGGTTGGAGGTTGGAGCCCTCCCGGGAGCGGGGTGTCGCTTTTTTTCTTCTTTGCGCTGATAGGTTTGGAGAAATGTTCTGACGGTGGTGAGAGTGGAGCACGACTGTCTTCGTGGCGCAAAGGGCTAGTGCGTTCGGCTGTTAACCGAAAGGTTGGAGGTTTGAGCACACCCGGGGCGGTGTGTCGCTTTTTTTTCTTTGCGCTGATAGCTATGGAGAAATGTTCTGACGGAGGTGAGAGTGGAGCACGTGTCACCGTGGCGCAATGGGCTGGCGCGTTCGGCTGTTAACTGCAAGTTTGGAGGTTTGAGCCGACCCGGGGTGGTTTGTCGCTTTTTTTCGCGCTGATAGCTTTGGAGAAGTGTTGTGACGGTGGTGAGAGTGCTGCACTACTGTCTCTGTGGCGCAACTGACTAGCGCGTTCGGATGTTAACCGAAAGGTTTGAGGTTCGAGCCCTCCCGGGAGCGGTGTGTCGCTTTTTTCTTCTTTGCGCTGATAGCTTTGAAAAAATGTTCTGATATTGGTGAGAGTGCAGCACGACTGTCTCCGTGGCGCAATTGGCTAGCGCGTTCGGCTGTTAATTGAAATTTAGGAGGTTCGAGCCCTCGCGGGAGTGGTGTGTCGTATTTTGTTTCTTTGCGCTGATAACTTTGGAGAAATGTTCTGACGGAGGTAAGAGTGGAGTGATACAATCTCCGTGGCGCAATTGGCTAGCGCGTTCAGCCCTTAACCAAAAGGATGGAGGTTTGAGCCCTCCCGGGAGCGGTGTGTCGCCTTTTTTTTCTTTGCGCTGATAGCCTTGGAGAAATAATCTGACGGTGGTGAGAGTGCCTTACGACTTTCTCCGTGGCGCAATTGGCTAGCGCGATCGGCTGTTGACGGAAAGGTTGAAGGTTTGGGCCCTCCCAGGAGCGGGGTGTCGCTTTTTTCTTCTTTGCGCTGATAGGTTTGGAGAAATGTTCTGACGGTGGTGAGAGTGCAGCACGACTGTCTCCGTGGCGCAATTAGCTAGTTCAATCGGCTGTTAACCGAAAGGTTGGAGGTTGGAGCCCTCCCGGGGGCGGTGTGTCGCTTTTTTTTTCTTTGAGCTGATAGCTTTGGAGAAATGTTCTGAAGGTGGTGAGAGTGGAGCAGTACTGTCTTAGTGGCAAAATTGACTAGCGCGTCCGGCTGTTACCCGAAAGTTTGGAGGTTGGAGCCCTCTAGGGAGCGGGGTGTCGCTTTTTTCTTCTTTGCGCTGATAGGTTTGGAGAAATTTTCTGATGGTTGTGAGAGTGGAGCACGACTGTCTCCGTGGCGCAATGGGCTAGTGCGTTCGGCTGTTAACCGCAACTTTGGAAGTTTGAGCCCACCAGGGTATGGTGTGTCGCTTTTTTTGCGCTGATAGCTTTGGAGAATAGTTCTGACGGTGGTGAGAGTGCTGCACTACTGTCTCCGATGCGCAACTGACTAGTGCGTTCGGCTGTTAACCGAAAGATTGGAGGTTTGAGCCCACCCGGGGGCGGCGTGTCGCTTTTTTCTTTGCGCTGATAGCTCTGGAGGAATGTTCTGACGGTGATGAGAGTGGAGCACGACTGTCTCCGTGGCGCACAGGGCTAGCGCGTTCGGCTGTTAACCGCAAATTTGGAGGTTTGAGCCCACCCGGGAACGGTGTGTGGCTTTTTTTGCGCTGATAGCTTTGGAGAAATGTTCTGACAGAGGGGAGAGTGCTGCACTACTGTCTCCGTGGCGCAATTGCCTAGCCCGTTCGGCTGTTAACCGATAGGCTGGAGGTTTGAGCCCAGCCGGGGGCGGTCTGTCGCTTTTTTTTTGCGCTGATAGCTTTGGAGAAATGTTCTTATGGTGGTGAGAGTGCTGCACTACTGTCTCCGTGGTGCAACTGACTAGCGCGTTCGGCTGTTAACCGAAAGGTTTGAGGTTCGAGCCCTCCCGGAAGCGGTGTGTCGCTTTTTTCTTCTTTGCGCTGATAGCTTTGAAGAAATTTTCTCCAGGTGTTGAGAGTGCAGCACGACTGTCTCCGTGGCGCAATTGGCTAGCGTGATCGGCTGTTAACCGAAAGGCTGGAGGTTCGAGCCCTCCCTGTAGTGGTGTGTCGCTTTTTTTCTTTGCGCTGATAGCTTTTGAGAATTGTTCTGACGGTGGTGAGAGTGGAGCACGACTGTCTCCGTGGCGCAATTGGCTAGCGCGTTCGGCTGTTCACCGAAATTTCGGAGGTTCGAGCCCTCGCGGGAGCAGTGTGTCGCACTTTCTTGCTTTGCGCTGATAGCTTTGGAAAATTGTTCTGACGGAGGTGAGAGTGGAGCACGGCTGTCTCCGTGGCGCAAATAGCTAGCGCGTTCGGCCGCTAACCAAAAAGATGGAGGTTCGAGCCCTCCCGGGAGCGGTTTGCCGCTTTTTTGTTCTTTGAGCTGATAGCTTTGGAGAAATGTTCTGATGGTGGTGAGAGTGCAACACGACTGTCTACGTGGCGCAGTTAGCTAGCGCCATCGGCTGTTAACCGAAAGGTTGTAGGTTCCAGCCCTCCCGGAAGTGGTGTGTCGCTTTTTTTCTTTGCGCTGATAGCTTTTGAGAATTGTTCTGACGGTGGTGAGAGTGAAGCACGACAATCTCCTTGGCGCAATTGGCTAGCGCGTTCGGCCCTTAAACAAAAGGATGGAGGTTCGAGCACTCCCGGGAGCGGTGTGTCGTCTTTTTTTTCTTTGCGCTGATAGCCTTGGAGAAATAATCTGGCGGTGGTGAGAGTGCCTAACGACTTTCTCCGTGGCGCAATTGGCTAGCGGGTTTGGCTGTTAACCGATAGGCTGGAAGTTATAGCCCTCCCGGCAGCGGTTTGTCGCTTTTTTCTTCTTTGAGCTGATAGCATTGGAGAAATGTTCTGAAGGTGGTGAGACTGGAGCAGTACTGTCTCCGTGGTAAAATTGACTAGCGCTTTCGGCTGTTACCCGAAAGATTGGAGATTCGATCTCTCCCTGGAGCGGTGTGTCGCTTTTTTTTCTTTGCGCTGATAGCCTTTGAGAAATAATCTGACGGTGGTGAGAGTGCCTCACGACTTTCTCCGTAGCGCATTTGGCTAGCGCGATCGGCTGTTAACCGAAAAGTTGGAGGTTCGAGCCCTCCCGGGAGCGGTGTTTCACTGTTTTTTCTTCGCGCCGATAGCTTTGGAGAAATGTTCTGACGGAGGTGAGAGTGCTGCACTACTGTCTCCGTGGCGCAATCGGCTAGCGTGTTTGGCTGTTAACCGATAGGCTGGAGGTTTGAGCCCACCCGGGGGTGGTCTATCGCTTCTTTTTGCGCTGATAGTTTTGGAGAAATGGTCTGACGGACGTGAGAGTGGAGCACGGCGGTCTGCGTGGCGCAATTGGTGTGCGCGTTTGGCCGTTAGGCAAAAGGATGGAGCTTCGAGCCCTCCAGGGAGCGGTAGGTCGCTTTTTTTTTGTTTGCGCTGATAGCCTTGGAGAAATAATTCGACGGTGGTTAGAGTGCCTCACGACTTTCTCCGTGGTGCAATTGGCTATCGCGATCGGCTGTTAACCGAAAGGTTGGAGGTTCGAGCCCTCGCGGGAGCGGTGTGTCGCATTTTCTTTCTTTGCGCTGATAGCTTTGGAGAAATGTTCTGACGGAGGTGAGAGGGGAGCACGGCTGTCTGCGTGGCGCAATTGGTTAGCGCGTTCGGCCGTTAACCAAAAGGATGGAGGTTCGAGCCCTCCCGGCAGCGGTTTGTTGCTTTTTTCTTCTTTGAGCTGATAGCTTTCGAGAAATGTTCTGACGGTAGTGAGAGTGCAGCACGACTTTCTCCGTGGCGCAATTAGCTAGCGCGATCGGCTGTTAACCGAAAGGTTGATTTCGAGCCCTCCCGGAAGTGGTGTGTCGCTTTTTTTCTTTGCGCTGAGAGCTTTTGAGAATTGTTTTGACGGTGGTGAGAGTGGAGCACGACAGTCTCCTTGGCGCAATTGGCTAGCGCGTTCGGCCCTTAAACAAAAGGATGGAGGTTCGAGCGCTCCCGGGAGCGGTGTGTCGTCTTTTTTTTCTTTGCGCTGATAGCCTTGGAGAAATAATCTGACGGAGGTTAGAGTGCCGCACGACTGTCTCCGTGGCGCAATCAGCTAGTGCAATCGGCTGTTAACCGAAAAGTTGGAGGTTGGAGCCCTCCCGGGAGCGGGGTGTCGCTTTTTTCTTCTTTGCTTTGATAGGTTTGGAGAAATGTTCTGACGGTGGTGAGGATGGAGCACGACTGTCTCCGTGGCGCAATGGGCTAGTGCGCTCGGCTGTTAACCGCAAACTTGGAGGTATGAGCCCACCCGGGGTGGTGTGTCGCTTTTTTTTGCGCTGATAGCTTTGGAGAAATGTTCTGACGGTGGTGAGAGTGCTGCACTACCGTATCCGTGGAGCAACTGACTAGCGCGTTCGGATGTTAACCGAAAGGTTTCATGTTCGAGCCCTCCCGGGAGCGCTGTGTCGCTTTTTTCTTCTATGCGCTGATAGCTTTGAAGAAATGTTCTGATGGTGGTGAGAGTGCAGCACGACTGTCTCCGTGGCGCAATTGGCTAGCGCGTTCGGCTGTTAATCGAAATTTTGGAGGTTCGAGCCCTCGCGGGAGAGGTGTGTCGTATTTTGTTTTTTTTGCTCTGATATTTTTGGAGAAATGTTCTGACGGAGGTGAGTGTGGGGCACGGCTGCCTTCATGGCGCAATTGGCTAGCGCGATCGGCTGTTATTCGAAAGGTTGGAGGTTCGAGCCCTCCCGGGAGTGGTGTGTCGCTTTTTTGCTTTGTGCTGATAGCTTTTGAGAATCGTTCTGACGGAGGTGAGAGTGGAGCACGGCTGTCTCGTTGGCGAAATTGGCTAGCGCGTTCGACCGTTAACCAAAACGATGAAGGTTCGAGCCCTCCCGGGAGCGGTTTGTCGCCTTTTTTTTCTTTGCGCTGATAGCCTTGGAGAAATATTCTGACGGTGGTGAGAGTGCCTCACGACTTTCTCCGTGGCGCAATTGGCTAGCGCGATCGGCTGTTAACTGAAAGGTTGGAGGTTCGAGCCCTCCCGGGAGCGGTGTGTCACTTTTTTTTCTTCGCGCCGATAGCTTTGGAGAAATGCTCTGACGGAGGTGAGAGCGCTGCACTACTGTCTTCGTGGCGCAGTTGGCTAGCGCGTTCGGCTGTTAACCGATAGGCTGGAGGTTCGAGCCCTCCCGGGAGCGGTTCGTCGCTTTTTTCTTCTTTGTGCTGATAGCTTTGGAGAAAAGTTCTGACGGTGGTGAGATTGCTGCACTACTGTCTCCGTGGCGCAAATGACTAGCGCGTTCGGCTGTTAACCGAAAGGTTAGAGGTTTGAGCCCACCCGGGGGCGGTGTGTCACTTTTTATGCGCTGATAGCTTTGGAGAAATGTTCTGACGTCAGTGAGAGTGCTGCACTACTATCTCCGTGGCGCAACTGACTAGCGCTTTCGGCTGTTAACCGAAAGGTTGGAGGTTTGAGCCCACCCGGGGGCAGTGTGTCGCTTTTTTTCTTTGCGCTGATAGCTTTGAAGAAATGTTCTCATGGTGTTGAGAGTGCAGCACGACTGTCTCCGTGGCGCAATTGGCTAGCGCGTTCGGCTGTTAACCGAAATTTTTGAGGTTCGAGCCCTTGCGGGAGCGGTGTGTCGCACTTTGTTTCTTTGCGCTGATAGCTTTGGAGAAATGTTCTGACGGAGGTGAGAGTGGAGTGAGACAATCTCCGTGGCGCAATTGGCTAGCGCGTTCAGCCCTTAACCAAAAGGATGGAGGTTCGAGCCCTCCCGGGAGCAGTGTGTCGCCTTTTTTTTCTTTGCGTTGATAGCCTTTGAGAAATAATCTGACGGTGGTGAGAGTGCCTTACGACTTTCTCCGTGGCGCAATTGGCTAGCGCGATCGGCTGTTAACGGAAAGGTTGGAGGTTCGAGCCCTCTCGGGAGCAGTGTGTCACTTTTTTTTTCTTCGCGCCGATAGCTTTGGAGAAATGTTCTGACGGTGGTGAGAGTGCAGCACGACTGTCTCCGTGGCGCAATTAGCTAGTTCAATCGGCTGTTAACCGAAAGGTTGGAGGTGGGAGCCCTCCCGGGGGCGGTGAGTCGCTTTTTTTTCTTTGTGCTGATAGCTTTGGAGAAATGTTCTGAAGGTGGTGAGAGTGGAGCAGTACTGTCTTAGTGGCAAAATTGACTAGCGCGTTCGGCTGTTACCCGAAAGGTTGGAGGTTGGAGCCCTCTAGGGAGCGGGGTGTCGCTTTTTTTCTTCTTTGCGCTGATAGGTTTAAAGAAATGTTCTGATGGTTGTGAGAGTGGAGCACGACTGTCTCCGTGGCGCAATGGGCTAGTGCGTTCGGCTGTTAACCGATAGGCTGGAGGTTCGAGCCCTCCCGGGAGCGGTTTGTCGCTTTTTTCTTCTTTGTGCTGATAGCTTTGGAGAAATGTTCTGACGGTGGTGAGAGTGCAGCACGACTGTCTCCGTGGCGCAATTGGCTAGCGCGTTCAGCTGTTAACCGAAATTTTGGAGGTGCGAGCCCTAGCGGGAGCGGTGTGTCGCTTTTTTCTTCTTTGCGCTGATAGCTTTGGAGAAATATTCTGACGGAGGTGAGAGCGGAGCACGGCTGTCTCCTTGGCGCAATTGGCTAGCGCGTTTGGCCCTTAACCAAAAGAATGGAGGTTTGAGCCCTCCCGGGAGTGGTGTGTCGTCTTTTTTTTTCTTTGCGCTGATAGCCTTGGCGAAATATTCTGACGGTGGTGAGAGTTCCTCACGACTTTTTCCGTGGCGCCATTGGCTAGCATGATCGGCTGTTATTCGAAAGGCTGGAGGTTTGAGCCCTCCCTGGAGTAGTGTGTCGGTTTTTTTCTTTGCGCTGATAGCTTTTGAGAATTGTTCTGACAGAGGTGAGAGTGGAGCACGGCTGTCTCCGTGGCGAAATTGGCTAGCGCGTCCGGCCGTTAACCAAAACGATGGAGGTTCGAGCCTTCCAGGGAGCAGTGTGTCACTTTTCTTTCTTCCCGCCGATAGCTTTGGAGAAATGTTCTGACGGAGGTGAGAGTGCTGCACTACTGTCTCCGTGGCGCAATTGGCTAGCAGGTTTGGCTGTTAACCGATAGGCTGGAGGTTCTAGCCCTCCCGGCAGCGGTTTGTCGCTTTTTTCTTCTTTGAGCTGATAGCTTTGGAGAAATGTTCTGAAGGTGGTGAGAGTAGAGCAGTACTGTCTCTGTGGCAAAATTGACTAGCACGTTCGGCTGTTACCCGAAAGATTGGAGGTTCGAGTTCTCCCGGCAGCGGTGTGTCACTTTCTTTCTTTGCGCTGATAGCTTTGAAGAAATGGAGGCTCGACCCTCCCGGGAGTGGTGTGTCGCTTTTTTTCTTTGTGCTGATAGCTTTGGAGAAATGTTCTGAAGGTGGTGAGACTGGAGCAGTACTGTCTCCGTGGTAAAATTGACTAGCGCTTTCGGCTGTTACCCGAAGGATTGGAGATTTAATCTCTCCCTGGAGCGGTGTATCGCTTTTTTTTCTTTGCGCTCATAGCTTTGAAGAAATGTTCTGATGGTGGTGAGAGGGCTGCACTACTGTCTCCGTAGCGCAACTGACTAGCGCGTTCGGCTGTTAACCGAAAGGTTGGAGCCCTCCCGGGAGCGGGGTGATGCTTTTTACTTCTTTGCGCTGATAGGTTTGGAGAAATGTTCTGACGGTGGTGAGAGTGGAGCATGACTGTCTCCGTGGCGCAATGGGCTAGTGCGTTTGGCTGTTAACCGCAAGTTTGGAGGTTTGAGCCCACCCAGGGGCGGTGTGTCGCTTTTTTTTAAGCTGATAGCTTTGGAGAAATGTTCTGACGGTGGTGAGAGTGCTGCAATACTGTCTCCGTGGCGCAAATGACTAGCGCCTTCGGCTGTTAACCGAAAGGTTAGAGGTTTGAGCCCACCCGGGGGCGGTGTGTCACTTTTTATGCGCTGATAGCTTTGGAGAAATGTTCTGACGGTAGTGAGAGTGCTGCACTACTATCTCCGTGGCGCAACTGACTAGCGCTTTCGGCTGTTAACCGAAAGGTTGGAGGTTTGAGCCCACCCGGGGGCAGTGTGTCGCTTTTTTTCTTTGCGCTGATAGCTTTGAAGAAATGTTCTCATTGTTTTGAGAGTGCAGCACGACTGTCTCCGTGGCGCAATTGGCTAGCGCGTTCGGCTGTTAACCGAAATTTTTGAGGTTCGAGCCCTTGCGGGAGCGGTGTGTCGCATTTTGTTTCTTTGCGCTGATAGCTTTGGAGAAATGTTTTGACGGAGGTGAGAGTCGAGCACGGTGGTCTCCGTGGCGTAATTGGCTAGCGCGTTCGGCCTTTACCAAAAAGATGGAGGTTCGAGCCCTCCCGGGAGCGGTGTGTCGCCTTTTTTTATTTTCGCCGATAGCCTTGGAGAAATTATCTCACGGTGGTGAGAGTGCCTCACGACTTTCTCCGTAGCGCGATTGGCTAGCGCAATCGGCTGTTAACTGAAAGGTTGGAGGTTCGAGCCTTCCCGGGAGTGGTTTGTCGCTTTTTTTGCGCTTATAGCTTTGGAGAAATGTTCTGACGGAGGTGAGAGTGGAGCACGGCTGTTTCCGTGGCGCAAATGGCTAGCGCGTTCGGCCATTACCCAAAAGAATGGAGGTTCGAGCCCTCCCGGGAGCGGATTGTCGCTTTTTTCTTCTTTGAGCTGATAGCTTTGCAGAAATGTTCTGAATGTGGTGAAAGTGCAGCACGACTGTCTCCGTGGCGCAATTAGCTAGCGCGATCGGCTGTTAACCGAAAGGTTGGAGGTTCGAGCCCTCCGGGAAGTGGCGTGTCGCTTTTTTTCTTTGCGCTGATAGCTTTTGAGAATTATTCTGACGGTAGTGAGAGTGCTGCACTACTGTCTCTGTGGCGCAATTAGCTAGTGCGTTCGGCTGTTCACCGAAATTTCGGAGGTTCGAGTCCTCGCGAGAGCGCTGTGTCGCATTTTCTTTCTTTGCGCTGATAGCCTTGGAGAAATAATCTGACGTTGGTGAGAGTGCCTCACGACTTTCTTCGTGGCGCAATGGGCTAGTGCGTTCGGCTGTTAACCGAATAGTTGGAGGTTTGAGCCCACCCGGGGCGGTGTGTCGCTTTTTTTCTTTGCGCTGATAGCTATGGAGAAATGTTCTGACGGAGGTGAGAGTGCTGCACTATTGTCTCCGTGGCGCAATTGGCTAGCGTGTTCGGCTGTTAACCGATAGGGAGGAGGTTCGAGCACTCCCGAAGTGGGTTGTCGCTTTTTTCTTCGTTGAGCTTATAGCTTTGGAGAAATGTTCTGACGGTGGTGAGAGTGCAGCACGACTGTCTCCGTGGCGCAATAAGCTAGTTCAATCGGCTGTTAACCGAAAGGTTGGAGGTTGGAGCCCTCCCGGGAGAGGGGTGTCGCTTTTTTTCTTCTGTGCGCTGATAGGTTTGGAGAAATGTTCTGACGGTGGTGAAGGTGGAGCACGACTGTCTTCGTGGCGCAAAGGGCTAGTGCGTTCGGCTGTTGACCGAAAGGTTGGAGGTTTGAGCCCACCCGGGGCGGTGTGTCGCTTTTTTATTTTGCGCTGATAGCTATGGAGAAATGTTCTGACGGAGGTGAGAGTGGAGCACGTGCCACCGTGGCGCAATGGGCTAGCGCGTTCGGCTGTTAACTGCAAGTTTGGAGGTTTGAGCTGACCCGGGGTGGTTTGTCGCTTTTTTTCGCACTGATAGCTTTGGAGAAGTGTTCTGACGGTAGTGAGAGTGCTGCACTACTGTCTCCGTGGCGCAACTGACTAGCGCGTTCGGATGTTAACCGAAAGGTTTGAGGTTCGAGCCCTCCCGGGAGCGGTGTGTCGCTTTTTTCTTCTTTGCGCTGATAGCTTTGAAAAAATGTTCTGATGGTGGTGAGAGTGCAGCACGACTGTCTCCGTGGCGCAATTGGCTAGCGCGTTCGGCTGTTAATTGAAATTTTGGAGGTTCGAGCCCTCGTGGGAGTGGAGTGTCGTATTTTGTTTCTTTGCGCTGATAACTTTGGAGAAATGTTCTGACGGAGGTGAGAGTGGAGTGAGACAATCTCCGTGGCGCAATTGGCTAGCGCGTTCAGCCCTTAACCAAAAGGATGGAGGTTCGAGCCCTCTCGGGAGCGGTGTGTCGCCTTTTTTTTATTTGCGCTGATAGCCTTTGAGAAATAATCTGACGGTGGTGAGAGTGCCTTACGACTTTCTCCGTGGCGCAATTGGCTAGCGCGACCGGCTGTTAACGGAAAGGTTGGAGGTTCGAGCCCTCTCGGGAGCGGTGTGTCACTTTTTTTTCTTCGCGCCGATAGCTTTGGAGAAATGTTCTGACGGTGGTGAGAGTGCAGCACGACTGTCTCCGTGGCGCAATTAGCTAGTTCAATCGGCTGTTAACCGAAAGGTTGGAGGTTGGAGCCCTCTCGGAGGCGGTGAGTCGCTTTTTTTTTCTTTGTGCTGATAGCTTTGGAGAAATGTTCTGAAGGTGGTGAGAGTGGAGCAGTACTGTCTTAGTGGCAAAATTGACTAGCGCGTTCGGCTGTTACCCGAAAGGTTGGAGGTTGGAGCCCTCTAGGGAGCGGGGTGTCGCTTTTTTCTTCTTTGCGCTGATAGGTTTGGAGAAATGTTCTGATGGTTGTGAGAGTGGAGCACGACTGTCTCCGTGGCGCAATGGGCTAGTGCGTTCGGCTGTTAACCGCAAGTTTGGAGGTTTGAGCCCACCCGGGAACGGTGTGTGGCTTTTTTTGCGCTGATAGCTTTGGAGAAATGTTCTGACGGAAAGGAGAGTGCTGCACTACTGTCTCCGTGGCGCAATTGCCTAGCCCGTTCGGCTGTTAACCGATAGGGTGGAGGTTTGAGCCCAGCTGGGGGCGGTCTGTCGCTTTTTTTTTGCGCTGATAGCTTTGGAGAAATGTTCTGATGGTGGTGAGAGTGCTGCACTACTGTCTCCGTGGTGCAACTGACTAGCGCGTTCGGCTGTTAACCGAAAGGTTTGAGGTTCGAGCCCTCCCGGGAGCGGTGTGTCGCTTTTTTCTTCTTTGCGCTGATAGCTTTGAAGAAATTTTCTGCAGGTGTTGAGAGTGCAGCACGACTGTCTCCGTGGCGCAATTGGCTAGCGTGATCGGCTGTTAACCGAAAGGCTGGAGGCTCGAGCCCTCCCTGGAGTGGTGTGTCGCTTTTTTCTTTGAGCTGATAGCTTTGGAGAAATGTTCTGATGGTGGTGAGAGTGCAACACGACTGTCTCCGTGGCGCAATTGGCTAGCGTGATCGGCTGTTAACCGAAAGGCTGGAGGTTCGAGCCCTCCCTGGAGTGGTGTGTCGCTTTTTTTCTTTGCGCTGATGGCTTCTGAGAATTGTTCTGACGGAGGTGAGAGTGGAGCACTGCTGCCTCCGTGGCGAAATTGGCTAGCGCGTTTGACCGTTAACCAAAAGGATGGAGGTTCGAGCCCTCACGGAAGCGGTGTGTCGCTATTTTTTTCTTTGCGCTGACAGCCTTGGAGAAATAATCTGACTGTGGTGAGAGTGCCTCACGACTTTCTTTGTGGCGCAGTTGGCTCGCGCGATCGGCTGTTAACCGCAAGGTTGGAGGTTCGAGCCCTCCCGGGAGCGGTGTTCACTTTTTTTTTCTTCGCGCCGATAGCTTTGGAGAAATGTTCTGACGGAGGTGAGAGTGCTGCACTACTGTCTCCGTGGCGCAATTAGCTAGGGCGTCCGGCTGTTAACCGATAGGCTGGGGGTTCGAGCCCTCCCGGGAGCGGATTGTCGCTTTTTTCTTCTTTGAGCTGATAGCTTTGGAGAAATGTTCTGACGGTGGTGAGAGTGCAGAACGACTGTCTCGGTGGCGCAATTAGCTTGTGCAATCGGCAGTTAACCGAAAGGTTGGAGGTTGGAGCCCTCGCGGGAGCGGGGTGTCGCTTTTTTTCTTCTTTACGATGATAGGTTTGGAGAAATGTTCTGATGGTGGTGAGAGTGGAGCACGACTGTCTCCGTGGCACAATGGGCTAGTGCGTTCGGCTGTTAACCGAAAGGTTGGAGGTTTGAGCCCACCCGGGGGCGGTGTGTCGCTTTTTTTCTTTGCGCCGATAGCTATGGAGAAATGTTCTGACGGAGGTGAGAGTGGAGCACGACTGTCTCCGTCGCGCAATGGGCGAGCGCGTTCGGCCGTTAACCAAAAAGATGGAGGTTCGAGTCCTCCCGGGAGCGGTGTGTCGCCTTTTTTTATTTTCGCTGATAGCCTTGGAGAAATAATCTGACGGTGGTGAGAGTGCCTTACGACTTTCTCCGTAGCGCGATTGGCTAGCGCAATCGGCTGTTAACCGAAAGGTTGGAGGTTCGAGCCTTCCCGGGAGTGGTTTGTCGCTTTTTTTGCGCTGATAGCTTTGGAGAAATGTTCTGACGGAGGTGAGAGTGGAGCACGGCTGTCTCCGTGGCGCAATTGGCTAGCGCGTTCGGCCATTAACCAAAAGGAAGGAGGTTCGAGCCCTCCCGGGAGCGGTTTGTCGCTTTTTTCTTCTTTGAGCTGATAGCTTTGGAGAAATGTTCTGATGGTGGTGAGAGTGCCTCACGACTTTCTCCGTGGCGCAATGGGCTAGTGCGTTCGGCTGTTAACGGAAAGGTTGGAGGTTTGAGCCCACCCGAGGCGGTGTGTCGCTTTTTTTTCTTTGCGCTGATAGCTATGGAGAAATGTTCTGACGGAGGTGAGAGTGCTGCACTACTGTCTCCGTGGCGCAAGTGGCTAGCGTGTTCGGCTGTTAACCGATAGGGTGGAGGTTCGAGCACTCCCGAAGTGGGTTGTCGCTTTTTTCTTCCTTGAGCTGATAGCTTTGGAGAAATGTTCTGACGGTGGTGAGAGTGCAGCACGACTGTCTCCGAGGCGCAATTAGCTAGTTCAATCGGCTGTTGACCGAAAGGTTGATGGTTGGAGCCCTCCCGGGAAAGGGGTGTCACTTTTTTTCTTCTTTGCGCTGATAGGTTTGGAGAAATGTTTTGACGGTGGTGAGAGTGGAGCACGACTGTCTTCGTGGCGCAAAGGGCTAGTCCGTTCGGCTGTTAACCGAAAGGTTGGAGGTTTGAGCCCACCCGGGGCGGTGGGTCGCTTTTTTTCTTTGCGCTGATAGCTATGGAGAAATGTTCTGACGGAGGTGAGAGTGGAGCACGTGCCACCGTGGCGCAATGGGCTAGCGCGTTCGGCTGTTAACTGCAAGTTTGGAGGTTTGAGCCGACCCGGGGTGGTTTGTCGCTTTTTTTCGCGCTGATAGCTTTGAAGAAGTGTTCTGACGGTGGTGAGAGTGCTGTACTACTGTCTCCGTGGCGCAACTGACTAGCGCGTTCGGATGTTAACCGAAAGGTTTGAGGTTCGAGCCCTCCCGGGAGCGGTGTGTCGCTTTTTTCTTCTTTGCGCTGATAGCTTTGAAAAAACGTTCTGATGGTGGTGAGAGTGCAGCACGACTGTCTCCGTTGCGCAATTGGCTAGCGCGTTCGGCTGTTAATTGAAATTTTGGAGGTTCGAGCCCTCGTGGGAGTGGTGTGTCGTATTTTGTTTCTTTGCGTTGATAACTTTGGAGATATGTTCTGACGGAGGTGAGAGTGGAGCACGGCTGTCTCCCTGGCGCAATTGGATAGCGCGTTCGGCCGTTAGCCAAAAGGATGGAGGTTCGAGCCATCCCGGGAGCGGTATGTCGTCTTTTTTTTCTTTGCGCTGATAGCCTTGGAGAAATAATCTGACGGTGGTTAGAGTGCCTCACGACTTTCTCCGTGGCGCAATTGGCTAGCGAGATCGGCTGTTAACCGAAATGTTGGAGGTTTGAGCCCTCCCGGGAGTGGAGTGTCGCTTTTTTTCTTTACGCTGATAGCTTTTTAGAATTGTTCTGACGGTGGTGAGAGTGCAACACGACAATCTCTGTGGCGCGATTTGCTAGCGCGTTCGGCCCTTAACCTAAAGGATGGAGGTTCGAGCCCTCCCGGGAGCAGTGTCTCGTCTTTTTTTGCGCTGATAGCCTTGGATAAATAATCTGACGGTGGTGAGAGTGCCTCACGACTTTCTCCGTGACGCAATTGGCTAGCGCGATCGGCTGTTAACCGCAAGTTGGAGGTTCGAGCCCTCCCGGGAGCGGTGTGTCACTTTTTTTGTCTTCGCGCCAATAGCTTTGGAGAAATGTTCTGACGGTGGTGAGAGTGCAGCACGACTGTCTCCGTGGCGCAATTAGCTAGTGCAATCGGCTGTTAACCGAAAGGTTGGAGGTTGGAGCCCTCCCGGGAGCGGGGTGTCGCTTTTTTTTCTTTGCGCTGATAGGTTTGGAGAAATGTTCTGACGGTGGTGAGAGTGGAGCACGACTGTCACCATGGCGCAATGGGCTAGCGCGTTCGGCCGTTAACCAAATAGATGGAGGTTCGAGCCTTCCCGAGAGCGGTATGCCGCCTTTTTTTCTTTGCGCTGATAGCCTTGGAGAAATATTCTGACGGTGGTTAGAGTGCCTCACGACTTTTTCCGTGGCGCCTTTGGCTAGCGTATCGGCTGTTAACCGAAAGGTTGGAGGTTCGAGCCCTTCCGGGAGTGGTGTCTCGCTTTTTTTCTTTGCGCTGATAGCATCTGAAAATTGTTCTGACGGTGGTGAGAGTGGAGCACGACAATCTCCGTGGCGCAATTGGCTAGCGCGTTCGGCCCTTAACCAAAAGGATGGAGGTTCGAGCCCTCCCGGGAGCAGTGTGTCGTCTTTTTTTTTTCTTTGCGCTGATAGCCTTGGAGAAATGTTCTGACGGTGGTGAGAGTGCCTCACGACTTTCTCTGTGGCGCAACTGGGTAGCGCAATCGGCTGTTAACCGCAAGGTTGGAGGTTCGAGCCTCCCCGGGAGCGGTGTGTCACTTTCTTTCTTCGCGCCGATAGCTTTGTAGAAACGTTCTGATGGAGGTGAGAGTGCTGCACTACTGTCTCCGTGGAGCAATTGGCTAGCGCGTTCGGCTGTTAACCGATAGGCTGGAGGTTCGAGCCCTCCCAGGAGCGGAGTGTCGCTTTTTATCTTCTTTGCGCTGATAGGTTTCGAGAAATGTTCTGACGGTGGTGAGAGTGGAGCACGACTGTCCCAGTGGCGCATTGGGCTTGTGCGTTCGGCTGTTAACAGAAAGGTTGGAGGTTTGAGCCCACCCGGGGGCGGTGTGTCGCTTTTTCTCTTTGGCTGATAGCTTTGGAGAAATGTTCTGACGGTGGTGAGAGTGCTGCACTACTGTCTCCGTGGCGCAACTGACTAGCGCGTTCGGCTGTTAACCGAAAGGTTCGAGGTGCGAGCCCTCCCGGGAGCGGTGTGTCGCTTTTTTCTTCTTTGCGCTGATAGCTTTGAAGAAATGTTCTGATGGTGGTGAGAGTGCAGCAAGACTGTCTCCGTGGCACAATTGGCTAGCGCGTTCGGCTGTTAATCGATATTTTGGAGGTTCGAGCCCTCGCGGGAGCAGTTTGTCGTATTTTGTTTCTTTGCGCTGATAGCTTTGGAGAATTGTTCTGACGGAGGTGAGAGTGGAGCACGGCTGTCTCCGTGGCGATATTGGCTAGCGCGTTCGGCCGTTAACCAAAAGGATGGAGGTTCGAGCCCTCTCAGGAGCGGTATGTCGTCTTTTTTTCTTTGCGCTGATAGCTTTTGAGAATTGTTCTGACGGAGGTGAGAGAGCAGCACGACAATCTCCGTGGCGCATTTGGCTAGCGCGTTCGGCCCTTAACCAAAAGGATGGAGGTTCGAGCCCTCCCGGGAGCGGGGTCTCGTCTTTTATTGCGCTGATAGCCTTGGAGAAATAATCTGACGGTGGAGAGAGTGCCTCATGACTTTCTCCGTGGCGCAATTGGCTAGCGTGATCGGCTGTTAACCGAAAGGTTGGAGGTTCGAGCCCTCCCTGGAGTGGTGTATCGCTTTTTTTCTTTGTGCTGATAGCTTTTGAGAATTGCTCTGACGGAGGTGAGAGTGGAGCACGGCTGTCTCCTTGACGAAATTGGCTAGCACGTTCGACCGTTAACCCAAGCGATGGAGGTACGAGCCCTCCCGAGAGCGGTGTGTCGCTTTTATTTCTTTGCTATGATAGCTTTGGAGAAATGTTCTGACAGTGATGAGAGTGGAGCACGACTGTCTCCGTGGCGCAATCCTAGCGCCTTCGGCCGTTAACCGAAAGGTTGGAGGTTCGAGCCCTCCCGGGAGCGGTGTGTCACTTTTTTTTTCTTCGCGCCGATAGCTTTTGAGAAATGCTCTGACGGAGGTGAGAGTGCTGCACTACTGTCTCCGTGGCGCAATTGGCTAGCGCGTTCGGCTGTAAACCGATAGGCTGGAGGTTCGAGCCCTCCCGGGAGCGGTGTGTCGCCTTTTTTTTCTTTGCACTGAAAGCCTCGGAGAAATAATCTGACGGTGGTGAGAGTGCATCATGACTTTCTCCGTGGCGCCATTGGCCTGCGTGATCGGCTGTTAACCGAAAGGTTGGAGGTTCGAGCCCTCCCTGGAGTGGTGTATCGCTTTTTTCCTTTGTGCTGATAGCTTTTGAGAATTGTTTTGACGGAGGTGAGAGTGTAGCACGGCTGTCTCTTTGACGAAATTGGCTAGCACGTTCGACCGTTAACCAAAACGATGGAGGTACGAGCCCTCCCGAGAGCGTTGTGTCGCTTTTATTTCTTTGCGCTCGTAGCTTTGGAGAAATGTTCTGACAGTGGTGAGAGTGCTGCACTACTGTCTCCGTGGCGCAACTGACTAGCGCGTTCGGCTGTTAACCGAAAGGTTAGAGGTTTGAGCCCACCCGGGGGCGGTGTGTCACTTTTTTTGCGCTGATAGCTTTGCAGAAATGTTCTGACGGTAGTGAGAGTGCTGCACTACTATCTCCGTGGCGCAACTGACTAGCGCTTTCGGCTGTTAACCGAAATGTTGGAGGTTTGAGCCCACCCGGGGGCAGTGTGTCGCTTTTTTTCTTTGCGCTGATAGCTTTGAAGAAATGTTCTGATGATGTTGAGAGTGCAGCACGACTGTCTCCGTGGCGCAATTGGCTTGCGCGTTCGGCTGTTAACCGAAATTTTGGAGGTTCGAGCCCTCCCGGGAGCGGTGTGTCGCCTTTTTTTTATTTTCGCTGATAGCCTTGGAGAAATAATCTGACGGTGGTGAGAGTGCCTCACGACTTTCTCCGTAGCGCGATTGGCTAGCGCAATCGGCTGTTAACCGAAAGATTGGAGGTTCGAGCCTTCCCGGGAGTGGTTTGTCGCTTTCTTTGCGCTGATAGCTTTTGAGAATTATTCTGACGGTAGTGAGAGTGCTGCACTACTGTCTCCGTGGCGCAATTGACTAGCGCGTTCGGCTGTTCACCGAAATTTCGGAGGTTCGAGCCCTCGCGGGAGCGGTGTGTCGCATTTTCTTTCTTTGCGCTGATAGCCTTGGAGAAATAATCTGACATTGGTGAGAGTGCCTCACGACTTTCTCCGTGGCGCAATGGGCTAGTGCGTTCGGCTGTTAACCGAAAGGTTGGAGGTCTGAGCCCACCCGGGGCGGTGTGTCGCTTTTTTTGCGCTGATAGCTATGGAGAAATGTTCTGACGGAGGTGAGAGTGCTGCACTACTGTCTCCGTGGCGCAATTGGCCAGCGTGTTCGGCTGTTAACCGATAGGCTGGAGGTTCGAGCACTCCCGAAGTGGTTTGTCGCTTTTTTCTTCGTTGAGCTGATAGCTTTGGAGAAATGTTCTGACGGTGGTGAGAGTGCAGCACGACTGTCTCCGTGGCGCAATTAGCTAGTTCAATCGGCTGTTAACCGAAAGGTTGGAGGTTGGAGCTCTCCCGGGAGCGGGGTGTCGCTTTTTTTCTTCTTTGCGCTGATAGGTTTGTTGAAATGTTCTGACGGTGGTGAGAGTGGAGCACGACTTTCTTCGTGGCGCAAAGGGCTAGTGCGTTCGGCTGTTAACCGAAAGTTTGAAGGTTCGAGCCCTCGCGGGAGTGGTGTGTCGTATTTTGTTTCTTTGCGCTGATAACTTTGGAGAAATGTTCTGACGGAGCTGAGAGTGCAGTGAGACAATCTCCGTGGCGCAATTGGCTAGCGCGTTCAGCCCTTAACCAAAAGGATGGAGGTTAGAGCCCTCCCGGGAGCGGTGTGTCGCCTTTTTTTTTCTTTGCGCTGATAGCCTTGGAGAAATAATCTGAAGGTGGTGAGAGTGCCTTACGACTTTCTCCGTGGCGCAATTGGCTAGCGCGATCGGCTGTAAACGGAAAGGTTGGAGGTTCGAGCCCTCTCGGGAGCAGTGTGTCACTTTTTTTCTTCGCGCCGATAGCTTTGGAGAAATGTTCTGACGGTGGTGAGATTGCAGCACGACTGTCTCCGTGGCGCAATTACCTAGTTCAATCGGCTGTTAACCGAAAGGTTGGAGGTTGGAGCCCTCCCGGGGGCGGTGTGTCGCTTTTTTTTCTTTGTGCTGATAGCTTTGAAGAAATGTTCTGGAGGTGGTGAGAGTGGAGCAGTTCTGTCTTCGTGGCAAAATTGACTAGCGCGTTCGGCTGTTACCCGAAAGGTTGGAGGTTGAAGCCCTCCCGGTAGCGGGGTGTCGCTTTTTCCTTCTTTGTGCTGATGGGTTTGGAGAAATGTTCTGACGGTGGTGAGAGTGGAGCCCGACTGTCTCCGTGGCGCAATGGGCTAGTGCGTTCGGCTGTTAACCGCAAGTTTGGAAGTTTGAGCTCACCCGGGGGCGGTGTGTCCCTTTTTTTTTCACTGATAGCTTTGTAGAAACGTTCTGATGGAGGTGAGAGTGCTGCACTACTGTCTCCGTGGCGCAATCGGCTAGCGCGTTCGACTGTTAACCGATAGGCTGGAGGTTCGAGCCCTCCCAGGAGCGGTTTGTCGCATTTTTTTCTTTGAGCTGATAGCTTTGGAGAAACGTTCTGACAGTGGTGAGAGTGCAGCCCGACTGGCTCCGTGGCACAATTAGCTAGTGCAATCCGCTGTTAACCGAAATGTTGGAGGTTGGAGCCCTCCCGGGAGCGGGGTGTCGCTTTTTTTCTTCTTTGCGCTGATAGGTTTGGAGAAATGTTCTGACGGTGGTGAGAGTGGAGCACGACTGTCCCCGTGGCGCAATGGGCTTGTGCGTTCGGCTGTTAACAGAAAGGTTGGAGGTTTGAGCCCACCCGGGGGCGGTGTGTCACTTTTTTTCTTTGCGCTGATAGCTTTGAAGAAATGTTCTGATGGTGTTGAGAGTGCAGCACGACTGTCTCCGTGGCGCAATTGGCTAGCGCGTTCGGCTGTTAACCGAAATTTTGGAGGTTCGAGCCCTCGTGGGAGCGGTGTGTCGCATTTTTTTTTCTTTGCGCTGATAGCTATGGAGAAATGTTCTGACGGAGGTGAGAGTCTAGCACGGTGGTCTCCGTGGCGCAATTGGCTAGCGCGTTCGGCCGTTAACCAAAAAGATGGAGGTTCGAGCCCTCCCGGGAGCGGTGTGTCGCCTTTTTTTTATTTTTGCTGATAGCCTTGGAGAGATAATCTGACGGTGGTGAGAGTGCCTCACGACTTTCTCCGTAGCGCGATTGGCTAGCGCAATCGGCTGTTAACCGAAAGGTTGGAGGTTCGAGCCTTCCCGGGAGTGGTTTGTCGCTTTTTTTGCGCTGATAGCTTTGGAGAAATGTTCTGACGGAGGTGAGAGTGGAGCACGGCTGTCTCCGTGGCGCAATTGGCTAGCGCGTTCGGCCATTAACCAAAAGGATAGAGGTTCGAGCCCTCCCGGGAGCGGGGTGTCGCTTTTTTCTTCTTTGCGCTGATAGGTTTGGAGAAATGTCCTGACGGTGGTCACAGTGCTGCACTACTGTCTCCGTGGCGCACTTGCCTAGCCCGTTCGGCTGTTAACAGAAAGGTTGGAGGTTTGAGCCCACCCGGGGGCGGTGTGTCACTTTTCTTCTTTGAGCTGATAGCTTTGGAGAAATTTTCTGATGGTGGTGAGAGTGCAGCACGACTGTCTCCGTGGCGCAATTAGCTAGCGCGATCGGCTGTTAACCGGAAGGTTGGAGGTTCGAGCCCTGCCGGAAGTGGCGTGTCGCTTTTTTTCTTTGCACTGAAAGCCTCGGAGAAATGTTCTGATGGAGGTGAGTGTGCTGCACTACTGTCTCCGTGGCGCAATGGGCTTCCGCGTCCGGCTGTTAACCGGAAGGCTAGAGGTTCGAGCTCTCCCGGGAGCGGTGTGTCGTATTTTGTTTCTTTGCGCTGATAGCTTTGAAGAAATGTTCTGACGGAGGTGAGAGTAGAGCACGGCTGTCCCCGTGCGCAATTGGCTAGCGCGTTCGGCCGTTAACCAAAAGGATGGAGGTTCGAGCCCTCCCGAGAGCGGTATGTCGTCTTTTCTTCTTTGCGCTGATAGCTTTTGAGAATTGTTCTGATAATGGTGAGAGTGGAGCACGACAATCTCCGTGGCGCAATTGGCTAGCGCGTTCCGCCCTTAACCAAAAGGATGGAGGTTCGAGCCCTCCCGGGAGCGGTTTCTCGTCTTTTTTTGCGCTGATAGCCTTGGAGAAATAATCTGACGTTGTTCAGAGTGCCTCACGACTTTCTCCGTGGCGCAGTTGGCTAGCGTGATCGGCTGGTAACGGAAAGGTTGGAGGTTCGAGCCCTCCCTGGAGTGGTGTGTCACTTTTTTTTCTTTGTGCTGATAGCTTTCTAGAATTGTTCTGAAGGAGGTGAGAGTGGAGCACAGCTGTCTCCTTGGCGAAATTGGCTAGCGCGTTCGACCGTTAAACAAAACGATGGAGGTTCGAGCCCTCCCGGGAGTTTTATGTCGCCTTTTTATTTCTTTGCGCTGATAGCCTTGGAGAAATAATCTGACGGTGGTGAGAGTGCCTCACAACTTTCTCCGTGGCGCAATTGGCTAGCACGTTCGGCTGTACACCGATAGGCTGGAGGTTCGAGCCCTCCCGGGAGTGGTTTGTCGCTTTTTTCTTCTTTGCGCTGATAGCTTTCTAGAATTGTTCTGACGGAGGTGAGAGTGGAGCACAGCTGTCTCCTTGGCGAAATTGGCTAGCGCGTTCGACCGTTAACCAAAACGATGGAGGTTCGAGCCCTCCTGGGAGTTGTGTGTCGCCTTTTTTTTTTTCTTTGCGCTGATAGCCTTGGAGAAATGCTCTGACGGAGGTGAGAGTGCTGCACTACTGTCTCCGTGGCGCAATTGGCTAGCGCGTTCGGCTGTTAACCGATAGGCTGGAGGTTCGAGCCCTCCCGGGAGTGTTTTGTCGCTTTTTTCTTCTTTGCGCTGATAGCTTTGGAGAAAAGTTCTGACGGTGGTGAGAGTGCAGCACGACTGTCTCCGTGGCGCAATTAGCTAGTGCAATCGGCTCCTAACCGAAAGGTTGGAGGTTCGAGCCCACCTGGGGGCGGTGTGTCGCTTTTTTTTTCTTTGTGCTGATAGCTTTGGAGAAATGTTCTGAAGGTGGTGAGAGTGGAGCAGTACTGTCTTTGTGGGAAAATTGAGTAGCGCGTTCGGCTGTTACCCGAAAGGTTGGAGGTTGGAGCCCTCCGGGGAGCGGAATGTCGCTTTTTTCTTCTTTGCGCTGATAAGTTTGGAGAAATGTTCTGACGGTGGTGAGAGTGGAGCACGACTGTCTCCGTGGCGCAATGGGCTAGTGTGTTCGGCTGTTAACCACAAGTCTGGAAGTTTGAGCGTACCCGGGGGTGGTGTGTCGCTTTTTTCTGCGCTGATAGCTTTGGAGAAATGTCCTGACGGTGATCAGAGTGCTGCACTACTGTCTCTGTGGCGCAACTGACTAGCGCGTTCGGCTGTTAACCGAAAGGTTGGAGGTTTGAGCCCACCCGGGGGCAGTGTGTCGCTTTTTTTTGCGCTGATAGCTATGGAGGAATGTTCTGACGGTGATGAGAGTGGAGCACGACTGTCTCCGTGGCGCAATGGGCTAGCGCGTTCTGCTGTTAACCGCAAGTTTGGAGGTTTGAGCCCACCCGGGGGTGGTGTGTGGCTTTTTTTTGCGCTGATAGCTTTGGAGAAATGTTCTGACGGTGTTGAGGGTGCTGCACTACTGTCTCCATGGCGCATTTGGCTAGCGCGTTCGGCTGTTAACCGATAGGCTTGAGGTTCGAGCCCTCCCAAGAGCAGTTTGTCGCTTTTTTTCTTCTTTGCGCTGGTAGGTTTGGAGAAATGTTCTGACGGTGGTGAGAGTAGAGCACGACTGTCTCCGTGGCGCAATGGGCTAGTGCGTTCGGCTGTTAACCGATAGGCTGGAGGTTCGAGCCCTCCCGGGAGTGGTTTGTCGTTTTTTTCTTCTGTGCGCTGATAGCTTTCTAGAATCGTTCTGACGGAGTTGAGAGTGGAGCACAGCTGTCTCCTTGGCGAAATTGGCTAGCGCGTTCGACCGTTAATCAAAACGATGGAGGTTCGAGCCCTCCCGGGAGTGGTGTGTCCCATTTTTTTTGTTTGCGCTGATAGCCTTGGAGAAATAATCTGACGGTGGTGAGAGTGCCTCACAACTTTCTCCGTGGCGCAATTGGCTAGCGCGATCGGCTGTTAACCGAAAGGTTGGAGGTTCGAGCCCTCCCGGGAGCGGTGTGTCACTTTTTTTCCCTTCGCGCCAATAGCTTTGGAGAAAAGCTCTGACGGAGGTGAGAGTGCTGCACTACTGTCTCCGTGGCGCAATTGGCAAGCGCGATCGGCTATTAACCGAATGGTTGGAGGTTTGAGCCCTCCCGGGAGCGGTGTGTCACTTTTTTTCTCTTCTCGCCGATAGCTTTGGAGAAATGCTCGGACGGAGGTGAGAGTGCTGCACTACTGTCTCCGTGGCGCGATTGGCTAGCGCGTTCGGCTGTTAACCGATAGGCTGGAGGTTCGAGCCCTCCCGGGAGTGGTTTGTCGCTTTTTTCTTCTTTGCGCTGATAGCTTTGGAGAAAAGATCTCACGGTGGTGAGAGTGCAGCACGACTGTCTCCGTAGCGCAATTAGCTAGTGCAATCGGCTGTTAAGCGCAAGTTTGGAAGTTTGAGGCAACCCGGGGGTGGTGTGTCACTTTTTTCTGCGCTGATAGCTTTGGAGAAATGTCGTGACGGTGGTCAGAGTGCTGCACTACTGTCTCTGTGGCGCAACTGACTAGCGCGTTCCGCTGTTAACCGAAAGGTTGGAGGTTTGAGCCCACCCGGGGGCGGTGTGTCGCTTTTTTTCTTTGCACTGATAGCTATGGAGGAATGTTCTGACGGTGATGAGAGTGGAGCACGACTGTCTCCGTGGCGCAATGGGCTAGCGCGTTCGGCTGTTAACTGCAAGTTTGGAGGTTTGAACCCACCCGGGGGTGGTGTATGGCTTTTCGTCGCTGATAGCTTTGGAGAAATGCTCTGACGGTTTTGAGGGTGCTGCACTACTGTCTCCATGGCGCATTTGGCTAGCGCTTTCGGCTGTTAACCGATAGGCTTGAGGTTCGAGCCCTCCCGGGAGCAGTTTGTCGCTTTTTTTCTTCTTTGCGCTGATAGGTTTGGAGAAATGTTCTGACGGTGGTGAGAGTAGAGCACGACTGTCTCCGTGGCGCAATGGGCTAGTGCGTTCGGCTGTTAACCGATAGGCTGGAGGTTCGAGCCCTCCCGGGAGTGGTTTCTCGTTTTTTTCTTCTGTGCGCTGATAGCTTTCTAGAATTGTTCTGACGGAGTTGAGAGTGGAGCACAGCTGTCTCCTTGGCGAAATTGGCTAGCGCGTTCGACCGTTAATCAAAACGATGGAGGTTCGAGCCCTCCCGAGAGTGGTGTGTCGCCTTTTTCTTCTTTGCGCTGATAGCCTTGGAGAAATAATCTGACGGTGGTGAGAGTGCCTCGCAACTTTCTCCGTGGCACAATTGGCTAGCGCGATCGGCTGTTAACCGAAAGGTTGGAGGTTCGAGCCCTCCCGGGAGCGGTGTGTCACTTTTTTTCTCTTCGCGCCGATAGTTTTGGAGAAATGCTCTGACGGAGGTGAGAGTGCTGCACTACTGTCTCCGTGGCGCAATTGTCTAGCGCGTTCGGCTGTTATCCAATAGGCTGCAGGTTCGAGCCCTCCCGGGAGTGATTTGTCGCTTTTTTTTTCTTTGCGCTGATAGCTTTGGAGAAAAGTCCTGACGGTGGTCAGAGTGCAGCACGACTGTCTCCGTGGCGCAATTAGCTAGTGCAATCGGCTGTAAACCGCAAGTTTGGAAGTTTGAGCCAACCCGGAGTGGTGTGTCGCTTTTTTCTGCGCTGATAGCTTTGGAGAAATGTCCTGACGGTGGTGAGAGTGCTGCACTACTGTCTCTGTGGCGGAACTGACTAGCGCGTTCGGCTGTTAACCGAAAGTTTGGAGGTTTGAGCCCACCCGAGGGCGGTGTGTCGCTTTTTTTTTCTTTGCGCTGATAGCTATGGAGGAATGTTCTGATGGTGATGAGAGTGGAGCACGACTGTCTCCGTGGCGCAATGGGCTAGCGCGTTCGGCTGTAAACCGCAACTTTGGAGGTTTGAGCCCACCCAGGGGCTGTGTGTGGCTTTTTTTGCGCTGATAGCTTTGGAGAAATGTTCTGACGGTTTTGAGAGTGCTGCACTACTGTCTCCATGGCGCAATTGGCTAGCGCGTTCGGCTGTTAACCGATAGGCTGGAGGTTCGAGCCCTTCCGGGAGCGGTTTGTCGCTTTTTTTCTTCTTTGCGCTGATAGGTTTGGAGAAATAATCTGACGGTGGTGAGAGTGCCTCACAACTTTCTCCGTGGCGCAATTGGCTAGCGCGATCGGCTGTTAACCGAAAGGTTGGAGGTTCGAGCCCTCCCGGGAGCGGTGTGTCACTTTTTTTCTCTTCGCACCGATAGCTTTGGAGAAATGCTCTGACGGAGGTGAGAGTGCTGCACTACTGTCTCCGTGGTGCAGTTGGCTAGCGCGTTCGGCTGTTAACCGATAGGCTGGAGGTTCGAGCCCTCCCGGGAGTGGTTTGTCGAATTTTTCTTCTTTGTGCTGATAGCTTTCTAAAATTGTTCTGACGGAGGTGAGAGTGGAGCACAGCTGTCTCCTTGGCGAAATTGGCTAGCGCGTTCGACCGTTAACCAAAACGATGGAGGTTCGAGCCCTCCCGGGTGTGGTGTGTCGCCTTTTTTTTTCTTTGCGCTGATAGCCTTGCAGAAAAAATCTGACGGTGGTGAGAGTGCCTCACAAGTTTCTCCGTGGTGCAATTGGCTAGCGCGATCGGCTGTTAACCGAAAGGTTGGAGGTTCGAGCCCTCCCGGGAGTGGTGTGTCACTTTTTTTCTCTTCGCGCCGATAGCTTTGGAGAAATGCTCTGACGGAGGTGAGAGTGCTGCACTACTGTCTCCGTGGCGCAATTGGCTAGCGCGATCGGCTGTTAACCGAAAGGTTGGAGGTTCGAGCCCTCCCGGGAGCGGTGTGTCACTTTTTTTCTCTTCGCGCCGATAGCTTTGGAGAAATGCTCTGACGGAGGTGAGAGTGCTGCACTACTGTCTCCGTGGCGCAATTGTCTAGCGCGTTCGGCTGTTAACCGATAGGCTGCAGGTTCGAGCCCTCCCGGGAGTGATTTGTCGCTTTTTTCTTCTTTGCGCTGATAGCTTTGGAGAAAAGTCCTGACAGTGGTGAGAGTGCAGCACGACTGTCTCCGTGGCGCAATTAGGTAGTGCAATCGGCTGTTAACCGCAAGTTTGGAAGTTTGAGCCAACCCGGGGGTGGTGTGTCGCTTTTTTCTGCGCTGATAGCTTTGGAGAAATGTCCTGACGGTGGTCAGAGTGCTGCACTACTGTCTCTGTGGCGCAACTGACTAGCGCGTTCGGCTGTTAACCGAAAGTTTGGAGGTTTGAGCCTACCCGGGGGCGGTGTGTCGCTTTTTTTCTTTGCGCTGATAGCTATGGAGGAATGTTCTGACGGTGATGAGAGTGGAGCACGACTGTCTCCGTGGCGCAATGGGCTAGCGTGTTCGGCTGTAAACCGCAAGTTTGGAGGTTTGAGCCCACCCGGGGGTGGTGTGTGGCTTTTTTTTGTGCTGATAGCTTTGGAGAAATGTTCTGATGGTTTTGAGAGTGCTGCACTACTGTCTCCGTGGCGCAATTGTCTAGCGCGTTCGGCTGTTAACCGATAGGCTGCAGGTTCGAGCCCTCCCGGGAGTGATTTGTCGCTTTTTTCTTCTTCGCGCCGATAGCTTTGGAGAAATGCTCTGACGGAGGTGAGAGTACTGCACTACTGTCTCCGTGGCGCAATTGTCTAGCGCGTTCGGCTGTTAACCGATAGGCTGCAGGTTCGAGCCCTCCCGGGAGTGGTTTGTCGCTTTTTTCTTCTTTGCGCTGATAGCTTTGGAGAAAAGATCTCACGGTGGTGAGAGTGCAGCACGACTGTCTCCGTGGCGCAATTAGCTAGTGCAATCGGCTGTTAAGCGCAAGTTTGGAAGTTTGAGGCAACCCGGGGGTGGTGTGTCACTTTTTTCTGCGCTGATAGCTTTGGAGAAATGTCGTGACGGTGGTCAGAGTGCTGCACTACTGTCTCTGTGGCGCAACTGACTAGCGCGTTCCGCTGTTAACCGAAAGGTTGGAGGTTTGAGCCCACCCGGGGGCGGTGTGTCGCTTTTTTTCTTTGCACTGATAGCTATGGAGGAATGTTCTGACGGTGATGAGAGTGGAGCACGACTGTCTCCGTGGCGCAATGGGCTAGCGCGTTCGGCTGTTAACTGCAAGTTTGGAGGTTTGAACCCACCCGGGGGTGGTGTATGGCTTTTCGTCGCTGATAGCTTTGGAGAAATGCTCTGACGGTTTTGAGGGTGCTGCACTACTGTCTCCATGGCGCATTTGGCTAGCGCTTTCGGCTGTTAACCGATAGGCTTGAGGTTCGAGCCCTCCCGGGAGCAGTTTGTCGCTTTTTTTCTTCTTTGCGCTGATAGGTTTGGAGAAATGTTCTGACGGTGGTGAGAGTAGAGCACGACTGTCTCCGTGGCGCAATGGGCTAGTGCGTTCGGCTGTTAACCGATAGGCTGGAGGTTCGAGCCCTCCCGGGAGTGGTTTCTCGTTTTTTTCTTCTGTGCGCTGATAGCTTTCTAGAATTGTTCTGACGGAGTTGAGAGTTAGCACAGCTGTCTCCTTGGCGAAATTGGCTAGCGCGTTCGACCGTTAATCAAAACGATGGAGGTTCGAGCCCTCCCGAGAGTGGTGTGTCGCCTTTTTCTTCTTTGCGCTGATAGCCTTGGAGAAATAATCTGACGGTGGTGAGAGTGCCTCGCAACTTTCTCCGTGGCACAATTGGCTAGCGCGATCGGCTGTTAACCGAAAGGTTGGAGGTTCGAGCCCTCCCGGGAGCGGTGTGTCACTTTTTTTCTCTTCGCGCCGATAGTTTTGGAGAAATGCTCTGACGGAGGTGAGAGTGCTGCACTACTGTCTCCGTGGCGCAATTGTCTAGCGCGTTCGGCTGTTATCCAATAGGCTGCAGGTTCGAGCCCTCCCGGGAGTGATTTGTCGCTTTTTTCTTCTTTGCGCTGATAGCTTTGGAGAAAAGTCCTGACGGTGGTCAGAGTGCAGCACGACTGTCTCCGTGGCGCAATTAGCTAGTGCAATCGGCTGTTAACCGCAAGTTTGGAAGTTTGAGCCAACCCGGGGGTGGTGTGTCGCTTTTTTCTGCGCTGATAGCTTTGGAGAAATGTCCTGACGGTGGTGAGAGTGCTGCACTACTGTCTCTGTGGCGGAACTGACTAGCGCGTTCGGCTGTTAACCGAAAGTTTGGAGGTTTGAGCCCACCCGAGGGCGGTGTGTCGCTTTTTTTTTTCTTTGCGCTGATAGCTATGGAGGAATGTTCTGATGGTGATGAGAGTGGAGCACGACTGTCTCCGTGGCGCAATGGGCTAGCGCGTTCGGCTGTAAACCGCAACTTTGGAGGTTTGAGCCCACCCAGGGGCTGTGTGTGGCTTTTTTTGCGCTGATAGCTTTGGAGAAATGTTCTGACGGTTTTGAGAGTGCTGCACTACTGTCTCCATGGCGCAATTGGCTAGCGCGTTCGGCTGTTAACCGATAGGCTGGAGGTTCGAGCCCTTCCGGGAGCGGTTTGTCGCTTTTTTTCTTCTTTGCGCTGATAGGTTTGGAGAAATAATCTGACGGTGGTGAGAGTGCCTCACAACTTTCTCCGTGGCGCAATTGGCTAGCGCGATCGGCTGTTAACCGAAAGGTTGGAGGTTCGAGCCCTCCCGGGAGCGGTGTGTCACTTTTTTTCTCTTCGCACCGATAGCTTTGGAGAAATGCTCTGACGGAGGTGAGAGTGCTGCACTACTGTCTCCGTGGTGCAGTTGGCTAGCGCGTTCGGCTGTTAACCGATAGGCTGGAGGTTCGAGCCCTCCCGGGAGTGGTTTGTCGAATTTTTCTTCTTTGTGCTGATAGCTTTCTAAAATTGTTCTGACGGAGGTGAGAGTGGAGCACAGCTGTCTCCTTGGCGAAATTGGCTAGCGCGTTCGACCGTTAACCAAAACGATGGAGGTTCGAGCCCTCCCGGGTGTGGTGTGTCGCCTTTTTTTTTCTTTGCGCTGATAGCCTTGCAGAAAAAATCTGACGGTGGTGAGAGTGCCTCACAAGTTTCTCCGTGGTGCAATTGGCTAGCGCGATCGGCTGTTAACCGAAAGGTTGGAGGTTCGAGCCCTCCCGGGAGTGGTGTGTCACTTTTTTTCTCTTCGCGCCGATAGCTTTGGAGAAATGCTCTGACGGAGGTGAGAGTGCTGCACTACTGTCTCCGTGGCGCAATTGGCTAGCGCGATCGGCTGTTAACCGAAAGGTTGGAGGTTCGAGCCCTCCCGGGAGCGGTGTGTCACTTTTTTTCTCTTCGCGCCGATAGCTTTGGAGAAATGCTCTGACGGAGGTGAGAGTGCTGCACTACTGTCTCCGTGGCGCAATTGTTTAGCGCGTTCGGCTGTTAACCGATAGGCTGCAGGTTCGAGCCCTCCCGGGAGTGATTTGTCGCTTTTTTCTTCTTTGCGCTGATAGCTTTGGAGAAAAGTCCTGACAGTGGTGAGAGTGCAGCACGACTGTCTCCGTGGCGCAATTAGGTAGTGCAATCGGCTGTAAACCGCAAGTTTGGAAGTTTGAGCCAACCCGGGGGTGGTGTGTCGCTTTTTTTCTTTGCGCTGATAGCTATGGAGGAATGTTCTGACGGTGATGAGAGTGGAGCACGACTGTCTCCGTGGCGCAATGGGCTAGCGTGTTCGGCTGTAAACCGCAAGTTTGGAGGTTTGAGCCCACCCGGGGGTGGTGTGTGGCTTTTTTTTGTGCTGATAGCTTTGGAGAAATGTTCTGATGGTTTTGAGAGTGCTGCACTACTGTCTCCGTGGCGCAATTGTCTAGCGCGTTCGGCTGTTAACCGATAGGCTGCAGGTTCGAGCCCTCCCGGGAGTGATTTGTCGCTTTTTTCTTCTTCGCGCCGATAGCTTTGGAGAAATGCTCTGACGGAGGTGAGAGTACTGCACTACTGTCTCCGTGGCGCAATTGTCTAGCGCGTTCGGCTGTTAACCGATAGGCTGCAGGTTCGAGCCCTCCCGGGAGTGATTTGTCGCTTTTTTCTTCTTTGCGCTGATAGCTTTGGAGAAATGTCCTGACGGTGGTCAGAGTGCTGCACTACTGTCTCTGTTGCGCAGCTGACTAGCGCGTTCGGCTGTTAACCGAAAGGTTGGAGGTTTGAGCCCACCCGAGGGCGGTGTGTCGCTTTTTTTCTTTGCGCTGATAGCTATGGAGGAATGTTCTGATGGTGATGAGAGTGGAGCACGACTGTCTCCGTGGCGCAATGGGCTAGCGCGTTCGGCTGTAAACCGCAACTTTGGAGGTTTGAGCCCACCCGGGGGCTGTGTGTGGCTTTTTTTTGGGCTGATAGCTTTGGAGAAATGTTCTGACGGTTTTGAGAGTGCTGCACTACTGTCTCCATGGCGCAATTGGCTAGCGCGTTCGGCTGTTAACCGATAGGCTGGAGGTTCGAGCTCTTCCGGGAGCGGTTTGTCGCTTTTTTTCTCTTCGCACCGATAGCTTTGGAGAAATGCTCTGACGGAGGTGAGAGTGCTGCACTACTGTCTCTGTGGCGCAAATAGCTAGCGCGTTCGGCTGTTAACCGATAAGCTGGAGGTTCGAGCCCTCCCGGGAGTGGTTTGTCGCTGTTTTCTTCTTTGTGCTGATAGCTTTCTAGAATTGTTCTGACGGAGGTGAGAGTGGAGCGCAGCTGTCTCCTTGGCGAAATTGGCTAGCGCGTTCGACCGTTAACCAAAACGATGGAGGTTCGAGCCCTCCCGGGAGTGGTGTGTCGCCTTTTTTTTTCTTTGCGCTGATAGCCTTGCAGAAATAATCTGACGGTGGTGAGAGTGCCTCACAACTTTCTCCGTGGCGCAATTGGCTAGCGCGATCGGATGTTAACCGAAAGGTTGGAGGTTCGAGCCCTCCCGGGAGCGGTGTGTCACTTTTTTTCTCTTCGCGCCGATAGCTTTGGAGAAATGCTCTGACGGAGGTGAGAGTGCTGCACTACTGGTTCCGTGTCGCAATTGGCTAGCGCGTTCGGCTGTTAACCAATAGGCTGGAGGCTCGAGCCCTCCCGGGAGTGGTTTGTCGCTTTTTTCTTCTTTGCGCTGATAGCTTTGGAGAAAAGTTCTGACGGTGGTGAGAGTGCAGCACGACTGTCTCCGTGGCGCAATTAGCTAGTGCAATCGGCTCTTAACCGAAAGGTTGGAGGTTCGAGCCCACCCGGGGGCCGTGTGTCGCTTTTTTTTCTTTGTGCTGATAGCTTTGGAGAAATGTTCTGAAGGTGGTGAGAGTGGAGCAGTACTGTCTTCGTGGCAAAATTGACTAGCGCGTTCCGCTGTTACCCGAAAGATTGGAGGTTGGAGCCCTCCCGGGAGCGGGGTGTCGCTTTTTTCTTTTTTGCGCTGATAGGTTTGGAGAAATGTTCTGACGGTGGTGAGAGTGGAGCACGACTGTCTCCGTGGTGCAATGGGCTAGTGCGTTCGGCTGTTAGCCGCAAGTTTGGAAGTTGGAGCCAACCCGGGGGTGGTGTGTCGCTTTTTTCTGCGCTGATAGCTTTGGAGAAATGTCCTGACGGTGGTCAGAGTGCTGCACTACTGTCTCTGTGGCGCAACTGATTTGCGCGTTCGGCTGTTAACCGAAAGGTTGGAGGTTTGAGCTCACCCGGGGGCGGTGTGTCACTTTTTTTCTTTGCGCTGATAGCTATGGAGGAATGTTCTGACGGTGATGAGAGTGGAGCACGACTGTCTCCGTGGCGCAATGGGCTAGCGCGTTCGGCTGTACACCGCAAGTTTGGAGGTTTGAGACCACCCGGGGGTGGTGTGTGGCTTTTTTTGCGCTGATAGCTTTGGAGAAATGTTCTGACGGTTTTGAGAGTGCTGCACTACTGTCTCCATGGCGCAATTGGCTAGCGCATTCGACCGTTAACCAAAACGATGGAGGTTCGAGCCCTCCCGGGAGTGGTGTGCCGCCTTTTTTTTTCTTTGCGCTGATAGCCTTGCAGAAATATTCTGACGGTAGTGAGAGTGCCTCACAACTTTCTCCGTGACGCAATCGGCTAGCGCGATCGGCTGTTAACCGAAAGTTTGAAGGTTCGAGCCCTCCCGGGAGCGGTGTGTCACTTTTTTCCTCTTCGCGCCGATAGCTTTTGAGAAATGCTCTGACGGAGGTGAGAGTGCTGCACTACTGTCTCCGTGTTGCAATTGGCTAGCGCGTTCGGCTGTTAACCGATAGGCTGGAGGCTCGAGCCCTCCCGGGAGTGGTTGTCGCTTTTTTCTTCTTTGCGCTGATAGCTTTGGAGAAAAGTTCTGACGGTGGTGAGAGTGCAGCACGACTGTCTCCGTGGCGCAATCAGCTAGTGCAATCGGCTCTTAACCGAAAGGTTGGAGGTTCGAGCCCACCCGGGGGCGGTGTGTCGCTTTTTTTTTCTTTGTGCTGATAGCTTCGGAGAAATGTTCTGAAGGTGGTGAGAGTTGAGAAGTACTGTCTTCGTGGCAAAATTGACTAGCGCGTTCGGCTGTTACCCGAAAGGTTGGAGGTTGGAGCCCTCCCGGGAGCGGGGTGTCGCTTTTTTCTTTTTTGCGCTGATAGGTTTGGAGAAATGTTCTGACGGTGGTGAGAGTGGAGCACGACTGTCTCCGTGGCGCAATGGGCTAGTGCGTTCGACTGTTAACCGCAAGTTGGGAAGTTTGAGCCAACCCGGGGGTGGTGTGTCGCTTTTTTCTGCGCTGATAGCTTTGGAGAAATGTCTTGACGGTGGTCAGAGTGCTGCACTACTGTCTCTGTGGCACAACTGACTAGCGCGTTCGGCTGTTAACCGAAAGGTTGGAGGTTTGAGCCCACCCGGGGGCGGTGTGTCGCTTTTTTTCTTTGCGCTGATAGCTATGGAGGAATGTTCTGACGGTGATGAGAGTGGAGCACGACTGTCTCCGTGGCGCAATGGGCTAGCGCGTCCGGCTGTTGACCGCAAGTTTGGATGTTTGAGCCCACCCGGGGGTGGTGTGTGGCTTTTTTTTCTTTGCGCTGATAGCCTTGGAGAAATAATCTGACGGTGGTGAGAGTGCCTCACAACTTTCTCCGTGGCGCAATTGGCTAGCGCGATCGGCTGTTAACCGAAAGGTTGGAGGTTCTAGCCCTCCCGGGAGCGGTGTGTCACTTTTTTTTTCTTTGCGCTGATAGCCTTGGAGAAATAATCTGACGGTGGTGAGAGTGCCTCACAACTTTCTCCGTGGCGCAATTGGCAAGCGCGATCGGCTGTTAACCGAAAGGTTGGAGGTTCGAGACCTCCCGGGAGCGGTGTGTCACTTTTTTTCTCTTCGCGCCGATACCTTTGGAGAAATGCTCTGACGGAGGTGAGAGTGCTGCACTACTGTCTCCGTGTCGCAATTGGCTAGCGCGTTCGGCTGTTAACCGATAGGCTAGAGGCTCGGGCCCTCCCGAGAGTGGTTTGTCGCTTTTTTCTTCTTTGCGCTGATAGCTTTTGAGAAAAGTTCTGACGGTGGTGAGAGTGCAGCACGACTGTCTCCGTGGCGCAATTAGCTAGTGATATCGGCTCTTAACCGAAAGGTTGGAGGTTCGAGCCCACCCGTGGGCGGTGTGTCGCTTTTTTCTTCTTTGCGCTGATAGCTTTGGAGAAATGTTCTGACGGTGGTGAGAGTGCTGCACTACTGTCTCCGTGGCGCAACTGACTAGCGCGTTCGGCTGTTAACCGAAAGTTTTGAGGTTTGAGCCCTCCCGGGAGTGGTGTGTCGGTTTTTTCTTCTTTGCGCTGATAGCTTTGATGAAATGTTCTGATGGTGGTGAGAGTGCAGCACGACTGTCTCCGTGGCGCAATTGGCTAGCGCGTTCGGCTGTTACCCGAAAGGTTGGAGGTTGGAGCCCTCCTGGGAGCGGTTTGTCGCTTTTTTTCTTCTTTGCGCTCATAGGTTTGGAGAAATATTCTGACGGTGGTGAGAGTAGAGCACGACTGTCTCCGTGGCGCAATGGTCTAGTGCGTTCGGCTGTTAACCGCAGGTTTGGAGGTTTGAGCCAACCCGGGGCGGTGTGTCGCTTTTGTTTGCGCTGATAGCTTTGGAGAAATGTTCTGACGGTGGTGAGAGTGCTGCACGGTTGTCTCCGTGGCGCAATTGGCTAGCGTGTTCTGCCGTTAACCAAAAGGATGGAGGTTCGAGCCCTCCCGGGGGCGGTGTGTCGCTTTTTTTCTTTGCGCTGATAGCTTTGATTAAATGTTCTGATGGTGGTGAGAGTGGAGCACGGCTGTCTCCGTGGCGCAATTGGCTAGCGTGTTCGGCCGTTAACCGAAAGGTTGGAGGTTCGAGCCCTCCCGGGAGTGGTTTGTCGCTTTTTTCTTCTTTGCGCTGATAGCTTTCTATAATTGTTCTGACGGAGGTGAGAGTGGAGCACAGCTGTCTCCTTGGCGAAATTGGCTAGCTCGTTCAACCGTTAACCAAAACGATGGACGTTCGAGCCCTCCCGGGAGTGGTGTGTCGCCTTTTTTTTTCTTTGCGCTGGTAGCCTTGGAGAAATAATCTGACGGTGGTGAGAGTGCTGCACTACTGTCTCCGTGGCGCAATTGGCTAGCGCGATCGGCTGTTAACCGAAAGGTTGGAGGTTCGAGCCCTCCCGGGAGCGGTGTGTCACTTTTTTTCTCTTCGCGCCGATAGCTTTGGAGAAATGCTCTGACGGAGGTGAGAGTGCTGCACTACTGTCTCCGTGGCGCAATTGTCTAGCGCGTTCGGCTGTTAACCGATAGGCTGCAGGTTCGAGCCCTCCCGGGAGTGATTTGTCGCTTTTTTTCTTCTTTGCGCTGATAGCTTTGGAGAAAAGTCCTGACAGTGGTGAGAGTGCAGCACGACTGTCTCCGTGGCGCAATTAGCTAGTGCAATCGGCTGTTAACCGCAAGTTTGGAAGTTTGAGCCAACCCGGGGGTGGTGTGTCGCTTTTTTCTGTGCTGATAGCTTTGGAGAAATGTCCTGACGGTGGTCAGAGTGCTGCACTACTGTCTCTGTGGCGCAACTGACTAGCGCGTTCGGCTGTTAACCGAAAGTTTGGAGGTTTGAGCCTACCCGGGGGCGGTGTGTCGCTTTTTTTCTTTGCGCTGATAGCTATGGAGGAATGTTCTGACGGTGATGAGAGTGGAGCACGACTGTCTCCGTGGCGCAATGGGCTAGCGTGTTCGGCTGTAAACCGCAAGTTTGGAGGTTTGAGCCCACCCGGGGGTGGTGTGTGGCTTTTTTTTGTGCTGATAGCTTTGGAGAAATGTTCTGATGGTTTTGAGAGTGCTGCACTACTGTCTCCATGGGGCAATTGGCTAGCGAGTTCGGCTGTTAACCGATAGGCTGGAGGTTCGAGCCCTCCCGGGAGCGGTTTGTCGCTTTTTTTCTTCTTTGCGCTGATAGGTTTGGAGAAATGTTCTAACGGTGGTGAGAGTAGAGCACGACTGTCTCCGTGGCGCAATGGGCTAGTGCGTTCGGCTGTTAACCGACAGGCTGGAGGTTCGAGCCCTCCCGGGAGTGGTTTGTCGTTTTTTCTTCTGTGCGCCGATAGCTTTCTAGAATTGTTCTGACGGAGGTGAGAGTGGAGCACAGCTGTCTCCTTGGCAAAATTGGCTAGCGCGTTCGACCGTTAACCAAAACGATGGAGGTTCGAGCCCTCCCAGGAGTGGTGTGTCACTTTTTTTCTCTTCGCGCCGATAGCTTTGGAGAAATGCTCTGACGGAGGTGAGAGTACTGCACTACTGTCTCCGTGGCGCAATTGTCTAGCGCGTTCGGCTGTTAACCGATAGGCTGCAGGTTCGAGCCCTCCCGGAAGTGATTTGTCGCTTTTTTCTTCTTTGCGCTGATAGCTTTGGAGAAAAGTCCTGACTGTGGTGAGAGTGCAGCACGACTGTCTCCGTGGCGCAATTAGCTAGTGCAATCGGCTGTTAACCGCAAGTTTGGAAGTTTGAGCCAACCCGGGGGTGGTGTGTCGCTTTTTTCTGCCCTGATAGCTTTGGAGAAATGTTCTGATGGTGGTGAGAGTGCAGCACGACTGTCTCCGTGGCGCAATTGGCTAGCGCGTTCGGCTGTTACCCGAAAGGTTGGAGGTTGGAGCCCTCCTGGGAGCGGTTTGTCGCTTTTTTTCTTCTTTGCGCTCATAGGTTTGGAGAAATATTCTGACGGTGGTGAGAGTAGAGCACGACTGTCTCCGTGGCGCAATGGTCTAGTGCGTTCGGCTGTTAACCGCAGGTTTGGAGGTTTGAGCCAACCCGGGGCGGTGTGTCGCTTTTGTTTGCGCTGATAGCTTTGGAGAAATGTTCTGACGGTGGTGAGAGTGCTGCACGGTTGTCTCCGTGGCGCAATTGGCTAGCGTGTTCTGCCGTTAACCAAAAGGATGGAGGTTCGAGCCCTCCCGGGGGCGGTGTGTCGCTTTTTTTCTTTGCGCTGATAGCTTTGAATAAATGTTCTGATGGTGGTGAGAGTGGAGCACGGCAGTCTCCGTGGCGCAATTGGCTAGCGTGTTCGGCCGTTAACCGAAAGGTTGGAGGTTCGAGCCCTCCCGGGAGTGGTTTGTCGCTTTTTTCTTCTTTGCGCTGATAGCTTTCTATAATTGTTCTGACGGAGGTGAGAGTGGAGCACAGCTGTCTCCTTGGCGAAATTGGCTAGCTCGTTCGACCGTTAACCAAAACGATGGAGGTTCGAGCCCTCCCGGGAGTGGTGTGTCGCCTTTTTTTTCTTTGCGCTGGTAGCCTTGGAGAAATAATCTGACGGTGGTGAGAGTGCCTCACAACTTTCTCCGTTGCGCAATTGGCTAGCGCGATCGGCTGTTAACCGAAAGGTTGGAGGTTCGAGCCCTCCCGGGAGCGGTGTGTCACTTTTTTTCTCTTCGCGCCGATAGCTTTGGAGAAATGCTCTGACGGAGTTGAGAGTGCTGCACTACTGTCTCCGTGGCGCAATTGGCTAGCGCGTTCGGCTGTTAACCAATAGGCTGGAGGCTCGAGCCCTCCCGGGAGTGGTTTGTCGCTTTTTTCTTCTTTGCGCTGATAGCTTTGGAGAAAAGTTCTCACGGTGGTGAGAGTGCAGCACGACTGTCTCCGTGGCGCAATTAGCTAGTGCAATCGGCTCTTAACCGAAAGGTTGGAGGTTCGAGCCCACCCGGGGGCCGTGTGTCGCTTTATTTTTCTTTGTGCTGATAGCTTTGGAGAAATGTTCTGAAGGTGGTGAGAGTGGAGCAGTACTGTCTCTGTGGCACAACTCACTAGCGCGTTCGGCTGTTAACCGAAAGGTTGGAGGTTTGAGCCCACCCTGGGGCGGTGTGTCGCTTTTTTTCTTTGCGCTGATAGCTATGGAGAAATGTTCTGACGGTGGTGAGAGTGGAGCACGACTGTCTCCGTGGTGCAATGGGCTAGTGCGTTCGGCTGTTAGCCGCAAGTTTGGAAGTTCGAGCCAACCCGGGGGTGGTGTGTCGCTTTTTTCTGCGCTGATAGCTTTGGAGAAATGTCCTGACGGTGGTCAGAGTGCTGCACTACTGTCTCTGTGGCGCAACTGATTTGCGCGTTCGGCTGTTAACCGAAAGGTTGGAGGTTTGAGCCCACCCGGGGGCGGTGTGTCGCTTTTTTTCTTTGCGCTGATAGCTATGGAGGAATGTTCTGACGGTGATGAGAGTGGAGCACGACTGTCTCCGTGGCGCAATGGGCTAGCGCGTTCGGCTGTACACCGCAAGTTTGGAGGTTTGAGACCACCCGGGGGTGGTGTGTGGCTTTTTTTGCGCTGATAGCTTTGGAGAAATTTTCTGACGGTTTTGAGAGTGCTGCACTACTGTCTCCATGGCGCAATTGGCTAGCGCGTTCGACCGTTAACCAAAACGATGGAGGTTCGAGCCCTCCCGGGAGTGGTGTGCCGCCTTTTTTTTCTTTGCGCTGATAGCCTTGCAGAAATATTCTGACGGTAGTGAGAGTGCCTCACAACTTTCTCCGTGACGCAATCGGCTAGCGCGATCGGCTGTTAACCGAAAGTTTGAAGGTTCGAGCCCTCCCGGGAGCGGTGTGTCACTTTTTTCCTCTTCGCGCCGATAGCTTTTGAGAAACGCTCTGACGGAGGTGAGAGTGCTGCACTACTGTCTCCGTGTTGCAATTGGCTAGCGCGTTCGGCTGTTAACCGATAGGCTGGAGGCTCGAGCCCTCCCGGGAGTGGTTGTCGCTTTTTTCTTCTTTGCGCTGATAGCTTTGGAGAAAAGTTCTGACGGTGGTGAGAGTGCAGCACGACTGTCTCCGTGGCGCAATCAGCTAGTGCAATCGGCTCTTAACCGAAAGGTTGGAGGTTCGAGCCCACCCGGGGGCGGTGTGTCGCTTTTTTTTCTTTGTGCTGATAGCTTTGGAGAAATGTTCTGAAGGTGGTGAGAGTTGAGAAGTACTGTCTTCGTGGCAAAATTGACTAGCGCATTCGGCTGTTACCCGAAAGGTTGGAGGTTGGAGCCCTCCCGGGAGCGGGGTGTCGCTTTTTTCTTTTTTGCGCTGATAGGTTTGGAGAAATGTTCTGACGGTGGTGAGAGTGGAGCACGACTGTCTCCATGGCGCAATGGGCTAGTGCGTTCGACTGTTAACCGCAAGTTGGGAAGTTTGAGCCAACCCGGGGGTGGTGTGTCGCTTTTTTCTGCGCTGATAGCTTTGGAGAAATGTCTTGACGGTGGTCAGAGTGCTGCACTACTGTCTCTGTGGCACAACTGACTAGCGCGTTCGGCTGTTAACCGAAAGGTTGGAGGTTTGAGCCCACCCGGGGGCGGTGTGTCGCTTTTTTTCTTTGCGCTGATAGCTATGGAGGAATGTTCTGACGGTGATGAGAGTGGAGCACGACTGTCTCCGTGGCGCAATGGGCTAGCGCGTCCGGCTGTTGACCGCAAGTTTGGATGTTTGAGCCCACCCGGGGGTGGTGTGTGGCTTTTTTTTCTTTGCGCTGATAGCCTTGGAGAAATAATCTGACGGTGGTGAGAGTGCCTCACAACTTTCTCTGTGGCGCAATTGGCTAGCGCGATCGGCTGTTAACCGAAAGGTTGGAGGTTCTAGCCCTCCCGGGAGCGGTGTGTCACTTTTTTTTTCTTTGCGCTGATAGCCTTGGAGAAATAATCTGACGGTGGTGTGAGTGCCTCACAACTTTCTCCGTGGCGCAATTGGCAAGCGCGATCGGCTGTTAACCGAAAGGTTGGAGGTTCGAGACCTCCCGGGAGCGGTGTGTCACTTTTTTTCTCTTCGCGCCGATACCTTTGGAGAAATGCTCTGACGGAGGTGAGAGTGCTGCACTACTGTCTCCGTGTCGCAATTGGCTAGCGCGTTCGGCTGTTAACCGATAGGCTAGAGGCTCGGGCCCTCCCGAGAGTGGTTTGTCGCTTTTTTCTTCTTTGCGCTGATAGCTTTTGAGAAAAGTTCTGACGGTGGTGAGAGTGCAGCACGACTGTCTCCGTGGCACAATTAGCTAGTGATATCGGCTCTTAACCGAAAGGTTGGAGGTTTGAGCCCACCCGGGGGCGGTGTGTCGCTTTTTTTCTTTGCGCTGATAGCTATGGAGGAATGTTCTGACGGTGATGAGAGTGGAGCACGACTGTCTCCGTGGCGCAATGGGCTAGCGCGTCCGGCTGTTGACCGAGAGTTTGGATGTTTGAGCCCACCCGGGGGTGGTGTGTGGCTTTTTTTTCTTTGCGCTGATAGCCTTGGAGAAATAATCTGACGGTGGTGAGAGTGCCTCACAACTTTCTCCGTGGCGCAATGGGCTAGCGCGATCGGCTGTTAACCGAAAGGTTGGAGGTTCTAGCCCTCCCGGGAGCGGTGTGTCACTTTTTTTTTCTTTGCGCTGATAGCCTTGGAGAAATAATCTGACGGTGGTGAGAGTGCCTCACAACTTTCTCCGTGGCGCAATTGGCAAGCGCGATCGGCTGTTAACCGAAAGGTTGGAGGTTCGAGACCTCCCGGGAGCGGTGTGTCACTTTTTTTCTCTTCGCGCCGATACCTTTGGAGAAATGCTCTGACGGAGGTGAGAGTGCTGCACTACTGTCTCCGTGTCGCAATTGGCTAGCGCGTTCGGCTGTTAACCGATAGGCTAGAGGCTCGGGCCCTCCCGAGAGTGGTTTGTCGCTTTTTTCTTCTTTGCGCTGATAGCTTTGGAGAAATGTTCTGATGGTGGTGAGAGTGCAGCACGACTGTCTCCGTGGCGCAATTGGCTAGCGCGTTCGGCTGTTACCCGAAAGGTTGGAGGTTGGAGCCCTCCTGGGAGCGGTTTGTCGCTTTTTTTCTTCTTTGCGCTCATAGGTTTGGAGAAATATTCTGACGGTGGTGAGAGTAGAGCACGACTGTCTCCGTGGCGCAATGGTCTAGTGCGTTCGGCTGTTAACCGCAGGTTTGGAGGTTTGAGCCAACCCGGGGCGGTGTGTCGCTTTTGTTTGCGCTGATAGCTTTGGAGAAATGTTCTGACGGTGGTGAGAGTGCTGCACGGTTGTCTCCGTGGCGCAATTGGCTAGCGTGTTCTGCCGTTAACCAAAAGGATGGAGGTTCGAGCCCTCCCGGGGGCGGTGTGTCGCTTTTTTTCTTTGCGCTGATAGCTTTGAATAAATGTTCTGATGGTGGTGAGAGTGGAGCACGGCAGTCTCCGTGGCGCAATTGGCTAGCGTGTTCGGCCGTTAACCGAAAGGTTGGAGGTTCGAGCCCTCCCGGGAGTGGTTTGTCGCTTTTTTCTTCTTTGCGCTGATAGCTTTCTATAATTGTTCTGACGGAGGTGAGAGTGGAGCACAGCTGTCTCCTTGGCGAAATTGGCTAGCTCGTTCGACCGTTAACCAAAACGATGGAGGTTCGAGCCCTCCCGGGAGTGGTGTGTCGCCTTTTTTTTCTTTGCGCTGGTAGCCTTGGAGAAATAATCTGACGGTGGTGAGAGTGCCTCACAACTTTCTCCTTTGCGCAATTGGCTAGCGCGATCGGCTGTTAACCGAAAGGTTGGAGGTTCGAGCCCTCCCGGGAGCGGTGTGTCACTTTTTTTCTCTTCGCGCCGATAGCTTTGGAGAAATGCTCTGACGGAGGTGAGAGTGCTGCACTACTGTCTCCGTGGCGCAATTGGCTAGCGCGTTCAGCTGTTAACCGATAGGCTGGAGGTTCGAGCCCTCCCGGGAGTGGTTTGTCGCTTTTTTCTGCGCTGATAGCTTTGGAGAAATGTCTTGACGGTGGTCAGAGTGCTGCACTACTGTCTCTGTGGCACAACTGACTAGCGCGTTCGGCTGTTAACCGAAAGGTTGGAGGTTTGAGCCCACCCGGGGGCGGTGTGTCGCTTTTTTTCTTTGCGCTGATAGCTATGGAGGAATGTTCTGACGGTGATGAGAGTGGAGCACGACTGTCTCCGTGGCGCAATGGGCTAGCGCGTCCGGCTGTTGACCGAGAGTTTGGATGTTTGAGCCCACCCGGGGGTGGTGTGTGGCTTTTTTTTCTTTGCGCTGATAGCCTTGGAGAAATAATCTGACGGTGGTGAGAGTGCCTCACAACTTTCTCCGTGGCGCAATGGGCTAGCGCGATCGGCTGTTAACCGAAAGGTTGGAGGTTCTAGCCCTCCCGGGAGCGGTGTGTCACTTTTTTTTTCTTTGCGCTGATAGCCTTGGAGAAATAATCTGACGGTGGTGAGAGTGCCTCACAACTTTCTCCGTGGCGCAATTGGCAAGCGCGATCGGCTGTTAACCGAAAGGTTGGAGGTTCGAGCCCTCCCGGGAGCGGTGTGTCACTTTTTTTCTCTTCGCGCCGATAGCTTTGGAGAAAAGTTCTGACGGTGGTGAGAGTGCAGCACGACTGTCTCCGTGGCGCAATTAGCTAGCGCGTTCGGCTCTTAACCGAAAGGTTGGAGGTTTGAGCCCACCCGGGAGCGGTGTGTCGTATTTTGTTTCTTTGCGCTGGTAGCTTTGGAGAAATGTTCTGGCGGAGTGAGAGTGGAGCACGGCTGTCTCCGTGGCGCAATTGGCTAGCGTGTTCGACCGTTAACCAAAAGGATGGAGGTTCGAGCCCTCCCGGGAGTGGTGTGTCGCCTTTTTTTTCGTTGCGCTGATAGCCTTGGAGAAATAATCTGACGGTGGTGAGAGTGCCTCACAACTTTCTCCGTGGCGCAATTGGCAAGCGCGATCGGCTGTTAACCGAAAGGTTGGAGGTTCGAGACCTCCCGGGAGCGGTGTGTCACTTTTTTTCTCTTCGCGCCGATACCTTTGGAGAAATGCTCTGACGGAGGTGAGAGTGCTGCACTACTGTCTCCGTGTCGCAATTGGCTAGCGCGTTCGGCTGTTAACCGATAGGCTTGAGGCTCGGGCCCTCCCGAGAGTGGTTTGTCGCTTTTTTCTTCTTTGCGCTGATAGCTTTTGAGAAAAGTTCTGACGGTGGTGAGGGTGCAGCACGACTGTCTCCGTGGCGCAATTAGCTAGTGATATCGGCTCTTAACCGAAAAGTTGGAGGTTCGAGCCCACCCGGGGGCGGTGTGTCGCTTTTTTCTTCTTTGCGCTGATAGCTTTGGAGAAATGTTCTGACGGTGGTGAGAGTGCTGCACTACTGTCTCCGTGGCGCAACTGACTAGCGCGTTCGGCTGTTAACCGAAAGTTTTGAGGTTTGAGCCCTCCCGGGAGTGGTGTGTCGGTTTTTTCTTCTTTGCGCTGATAGCTTTGATGAAATGTTCTGATGGTGGTGAGAGTGCAGCACGACTGTCTCCGTGGCGCAATTGGCTAGCGCGTTCGGCTGTTACCCGAAAGGTTGGAGGTTGGAGCCCTCCTGGGAGCGGTTTGTCGCTTTTTTTCTTCTTTGCGCTCATAGGTTTGGAGAAATATTCTGACGGTGGTGAGAGTAGAGCACGACTGTCTCCGTGGCGCAATGGTCTAGTGCGTTCGGCTGTTAACCGCAGGTTTCGAGGTTTGAGCCAACCCGGGGCGGCGTGTCGCTTTTGTTTGCGCTGATAGCTTTGGAGAAATGTTCTGACGGTGGTGAGAGTGCTGCACGGCTGTCTCCGTGGCGCAATTGGCTAGCGTGCTCTGCCGTTAACCAAAAGGATGGAGGTTCGAGCCCTCCCGGGGGCGGTGTGTCGCTTTTTTTCTTTGCGCTGATAGCTTTGATGAAATGTTCTGATGGTGGTGAGAGTGGAGCACGGCTGTCTCCGTGGCGCAATTGGCTAGCGTGTTCGGCCGTTAACCGAAAGGTTGGAGGTTCGAGCCCTCCCGGGAGTGGTTTGTCGCTTTTTTCTTCTTTGCGCTGATAGCTTTCTATAATTGTTCTGACGGAGGTGAGAGTGGAGCACAGCTGTCTCCTTGGCGAAATTGGCTAGCTCGTTCGACCGTTAACCAAAACGATGGAGGTTCGAGCCCTCCCGGGAGTGGTGTGTCGCCTTTTTTTTCTTTGCGCTGATAGCCTTGGAGAAATAATCTGACGGTGGTGAGAGTGCCTCACAACTTTCTCCCTGGCGCAATTGGCTAGCGCGATCGGCTGTTAACCGAAAGGTTGGAGGTTCGAGCCCTCCCGGGAGCGGTGTGTCACTTTTTTTCTCTTCGCGCCGATAGCTTTGGAGAAATGCTCTGACGGAGGTGAGAGTGCTGCACTACTGTCTCCGTTGCGCAATTGCCGAGCGTGTTCAGCTGTTAACCGATAGGCTGGAGGTTCGAGCCCTCCCGGGAGTGGTTTGTCGCTTTTTTCTTCTTTGCGCTGATAGCTTTGGAGAAAAGTTCTGACGGTGGTGAGAGTGCAGCACGACTGTCTCCGTGGCGCAATTAGCTAGTGCAATCGGCTCTTAACCGAAAGGTTGGAGGTTCGAGCCCACCCGGGGGCGGTGTGTCGCTTTCTTCTGCGCTGATAGCCTTGGAGAAATAATCTGACGTTGGCGAGAGTGCCTCACGACTTTCTCCGTGGCGCAGTTGGCTAGCGTGATCGGCTGGTAACGGAAAGGTTGGAGGTTCAAGCCCTCCCTGGAGTAGTGTGTCGCTTTTTTTTTCTTTGTGCTGATAGCTTTCTAGAATTGTTCTGACGGATGTGAGAGTGGAGCACAGCTGTCTCCTTGGCGCAATTGGCTAGCGCGATTGAGTGTTAACCGAAAGGTTGGAGGTTCGAGCCCTCCAAGGAGCGGTGTGTCACTTTTTTTCTCTTCAGGCCGATAGCTTTGGAGAAATGCTCTGACGGAGTTGAGAGTGCTGCGCTACTGTCTCCTTGGCGAAATTGGCTAGCGCGTTCGACCGTTAACCAAAACGATGGAGGTTCGAGCCCTGCCGGAAGTGGTGTGTCGCCTTTTTTTTTCTTTGCGCTGATAGCCTTGGAGAAATAATCTGACGGTGGTGTGAGTGCCTCACAACTTTCTCCGTGGCGCAATTGGCAAGCGCGATCGGCTGTTAACCGAAAGGTTGGAGGTTCGAGCCCTCCCGGGAGCGGTGTGTCACTTTTTTTCTCTTCGCGCCGATAGCTTTGGAGAAAAGTTCTGACGGTGGTGAGAGTGCAGCACGACTGTCTCCGTGGCGCAATTAGCTAGCGCGTTCGGCTCTTAACCGAAAGGTTGGAGGTTTGAGCCCACCCGGGAGCGGTGTGTCGTATTTTGTTTCTTTGCGCTGGTAGCTTTGGAGAAATGTTCTGGCGGAGTGAGAGTGGAGCACGGCTGTCTCCGTGGCGCAATTGGCTAGCGTGTTCGACCGTTAACCAAAAGGATGGAGGTTCGAGCCCTCCCGGGAGTGGTGTGTCGCCTTTTTTTTCTTTGCGCTGATAGCCTTGGAGAAATAATCTGACGGTGGTGAGAGTGCCTCACAACTTTCTCCGTGGCGCAATTGGCAAGCGCGATCGGCTGTTAACCGAAAGGTTGGAGGTTCGAGACCTCCCGGGAGCGGTGTGTCACTTTTTTTCTATTCGCGCCGATACCTTTGGAGAAATGCTCTGACGGAGGTGAGAGTGCTGCACTACTGTCTCCGTGTCGCAATTGGCTAGCGCGTTCGGCTGTTAACCGATAGGCTAGAGGCTCGGGCCCTCCCGAGAGTGGTTTGTCGCTTTTTTCTTCTTTGCGCTGATAGCTTTTGAGAAAAGTTCTGACGGTGGTGAGAGTGCAGCACGACTGTCTCCGTGGCGCAATTAGCTAGTGATATCGGCTCTTAACCGAAAAGTTGGAGGTTCGAGCCCACCCGGGAGCGGTGTGTCGCTTTTTTCTTCTTTGCGCTGATAGCTTTGGAGAAATGTTCTGACGGTGGTGAGAGTGCTGCACTACTGTCTCCGTGGCGCAACTGACTAGCGCGTTCGGCTGTTAACCGAAAGTTTTGAGGTTTGAGCCCTCCCGGGAGTGGTGTGTCGGTTTTTTCTTCTTTGCGCTGATAGCTTTGATGAAATGTTCTGATGGTGGTGAGAGTGCAGCACGACTGTCTCCGTGGCGCAATTGGCTAGCGCGTTCGGCTGTTACGCGAAAGGTTGGAGGTTGGAGCCCTCCTGGGAGCGGTTTGTCGCTTTTTTTCTTCTTTGCGCTCATAGGTTTGGAGAAATATTCTGACGGTGGTGAGAGTAGAGCACGACTGTCTCCGTGGCGCAATGGTCTAGTGCGTTCGGCTGTTAACCGCAGGTTTGGAGGTTTGAGCCAACCCGGGGCGGTGTGTCGCTTTTGTTTGCGCTGATAGCTTTGGAGAAATGTTCTGACGGTGGTGAGAGTGCTGCACGGCTCTCTCCGTGGCGCAATTGGCTAGCGTGTTCTGCCGTTAACCAAAAGGATGGAGGTTCGAGCCCTCCCGGGGGCGGTGTGTCGCTTTTTTTCTTTGCGCTGATAGCTTTGATGAAATGTTCTGATGGTGGTGAGAGTGGAGCACGGCTGTCTCCGTGGCGCAATTGGCTAGCGTGTTCGGCCGTTAACCGAAAGGTTGGAGGTTCGAGCCCTCCCGGGAGTGGTTTGTCGCTTTTTTCTTCTTTGCGCTGATAGCTTTCTATAATTGTTCTGACGGAGGTGAGAGTGGAGCACAGCTGTCTCCTTGGCGAAATTGGCTAGCTCGTTCGACCGTTAACCAAAACGATGGAGGTTCGAGCCCTCCCGGGAGTGGTGTGTCGCCTTTTTTTTCTTTGCGCTGATAGCCTTGGAGAAATAATCTGACGGTGGTGAGAGTGCCTCACAACTTTCTCCCTGGCGCAATTGGCTAGCGCGATCGGCTGTTAACCGAAAGGTTGGAGGTTCGAGCCCTCCCGGGAGCGGTGTGTCACTTTTTTTCTCTTCGCGCCGATAGCTTTGGAGAAATGCTCTGACGGAGGTGAGAGTGCTGCACTACTGTCTCCGTTGCGCAATTGCCGAGCGTGTTCAGCTGTTAACCGATAGGCTGGAGGTTCGAGCCCTCCCGGGAGTGGTTTGTCGCTTTTTTCTTCTTTGCGCTGATAGCTTTGGAGAAAAGTTCTGACGGTGGTGAGAGTGCAGCACGACTGTCTCCGTGGCGCAATTAGCTAGTGCAATCGGCTCTTAACCGAAAGGTTGGAGGTTCGAGCCCACCCGGGGGCGGTGTGTCGCTTTCTTCTGCGCTGATAGCCTTGGAGAAATATACTGACGTTGGTGAGAGTGCCTCACGACTTTCTCCGTGGCGCAGTTGGCTAGCGTGATCGGCTGGTAACGGAAAGGTTGGAGGTTCAAGCCCTCCCTGGAGTAGTGTGTCGCTTTTTTTTTCTTTGTGCTGATAGCTTTCTAGAATTGTTCTGACGGATGTGAGAGTGGAGCACAGCTGTCTCCTTGGCGCAATTGGCTAGCGCGATTGAGTGTTAACCGAAAGGTTGGAGGTTCGAGCCCTCCAAGGAGCGGTGTGTCACTTTTTTTCTCTTCAGGCCGATAGCTTTGGAGAAATGCTCTGACGGAGTTGAGAGTGCTGCGCTACTGTCTCCTTGGCGAAATTGGCTAGCGCGTTCGACCGTTAACCAAAACGATGGAGGTTCGAGCCCTGCCGGAAGTGGTGTGTCGCCTTTTTTTTTCTTTGCGCTGATAGCCTTGGAGAAATAATCTGACGGTGGTGAGAGTGCCTCACAACTTTCTCCGTGGCGCAATTGGCTAGCGCGATCGGCTGTTAACCGAAAGGTTTGAGGTTCGAGCCCTCCCGGGAGCGGTGTGTCACTTTTTTTCTCTTCGCGCCGATAGCTTTGGAGAAATGCTCTGACGGAGGTGAGAGTGAAGCAGTACTGTCTTCGTGGCAAAATTGACTAGCGCGTTCGGCTGTTACCCGAAAGGTTGGAGGTTGGAGCCCTCCCGGGAACGGGGTGTCGCTTTTTTCTTCTTTGCGCTGATAGGTTTGGAGAAATGTTCTGACGGTGGTGAGAGTGGAGCACGACTGTCTCCGTGGCGCAATGGGCTAGTGCGTTCGGCTGTTAACCGCAAGTTTGGAAGTTTGAGCCAACCCGGGGGTGGTGTGTCGCTTTTTTCTGCGCTGACAGCTTTGGAGAAATGTCCTGACGGTGGTCAGAGTGCTGCACTACTGTCTCTGTGGCGCAAATGACTAGCGCGTTCGACCGTTAACCAAAACGATGGAGGTTCGAGCCCTCCCGGGAGTGGTGTGTCGCCTTTTTTTTCTTTGCGCCGATAGCTTTGGAGAAATGCTCTGACGGAGGTGAGAGTGCTGCACTACTGTCTCCGTGGCGCAATTAGCTAGCGCGTCCGGCTGTTAACCGGAAGGCTGGAGGTTCGAGCTCTCCCGGGAGCGGTTTGTCGCTTTTTTCTTCTTTGCGCTGATAGCTTTTGAGAATTATTCTGACGAAGTTGAGAGCGGAGCACGGCTGTCTCCGTGGCGCAATTGGCTAGCGCGTTCGGCCATTAACCAAAACGATGGATGTTCGAGCCCTCCCGGGAGCGGTGTGTCGCCTGTTTTTTTTTCTTTGCCCTGATAGCCTTGGAGAAATAATCTGAGGGTGGTGAGAGTGCCTCACGACTTTCTTCGTGGCGCAATTGGCTAGCGCGATCGGCTGTTAACCAAAAGGATAGAGGTTCGAGCCCTCCCGGGAACGGTGTGTCACTTTTTTTTTCTTCGCGTCGATAGCTTTGGAGAAATGTTCTGACAGAGGTGAGAGTGCTGCAATACTGTCTGCGTGGCGCAATCAGATAGCGCGTTCGGCTGTTAACCGAAAGGCTGGAGGTTCAAGCCCTCCTGGGAGCGGTTTGTCGCATTTTTTCTTCTTTGCGCTCATAGGTTTGGAGAAATGTTCTGACGGTGGTGAGAGTAGAGCACGACTGTCTCCGTGGCGCAATGGTCTAGTGCGTTCGGCTGTTAACCGCAGGTTTGGAGGTTTGAGCCAACCCGGGGCGGTGTGTCGCTTTTTTTGCGCTGATAGCTTTGGAGAAATGTTCTGACGGTGGTGAGAGTGCTGCACTACTGTCTCCGTGGCGCAACTGACTAGCGCGTTCGGCTGTTAACCGAAAGTTTTGAGGTTTGAGCCCTCGCGGGAGCGGTGTGTCGTATTTTGTTTCTTTGCGCTGATATCTTTAGAGAAATGTTCTGGCGGAGTGAGAATGGAGCACGGCTGTCTCCGTGGCGCAAATGACTAGCGTGTTCGGCCGTTACCAAAAGGATGGAGGTTCGAGCCCACCCGGGGGCGGTGTGTCGCTTTTTTTCTTTGCGCTGATAGCTTTGATGAAATGTTCTGATGGTGGTGAGAGTGGAGCACGGCTGTCTCCGTGGCGCAATTGGCTAGCGTGTTCGGCCGTTAACCAAAAGGATGGAGGTTCGAGCCCTCCCGAGAGCGGTATGTCGTCTTTTTTCTTTGCGCTGATAGCTTTGGATAATTGCTCTGACGGAGGTGAGAGTGCTGCACTACTGTCTCCGTGGCGCAATTGGCTAGCGCGTTCGGCTGTTAACCGATAGGCAGGAGGTTCGAGCCCTCCCGGGAGCGGTTTGTCGCTTTTTTTCTTCTTCACGCTGATAGGTTTGGAGAAATGTTCTGACGGTGGTGAGAGTAGAGCACGACTGTCTCCGTGGCGCAATTGGGCTAGTGCGTTCGGCTGTTAACCGCAAGTTTGGAGGTTTGAGCCAACCCGGGGCGGTGTGTCGCTTTTTTTTGCGCTGATAGCTTTGGAGAAATGTTCTGACGGTGGTGAGAGTGCTGCGCTACTGTCTCCGTGGTGCAATTGGCTAGCTCGTTCGGCTGTTAATCGAAATTTTGCAGGTTCGAGCCCTCCCGGGAGTGGTTTGTCGCTTTTTTCTTCTTTGCGCTGATAGCTTTCTAGAATTGTTCTGACGGAGGTGAGAGTGGAGCACAGCTGTCTCCTTGGCGAAATTGGCTAGCGCGTTCGACCGTTAACCAAAATGATGGAGGTTTGAGCCCTCCCGGGAGTGGTGTGTCGCCTTTTTTTTTCTTTGCGCTGATAGCCTTGGAGAAATAATCTGACGGTTTTGAGAGTGCTGCACTACTGTCTCCATGGCGCAATTGGCTAGAGCGATCGGCTGTTAACCGAAAGGTTGGAGGTTCGAGCCCTCCCGGGAGCGGTGTGTCACTTTTTTTCTCTTCGCGCCGATAGCTTTGGAGAAATGCTCTGACGGAGGTGAGAGTGCTGCACTACTGTCTCCGTGGCGCAATTGGCTAGCGCGTTCGGCTGTTAACCGATAGGCTGGAGGTTCGAGCCCTCCCGGGAGTGGTTTGTCGCTTTTTTCTTCTTTGCGCTGATAGCTTTCTGGAATTGTTCTGACGGAGGTGAGAGTGGAGCACAGCTGTCTCCTTGGCGAAATTGGCTAGCGCGTTCGGCCCTTAACCAAAAGGATGGAGGTTCGAGCCCTCTCGGGAGCGGTGTCTCGTTTTTTTCTTGCGCTGATAGGCTTGGAGAAATAATCTGACGTTGGTGAGAGTGCCTCACGACTTTCTCCGTGGCGCAGTTGGCTAGCGTGATCGGCTGGTAACGGAAAGGTTGGAGGTTCGAGCCCTCCCTGGAGTTGTGTGTCACTTTTTTTTCTTTGTGCTGATAGCTTTCTAGAATTGTTCTGACGGAGGTGAGAGTGGAGCACAGCGTTCTCCTTGGCGAAATTGGCTAGCCTGTTCGACCGTTAACCAAAACGATGGAGGTTCGAGCACTCCCGGGAGTTGTGTGTCGCCTTTTTTTTTCTTTGCGCTGTTAGCCTTGGAGAAATAATCTGACGGTGGTGAGAGTGCCTCACAACTTTCTCCGTGGCGCAATTGGCTAGCGCGATCGGCTGTTAACCGAAAGGTTGGAGGTTCGAGCCCTCCCGGGAGCGGTGTGTCACTTTTTTTCTCTTCGCGCCGATAGCTTTGGAGAAATGCTCTGACGGAGGTGAGAGTGCCTCACAACTTTCTCCGTGGCGCAATTGGCTAGCGCGATCGGCTGTTAACCGAAAGGTTGGAGGTTCGAGCCCTCCCGGGAGTGGTGTGTCACTTTTTTTCTCTTCGCGCCGATAGCTTTGGAGAAATGCTCTGACGGAGGTGAGAGTGCTGCACTACCGTCTCCGTGGCGCAATTGGCTAGCGCGTTCAGCTGTTAACCGATAGGCTGGAGGTTCGAGCCCTCCCGGGAGTGGTTTGTCGCTTTTTTCTTCTTTGCGCTGATAGCTTTGGAGAAAAGTTCTGACGGTGGTGAGAGTGCAGCACGACTGTCTCCGTGGTGCAATTAGCTAGTGCAATCGGCTCTTAACCGAAAGGTTGGAGATTCGAGCCCACCGGGGGGCGGTGTGTCGCTTTTTTCTGCGCTGACAGCTTTGGAAAAATGTCCTGACGGTGGTCAGAGTGCTGCACTACTGTCTCTGTGGCGCAACTGACTAGCGCGTTCGGCTGTTAACCGAAAGGTTGGAGGTTTGAGCCCACCCGGGGGCGGTGTGTCACTTTTTTTCTTTGCGCTGATAGCGATGGAGGAATGTTCTGACGGTGGTGAGAGTGGAGCACGACTGTCTCCGTGGCGCAATGGGCTAGTGCGTTCGGCTGTTAACCGCAAGTTTGGAAGTTTGAGCCAACCCGGGGGTGGTGTGTCGCTTTTTTCTGCGCTGACAGCTTTGGAGAAATGTCCTGACGGTGGTCAGAGTGCTGCACTACTGTCTCTGTGGCGCAAATGACTAGCGCGTTCGGCTGTTAATCGAAATTTTGGAGGTTCGAGCCCTCGCGGGAGCGGTGTGTCGTATTTTGTTTCTTTGCGCTGATATCTTTAGAGAAATGTTCTGGCGGAGTGAGAATGGAGCACGGCTGTCTCCGTGGCGCAAATGGCTAGCGTGTTCGGCCGTTACCAAAAGGATGGAGGTTCGAGCCCACCCGGGGGCGGTGTGTCGCTTTTTTTCTTTGCGCTGATAGCTTTGATGAAATGTTCTGATGGTGGTGAGAGTGGAGCACGGCTGTCTCCGTGGCGCAATTGGCTAGCGTGTTCGGCCGTTAACCAAAAGGATGGAGGTTCGAGCCCTCCCGAGAGCGGTATGTCGTCTTTTTTCTTTGCGCTGATAGCTTTGGATAAATGCTCTGACGGAGGTGAGAGTGCTGCACTACTGTCTCCGTGGCGCAATTGGCTAGCGCGTTCGGCTGTTAAGCGATAGGCTGGAGGTTCGAGCCCTCCCGGGAGTGGTTTGTCGCTTTTTTCTTCTTTGCGCTGATAGCTTTCTAGAATTGTTCTGACGGAGGTGAGAGTGGAGCACAGCTGTCTCCTTGGCGAAATTGGCTAGCGCGTTCGACCGTTAACCAAAATGATGGAGGTTCGAGCCCTCCCGGGAGTGGTGTGTCGCCTTTTTTTTTCTTTGCGCTGATAGCCTTGGAGAAATAATCTGACGGTTTTGAGAGTGCTGCACTACTGCCTCCATGGCGCAATTGGCTAGAGCGATCGGCTGTTAACCGAAAGGTTGGAGGTTCGAGCCCTCCCGGGAGCGGTGTGTCACTTTTTTCTCTTCGCGCCGATAGCTTTGGAGAAATGCTCTGACGGAGGTGAGAGTGCTGCACTACTGTCTCCGTGGCGCAATTGGCTAGCGCGTTCGGCTGTTAACCGATAGGCTGGAGGTTCGAGCCCTCCCGGGAGTGGTTTGTCGCTTTTTTCTTCTTTGCGCTGATAGCTTTCTGGAATTGTTCTGACGGAGGTGAGAGTGGAGCACAGCTGTCTCCTTGGCGAAATTGGCTAGCGCGTTCGGCCCTTAACCAAAAGGATGGAGGTTCGAGCCCTCTCGGGAGCGGTGTCTCGTCTTTTTTTTTGCGCTGATAGCCTTGGAGAAATAATCTGACGTTGGTGAGAGTGCCTCACGACTTTCTCCGTGGCGCAGTTGGCTAGCGTGATCGGCTGGTAACGGAAAGGTTGGAGGTTCGAGCCCTCCCTGGAGTGGTGTGTCGCTTTTTTTTCTTTGTGCTGATAGCTTTCTAGAATTGTTCTGACGGAGGTGAAAGTGGAGCACAGCGTTCTCCTTGGCGAAATTGGCTAGCGCGATCGGCTGTTAACCGAAAGGTTGGAGGTTCGAGCCCTCCCGGGAGTGGTGTGTCACTTTTTTTCTCTTTGCGCTGATAGCTTTGGAGAAAAGTTCTGACGGTGGTGAGAGTGCAGCACGACTGTCTCCGTGGTGCAATTAGCTAGTGCAATCGGCTCTTAACCGAAAGGTTGGAGGTTCGAGCCCACCGGGGGGCGGTGTGTCGCTTTTTTCTGCGCTGATAGCTTTGGAAAAATGTCCTGACGGTGGTCAGAGTGCTGCACTACTGTCTCTGTGGCGCAACTGACTAGCGCGTTCGGCTGTTAACCGAAAGGTTGGAGGTTTGAGCCCACCCGGGGGCGGTGTGTCGCTTTTTTTCTTTGCGCTGATAGCGATGGAGGAATGTTCTGACGGTGATGAGAGTGGAGCACGACTGTCTCCGTGGCGCAATGCGCTAGCGCGTTCGGCTGTTAACCGCAAGTTTGGAGGTTTGAGCCTACCCGGGGGTGGTGTGTGGCTTTTTTTTGCGCTGATAGCTTTTGAGAAATGTTCTGACGGTTTTGAGAGTGCTGCACTACTGTCTCCATGGCACAATTGGCATGCGCGTTCGGCTGTTAACCGATAGGCTGGAGGTTCGTGCCCTCCCGGGAGCGGTTTGTCGCTTTTTTTCTTCTTTGCGCTCATAGGTTTGAAGAAATGTTCTGACGGTGGTGAGAGAAGAGCACGACTGTCTCCGTGGCGCAATGGGCTAGTGCGTTCGAATGTTAACCGTAAGTTTGGAGGTTTGAGCCAACCCGGGGTGGTGTGTCGCTTTTTTTTGCGCTGATAGCTTTGGAGAAATGTTCTGACGGCGGTGAGAGTGCTGCGCTACTGTCTCCGTGGCGCAATTGGCTAGCTCGTTCGGCTGTTCATCGAAATTTTGGAGGTTCGAGCCCTCGCGAGAGCGCTGTGTCGTATTTTGTTTCTTTGCGGTGATAGCTTTGGAGAAATGTTCTGGCGGAGTGAGAGTGGAGCACAGCTGTCTCCGTGACGCAATTGGCTAGCGTGTTCGGCCGTTAACCAATTGAATGGAGGTTCGAGCCCTCCCGAGAGTGGTATGTCGTCTTTTTTCTTTGCGCTGATAGCCTTGGAGAAATAATCTGACGTTGGTGAGAGTGCCTCACTACTGTCTCCGTGGCGCAATTGGCTAGCGCGTTCGGCTGTTAACCGATAGGCTGGAGGTTCGAGCTCTCCCGGGAGTGGTTTGTCGCTTTTTTCTTCTTTGCGCTGATAGCTTTCTAGAATTGTTCTGACGGAGGTGAGAGTGGAGCACAGCTGTGTCCTTGGCGAAATTGGCTAGCTCGTTCGACCGTTAACCAAAACGATGGAGGTTCGAGCCCTCCCGGGAGTGGTGAGTCGCCTTTTTTTTCTTTGCACTGATAGCCTTGGAGAAATATTCTGACGGTGGTGAGAGTGCCTCACAACTTTCTCCGTGGCGCAATTGGCTAGCGCGTTCAGCTGTTAACCAATAAGCTGGAGGTTCGAGCCCTCCCGGGAGTGGTTTATCGCTTTTTTCTTCTTTGCGCTGATAGCTTTGGAGAAAAGTTCTGACGGTGGTAAGAGTGCAGCACGACTGTCTCCATGGCGCAATTAGCCAGTGCAAGCGGCTCTTAACCGAAAGGTTGGAGGTTCGAGCCCACCTGGGGGCGGTGTGTCGCTTTTTTCTGCGCTGATAGCTTTGGAGAAATGTCCTGACGGTGGTCAGAGTGCTGCACTACTGTCTCTGTGGCGCAACTGACTAGCGCGTTCGGCTGTTAACCGAAAGGTTGGAGGTTTGAGCCCACCCGGGGGCGGTGTGTCGCTTTTTTTCTTTGCGCTGATAGCTATGGAGGAATGTTCTGACGGTGATGAGAGTGGAGCACGACTGTCTCCGTGGCGCAATGCGCTAGCGCGTTCGGCTGTTAACCGCAAGTTTGGAGATTTGAGCCTACCCGGGGGTGGTGTGTGGCTTTTTTTTGCGCTGATAGCTTTGGAGAAATGTTCTGACGGTTTTGAGAGTGCTGCACTACTGTCTCCATGGCGCAATTGGCTAGCGCGTTCGGCTGTTAACCGATAGGCTGGAGGTTCGAGCCCTCCCGGGAGCGGTTTGTCGCTTTTTTTCTTCTTCGCGCTGATAGGTTTGGAGAAATGTTCTGACGGTGGTGAGAGTAGAGCACGACTGTCTTCGTGGCGCAATGGGCTTGTGCGTTCGGCTGTTAACCGCAAGTTTGGAGGTTTGAGCCAACCCGGGGCGGTGTGTCGCTTTTTTTTGCGCTGATAGCTTTGGAGAAATGTTCTGACGGTGGTGAGAGTGCTGCGCTACCGTCTCCGTGGTGCAATTGGCTAGCTCGTTCGGCTGTTAATCGAAATTTTGCAGGTTCGAGCCCTCGCGGGAGCGCTGTGTCGTATTTTGTTTCTTTGCGCTGATAGCTTTGGAGAAATGTTCTGACGGAGGTGAGAGTGCTGCACTACTGTCTCCGTGGTGCAATTGGCTAGCGCGTTCGGCTGTTAACCGATAGGCTGGAGGTTCGAGCCCTCCCGGGAGTGGTTTGTCGCTTTTTTCTTCTTTGCGCTGATAGCTTTCTAGAATTGTTCTGACGGAGGTGAGAGTGGAGCACAGCTGTCTCCTTGGCGAAATTGGCTAGCGCGTTCGACCGTTAACCAAAATGATGGAGGTTCGAGCCCTCCCGGGAGTGGTGTGTCGCCTTTTTTTTTCTTTGCGCTGATAGCCTTGGAGAAATAATCTGACGGTTTTGAGAGTGCTGCACTACTGTCTCCGTGGCGCAATTGGCTAGAGCGATCGGCTGTTAACCGAAAGGTTGGAGGTTCGAGCCCTCCCGGGAGCGGTGTGTCACTTTTTTTCTCTTCGCGCCGATAGCTTTGGAGAAATGCTCTGACGGAGGTGAGAGGGCTGCACTACTGTCTCCGTGGCGCAATTGGCTAGCGCGTTCGGCTGTTAACCGATAGGCTGGAGGTTCGAGCCCTCCCGGGAGTGGTTTGTCGCTTTTTTCTTCTTTGCGCTGATAGCTTTCTGGAATTGTTCTGACGGAGGTGAGAGTGGAGCACAGCTGTCTCCTTGGCGAAATTGGCTAGCGCGTTCGGCCCTTAACCAAAAGAATGGAGGTTCGAGCCCTCTCGGGAGCGGTGTCTCGTCTTTTTTTTTGCGCTGATAGCCTTGGAGAAATAATCTGACGTTCGTGAGAGTGCCTCACGACTTTCTCCGTGGCGCAGTTGGCTAGCGTGATTGGCTGGTAACGGAAAGGTTGGAGGTTCGAGCCCTCCCTGAAGTGGTGTGTCGCTTTTTTTTCTTTGTGCTGATAGCTTTCTAGAATAGTTCTGACGGAGGTGAGAGTGGAGCACAGCGTTCTCCTTGGCGAAATTGGCTAGCGCGTTCGACCGTTAACCAAAACGATGGAGGTTCGAGCATTCCCGGGAGTTGTGTGTCGCCTTTTTTTTCTTTGCGCTGTTAGCCTTGAAGAAATAATCTGACGGTGGTGAGGGTGCCTCACAACTTTCTCCGTGGCGCAATTGGCTAGCGCGATCGGCTGTTAACCGAAAGGTTGGAGGTTCGAGCCCTCCCGGGAGCGGTGTGTCACTTTTTTTCTCTTCGCGCCGATAGCTTTGGAGAAATGCTCTGACGGAGGTGAGAGTGCTGCACTACTGTCTCCGTGGCGCAATTGGCTAGCGCGTTCGGCTGTTAACCGATAGGCTGGAGGTTCGAGCCCTCTTGGGAGTGGTTTGTCGCTTTTTTCTTCTTTGCGCTGATAGCTTTCTAGAATTGTTCTGACGGAGGTGAGAGTGGAGCACAGCTGTCTCCTTGGCGAAATTGGCTAGCTCGTTCGACCGTTAACCAAAACGATGGAGGTTCGAGCCCTCCCGGGAGTGGTGTGTCGCCGTTTTTTTCTTTGCGCTGATAGCCTTGGAGAAATAATCTGATGGTGGTGAGAGTGCCTCACAACTTTCTCCGTGGCGCAATTGGCTAGCGCGATCGGCTGTTAACGGAAAGATTGGAGGTTCGAGCCCTCCCGGGAGTGGTGTGTCACATTTTTTTCTCTTCGCGCCGATAGCTTTGGAGAAATGCTCTGACGGAGGTGAGAGTGCTGCACTACTGTCTCCGTGGCGCAATTGGCTAGCGCGTTCAGCTGTTAACCGATAGGCTGGAGGTTCGAGCCCTCCCGGGAGTGGTTTGTCGCTTTTTTTCTTCTTTGCGCTGATAGCTTTGGAGAAAAGTTCTGACGGTGGTGAGAGTGCAGCACGACTGTCTCCGTGGTGCAATTAGCTAGTGCAATCGGCTCTTAACCGAAAGGTTGGAGGTTCGAGCCCACCCGGGGGCGGTGTGTCGCTTTTTTCTGCGCTGATAGCTTTGGAAAAATGTCCTGACGGTGGTCACAGTGCTGCACTACTGTCTCTGTGGCGCAACTGACTAGCACGTTCGGCTGTTAACAGAAAGGTTGGAGGTTTGAGCCCACCCGGGGGCGGTGTGTCGCTTTTTTTCTTTGCGCTGATAGCTATGGAGGAATGTTCTGACGGTGATGAGAGTGGAGCACGACTGTCTCCGTGGCGCAATGCGCTAGCGCGTTCGGCTGTTAACCGCAAGTTTGGAGGTTTGAGCCTACCCGGGGGTGGTCTGTGGCCTTTTTTTGCGCTGATAGCTTTGGAGAAATGTTCTGACGGTTTTGAGAGGGCTGCACTACTGTCTCCATGGCGCAATTGGCTAGCGCGTTCGGCTGTTAACCGATAGGCTGGAGGTTCGAGCCCTCCCGGGAGCGGTTTGTCGCTTTTTTTATTCTTTGCGCTGATAGGTTTGGAGAAATGTCCTGACGGTGGTGAGAGTGCTGCGCTACTGTCTCCGTGGCCCAATTGGCTAGCTCGTTCGGCTGTTAATCGAAATTTTGGTGGTTCGAGCCCTCGCGGGAGCGCTGTGTCGTACTTTGTTTCTATGCGCTGATAGCTTTGGAGAAATGTTCTGGCGGTGTTAGAGTGGAGCACGGCTGTCTCCGTGGCGCAATTGGCTAGCGTGTTCGGCCGTTAACCAAATGAATGGAGGTTCGAGCCCTCCCGAGAGTGGTATGTCGTCTTTTTTTCTTTGCGCTGATAGCCTTGGAGAAATAATCTGACGTTGGTGAGAGTGCCTCACGACTTTCTCCGTGGCGCAGTTGGCTAGCGTGATCGGCTGGTAACGGAAAGGTTGGAGGTTCGAGCCCTCCCTGGAGTGGTGTGTCGCTTTTTTTTCTTTGTGCTGATAGCTTTCTAGAATTGTTCTGACGGAGGTGAGAGTGGAGCACAGCTGTCTCCTTGGCGAAATTGGCTAGCGCGTTCGACCGTTAACCAAAACGATGGAGGTTCGAGCCCTCCCGGGAGTGGTGTGTCGCCTTTTTTTTCTTTGCACTGATAGCCTTGGAGAAATAATCTGACGGTGGTGAGAGTGCTTCACAACTTTCTCCGTGGCGCAAATGGCTAGCGCGATCGGCTGTTAACCGAAAGGTTGGAGGTTCGAGCCCTCCCGGGAACGGTGTGTCACTTTTTTTCTCTTCGCGCCGATAGCTTTGGAGAAATGCTCTGACGGAGGTGAGAGTGCTGCACTACTGTCTCCGTGGCGCAATCGACTAGCGCGTTCAGCTGTTAACTGATAGGCTGGAGGTTTGAGCCCTCCCGGGATTGGTTTGTCGCTTTTTTCTTCTTTGCGCTGATAGCTTTCTAGAATTCTTCTGACGGAGGTGAGAGTGGAGCACAGCTATCTCCTTCGCGAAATTGGCTAGCCCGTTCGACCGTTAACCAAAACAATGGAGGTTCGAGCCCTCCCGGGAGTGGTGTGTCGCCTTTTTTTTCTTTGCGCTGATAGCCTTGGAGAAATAATCTGACGGTGGTGAGAGTGCCTCACAACTTTCTCCGTGGCGCAATTGGCTAGCGCAATCGGCTGTTAACCGAAAGGTTGCAGGTTCGTGCCCTCCCGGGAGTGGTGTGTCGCCTTTTTTTTCTTTGCGCTGATAGCCTTGGAGAAATAATCTGACGGTGGTGAGAGTGCCTCACAACTTTCTCCGTGGCGCAATTGGCTAGCGCGATCGGCTGTTAACCGAAAGGTTGGAGGTTCGAGCCCTCCCGGGAGCGGTGTGTCACTTTTTTTCTCTTCGCGCCGATAGCTTTGGAGAAAAGTTCTGACGGTGGTGAGAGTGCAGCACGACTGTCTCCGTGGCGCAATCAGCTAGTGCAATCGGCTCTTAACCGAAAGGTTGGAGGTTCGAGCCCACCCGGGGGCAGTGTGTCGCTTTTTTTTCTTTGTGCTGATAGCTTTCTAGAATTGTTCTGACGGAGGTGAGAGTGGAGCACAGCTGTCTCCTTGGCGAAATTGGCTAGCGCGTTCGACCGTTAACCAAGCGATGGAGGTTCGAGCCCTCCCAGGAGTGGTGTGTCGCCTTTTTTTTCTTTGCGCTGATAGCATTGGAGAAATAATCTGACGGTGGTGAGAGTGCCTCACAACTTTCTCCGTGGAGCAATCGGCTAGCGCGATCGGCTGTTAACCGAAAGGTTGGAGGTTCGAGCCCTCCCGGAAGCGGTGTGTCACTTTTTCTCTCTTCGCGCCGATAGCTTTGGAGAAATGCTCTGACGGAGGTTAGAGTGCTGCACTACTGTCTCCGTGGCGCAATTGGCTAGCGCGTTCGGCTCTTAACCGATAGGCTGGAGGTTCGAGCCCTCCCGGGAATGGTTTGTCGCTTTTTTCTTCTTTGCGCTGATAGCTTTGGAGAAAAGTTCTGACGGCGGTGAGAGTGCAGCACGACTGTCTCTGTGGCGCAATTAGCAAGTGCAATCGGCTCTTAACCGAAAGTTTGGAGGTTCGAGCCCACCCGGGGGCGGTGTGTCGCTTTTTTTTTCTTTGTGCTGATAACTTTGGAGAAATGTTCTGAAGGTGGTGAGAGTGGAGCAGTACTGTCTTCGTGGCAAAATTGACTAGCGCGTTCGGCTGTTACCCGAAAGGTTGGAGGTTTGAGCCCACCCGGGGGTGGTGTGTCGCTTTTTTTCTTTGCGCTGATAGCTATGGAGGAATGTTCTAACGGTGATGAGAGTGGAGCACGACTTTCTGTGTGGCGCAATGGGCTAGCGCGTTCGGCTGTTAACCGCAAGTTTGGAGGTTTGAGCCCACCCGGGGGTGGTGTGTGGCTTTTTTTGCGCTGATAGCTTTGGAGAATTGTTCTGACGGTTTTGAGAGTGCTGCACTACTGTCTCCATGGCGCAATTGGCTAGCGCGTTCAGCTGTCAACCGATATGCTGGAGGTTCGAGCCCTCCCGGGAGCGATTTGTCGCTTTTTTTTTCTTTGCGATAATAGCTTTGGAGAAATGTTCTGACGGTGGTGAGAGTGCTGCACTACTGTCTCCGTGGCGCAACTGACTAGCGCGTTCGGCTGTTAACCGAAAGTTTTGAGGTTTGAGCCCTCCCGAGAGCGGTGTCTCGTCTTTTTTTTTGCGCTGATAGCCTTGAAGAAATAATCTGACGTTGGTGAGAGTGCCTCACGACTTTCTCCGTGGCGCAGTTGGCTAGCGTGATCGGCTAGTAACGGAAAGGTTGGAGGTTCGAGCCCTCCCTGGAGTGGTGTGTCGCTTTTTTTTTCTTTGTGCTGATAGCTTTCTAGAATTGTTCTGACGGAGGCGAGAGTGGAGCACAGCTGTCTCCTTGGCAAAATTGGCTAGCGCGTTCGACCGTTAACCAAAACGATGGAGGTTGGAGCCCTCCCGAGAGCGGTATGTCGTCTTTTTTTCTTTGCGCTGATAGCTTTTGAGAATTGTTCTGATGGTGGTGAGAGTGGAGCACGACAATCTCCGTGGCGCAATTGGCTAGCGCGTTCGGCCCTTGACCAAAAGGATGGAGGTTCCAGCCCTCCCGGGAGTGGTGTCTCGTCTTTTTTTTGCGCTGATAGCCTTGGAGAAATAGTGTGACGTTGGTGAGAGTGCCTCACGACTTTCTCCGTGGCTACGTTGGCTAGCGTGATCGGCATGTAACGGAAAGGTTGGAGGTTCGAGCCCTCCCGGGAGTGGTGTGTCGCTTTTTTTCTTTGTGCTGATAGCTTTCTAGAATTGTTCTGACGGAGGTGAGAGTGGAGCACAGCTGTCTCCTTGGCGAAATTGGCTAGCGCGTTCGACCGTTAACGAAAACGATGGAGGTTCGAGCCCTCCCGGGAGTGGTGTGTCGCCTTTTTTTTCTTTGCGCTGATAGCCTTGGAGAAATATTCTGACGGTGGTGAGAGTGCCTCACAACTTTCTTCGTGGCGCAATTGGCTAGCGCGATCGGCTGTTAACCGAAAGGTTGGAGGTTCGAGCCCTCGCGGGAGCGGTGTGTCACTTTTTCTCTCTTCGCGCCGATAGCTTTGGAGAAATGCTCTGATGGAGGTGAGAGTGCTGCACTACTGTCTCCGTGTCGCAATTGGCTAGCGCGTTCGGCTGTTAACCGATAGGCTGGAGGTTTGAGCCCTCCCGGGAGTGGTTTGTCGCTTTTTTCTTCTTTGCGCTGATAGCTTTGGAGAAAAGTTCTGACAGTGGTGAGAGTGCAGCACGACTGTCTCCGTGGCGCAATTAGCTAGTGCAATCGGCTCTTAACTGAAAGGTTGGAGGTTCGAGCCCACCCGGGGGCGGTGTGTCGCTTTTTTTCTTTGTGCTTATAGCTTTGGAAAAATGTTCTGAATGTGCTGAGAGTGGAGCAGTACTGTATTCGTGGCGAAATTGACTAGCGCGTTCGGCTGTTACCCGAAAGGTTGGAGGTTGGAGCCCTCCCGGGAGCGGGGTGTCGCTTTTTTCTTCTTTGCGCTGATAGATTTGGAGAAATGTTCTGACGGTGGTGAGAGTGGAGCATGACTGTCTCTGTGGCGCAATGGGCTAGTGCGTTCGGCTGTTAACCGCAAGTTTGGAAGTTTGAGCCAACCCGGGGGTGGTGTGTCGCTTTTTTCTGCGCTGATAGCTTTGGAGAAATGTCCTGACGGTGGTCAGAGTGCTGCAATACTGTCTCTGTGGCGCAACTGACTAGCGCGTTCGGCTGTTAACCGAAAGGTTGGAGGTTTGAGCCCACCCGGGGGCGGTGTGTCGCTTTTTTTCTTTGCGCTGATAGCTATGGAGGAATGTTCTGACGGTGATGAGAGTGGAGCACGACTGTCTTCGTGGCGCCATGGGCTAGCGCGTTCGGCTGTTAACCGCAAGTTTGGAGGTTTGAGCCCACACGGGGGTGGTGTGTTGCTTTTTTTGCGCTGATAGCTTTGGAGAAATGTTCTGACGGTTTTGAGAGTGCTGCACTACAGTCTCCATGGCGCAATTGGCTAGCGCGTTCGGCTGTTAACCGATAGGCTGGAGGTTCGAGCCCTCCCGGGAGCGGTTTGTCGCTTTTTTTCTTCTTTGCGCTGATAGGTTTGGAGAAATGTTCTGACGGTGGTGAGAGTGGAAAACGACTGTCTCCGTGGCGCAATGGGCTAGTGCGTTCGGCTGTTAACCGCAAGTTTGGAAGTTTGAGCCAACCCGGGGGTGGTGTGTCGCTTTTTTCTGCGCTGATAGCTTTGGAGAAATGTCCTGATGGTGGTCAGTGTGCTGCACTACTGTCTCTGTGGCGCAACTGACTAGCGCGTTCGGCTGTTAACCGAAAGGAAGGAGGTTTTAGCCCTCCCGGGAGCGGTGTGTCACTTTTTTTCTCTTCGCGCCGATAGCTTTGGAGAAAAGTTCTGACGGTGGTGAGAGTGCAGCACGACTGTCTCCGTGGCGCAATCAGCTAGTGCAATCGGCTCTTAACCGAAAGGTTGGAGGTTCGAGCCCACCCGGGGGTGGTGTGTCGCTTTTTTTTCTTTGTGCTGATAGCTTTCTAGAATTGTTCTGACGGAGGTGAGAGTGGAGCACAGCTGTGTCCTTGGCGAAATTGGCTAGCGCGTTCGACCGTTAACCAAAACGATGGAAGTTCGAGCCCTCCCGGGAGTGGTGTGTCGCCTTTTTTTTCTTTGCGTTGATAGCCTTGGAGAAATAATCTGACGGTGGTGAGAGTGCCTCACAACTTTCTCCGTGGCGCAATTGGCTAGCGCGATCGGCTGTTCTCACAACTTTCTCCGTGGCGCAATTGGCTAGCGCGATCGGCTGTTAACCGAAAGGTTTGATGTTCGAGCCCTCCCGGGAGCGGTGTGTCACTTTTTTTTCTTCGCGCCGATAGCTTTGGAGAAATGCTCTGACGGAGGTTAGAGTGCTGCACTTCTGTCTCCGTGGCGCAATTCGCAAGCGCGTTCGGATGTTAACCGATAGGCTGGAGGTTCGAGCCCTCTGGGGAATGGTTTGTCGCTTTTTTCTTCTTTGCGCTGATAGCTTTGGAGAAAAGTTCTGACGGCGGTGAGAGTGCAGCACGACTGTCTCCGTGGCGCAATTAGCTAGTGCAATCGGCTCTTAACCGAAAGGTTGGAGGTTCGAGCCCACCCGGGGGCGGTGTGTCGCTTTTTTTTCTTTGTGCTGATAACTTTGGAGAAATGTTCTGAAGGTGGTGAGAGTGGAGCAGTACTGTCTTCGTGGCAAAATTGACTAGCGCATTCGGCTGTTACACGAAAGGCTGGAGGTTGGAGCCCTCCCGGGAGCGGGGTGTCACTTTTTTCTTCTTTGCGCTGATAGGTTTGGAGAAATGTTCTGACGGTGGTGAGAGTAGAGCATGACTGTCTCCGTGGCGCAATGGGCTAGTGCATTCGGCTGTTAACCGCAAGTTTGGAGATTTGAGCCCACCCGGGGGCGGTGTGTCGCTTTTTTTCTTTGCGCTGATAGCTATGGAGGAATGTTCTAACGGTGATGAGAGTGGAGCACGACTGTCTCTGTGGCGCAATGGGCTAGCGCGTTCGGCTGTTAACCGCAAGTTTGGAGGTTTGAGCCCACCCGGGGGTGGTGTGTGGCTTTTTTGCGCTGATAGCATTGAAGAATTGTTCTGAAGGTTTTGAGTGTGCTGCACTACTGCCTCCATGGCGCAATTGGCTAGCGCGTTCGGCTGTTAACCGATAGGCTGGAGGTTCGAGCCCTCCCGGGAGCGGTTTGTCGCTTTTTTTTCTTTGCGCTGATAGGTTTGGAGAAATGTTCTGACGGTGGTGAGAGTAGAGCACGACTGTCTCCGTGGCGCAATTAGCTAGTGCAATCGGCTCTTAACCGAAAGGTTGGAGGTTCGAGCCCACCCGGGGGCGGTGTGTCGCTTTTTTTTCTTTGTGCTGATAGCTTTGGAGAAATGTTCTGAAGGTGGTGAGAGTGGAGCAGTACTGTCTTCGTGGCAAAACTGACTAGCGCGTTCGGCTGTTACCCGAAAGGTTGGAGGTTGGAGCCCTCCCGGGAGCGGGGTGTCGCTTTTTTCTTCTTTGCGCTGATAGGTTTGGAGACATGTTCTGACGGTGGTGAAAATGGAGCACGACTGTCTCCGTGGCGCAATGGGCTAGTGCGTTCTGCTGTTAGCCGCAAGTTTGGAAGTTTGAGCCAACCCGGGGGTGGTGTGTCGCTTTTTTTTTGCGCTGATAGCTTTGGAGAAATGTCCTGACGGTGGTCAGAGTGCTGCACTACTGTCTCCGTGGCGCAATCAGCTAGTGCAATCGGCTCTTAACCGAAAGGTTGGAGGTTCGAGCCCACCTGGGGGCAGTGTGTCGCTTTTTTTTCTTTGTGCTGATAGCTTTCTAGAATTGTTCTGACGGAGGTGAGAGTGGAGCACAGCTGTCTCCTTGGCGAAATTGGCTAGCGCGTTCGACCGTTAACCAAAGCGATGGAGGTTCGAGCCCTCCCAGGAGTGGTGTGTCGCCTTTTTTTTCTTTGCGCTGATAGCATTGGAGAAATAATCTGACGGTGGTGAGAGTGCCTCACAACTTTCTCCGTGGAGCAATCGGCTAGCGCGATCGGCTGTTAACCGAAAGGTTGGAGGTTCGAGCCCTCCCGGGAGCGGTGTGTCCCTTTTTCTCTCTTCGCGCCGATAGCTTTGGAGAAATGCTCTGATGGAGGTGAGAGTGCTGCACTACTGTCTCCGTGTCGCAATTGGCTAGCGCGTTCGGCTGTTAACCGATAGGCTGGAGGTTCGAGCCCTCCCGGGAGTGGTTTGTCGCTTTTTTCTTCTTTGCGCTGATAGCTTTGGAGAAAAGTTCTGACAGTGGTGAGAGTGCAGCACGACTGTCTCCGTGGCGCAATGAGCTAGTGCAATCGGCTCTTAACCGAAAGGTTGGAGGTTCGAGCCCACCCGGGGGCGGTGTGTCGCTTTTTTTCTTTGTGCTTATAGCTTTGGAAAAATGTTCTGAATGTGCTGAGAGTGGAGCAGTACTGTATTCGTGGCGCAATTGGCTAGCGCGTTCGGCTGTTAACCGATAGGCTGGAGGTTCGAGCCCTCCTGGGAGCGGTTTGTCGCTTTTTTTCTTCTTTTCGCTGATAGGTTTGGAGAAATGTTCTGACGGTGGTGAGAGTGGAAAACGACTGTCTCTGTGGCGCAATGGGCTAGTGCGTTCGGCTGTTAACCGCAAGTTTGGAAGTTTGAGCCAACCCGGGGGTGGTGTGTCGCTTTTTTCTGCGCTGATAGCTTTGGAGAAATGTCCTGACGGTGGTCAGAGTGCTGCAATACTGTCTCTGTGGCGCAACTGACTAGCGCGTTCGGCTGTTAACCGAAAGGTTGGAGGTTTGAGCCCACCCGGGGGCGGTGTGTCGCTTTTTTTCTTTGCGCTGATAGCTATGGAGGAATGTTCTGACGGTGATGAGAGTGGAGCACGACTGTCTTCGTGGCGCCATGGGCTAGCGCGTTCGGCTGTTAACCGCAAGTTTGGAGGTTTGAGCCCACACGGGGGTGGTGTGTTGCTTTTTTTTGCGCTGATAGCTTTGGAGAAATGTTCTGACGGTTTTGAGAGTGGAGCACAGCTGTGTCCTTGGCGAAATTGGCTAGCGCGTTCGACCGTTAACCAAAACGATGGAAGTTCGAGCCCTCCCGGGAGTGGTGTGTCGCATTTTTTTCTTTGCGTTGATAGCCTTGGAGAAATAATCTGACGGTGGTGAGAGTGCCTCACAACTTTCTCCGTGGCGCAATTGGCTAGCGCGATCGGCTGTTCTCACAACTTTCTCCGTGGCGCAATTGGCTAGCGCGATCGGCTGTTAACCGAAAGGTTTGATGTTCGAGCCCTCCCGGGAGCGGTGTGTCACTTTTTTTTCTTCGCGCCGATAGCTTTGGAGAAATGCTCTGACGGAGGTTAGAGTGCTGCACTTCTGTCTCCGTGGCGCAATTCGCAAGCGCGTTCGGCTGTTAACCGATAGGCTGGAGGTTCGAGCCCTCTCGGGAATGGTTTGTCGCTTTTTTCTTCTTTGCGCTGATAGCTTTGGAGAAAAGTTCTGACGGCGGTGAGAGTGCAGCACGACTGTCTCCGTGGCGCAATTAGCTAGTGCAATCGGCTCCTAACCGAAAGGTTGGAGGTTCGAGCCCACCCGGGGGCGGTGTGTCGCTTTTTTTTCTTTGTGCTGATAACTTTGGAGAAATGTTCTGAAGGTGGTGAGAGTGGAGCAGTACTGTCTTCGTGGCAAAATTGACTAGCGCGTTCGGCTGTTACACGAAAGGCTGGAGGTTGGAGCCCTCCCGGGAGCGGGGTGTCGCTTTTTTCTTCTTTGCGCTGATAGGTTTGGAGAAATGTTCTGACGGTGGTGAGAGTAGAGCACGACTGTCTCCGTGGCGCAATGGGCTAGTGCGTTCGGCTGTTAACCGCAAGTTTGGAGATTTGAGCCCACCCGGGGGCGGTGTGTCGCTTTTTTTCTTTGCGCTGATAGCTATGGAGGAATGTTCTAACGGTGATGAGAGTGGAGCACGACTGTCTCTGTGGCGCAATGGGCTAGCGCGATCGGCTGTTAACCGAAAGGAAGGAGGTTCGAGCCCTCCCGGGAACGGTGTGTCACTTTTTTTTTCGCGCCGATAGCTTTGGAGAAATGTTCTGACGGAGGTGAGAGTGCTGCAGTACTGTCTGCGTGGCGCAATCAGATAGCGCGTTCGGCTGTTAACCGAATGGCTGGAGGTTCAAGCCCTCCCGGGAGCGGTTTGTCGCTTTTTTTCTTCTTTGCGCTGATAGGTTTGGAGAAATGTTCTGACGGTGGTGAGAGTAGAGCACGACTGTCTCCGTGGCGCAATTAGCTAGTGCAATCGGCTCTTAACCGAAAGGTTGGAGGTTCGAGCCCACCCGGGGGCGATGTGTCGCTTTTTTTTTCTTTGTGCTGATAGCTTTGGAGAAATGTTCTGAAGGTGGTGAGAGTGGAGCAGTACTGTCTTCGTGGCAAAATTGACTAGCACGTTCGGCTGTTACACGAAAGGCTGGAGGTTGGAGCCCTCCCGGGAGCGGGGTGTCGCTTTTTTCTTCTTTGCGCTGATAGGTTTGGAGAAATGTTCTGACGGTGGTGAGAGTAGAGCATGACTGTCTCCGTGGCGCAATGGGCTAGTGCGTTCGGCTGTTAACCGCAAGTTTGGAGATTTGAGCCCACCCGGGGGCGGTGTGTCGCTTTTTTTCTTTGCGCTGATAGCTATGGAGGAATGTTCTAACGGTGATGAGAGTGGAGCACGACTGTCTCTGTGGCGCAATGGGCTAGCGCGTTCGGCTGTTAACCGCAAGTTTGGAGGTTTGAGCCCACCCGGGGGTGGTGTGTGGCTTTTTTGCGCTGATAGCATTGAAGAATTGTTCTGAAGGTTTTGAGAGTGCTGCACTACTGCCTCCATGGCGCAATTGGCTAGCGCGTTCGGCTGTTAACCGATAGGCTGGAGGTTCGAGCCCTCCCGGGAGCGGTTTGTCGCTTTTTTTTCTTTGCGCTGATAGGTTTGGAGAAATGTTCTGACGGTGGTGAGAGTAGAGCACGACTGTTTCCGTGGCGCAATGGGCTAGTGCGTTCGGCTGTTCACCGCAAGTTTGGAGGTTTGAGCCAACCCGGGGTGGTGTGTCGCTTTTTTTGAGCTGATGGTTTTGGAGAAATGTTCTGACGGTGATGAGAGTGGAGCACGACTTTCTCCGTGGCGCAATTGGCTAGCGCGATCGGCTGTTAACCGAAAGGAAGGAGATTCGAGCCCTCCCCGGAACGGTGTGTCACTTTTTTTTTCTTCGCGCCGATAGCTTTGGAGAAATGTTCTGACGGAGGTGAGAGTGCTGCAATACTGTCTGCGTGGCGCAATCAGATAGCGCGTTCGGCTGTTAACCGAAAGGCGGGAGGTTCAAGCCCCTCCCGGGAGCGGTTTGTCGCTTTTTTTCTTCTTTGCGCTGATAGGTTTGGAGAAATGTTCTGACGGTGGTGAGAGTAGAGCACGACTGTCTCCGTGGCGCAATTAGCTAGTGCAATCGGCTCTTAACCGAAAGGTTGGAGGTTCGAGCCCACCCGGGGGCGGTGTGTCGCTTTTTTTTCTTTGTGCTGATAGCTTTGGAGAAATGTTCTGAAGGTGGTGAGAGTGGAGCAGTACTGTCTTCGTGGCAAAACTGACTAGCGCGTTCGGCTGTTACCTGAAAGGTTGGAGGTTGGAGCCCTCCCGGGAGCGGGGTGTCGCTTTTTTCTTCTTTGCGCTGATAGGTTTGGAGAAATGTTCTGACGGTGGTGAAAATGGAGCACGACTGTCTCCGTGGCGCAATGGGCTAGTGCGTTCTGCTGTTAGCCGCAAGTTTGGAAGTTTGAGCCAACCCGGGGGTGGTGTGTCGCTTTTTTTTGCGCTGATAGCTTTGGAGAAATGTCCTGACGGTGGTCAGAGTGCTGCACTACTGTCTCTGTGGGGCAACTGACTAGCGCGTTCGGCTGTTACCCGAAAGGTTGGAGGTTTGAGCCCACCCGGGGGCGGTGTGTCGCTTTTTTTCTTTGCGCTGATAGCTATGGAGGAATGTTCTGACGGTGATGACAGTGGAGCACGACTGTCTTCGTGGCGCCATAGACTAGCGCGTTCGGCTGTTAACCGCAAGTTTGGAGGTTTGAGCCCACCCGGGGGGTGTGTGGCTTTTTTTTGCGCTGATAGCTTTGGAGAAATGTTCTGACGGTAATGAGAGCGGAGCATGACTTTCTCCGTGGCGCAATTGGCTAGCGCGATCGGCTGTTAACCGAAAGGAAGGAGGTTAGAGCCCTCCCGGGAACGGTGTGTCACTTTTTTTTTCGCGCCGATAGCTTTGGAGAAATGTTCTGACGGAGGTGAGAGTGCTGCAGTACTGTCTGCGTGGCGCAATCAGATAGCGCGTTCGGCTGTTAACCGAATGGCTGGAGGTTCAAGCCCTCCCGGGAGCGGTTTGTCGCTTTTTTTCTTCTTTGCGCTGATAGGTTTGGAGAAATGTTCTGACGGTGGTGAGAGTAGAGCACGACTGTCTCCGTGGCGCAATTAGCTAGTGCAATCGGCTCTTAACCGAAAGGTTGGAGGTTCGAGCCCACCCGGGGGCGGTGTGTCGCTTTTTTTTCTTTGTGCTGATAGCTTTGGAGAAATGTTCTGAAGGTGGTGAGAGTGGAGCTGTACTGTCTTCGTGGCAAAATTGACTAGCGCGTTCGGCTGTTACCCGAAAGGTTGGAGGTTGGAGCCCTCCCGGGGGCGGTGTGTCGCTTTTTTTTTGCGCTGATAGCTATGGAGAAATGTTCTGACGGTGGTGAGAGTAGAGCACGACTGTCTCCGTGGCGCAATGGGCTAGTGCGTTCGGCTGTTAACCGCAAGTTTGGAGGTTTAAGCCAACCTGGGCGGTGTGTCGCTTTTTTTGCGCTGATAGCTTTGGAGAAATGTTCTGACGGTGGTGAGAGTGCTGCACTACTGTCTCCGTGGCGCAACTCACTAGCGCGTTTGGCTGTTAACCGAAAGTTTTGAGGTTTGAGCCCTCTCGGGAGCGGTGTGTCGGTTTTTTCTTCTTTGCGCTGGTAGCTTTTGAGAATTGTTGTGATGGTGGTGAGAGTGGAGCACGACAATCTCCGTGGCGCAATATGCTAGCGCGTTCGGCCCTTAACCAAAAGGATGGAGGTTCGAGCCCTCCCGGGAGCGGTGTCTCGTCTTTTTTTGCGCTGATAGCCTTGGAGAAATATTCTGACGTTGGTGAGAGTGCCTCACGACTTTCTCCGTGGCGCAGTTGGCTAGCGTGATCGGCTGGTAACGGAAAGGTTGGAGGTTCGAGCCCTCCCTGGAGTGGTGTGTCGCTTTTTTTTCTTTGTGCTGATAGCTTTCCAGAATTGTTCTGACGGAGGTGAGAGTGGAGCACAGCTGTCTCCTTGGCGAAATTGCCTAGCGCGTTCGACCGTTAACCAAAACGATGGAGGTTCGAGCCCTTCCGGGAGTGGTGTGTCGCCTTTTTATTTTCTTTGCGGTGATAGCCTTGGAGAAATATTCTGACGGTGGTGAGTTTGCCTCACAACTTTCTCCGTGGCGCAATTGGCTAGTGCGTTCGGCTGTTAACCGCAAGTTTGGAAGTTTGAGCCAACCCGGGGGTGGTGTGTCGCTTTTTTCTGCGCTGATAGCTTTGGAGAAATGTCCTGACGGTGGTCAGAGTGCTGCAATACTGTCTCTGTGGGGCAACTGACTAGCGCGTTCGGCTGTTAACCGAAAGGTTGGAGGTTTGAGCCCACCCGGGGGCGGTGTGTCGCTTTTTTCTGCGCTGATAGCTTTGGAGAAATGTTTTGACGGAGGTGAGAGTGCTGCAATACTGTCTGCGTGGCGCAATCAGATAGCGCGTTCGGCTGTTAACCGAAAGGCGGGAGGTTCAAGCCCCTCCCGGGAGCGGTTTGTCGCTTTTTTTCTTCTTTGTGCTTATAGGTTTGGAGAAATGTTCTGACGGTGGTGAGAGTAGAGCACGACTGTCTCCGTGGCGCAATTAGCTAGTGCAATCGGCTCTTAACCGAAAGGTTGGAGGTTCGAGCCCACCCGGGGGCGGTGTGTCGCTTTTTTTTCTTTGTGCTGATAGCTTTGGAAAAATGTTCCGAAGGTGGTGAGAGTGGAGCAGTACTGTCTTCGTGGCAAAATTGACTAGCGCGTTCGGCTGTTACCCGAAAGGTTGGAGGTTGGAGCCCTCCCGGGAGCGGGGTGTCGCTTTTTTCTTCTTTGCGCTGATAGGTTTGGAGAAATGTTCTGACGGTGGTGAAAATGGAGCACGACTGTCTCCGTGGCGCAATGGGCTAGTGCGTTCGGCTGTTAGCCGCAAGTTTGGAAGTTTGAGCCAACCCGGGGGTGGTGTGTCGCTTTTTTCTGCGCTGATAGCTTTGGAGAAATGTCTTGACGGTGGTCAGAGTGCTGCACTACTGTCTCTGTGGGGCAACTGACTAGCGCGTTCGGCTGTTAACCGAAAGGTTGGAGGTTTGAGCCCACCCGGGGGCGGTGTGTCGCTTTTTTTCTTTGCGCTGATAGCTATGGAAGAATGTTCTGACGGTGATGACACTGGAGCACGACTGTCTTCGTGGCGCCATAGACTAGCGCGTTCGGCTGTTAACCGCAAGTTTGGAGGTTTGAGCCCACCCGGGGGGGGTGTGTGGCTTTTTTTTGCGCTGATAGCTTTGGAGAAATGTTCTGACGGTGATGAGAGCGGAGCACGACTTTCTCCGTGGCGCAATTGGCTAGCGCGATCGGCTGTTAACCGAAAGGAAGGAGGTTCGAGCCCTCCCGGGAACGGTGTGTCACTTTTTCTTTCGCGCCGATAGCTTTGGAGAAATGTCCTGACGGAGGTGAGAGTGCTGCAATACTGTCTGCGTGGCGCAATCAGATAGCGCGTTCGGCTGTTAACCGAAAGGCGGGAGGTTCAAGCCCCTCCCGGGAGCGGTTTGTCGCTTTTTTTCTTCTTTGTGCTGATAGCTTTCCAGAATTGTTCTGACGGAGGTGAGAGTGGAGCACAGCTGTCTCCTTGGCGAAATTGCCTAGCGCGTTCGACCGTTAACCAAAACGATGGAGGTTCGAGCACTTCCGGGAGTGGTGTGTCGCTTTTTTATTTTCTTTGCGGTGATAGCCTTGGAGAAATATTCTGACGGTGGTGAGTTTGCCTCACAACTTTCTCCGTGGCGCAATTGGCTAGTGCGTTCGGCTGTTAACCGCAAGTTTGGAAGTTTGAGCCAACCCGGGGGTGGTGTGTCGCTTTTTTCTGCGCTGATAGCTTTGGAGAAATGTCCTGACGGTGGTCAGAGTGCTGCAATACTGTCTCTGTGGGGCAACTGACTAGCGCGTTCGGCTGTTAACCGAAAGGTTGGAGGTTTGAGCCCACCCGGGGGCGGTGTGTCGCTTTTTTCTGCGCTGATAGCTTTGGAGAAATGTCCTGACGGAGGTGAGAGTGCTGCAATACTGTCAGCGTGGCGCAATCAGATAGCGCGTTCGGCTGTTAACCGAAAGGCGGGAGGTTCAAGCCCCTCCCGGGAGCGGTTTGTCGCTTTTTTCTTTTTTGTGCTGATGGGTTTGGAGAAATGTGCTGACGGTGGTGAGAGTAGAGCACGACTGTCTCCGTGGCGCAGTTAGCTAGTGCAATCGGCTCTTAACCGAAAGGTTGGAGGTTCGAGCTCACCCGGGGGCGGTCTGTCGCTTTTTTTTCTTTGTGCTGATAGCTTTGGAGAAATGTTCTGAAGGTGGTGAGAGTGGAGCAGTACTGTCTTCGTGGCAAAATTGACTAGCGCGTTCGGCTGTTACCCGAAAGGTTGGAGGTTGGAGCCCTCCCGGGAGCGGGGTGTCGCTTTTTTCTTCTTTGCGCTGATAGGTTTGGAGAAATGTTCTGACGGTGGTGAAAATGGAGCACGACTGTCTCCGTGGCGCAATGGGCTAGTGCGTTCGGCTGTTAGCCGCAAGTTTGGAAGTTTGAGCCAACCCGGGGGTGGTGTGTCGCTTTTTTCTGCGCTGATAGCTTTGGAGAAATGTCCTGACGGTGGTCAGAGTGCTGCACTACTGTCTCTGTGGGGCAAATGACTAGCGCGTTCGGCTGTTAACCGAAAGGTTGGATGTTTGAGCCCACCCGGGGGCGGTGTGTCGCTTTTTTTCTTTGCGCTGATAGCTATGGAGGAATATTCTGACGGTGATGAGAGTGGAGCACGACTTTCTCCGTGGCGCAATTGGCTAGCGCGATCGGCTGTTAACCGAAAGGAAGGAGGTTCGAGCCCTCCCGGGAACGGTGTGTCACTTTTTTTTCTTCGCGCCGATAGCTTTGGAGAAATGTTCTGACGGAGGTGAGAGTGCTGCAATACTGTCTGCGTGGCGCAATCAGATAGCGCGTTCGGCTGTTAACCGAATGGCTGGAGGTTCAAGCCCACCCGGGGGGGGGTGTGTGGCTTTTTTTGCGCTGATAGCTTTGGAGAAATGTTCTGACGGTGATGAGAGTGGAGCACGACTTTCTCCGTGGCGCAATTGGCTTGCGCGATCGGCTGTTAACCGAAAGGAAGGAGGTTCGAGCCCTCCCGGGAACGGTGTGTCACTTTTTTTTCTTCGCGCCGATAGCTTTGGAGAAATGTTCTGACGGAGGTGAGAGTGCTGCAATACTGTCTGCGTGGCGCAATCAGCTAGTTCAATCGGCTCTTAACCGAAAGGTTGGAGGTTCGAGCCCACCCGGGGGTGGTGTGTCGCTTTTTTTTTCTTTGTGCTGATAGCTTTCTAGAATTGTTCTGACGGAGGTGAGAGTGGAGCACAGCTGTGTCCTTGGCGAAATTGGCTAGCGCGTTCGACCGTTAACCAAAACGATGGAAGTTCGAGCCCTCCCGGGAGTGGTGTGTCGCCTTTTTTTCTTTGCGTTGATAGCCTTGGAGAAATAATCTGACGGTGGTGAGAGTGCCTCACAACTTTCTCCGTGGCGCAATTGGCTAGCGCGATCGGCTGTTATCACAACTTTCTCCGTGGCGCAAATGGCTAGCGCGATCGGCTGTTAACCGAAAGGTTTGAGGTTCGAGCCCTCCCGGGAGCGGTGTGTCACTTTTTTTTCTTCGCGCCGATAGCTTTGGAGAAATGCTCTGACGGAGGTTAGAGTGCTGCACTGCTGTCTCCGTGGCGCAATTCGCTAGCGCGTTCGGCTGTTAACCGATAGGCTGGAGGTTCGAGCCCTCTCGGGAATGGTTTGTCGCTTTTTTCTTCTTTGCGCTGATAGCTTTGGAGAAAAGTTCTGACGGCGGTGAGAGTGCAGCACGACTGTCTCCGTGGCGCAATTAGCTAGTGCAATCGGCTCTTAACCGAAAGGTTGGAGGTTCGAGCCCACCCGGGGGCGGTGTGTCGCTTTTTTTTCTTTGTGCTGATAACTTTGGAGAAATGTTCTGAAGGTGGTGAGAGTGGAGCAGTACTGTCTTCGTGGCAAAATTGACTAGCGCGTTCGGCTGTTACCCGAAAGGCTGGAGGTTGGAGCCCTCCCGGGAGCGGGGTGTCGCTTTTTTCTTCTTTGCGCTGATAGGTTTAGAGAAATGTTCTGACGGTGGTGAGAGTAGAGCATGACTGTCTCCGTGGCGCAATGGGCTAGTGCGTTCGGCTGTTAACCGCAAGTTTGGAGATTTGAGCCCACCCGGGGGCGGTGTGTCGCTTTTTTTCTTTGCGCTGATAGCTATGGAGGAATGTTCTAACGGTGATGAGAGTGGAGCACGACTGTCTCTGTGGCGCAATGGGCTAGCGCGTTCGGCTGTTAACCGCACGTTTGGAGGTTTGAGCCCACCCGGGGGTGGTGTGTGGCTTTTTTGCGCTGATAGCTTTGGAGAATTGTTCTGACGGTTTTGAGAGTGCTGCACTACTGCCTCCATGGCGCAATTGGCTAGCGCGTTCGGCTGTTAACCGATAGGCTGGAGGTTCGAGCCCTCCCGGGAGCGGTTTGTCGCTTTTTTTTCTTTGCGCTGATAGGTTTGGAGAAATGTTCTGACGGTGGTGAGAGTAGAGCACGACTGTCTCCGTGGCGCAATGGGCTAGTGCGTTCGGCTGTTCACCGCAAGTTTGGAGGCTTGAGCCAACCCGGGGTGGTGTGTCGCTTTTTTTGAGCTGATGGGTTTGGAGAAATGTTCTGACGGTGATAAGAGTGGAGCACGACTTTCTCCGTGGCGCAATTGGCTAGCGCGATCGGCTGTTAACCGATAGGCTGGAGGTTCGAGCCCTCCCGTGAGTGATTTGTCGCTTTTTTCTTCTTTGCGCTGATAGCTTTCTGGAATTGTTCTGACGGAGGTGAGAGTGGAGCACAGCTGCCTCCTTGGCGAAATTGGCTAGCGCGTTCGGCCCTTAACCAAAAGGATGGAAGTTCGAGCCCCCCGGGAGCGGTGTCTCGTCTTTTTTTTTGCGCTGATAGCCTTGGAGAAATAATCTGACGTTGGTGAGAGTGCCTCACGACTTTCTCCGTGGCGCAGTTGGCTAGCGTGATCGGCTGGTAACGGAAAGGTTTGAGGTTCGAGCCCTTCCTGGAGTGGTGTGTCGCTTTTTTTCTTTGTGCTGATAGCTTTCTAGAATTGTTCTGACGGAGGTGAGAGTGGAGCACAGCTGTCTCCTTGGCGAAATTGGCTAGCGCGTTCGACCGTTAACCAAAACGATGGAGGTTCGAGCCCTCCCGGGAGTGGTGTGTTGCCTTTTTTTTCTTTGCGCTGATAGCCATGGAGAAATATTCTGACGGTGGTGAGAGTGCCTCACAACTTTCTCCGTGGCGCCATTGGCTAGCGCGATCGGCTGTTAACCGAAAGGTTGGAGGTTCGAGCCCTCCCGGGAGCGGTGTGTCACTTTTTTTCTCTTCGCGCCGATAGCTTTGGAGAAATGCTCTGACGGAGGTGAGAGTGCTGCACTACTCTCTCCGTGGCGCAATTGGCTAGCGCGTTCGACCGTTAACCAAAACGATGGAGGTTCGAGCCCTCTCGGGAGTGGTGTGTCGCCTTTTTTTTCTTTGCGCTGATAGCCTTGGAGAAATAATCTGATGGTAGCGAGAGTACCTTACAACTTTCTCCGTGGCGCAATTGGCTAGCGCGATCGGCTGTTAACCAAAAGGTTGGAGGTTCGAGCCCTCCCGGGAGCGGTGTGTCACTTTTTTTCTCTTCGCGCCGATAGCTTTGGAGAAATGCTCTGACGGAGGTGAAAGTGCTGCACTACTGTCTCCGTGGCGCAATTGGCTAGCGCGTTCGGCTGTTAACCGATAGGCTGGAGGTTCGAGCCCTCCCGGGAGTGGTTTGTCGCTTTTTTCTTCTTTGTGCTGATAGCTTTGGAGAACAGTTCTGACGTTGGTGAGAGTGCAGCACGACTGTCTCCGTGGCGCAATTAGCTAGTGCAATCGGCTCTTAACCGAAAGGTTGGAGGTTCAAGCCTACCCGGCGGCGGTGTGTCGCTTTTTTTTCTTTGTGCTGATAGCTTTGGAGAAATGTTTTGAAGGTGGTGAGAGTGGAGCAGTACTGTCTTCGTGGCAAAATTGACTAGCGCGTTCGGCTGTTACCCGAAAGGTTGGAGGTTGGAGCCCTCCCGGGAGCGGGGTGTCGCTTTTTTCTTCTTTGCGCTGATAGGTTTGGAGAAATGTTCTGACGGTGGTGAGAGTTGAGCACGACTGTCTCCGTGGCGCAATGGGCTAGTGCGTTCAGCTGTTAACCGCAAGTTTGGAAGTTTGAGCCAACCCGGGGGTGGTGTGTCGCTTTTTTCTGCGCTGATAGCTTTGGAGAAATGTCCTGACGGCGGTCAGAGTGCTGCACTACTGTCTCTGTGGCGCAACTGACTAGCGCGTTCGGCTGTTAACCGAAAGGTTAGAGGTTTGAGCCCACCCGGAGGCGGTGTGTCGCTTTTTTTCTTTACGCTGATAGCTTTGGAGAAATGTTCTGAAGGTGGTGAGAGTGCAGCAGTACTGTCTTCGTGGCAAAATTGACTAGCGCGTTCGGCTGTTACCCGAAAGGTTGGAGGTTGGAGCCCTCCCGGGAGCGGGGTGTCGCTTTTTTCTTCTTTGCGCTGATAGGTTTGGATAAATGTTCTGACGGTGGTGAGAGTTGAGCACGACTGTCTCTGTGGCGCAATGGGCTAGTGCATTCGGCTGTTAACCGCAAGTTTGGAAGTTTGAGCCAACCCGGGTGTGGTGTGTCGCTTTTTTCTGCGCTGATAGCTTTGGAGAAATGTCCTGACGGTGGTCAGAGTGCTGCACTACTGTCTCTGTGGCGCAACTGACTAGCGCGTTCGGCTGTTAACCGAAAGGATGGAGGTTTGAGCCCACCCGGAGGCGGTGTGTCGCTTTTTTTCTTTACGCTGATAGCTATGGAGGAATGTTCTGACGCTGATGAGAGTGGAGCACGACTGTCTCCGTGGCGCAATGGGCTAGCGCGTTCGGCTGTTAACCGCAAGTTTGGAGGTTTGAGCCCACCCGGGGGCGGTGTGTGGCTTTTTTTGCACTGATAGCTTTGGAGAAATGTTCTGACGGTTTTGAGAGTGCTGCACTACTGTCTCCACGGCGCAATTGGCTAGCGCGTTCGGCTGTTAACCGATAGGCTGGAGGTTCGAGCCCTCCTGGGAGCGGTTTGTCACTTTTTTTCTTTTTTGCGCTGATAGGTTTGGAGAAGTGTTCTGACGGTGGTGAGAGTAGAGCACTACTGTCTCCGTGGCGCAATTGGCTAGCGCGTTCGGCTGTTAACCGATAGGCTGGAGGTTCGAGCCCTCCCGGGATTGGTTTGTCGCTTTTTTCTTCTTTGAGCTGATAGCTTTGGAGAAATGTTCTGACGGTGGTGAGAGTGCTGCACTACTGTCTCCGTGGCGCAACTGACTTGCGCGTTCGGCTGTTAACCGAAAGTTTTGAGGTTTGAGCCCTCCCGGGAGCGGTGTGTTGGTTTTTTCTTCTTTGCGCTGATAGCCTTGGAGAAATAATCTGATGGTGGTGAGAGTGCCTCACAACTTTCTCCATGGCGCAATTGGCTAGCGCGTTCGGCTGTTAACCGATAGGCTGGAGGTTCGAGCCCTCCTGGGAGCGGTTTGTCGCTTTTTTTCTTTTTCGCGCTGATAGGTTTGGAGAAGTGTTCTGACGGTGGTGAGAGTAGAGCACGACTTTCTCCGTGGCGCAATGGGCTAGTGCGATCGGCTGTTAACCGCAAGTTTGGAGGTTTGAGCCAACCCGGGGCGGTGTGTCGCTTTTTTTGCGCTGATAGCTTTGAAGAAATGTTCTGACGGTGGTGAGAGTGCTGCACTACTGTCTCCGTGGCGCAACTGACTAGCGCGTTCGGCTGTTAACCGAAAGTTTTGAGGTTTGAGCCCTCCCGGGAGCGGTGTGTCGGTTTTTTCTTCTTTGCGCTGATAGCTTTGATTAAATGTTCTGATGGTGGTGAGAGTGCAGCACGACTGTCTCCGCGGCGCAATTGGCTAGCGCGTTCGGCTGTTAATCGAAATTTTGGAGGTTCGAGCCCTCGCGGGAGCGGTGTGTCGTATTTTCTTTCTTTGCGCTAATAGCTTTGGAAAAATGTTCTGGCGGAGTGAGAGTGGAGCACGGCTGTCTCCGTGGCGCAATTGGCTAGCGTGTTCGGCCGTTAACCAAAAGGATGGAGGTTCGAGCCCTCCCGAGAGCAGTATGTCGTCTTTTTTTCTTTGCGCTGATAGCTTTTGAGAATTGTTCTGAGGGTGGTGAGAGTGGATCACGACAATCTCCGTGGCGCAATTGGCTAGCGCGTTCGGCCCTTAACCAAAAGGATGGAGGTTCGAGCCCTCCCGGTAGCCGTGTGTCGGTTTTTTCCTCTTTGCGCTGATAGCCTTGGAGAAATAATCTGACGTTGGTGAGAGTGCCTCACGACTTTCTCCGTGGCGCAGTTGGCTTGTGTGATCGGCTGGTAACGGAAAGGTTGGAGGTTCGAGCCCTCCCTGGAGTGGTGTGTCGCTTTTTTTTCTTTGTGCTGATAGCTTTCCAGAATTGTTCTGACGGAGGTGAGAGTGGAGCACAGCTGTCTCCTTGGCGAAATTGGCTAGCGCGTTCGACCGTTAACCAAAACGATGGAGGTTCGAGCCCTCCCGGGAGTGGTGTGTCGCCTTTTCTTCTTTGCGCTGATAGCCTTGGAGAAATAATCTGACGGTGGTGAGAGTGCCTCACAACTTTCTCCGTGGCGCAATTGGCTAGCGCGATCGGCTGTTAACCGAAAGGTTGGAGGTTCGAGCCCTCCCGGGAGCGGTGTGTCACTTTTTTTCTCTTCGCGCCGATAGCTTTGGAGAAATGCTCTGACGGAGGTGAGAGTGCTGCACTACTGTCTCCGTGGCGCAATTGGCTAGCGCGTTCGACCGTTAACCAAAACGATGGAGGTTCGAGCCCTCTCGGGAGTGGTGTGTCGCCTTTTTTTTCTTTGCGCTGATAGCCTTGGAGAAATAATCTGACGGTAAGGAGAGTGCCTTACAACTTTCTCCGTGGCGCAATTGGCTAGCGCGATCGGCTGTTAACCAAAAGGTTGGAGGTTCGAGCCCTCCCGGGAGCGGTGTGTCACTTTTTTCTCTTCGCGCCGATAGCTTTGGAGAAATGCTCTGACGGAGGTGAGAGTGCTGCACTACTGTCTCCGTGGCGCAATTGGCTAGCGCGTTCGGCTGTTAACCGATAGGCTGGAGGTTCGAGCCCTCCCGGGATTGGTTTGTCGCTTTTTTCTTTTTTGCGCTGATAGCTTTGGAGAAAAGTTTTGACGGTGGTGAGAGTGCACCACGACTGTCTCCGTGGCGCAATTAGCTAGTGCAATCGGCTCTTAACCGAAAGGTTGGAGGTTCAAGCCTACCGGCGGCGGTGTGTCGCTTTTTTTTTCTTTGTGCTGATAGCTTTGGAGAAATATTCTGAAGGTGGTGAGAGTGCAGCAGTACTGTCTTCGTGGCAAAATTGACTAGCGCGTTCGGCTGTTACCCGAAAGGTTGGAGGTTGGAGCCCTCCCGGGAGCGGGGTGTCGCTTTTTTCTTCTTTGCGCTGATAGGTTTGGATAAATGTTCTGACGGTGGTGAGAGTTGAGCACGACTGTCTCCGTGGCGCAATGGGCTAGTGCATTCGGCTGTTAACCGCAAGTTTGGAAGTTTGAGCCAACCCGGGTGTGGTGTGTCGCTTTTTTCTGCGCTGATAGCTTTGGAGAAATGTCCTGACGGTGGTCAGAGTGCTGCACTACTGTCTCTGTGGCGCAACTGACTAGCGCGTTCGGCTGTTAACCGAAAGGTTGGAGGTTTGAGCCCACCCGGAGGCGGTGTGTCGCTTTTTTTCTTTACGCTGATAGCTATGGAGGAATGTTCTGACGCTGATGAGAGTGGAGCACGACTGTCTCCGTGGCGCAAAGGGCTAGCGCGTTCGGCAGTTAACCCCAAGTTTGGAGGTTTGAGCCCACCCGGGGGTGGTGTGTGGCTTTTTTTGCACTGATAGCTTTGGAGAAATGTTCTGACGGTTTTGAGAGTGCTGCACTACTGTCTCCACGGCGCAATTGGCTAGCGCTTTCGGCTGTTAACCGATAGGCTGGAGGTTCGAGCCCTCCTGGGAGCGGTTTGTCACTTTTTTTCTTTTTTGCGCTGATAGGTTTGGAGAAGTGTTCTGACGGTGGTGAGACTAGAGCACTACTGTCTCCGTGGCGCAATTGGCTAGCGCGTTCGGCTGTTAACCGATAGGCTGGAGGTTCGAGCCCTCCCGGGATTGGTTTGTCGCTTTTTTCTTCTTTGCGCTGATAGCTTTGGAGAAATGTTCTTACGGTGGTGAGAGTGCTGCACTACTGTCTCCGTGGCGCAACTGACTAGCGCGTTCGGCTGTTAACCGAAAGTTTTGTGGTTTGAGCCCTCCCGGGAGCGGTGTGTCGGTTTTTTCTTCTTTGCGCTGATAGCCTTGGAGAAATAATCTGATGGTGGTGAGAGTGCCTCAAAACTTTCTCCATGGCGCAATTGGCTAGCGCGTTCGGCTGTTAACCGATAGGCTGGAGGTTCGAGCCCTCCTGGGAGCGGTTTGTCGCTTTTTTTCTTTTTCGCGCTGATAGGTTTGGAGAAGTGTTCTGACGGTGGTGAGAGTAGAGCACGACTTTCTCTGTGGCGCAATGGGCTAGTGCGATCGGCTGTTAACCGCAAGTTTGGAGGTTTGAGCCAACCCGGGGCGGTGTGTCGCTTTTTCTGCGCTGATAGCTTTGAAGAAACGTTCTGACGGTGGTGAGAGTGCTGCACTACTGTCTCCGTGGCGCAACTGACTAGCGCGTTCGACCGTTAACCAAAACGATGGAGGTTCGAGCCCTCCCGGGAGTGGTGTGTCGCCTTTTTTTCTTTGCGCTGATAGCCTTGGAGAAATATTCTGACGGTGGTGAGAGTGCCTCACAACTTTCTCCGTGGCGCAATTGGCTAGCGCGATCGGCTGTTAACCGAAAGGTTGGAGGTTCGAGCCCTCCCGGGAGCGGTGTGTCACTTTTTTTCTATTCGCGCCGATAGCTTTGGAGAAATGCTCTGACGGAGGTGAGAGTGCTGCACTACTGTCTCCGTGGCGCAATTGGCTAGCGCGTTCGACCGTTAACCAAAACGATGGAGGTTCGAGCCCTCTCAGGAGTGGTGTGTCGCCTTTTTTTTCTTTGCGCTGATAGCCTTGGAGAAATAATCTGACGGTAAGGAGAGTGCCTTACAACTTTCTCCGTGGCGCAATTGGCTAGCGCGATCGGCTGTTAACCAAAAGGTTGGAGGTTCGAGCCCTCCCGGGAGCGGTGTGTCACTTTTTTTCTCTTCGCGCCGATAGCTTTGGAGAAATGCTCTGACGGAGGTGAGAGTGCTGCACTACTGTCTCCGTGGCGCAATTGGCTAGCGCGTTCGGCTGTTAACCGATAGGCTGGAGGTTCGAGCCCTCCCGGGATTGGTTTGTCGCTTTTTTCTTTTTTGCACTGATAGCTTTGGAGAAAAGTTCTGACGGTGGTGAGAGTGCAGCATGACTGTCTCCGTGGCGCAATTAGCTAGTGCAATCGGCTCTTAACCGAAAGGTTGGAGGTTCAAGCCTACCGGCGGCGGTGTGTCGCTTTTTTTTCTTTGTGCTGATAGCTTTGGAGAAATGTTCTGAAGGTGGTGAGAGTGCAGCAGTACTGTCTTCGTGGCAAAATTGACTAGCGCGTTCGGCTGTTACCCGAAAGGTTGGAGGTTGGAGCCCTCCCGGGAGCGGGGTGTCGCTTTTTTCTTCTTTGCGCTGATAGGTTTGGATAAATGTTCTGACGGTGGTGAGAGTTAAGCACGACTGTCTCCGTGGCGCAATGGGCTAGTGCATTCGGCTGTTAACCACAAGTTTGGAAGTTTGAGCCAACCCGGGTGTGGTGTGTCGCTTTTTTCTGCGCTGATAGCTTTGGAGAAATGTCCTGACGGTGGTCAGAGTGGTGCACTACTGTCTCTGTGGCGCAACTGACTAGCGCGTTCGGCTGTTAACCGAAAGGTTTGAGGTTTGAGCCCACCCGGAGGCGGTGTGTCGCTTTTTTTCTTTACGCTGATAGCTATGGAGGAATGTTCTGACCCTGATGAGAGTGGAGCACGACTGTCTTCGTGGCGCAATGGGCTAGCGCGTTCGGCTGTTAACCCCAAGTTTGGAGGTTTGAGCCCACCCGGGGGTGGTGTGTGGCTTTTTTTGCACTGATAGCTTTGGAGAAATGTTCTGACGGTTTTGAGAGTGCTGCACTACTGTCTCCACGGCGCAATTGGCTAGCGCGTTCGGCTGTTAACCGATAGGCTGGAGATTCGAGCCCTCCTGGGAGCGGTTTGTCACTTTTTTTCTTTTTTGCGCTGATAGGTTTGGAGAAGTGTTCTGACGGTGGTGAGAGTAGAGCACTACTGTCTCCGTGGCGCAATTGGCTAGCGCGTTCGGCTGTTAACCGATAGGCTGGAGGTTCGAGCCCTCCCGGGATTGGTTTGTCGCTTTTTTCTTCTTTGCGCTGATAGCTTTGGAGAAATGTTCTTACGGTGGTGAGAGTGCTGCACTACTGTCTCCGTGGCGCAACTGACTAGCGCGTTCGGCTGTTAACCGAAAGTTTTGAGGTTTGAGCCCTCCCGGGAGCGGTGTGTCGGTTTTTTCTTCTTTGCGCTGATAGCCTTGGAGAAATAATCTGCTGGTGGTGAGAGTGCCTCACAACTTTCTCCATGGCGCAATTGGCTAGCGCGTTCGGCTGTTAACCGATAGGCTGGAGGTTCGAGCCCTCCTGGGAGCGGTTTGTCGCTTTTTTTCTTTTTCGCGCTGATAGGTTTGGAGAAGTGTTCTGACGGTGGTGAGAGTAGAGCACGACTTTCTCCGTGGCGCAATGGGCTAGTGCGATCGGCTGTTAACCGCAAGTTTGGAGGTTTGAGCCCACCCGGGGCGGTGTGTCGCTTTTTCTGCGCTGATAGCTTTGAAGAAACGTTCTGACGGTGGTGAGAGTGCTGCACTACTGTCTCCGTGGCGCAACTGACTAGCGCGTTCGGCTGTTAACCGAAAGTTTTGAGGTTTGAGCCCTCCCGGGAGCGGTGTGTCGGTTTTTTCTTCTTTGCGCTGATAGCTTTGATTAAATGTTCTGATGGTGGTGAGAGTGCAGCACGACTGTCTCCGCGGCGCAATTGGCTAGCGCGTTCGGCTGTTAATCGAAATTTTGGAGGTTCGAGCCCTCGCGGGAGCGGTGTGTCGTATTTTCTTTCTTTGCGCTAATAGCTTTGGAAAAATGTTCTGGCGGAGTGAGAGTGGAGCACGGCTGTCTCCGTGGCGCAATTGGCTAGCGTGTTCGGCCGTTAACCAAAAGGATGGAGGTTCGAGCCCTCCCGAGAGCAGTATGTCGTCTTTTTTTCTTTGCGCTGATATCTTTTGAGAATTGTTCTGAGGGTGGTGAGAGTGGACCACGACAATCTCCGTGGCGCAATTGGCTAGCGCGTTCGGCCCTTAACCAAAAGGATGGAGGTTCGAGCCCTCCCGGGAGCGGTGTGTCGGTTTTTTCCTCTTTGCGCTGATAGCCTTGGAGAAATAATCTGACGTTGGTGAGAGTGCCTCACGACTTTCTCCGTGGCGCAGTTGGCTTGCGTGATCGGCTGGTAACGGAAAGGTTGGAGGTTCGAGCCCTCCCTGGAGTGGTGTGTCGCTTTTTTTTCTTTGTGCTGATAGCTTTCCAGTATTGTTCTGACGGAGGTGAGAGTGGAGCACAGCTGTCTCCTTGGCGAAATTGGCTAGCGCGTTCGACCGTTAACCAAAACGATGGAGGTTCGAGCGCTCCCGGAAGTGGTGTGTCGCCTTTTTTTTTCTTTGCGCTGATAGCCTTGGAGAAATAATCTGATGGTGGTGTGAGTGCCTCACAACTTTCTCCGTGGCGCAATTGGCTAGCGCGATCGGCTGTTAACCGAAAGGTTGGAGGTTCGAGCCCTCCCGGGAGCGGTGTGTCACTTTTTTTCTCTTCGCGCTGATAGCTTTGGAGAAATGCTCTGACGGAGGTGAGAGTGCTGCACTACTGTCTCCGTGGCGCAATTGGCTAGCGCGTTCGACCGTTAACCAAAACGATGGAGGTTCGAGCCCTCTCGGGAGTGGTGTGTCGCCTTTTTTTTCTTTGCGCTGATAGCCTTGGAGAAATAATCTGACGGTAGTGAGAGTGCCTTACAACTTTCTCCGTGGCGCAATTGGCTAGCGCGATCGGCTGTTAACCAAAAGGTTGGAGGTTCGAGCCCTCCCGGGAGCGGTGTGTCACTTTTTTTCTCTTCGCGCCGATAGCTTTGGAGAAATGCTCTGATGGAGGTGAGAGTGCTGCACTACTGTCTCCGTGGCGCAATTGGCTAGCGCGTTCGGCTGTTAACCGATAGGCTGGAGGATCGAGCCCTCCCGGGATTGGTTTGTCGCTTTTTTCTTCTTTGCGCTGATAGCTTTGGAGAAAAGTTCTGACGGTGGTGAGAGTGCAGCACGACTGTCTCCGTGGCGCAATTAGCTAGTGCAATCGGCTCTTAACCGAAAGGTTGGAGGTTCAAGCCTACCGGAGGCGGTGTGTCGCTTTTTTTTTTCTTTGTGCTGATAGCTTTGGAGAAATGTTCTGAAGGTGGTGAGAGTGCAGCAGTACTGGCTTCGTGGCAAAATTGACTAGCGCGTTCGGCTGTTACCCGAAAGGTTGGAGGTTGGAGCCCTCCCGGGAGCGGGGTGTCGCTTTTTTCTTCTTTGCGCTGATAGGTTTGGATAAATGTTCTGACGGTGGTGAGAGTTGAGCACGACTGTCTACGTGGCGCAATAGGCTAGTGCATTCGGCTGTTAACCGCAAGTTTGGAAGTTTGAGCCAACCCGGGTGTGGTGTGTCGCTTTTTTCTGCGCTGATAGCTTTGGAGAAATGTCCTGACGGTGGTCAGAGTGCTGCACTACTGTCTCTGTGGCGCAACTGACTAGCGCGTTCAGCTGTTAACCTAAAGGTTGGAGGTTTGAGCCCACCCGGAGGCGGTGTGTCGCTTTTTTTCTTTACGCTGATAGCTATGGAGGAATGTTCTGACGCTGATGAGAGTGGAGCACGACTGTCTCCGTGGCGCAATGGGCTAGCGCGTTCGGCTGTTAACCGCAAGTTTGGAGGTTTGAGCCCACCCTGGGGTGGTGTGTGGCTTTTTTTGCACTGATAGCTTTGGAGAAATGTTCTGACGGTTTTGAGAGTGCTGCACTACTGTCTCCACGGCGCAATTGGCTAGCGCGTTCGGCTGTTAACCGATAGGCTGGAGGTTCGAGCCCTCCTGGGAGCGGTTTGTCACTTTTTTTCTTTTTTCCGCTGATAGGTTTGGAGAAGTGTTCTGACGGTGGTGAGAGTAGAGCACTACTGTCTCCGTGGCGCAATTGGCTAGCGCGTTCGGCTGTTAACCGATAGGCTGGAGGTTCGAGCCCTCCCGGGATTGGTTTGTCGCTTTTTTCTTGTTTGCGCTGATAGCTTTGGAGAAATGTTCTGACGGTGGTGAGAGTGCTGCACTACTGTCTCCGTGGCGCAACTGACTAGCGCGTTCGGCTGTTAACCGAAAGTTTTGAGGTTTGAGCCCTCCCGGGAGCGGTGTGTCGGTTTTTTCTTCTTTGCGCTGATAGCCTTGGAGAAATAATCTGATGGTGGTGAGAGTGCCTCACAACTTTCTCCGTGGCGCAATTGGCTAGCGCGATCGGCTGTTAACCGAAAGGTTGGAGGTTCGAGCCCTCCCGGGAGCGGTGTGTCACTTTTTTTCTCTTCGCGCCGATAGCTTTGGAGAAATGCTCTGACGGAGGTGAGAGTGCTGCATTACTGTCTCCGTGGCGCAATTGGCTAGCGCGTTCGACCGTTAACCAAAACGATGGAGGTTCCAGCCCTCTCGGGAGTGGTGTGTCGCCTTTTTTTTCTTTGCGCTGATAGCCTTGGAGAAATTATCTGACGGTAGTGAGAGTGCCTTACAACTTTCTCCGTGGCGCAATTGGCTAGCGCGATCGGCTGTTAACCAAAAGGTTGGAGGTTCAAGCCCTCCCGGGAGCGGTGTGTCACTTTTTTTCTCTTCGCGCCGATAGCTTTGGGGAAATGCTCTGATTGAGGTGAGAGTGCTGCACTACTGTCTCCGTGGCGCAATTGGCTAGCGCGTTCGGCTGTTAACCGATAGGCTGGAGGTTCGAGCCCTCCCGGGATTGGTTTGTCGCTTTTTTCTTCTTTGCGCTGATAGCTTTTGAGAAAAGTTCTGACGGTGGTGAGAGTGCAGCACGACTGTCTCCGTGGCGCAATGGGCTAGCGCGTTCGGCTGTTAACCGAAAGTTTTGAGGTTTGAGCCCTCCCGGGAGCGGTGTGTCGGTTTTTTCTTCATGGCGCTGATAGCTTTGATTAAATGTTCTGATGGTGGTGAGAGTGCAGCACGACTGTCTCCGCGGCGCAATTGGCTAGCGCGTTCGGCTGTTAATCGAAATTTTGGAGGTTCGAGCCCTCGCGGGAGCGGTGTGTCGTATTTTCTTTCTTTGCGCTAATAGCTTTGGAAAAATGTTCTGGCGGAGTGAGAGTGGAGCACGGCTGTCTCCGTGGCGCAATTGGCTAGCGTGTTCGGCCGTTAACCAAAAGGATGGAGGTTCGAGCCCTCCCGAGAGCAGTATGTCGTCTTTTTTTCTTTGCGCTGATAGCTTTTGAGAATTGTTCTGAGGGTGGTGAGAGTGGACCACGACAATCTCCGTGGCGCAATGGCTAGCGCGTTCGGCCCTTAACCAAAAGGATGGAGGTTCGAGCCCTCCCGGGAGCGGTGTGTCACTTTTTTTCTCTTCGCGCCGATAGCTTTGGAGAAATGCTCTGACGGAGGTGAGAGTGCTGCACTACTGTCTCCGTGGCGCAATTGGCTAGCGCGTTCGGCTGTTAACCGATAGGCTGGAGGTTCGAGCCCTCCCGGGATTGGTTTGTCGCTTTTTTCTTCTTTGCGCTGATAGCTTTGGAGAAAAGTTCTGACGGTGATGAGAGTGCAGCACGACTGTCTCCGTGGCGCAATTAGCTAGTGCAATCGGCTCTTAACCGAAAGGTTGGAGGTTCAAGCCAACCCGGGGCGGTGTGTCGCTTTTTTTGCGCTGATAGCTTTGGAGAAATGTTCTGACGGTGGTGAGAGTGCTGCACTACTGTCTCCGTGGCGCAACAGACTAGCGCGTTCGGCTGTTAACCGAAAGTTTTGAGGTTTGAGCCCTCCCGGGAGCGGTGTGCGGTTTTTTCTTCTTTGCGCTGATAGCTTTGATGAAATATTCTGATGGTGGTGAGAGTGCAGCACGACTGTCTCCGTGGCGCAATTGGCTAGCGCGTTTGGCTGTTAATCGAAATTTTTGAGGTTCGAGCCCTCGCGGAAGCGGTGTGTCGTATTTTCTTTTTTTGTGCTAATAGCTTTGCAGAAATGTTCTGGCGGAGTGAGAGTGGAGCACGGCTGTCTCCGTGGCGCAATTGGCTAGCGTTTTCGGCCGTTAACCAAAAGGATGGAGGTTCGAGCCCTCCCGAGAGCGGTATGTCGTCTTTTTTTTGTTTGCGCTGATAGCTTTTGAGAATTGTTCTGATGGGGGTGAGAGTGGAGCACGACAATCACCGTGGCGCAATTGGCTAGCGCGTTCGGCCCCTAACCAAAAGGATGGAGGTTCGAGCCCTCCCGGGAGCGGTGTGTCGGTTTTTTCTTCTTTGCGCTGATAGCCTTGAAGAAATAATCTGACGGTGGTGAGAGTGCCTCACAACTTTCTCTGTGGCGCAATTGGCGAGCGCGATCGGCTGTTAACCAAAAGGTTGGAGGTTCGAGCCCTCCCAGGAGCGGTGTGTCACTTTTTTTCTCTTCGCGCCGATAGCTTTGGGGAAATGCTCTGACGGAGGTGAGAGTGCTGCACTACTGTCTCCGTGGCGCAATTGGCTAGCGCGTTCGGCTGTTAACCGATAGGCTGGAGGTTCGAGCCCTCCCGGGAGTGGTTTGTCGCTTTTTTCTTCTTTGCGCTGATAGCTTTCTAGAATTGTTCTGACGGAGGTGAAAGTGGAGCGCAGCTGTCTCCTTGGCGAAATTGGCTAGCGCGTTCGGCCCTTAACCAAAAAGATGGAGGTTCGAGCCCTCCCGGGAGCGGTGTCTCGCACTTTTTTTGCGCTGATAGCCTTGGAGAAATAATCTGACGTTGGTGAGAGTGCCTCACGACTTTCTCCGTGGCGCAGTTGGCTAGCGCGATCGGCTGTTAACCGAAAGGTTGGAGGTTCGAGCCCTCCCGGGAGCGGTGTGTCACTTTTTTTCTCTTCGCGCCGATAGCTTTGGAGAAATGCTCTGACGGAGGTGAGAGTGCTGCACTACTGTCTCCGTGGCGCAATTGGCTAGCGCGTTCGACCGTTAACCAAAACGATGGAGGTTCGAGCCCTCTCGGGAGTGGTGTGTCGCCTTTTTTTTCTTTGCGCTGATAGCCTTGGAGAAATAATCTGACGGCAGTGAGAGTGCCTTACAACTTTCTACGTGGCGCAATTGGCTAGCGCGATCGGCTGTTAACCAAAAGGTTGGAGGTTCGAGCCCTCCCGGGAGCGGTGTGTCACTTTTTTTCTCTTCGCGCCGATAGCTTTGGAGAAATGCTCTGACGGAGGTGAGAGTGCTGCACTACTGTCTCCGTGGCGCAATTGGCTAGCGCGTTCGGCTGTTAACCGATAGGCTGGAGGTTCGAGCCCTCCCGGGATTGGTTTGTCGCTTTTTTCTTCTTTGCGCTGATAGCTTTGGAGAAAAGTTCTGACGGTGATGAGAGTGCAGCACGACTGTCTCCGTGGCGCAATTAGCTAGTGCAATCGGCTCTTAACCGAAAGGTTGGAGGTTCAAGCCCACCCGGCGGCGGTGTGTCGTTTTTTTTTTCTTTGTGCTGATAGCTTTGGAGAAATGTTCTGAAGGTGGTGAGAGTGCAGCAGTACTGTCTTCGTGGCAAAATTGACTAGCGCTTTCGGCTGTTACCCGAAAGGTTGGAGGTTGGAGCCCTCCCGGGAGCGGGGTGTCGCTTTTTTTTCTTTGTGCTGATAGCTTTCTAGAATTGTTCTGACGGAGGTGAGAGTGGAGCACAGCTGTCTCATTGGCGAAATTGGCTAGCGCGTTCGACCGTTAACCAAAACGATGCAGGTTCGAGCCCTCCCGGGAGTGGTGTGTCGCCTTTTTTTTCTTTGCGCTGATAGCCTTGGAGAAATAATCTGACGGTGGTGAGAGTGCCTCACAACTTTCTCCGTGGCGCAATTGGCTAGCGCGATCGGCTGTTAACCGAAAGGTTGGAGGTTCCAGCCCTCCCGAGAGCGGTGTGTCACTTTTTTTCTCTTCGCGCCGATAGCTTTGGAGAAATGCTCTGACGGAGGTGAGAGTGCTGCACTACTGTCTCCGTGGCGCAATTGGCTAGCGCGTTCGGCTGTTAACCGATAGGCTGGAGGTTCGAGCCCTCCCGGGAGTGGTTTGTCGCTTTTTTCTTCTTTGCGCTGATAGCTTTCTAGAATTGTTCTGACGGAGGTGAGAGTGGAGGACAGCTGTCTCCTTGGCGAAATTGGCTAGCGCGTTTGGCCCTTAACCAAAAGGGTGGAAGTTCGAGCCCCCCGGGAGCGGTGTCTCGTCTTTTTTTGCGCTGATAGCCTTGGAGAAATAATCTGACGTTGGTGAGAGTGCCTCACGACTTTCTCCGTGGCGCAGTTGGCTAGCGTGATCGGCTGGTAACGGAAAGGTTGGAGGTTCGAGCCCTTCCTGGAGTGGTGTGTCGCTTTTTTTTCTTTGTGCTGATAGCTTTCTAGAATTGTTCTGACGGAGGTGAGTGTGGAGCACAGCTGTCTCCTTGGCGAAATTGGCTAGCGCGTTCGACCGTTAACCAAAACGATGGAGGTTCGATCCCTCCCGGGAGTAATGTGTCGCCTTTTTTTTCTTTGCACTGATAGCCTTGGAGAAATAATCTGACGGTGGTGAGAGTGCCTCAGAACTTTCTCCGTGGCGCAATTGGCTAGCGCGATCGGCTGTTAACCGAAAGGTTGGAGGTTCGAGCCCTCCCGGGAGCGGTGTGTCACTTTTTATCTCTTCGCGCCGATAGCTTTGGAGAAATGCTCTGACGGAGGTGAGAGTTCTGCACTACTGTCTCTGTGGCGCAATTGGCTAGCGCGTTCGGCTGTTAACCGATAGGCTGGAGGTTCGAGCCCTCCCGGGAGCGGGGTGTCGCTTTTTTCTTCTTTGCGCTGATAGGTTTTGAGAAATGTTCAGACGGTGGTGATAGTGGAGCACGACTGTCTCCGCGGCGCAATAAGCTAGTGCGTTTGGCTGTTAACCGCAAGTTTGGAAGTTTCAGCCAACCCGGAGGTGGTGTGTCGCTTTTTTCTGCGCTGATAGCTTTGGAGAAATGTCCTGACGGTGGTCAGAGTGCTGCACTACTGTCTCTGTGGCGCAACTGACTAGCGCGTTCGGCTGTTAACCGAAAGGTTGGAGGTTTGAGCCCACCCGGGGGCGGTGGGTCGCTTTTTTTCTTTGCGCTGATAGCTATGGAGGAATGTTCTGACGGTGATGAGAGTGGAGCACGACTTTCCCCGTGGCGCAATTCGCTAGCGCGATCGGCTGTTAACCGAAAGGATGGAGGTATGAGCCCTCCCGGGAACGGTGTGTCACTTTTTTTTCTTCGCGCCGATAGCTTTGGAGAAATGTTCTGACGGAGGTGAGAGTGCTGCAATACTGTCTGCGTGGCGCAATCAGATAGCGCGTTCGGCTGTTAACCCAAAGGCTGGAGGTTCGAGCCCTCCCGGGAGCAGTTTGTCGCTTTTTTTCTTCTTTGCGCTGATAGGTTTGGAGAAATGTTCTGACGGTGGTGAGAGTAGAGGACGACTGTCTCCGTGGCGCAATGGGCTAGTGCGTTCGGCTGTTAACCGCAAGTTGGAGGTTTGAGCCAACCCGGGGCGGTGTGTCGCTTTTTTTTTGCGCTGACAGCTTTGGAGAAATGTTCTGACGGTGGTGAGAGTGCTGCACTACTGTCTCCGCGGCGCAACTGACTAGCGCGTTCGGCTGTTAACCGAAAGTTTTGAGGTCTGAGCCCTCCCGGGAGCGGTGTGTCGGTTTTTTCTTCTTTGCGCTGATAGCTTTGATGAAATGTTCTGATGGTGGTGAGAGTGCAGCACGACTGTCTCCGTGGCGCAATTGGCTAGCGCGTTCGGCTGTTAATCGAAATTTTGGAAGTTCGAGCCCTCGCGGGAGCGGTGTGTCGTATTTTGTTTCTTTGCGCTGATAGCTTTGGAGAAATGTTCTGGCGGAGTGAGAGTGGAGCACGGCTGTCTCCGTGGCGCAATTGGCTAGCGTGTTCGGCCGTTAACCAAAAGGATGGAGGTTCGAGCCCTCCCGAGAGCGGTATGTCGTCTTTTTTTTCTTTGCGTTGATAGCTTTTGAGAATTGTTCTGATGGTGGTGAGAGTGGAGCACGACAATCTCCGTGGCGCAATTGGCTAGCGCGTTTGGCCCTTAACCAAAAGGATTGAGGTTCGAGCCCTCCCGGGAGCGGTGTCTCGTCTTTTTTTTGCACTGATAGCCTTGGAGAAATAATCTGACGTTGGTGAGAGTGCCTCACGACTTTCTCCGTGGCGCAGTTGGCTAGCATGATCGGCTGGTAACGGAAAGGTTGGAGGTTCGAGCCCTCCCTGGAGTGGCGTGTCGCTTTTTTGTCTTTGTGCTGATAGCTTTCTAGAATTGTTCTGACGGAGGTGAGAGTGGAGCACAGCTGTCTCCTTGGCGATATTGGCTAGCGCTTTCGACCGTTAACCAAAACGATGAAGGTTCGAGCCCTCCCGGGAGTGGTTTGTCGCTTTTTTCTTCTTTGCGCTGATAGCTTTGGAGAAAAGTTTTGACGGTGGTGACAGTGCAGCACGACTGTCTCCGTGGCGCCATTAGCTAGTACAATCGGCTCTTAACCGAAAGGTTGAAGGTTCGAGCCCACCCGGGGGCGGTGTGTCGCTTTTTTTTCTTTGTGCTGATAGCGCTGGAGAAATGTTCTGAAAGTGGTGAGAGTGGAGCAGTACTGTCTTCGTGGCAAAATTGACTAGCGCGTTCGGCTGTTACCCGAAAGGTTGGAGGTTGGAGCCCTCCCGGGAGCGGGGTGTCGCTTTTTTTTCTTTGTGCTGATAGCTTTCTAGAATTGTTCTGACGGAGGTGAGAGTGGAGCACAGCTGTCTCATTGGCGAAATTGGCTAGCGCGTTCGACCGTTTACCAAAACGATGGAGGTTCGAGCCCTCCCGGGAGGGGTGTGTCGCCTTTTTTTTCTTTGCGCTGATAGCCTTGGAGAAATAATCTGACGGTGGTCAGAGTGCCTCACAACTTTCTCCGTGGCGCAATTGGCTAGCGCGATCGGCTGTTAACCGAAAGGTTGGAGGTTCGAGCCCTCCCGGGAGCGGTGTGTCACTTTTTTTCTCTTCGCGCCGATAGCTTTGGAGAAATGCTCTGACGGAGGTGAGAAAGCTGCACTACTGTTTCCGTGGCGCAATTGGCTAGCGCGTTCGGCTGTTAACCGAAAGGCTGGAAGTTCGAGCCCTCCCGGGAGTGGTTTGTCGCTTTTTTCTTCTTTGCGCTGATAGCTTTGGAAAAAAGTTCTGACGGTGGTGACAGTGCAGCACGACTGTCTCCGTGGCGCCATTAGCTAGTACAATCGGCTCTTAACCGAAAGGTTGGAGGTTCGAGCCCGACCCGGGGGCGGTGTGTCGCTTTTTTTTCTTTGTGCTGATAGCGTTGGAGAAATGTTCTGAAGGTGGTGAGAGTGGAGCAGTACTGTCTTCGTAGCAAAATTGACTAGCGCGTTCGGCTGTTATTCGAAAGGTTGGAGGTTGGAGCCCTCCCGGGAGCGGGGTGTCGCTTTTTTTTCTTTGTGCTGATAGCTTTCTAGAATTGTTCTGATGGAGTTGAGAGTGGAGCACAGCTGTCTCATTGGCGAAATTGGCTAGCGCGTTCGACCGTTAACCAAAACGATGCAGGTTCGAGCCCTCCCGGGAGTGGTGTGTCGCCTTTTTTTTTCTTTGCGCTGATAGCCTTGGAGAAATAATCTGACGGAGGTGAGAAAGCTGCACTACTGTCTCCGTGGCGCAATTGGCTAGCGCGTTCGGCTGTTAACCGATAGGCTGGAGGTTCGAGCCCTCCCGGGAGTGGTTTGTCGCTTTTTTCTTCTTTGCGCTGATAGCTTTCTAGAATTGTTCTGGCGGAGGTGAAAGTGGAGCACAGCTGTCTCCTTGGCGAAATTGTCTAGCGCGTTCGGCCCTTAACCAAAAGGATGGAAGTTCGAGCCCCCCGGGAGCGGTGTCTCGTCTTTTTTTGCGCTGATAGCCTTGGAGAAATAATCTGACGTTGGTGAGAGTGCCTCACGACTTTCTCCGTGGCGCAGTTGGCTAGCGTGATCGGCTGGTAACGGAAAGGTTGGAGGTTCGAGCCCTTCCTGGAGTGGTGTGTCGCTTTTTTTTCTTTGTGCTGATAGCTTTCTAGAATTGTTCTGACGGAGGTGAGTGTGGAGCACAGCTGTCTCCTTGGCGAAATTGGCTAGCGCGTTCGACCGTTAACCAAAACGATGGAGGTTCGAGCCCTCCCGGGAGTGGTGTGTCGCCTTTTTTTTCTTTGCGCTGATAGCCTTGGAGAAATAATCTGACGGAGGTGAGAGTTCTGCACTACTGTCTCCGTGGCGCAATTGGCTAGCGCGTTCGGCTGTTAACCGATAGGCTGGAGGTTCGAGCCCTCCCGGGAGCGGGGTGTCGCTTTTTTCTTCTTTGCGCTGATAGGTTTGGAGAAATGTTCAGACGGTGGTGATAGTGGAGCACGACTGTCTCCGTGGCGCAATGGGCTAGTGCGTTCGGCTGTTAACCGCAAGTTTTGAAGTTTGAGCCAACCCGGAGGTGGTGTGTCGCTTTTTTCTGCGCTGATAGCTTTGGAAAAATGTCCTGACGGTGGTCAGAGTGCTGCACTCTTGTCTCTTTGGCGCAACTGACTAGCGCATTCGGCTGTTAACCGAAAGGTTGGAGGTTTGAGCCCTCCCGGGAGCGGTGTGTCGGTTTTTTCTTCTTTGCGCTGATAGCTTTGATGAAATGTTCTGATGGTGGTGAGAGTGCAGCACGACTGTCTCCGTGGCGCAATTGGCTAGCGCGTTCGGCTGTTAATCGAAATTTTGCAGGTTCGAGCCCTCGCGGGAGCGGTGTGTCGTATTTTGTTTCTTTGCGCTGATAGCTTTGGAGAAATGTTCTGGCGGAGTGAGAGTGGAGCACGGCTGTCTCCGTGGCGCAATTGGCTAGCGTGTTCGGTCGTTAACCAAAAGGATGGAGGTTCGAGCCCTCCCGAGAGCGGTATGTCGTCTTTTTTTGCGCTGATAGCCTTGGAGAAATAATCTGACGTTGGTGAGAGTGCCTCACGACTTTCTCCATGGCGCAGTTGGCTAGCATGATCGGCTGGTAACGGAAAGGTTGGAGGTTCGAGCCCTCCCTGGAGTGGCGTGTCGCTTTTTTGTCTTTGTGCTGATAGCTTTCTAGAATTGTTCTGACGGAGGTGAGAGAGGAGCACAGCTGTCTCCTTGGCGAAATTGGCTAGCGCTCTCGACCGTTAACCAAAACGATGGAGGTTCGAGTCCTCCCGGGAGTGGTTTGTCGCTTTTTTCTTCTTTGCGCTGATAGCTTTGGAGAAAAGTTCTGACGGTGGTGACAGTGCAGCACGACTGTCTCCGTGGCGCCATTAGCTAGAACAATCGGCTCTTAACCAAAAGGTTGGAGGTTCGAGCCCACCCGGGGGCGGTGTGTCGCTTTTTTTTCTTTGTGCTGATAGCGTTGGAGAAATGTTCTGAAGGTGGTGAGAGTGGAGCAGTACTGTCTTCGTGGCAAAATTGACTAGCGCGTTCGGCTGTTACCCGAAAGGTTGGAGGTTGGAGCCCTCCCGGGAGGGGGGTGTCGCTTTTTTTTCTTTGTGCTGATAGCTTTCTAGAATTGTTCTGACGGAGGTGAGAGTGGAGCACAGCTGTCTCATTGGCGAAATTGGCTAGCGCGTTCGACCGTTAACCAAAACGATGGAGGTTCGAGCCCTCCCGGGAGTTGTGTGTCGCCTTTTTTTTCTTTGCGCTGATAGCCTTGGAGAAATAATGTGACGGTGGTGAGAGTGCCTCACAACTTTTTCCGTGGCGCAATTGGCTAGCGCGATCGGCTGTTAACCGAAAGGTTGGAGGTTCGAGCCCTCCCGGGAGCGGTGTGTCACTTTTTTTCTCTTCGCGCCGATAGCTTTGGAGAAATGGTCTGACGGAGGTGAGAAAGCTGCACTACTGTCTCCGTGGCGCAATTGGCTAGCGCGTTCGGCTGTTAACCGATAGGCTGGAAGTTCGAGCCCTCCCGGGAGTGGTTTGTCGCTTTTTTCTTCTTTGCGCTGATAGCTTTGGAAAAAAGTTCAGACGGTGGTGACAGTGCAGCACGACTGTCTCCGTGGCGCCATTAGCTAGTACAATCGGCTCTTAACCGAAAGGTTGGAGGTTCGAGCCCAACCCGGGGGCGGTGTGTCGCTTTTTTTTCTTTGCGCTGATAGCCTTGGAGAAATAATCTGACGGTGGTCAGAGTGCCTCACAACTTTCTCCGTGGCGCAATTGGCTAGCGCGATCGGCTGTTAACCGAAAGGTTGGAGGTTCGAGCCCTCCCGGGAGCAGTGTGTCACTTTTTTTCTCTTCGCGCCGATAGCTTTGGAGAAATGCTCTGACGGAGGTGAGAGTGCTGCACTACTGTCTCCGTGGCGCAATTGGCTAGCGCGTTCGGCTGTAAACCGATAGGCTGGAGGTTCGAGCACTCCCGGGAGTGGTGTGTCGCCTTTTTTTTTCTTTGCGCTGATAGCCTTGAAGAAATAATCTGACGGTGGTGAGAGTGCCTCACAACTTTCTCCGTGGCGCAATTGGCTAGCGCGATCGGCTGTTAACCTAAAGGTTGAAGGTTCAAGCCCTCCCGGGAGCGGTGTGTCACTTTTTTTCTCTTCGCGCCGATAGCTTTGGAGAAATGCTCTGACGGAGGTGAGAGTGCTGCACTACTGTCTCCGTGGCGCAATTGGCTAGCGCGTTCGGCTGTTAACCGATAGGCTGGAGGTTCGAGCCCTCCCGGGAGTGGTTTGTCGCTTTTTTCTTCTTTGCGCTGATAGCTTTCTAGAATTGTTCTGACGGAGGTGAGAGTGGAGCACAGCTGTCTCCTTGGGGAAATTGGCTAGCGCGTTCGGCCCTTAACCAAAAGGATGGAACGGCTGGTAACGGAAAGGTTGGAGGTTCGAGCCCTTCCTGGAGTGGTGTGTCGCTTTTTTTTCTTTGTGCTGATAGCTTTCTAGAATTGTTCTGACGGAGGTGAGTGTGGAGCACAGCTGTCTCCTTGGCGAAATTGGCTAGCGCGTTCGACCGTTAACCAAAACGATGGAGGTTCGAGCCCTCCCGGGAGTGGTGTGTCGCCTTTTTTTTCTTTGCGCTGATAGCCTTGGAGAAATAATCTGACGGTGGTGAGAGTGCCTCACAACTTTCTCCGTGGCGCAATTGGCTAGCGCGATCGGCTGTTAACCGAAAGGTTGGAGGTTCGAGCCCTCCCGAGAGCGGTGTGTCACTTTTTATCTCTTCGTGCCGATAGCTTTGGAGAAATGCTCTGACGGAGGTGAGAGTTCTGCACTGCTGTCTCCGTGGCGCAATGGGCTAGTGCGTTCGGCTGTTAACCGCAAGTTTTGAAGTTTGAGCCAACCCGGAGGTGGTGTGTCGCTTTTTTCTGCGCTGATAGCTTTGGAAAAATGTCCTGACGGTGGTCAGAGTGCTGCACTCTTGTCTCTTTGGCGCAACTGACTAGCGCATTCGGCTGTTAACCGAAAGGTTGGAGGTTTGAGCCCTCCCGGGAGCGGTGTGTCGGTTTTTTCTTCTTTGCGCTGATAGCTTTGATGAAATGTTCTGATGGTGGTGAGAGTGCAGCACGACTGTCTCCGTGGCGCAATTGGCTAGCGCGTTCGGCTGTTAATCGAAATTTTGCAGGTTCGAGCCCTCGCGGGAGCGGTGTGTCGTATTTTGTTTCTTTGCGCTGATAGCTTTGGAGAAATGTTCTGGCGGAGTGAGAGTGGAGCACGGCTGTCTCCGTGGCGCAATTGGCTAGCGTGTTCGGTCGTTAACCAAAAGGATGGAGGTTCGAGCCCTCCCGAGAGCGGTATGTCGTCTTTTTTTTGCGCTGATAGCCTTGGAGAAATAATCTGACGTTGGTGAGAGTGCCTCACGACTTTCTCCATGGCGCAGTTGGCTAGCATGATCGGCTGGTAACGGAAAGGTTGGAGGTTCGAGCCCTCCCTGGAGTGGCGTGTCGCTTTTTTGTCTTTGTGCTGATAGCTTTCTAGAATTGTTCTGACGGAGGTGAGAGAGGAGCACAGCTGTCTCCTTGGCGAAATTGGCTAGCGCTCTCGACCGTTAACCAAAACGATGGAGGTTCGAGTCCTCCCGGGAGTGGTTTGTCGCTTTTTTCTTCTTTGCGCTGATAGCTTTGGAGAAAAGTTCTGACGGTGGTGACAGTGCAGCACGACTGTCTCCGTGGCGCCATTAGCTAGAACAATCGGCTCTTAACCAAAAGGTTGGAGGTTCGAGCCCACCCGGGGGCGGTGTGTCGCTTTTTTTTCTTTGTGCTGATAGCGTTGGAGAAATGTTCTGAAGGTGGTGAGAGTGGAGCAGTACTGTCTTCGTGGCAAAATTGACTAGCGCGTTCGGCTGTTACCCGAAAGGTTGGAGGTTGGAGCCCTCCCGGGAGGGGGGTGTCGCTTTTTTTTCTTTGTGCTGATAGCTTTCTAGAATTGTTCTGACGGAGGTGAGAGTGGAGCACAGCTGTCTCATTGGCGAAATTGGCTAGCGCGTTCGACCGTTAACCAAAACGATGGAGGTTCGAGCCCTCCCGGGAGTTGTGTGTCGCCTTTTTTTTCTTTGCGCTGATAGCCTTGGAGAAATAATGTGACGGTGGTGAGAGTGCCTCACAACTTTTTCCGTGGCGCAATTGGCTAGCGCGATCGGCTGTTAACCGAAAGGTTGGAGGTTCGAGCCCTCCCGGGAGCGGTGTGTCACTTTTTTTCTCTTCGCGCCGATAGCTTTGGAGAAATGGTCTGACGGAGGTGAGAAAGCTGCACTACTGTCTCCGTGGCGCAATTGGCTAGCGCGTTCGGCTGTTAACCGATAGGCTGGAAGTTCGAGCCCTCCCGGGAGTGGTTTGTCGCTTTTTTCTTCTTTGCGCTGATAGCTTTGGAAAAAAGTTCAGACGGTGGTGACAGTGCAGCACGACTGTCTCCGTGGCGCCATTAGCTAGTACAATCGGCTCTTAACCGAAAGGTTGGAGGTTCGAGCCCAACCCGGGGGCGGTGTGTCGCTTTTTTTTCTTTGCGCTGATAGCCTTGGAGAAATAATCTGACGGTGGTCAGAGTGCCTCACAACTTTCTCCGTGGCGCAATTGGCTAGCGCGATCGGCTGTTAACCGAAAGGTTGGAGGTTCGAGCCCTCCCGGGAGCAGTGTGTCACTTTTTTTCTCTTCACGCCGATAGCTTTGGAGAAATGCTCTGACGGAGGTGAGAGTGCTGCACTACTGTCTCCGTGGCGCAATTGGCCTGCGCGTTCGGCTGTAAACCGATAGGCTGGAGGTTCGAGCACTCCCGGGAGTGGTGTGTCGCCTTTTTTTTTTCTTTGCGCTGATAGCCTTGAAGAAATAATCTGACGGTGGTGAGAGTGCCTCACAACTTTCTCCGTGGCGCAATTGGCTAGCGCGATCGGCTGTTAACCTAAAGGTTGGAGGTTCAAGCCCTCCCGGGAGCGGTGTGTCACTTTTTTTCTCTTCGCGCCGATAGCTTTGGAGAAATGCTCTGACGGAGGTGAGAGTGCTGCACTACTGTCTCCGTGGCGCAATTGGCTAGCGCGTTCGGCTGTTAACCGATAGGCTGGAGGTTCGAGCCCTCCCGGGAGTGGTTTGTCGCTTTTTTCTTCTTTGCGCTGATAGCTTTCTAGAATTGTTCTGACGGAGGTGAGAGTGGAGCACAGCTGTCTCCTTGGGGAAATTGGCTAGCGCGTTCGGCCCTTAACCAAAAGGATGGAACGGCTGGTAACGGAAAGGTTGGAGGTTCGAGCCCTTCCTGGAGTGGTGTGTCGCTTTTTTTTCTTTGTGCTGATAGCTTTCTAGAATTGTTCTGACGGAGGTGAGTGTGGAGCACAGCTGTCTCCTTGGCGAAATTGGCTAGCGCGTTCGACCGTTAACCAAAACGATGGAGGTTCGAGCCCTCCCGGGAGTGGTGTGTCGCCTTTTTTTTCTTTGCGCTGATAGCCTTGGAGAAATAATCTGACGGTGGTGAGAGTGCCTCACAACTTTCTCCGTGGCGCAATTGGCTAGCGCGATCGGCTGTTAACCGAAAGGTTGGAGGTTCGAGCCCTCCCGAGAGCGGTGTGTCACTTTTTATCTCTTCGTGCCGATAGCTTTGGAGAAATGCTCTGACGGAGGTGAGAGTTCTGCACTGCTGTCTCCATGGCGCAATTGGCTAGCGCGTTCGGCTGTCAACCGATAGGCTGGAGGTTCGAGCCCTCCCGGGAGCGGGGTGTCGCTTTTTTCTTCTTTGCGCTGATAGGTTAGGAGAAATGTTCAGACGGTGGTGATAGTGGAGCACGACTGTCTCCGCGGCGCAATGGGTTAGTGCGTTCGGCTGTTAACCGCAAGTTTGGAAGTTTGAGCCAACTCGGAGGTGGTGTGTCGCTTTTTTCTGCGCTGATAGCTTTAGAGAAATGTCCTGACGGTGGTCAGAGTGCTGCACTACTGTCTCTGTGGCGCAACTGACTAGCGCCATCGGCTGTTAACCGAAAGGTTGGAGGTTTGAGCGCACCCGGGGGCGGTGTGTCGCTTTTTTTCTTTGCGCTGATAGCTATGGAGGAATGTTCTGACGGTGATGAGAGTGGAGCACGACTTTCTCCGTGGCGCAATTCGCTAGCACGATCGGCTGTTAACCGAAAGGATGGAGGTTCGAGCCCTCTCGGGAACGGTGTGTCACTTTTTTTTCTTCGCGCCGATAGCTTTGGAGAAATGTTCTGACGGAGGTGAGAGTGCTGCAATACTGTCTGCGTGGCGCAATCAGATAGCGGGTTCGGCTGTTAACCCAAAGGCTGGAGGTTCGAGCTCTCCCGGGAGCAGTTTGTCGCTTTTTTTCTTCTTTGCGCTGATAGGTTTGGAGAAATGTTCTGACGGTGGTGAGAGTAGAGGACGACTGTCTCCATGGCGCAATGGGCTAGTGCGTTCGGGTGTTAACCGCAAGTTTGGAGGTTTGAGCCAACCCGGGGCGGTGTGTCGCTTTTTTTTGCGCTGACAGCTTTGGAGAAATGTTCTGACGGTGGTGAGAGTGCTGCACTACTGTCTCCGCGGCGCAACTGACTAGCGCGTTCGGCTGTTAACCGAAAGTTTTGAGGTCTGAGCCCTCCCGGGAGCGGTGTGTCGGTTTTTTCTTCTTTGCGCTGATAGCTTTGATGAAATGTTCTGATGGTGGTGAGAGTGCAGCACGACTGTCTCCGTGGCGCAATTGGCTAGCGCGTTCGGCTGTTAATCGAAATTTTGGAGCTTCGAGCCCTCGCGGGAGCGGTGTGTCGTATTTTGTTTCTTTGCGCTGATAGCTTTGGAGAAATGTTCTGGCGGAGTGAGAGTGGAGCACGGCTGTCTCCGTGGCGCAATTGGCTAGCGTGTTCGGCCGTTAACCAAAAGGATGGAGCTTCGAGCCCTCCCGAGAGCGGTATGTCGTCTTTTTTTCTTTGCGCTGATAGCTTTTGAGAATTGTTCTGATGGTGGTGAGAGTGGAGCACGACCATCTCCGTGGCGCAATTGGCTAGCGCGTTCGGCCCTTAACCAAAAGGATGGAGGTTCGAGCCCTCCCGGGAGCGGTGTCTCGTCTTTTTTTTGCGCTGATAGCCTTGGAGAAATAATCTGACGTTGGTGAGAGTGCCTCACGACTTTCTCCGTGGCGCAGTTGGCTAGCATGATCGGCTGGTAACGGAAAGGTTGGAGGTTCGAGCCCTCCCTGGAGTGGCGTGTCGCTTTTTCTTCTTTGTGCTGATAGTTTTCTAGAATTGTTCTGACGGAGGTGAGAGTGGAGCACAGCTGTCTCCTTGGCGAAATTGGCTAGCGCTTTCGACCGTTAGCCAAAACGATGGAGGTTCGAGCCCTCCCGGGAGTGGTGTGTCGCCTTTTTTTCTTTGCGCTGATAGCCTTGGAGAAATAATCTGACGGTGGTGAGAGTGCCTCACAACTTTCTCCGTGGCGCAATTGGCTAGCGCGATCGGCTGTTAATCGAAAAGTTGGAGGTTCGAGCCCTCCCGGGAGCGGTGTGGCACTTTTTTTCTCTTCGCGCCGATAGCTTTGGAGAAATGCTCTGACGGAGGTGAGAGTGCTGCACTACTGTCTCCGTGGCGCAATTGGCTAGCGCGTTCGGCTGTTAACCGATAGGCTGGAGGTTCGAGCACTCCCGGGAGTGGTTTGTCGCTTTTTTCTTCTTTGCGCTGATAGCTTTGATGAAATGTTCTGATGGTGGTGAGAGTGCAGCACGACTGACTCCGTGGCGCATATGGCTAGCGCGTTCGGCTGTTAATCGAAATTTTGGAGGTTCGAGCCCTCGAGGGAGCGGTGTGTCGTGTTTTGTTTTTTTGCGCTGATAGCTTTGGAGAAATGTTCTGGCGGAGTGAGAGGGGAGCACGGCTGTCTCCGTGGCGCAATTGGCTAGCGTGTTCGGCCGTTAACCAAAACGATGGAGGTTCGAGCCCTCCCGCGAGCGGTATGTCGTCTTTTTTTCTTTGTGCTGATAGCTTTCCAGAATTGTTCTGACGGAGGTGAGAGTGGAGCACAGCTGTCTCCTTGGCAAAGTTGGCTAGCGCGTTTGACCGTTAACCAAAACGATGGAGGTTCGAGCCCTTCCGGGAGCGGTGTGTCGCCTTTTTTTTTCTTTGCGCTGATAGCCTTGGAGAAATAATCTGACGGTGGTGAGAGTGCCTCACAACTTTCTCCGTGGCGCAATTGGCTAGCGCGATCGGCTGTTAACCTAAAGGTTGGAGGTTCGAGCCCTCCCGGGAGCGGTGTGTCACTTTTTTTCTCTTCGCGCCGATAGCTTTGGAGAAATGCTCTGACGGAGGTGAGAAAGCTGCACTACTGTCTCCCTGGCGCAATTGGCTAGCGCGTTCGGCTGTTAACCAATAGGCTGGAAGTTCGAGCCCTCCCGGGAGTGGTTTGTCGCTTTTTTCTTCTTTGCGCTGATAGCTTTGGAAAAAAGTTCTGACGGTGGTGACAGTGCAGCACGACTGTCTCCGTGGCGCCATTAGCTAGTACAATCGGCTCTTAACCGAAAGGTTGGAGGTTCCAGCCCAACCCGGGGGCGGTGTGTCGCTTTTTTTTCTTTGCGCTGATAGCCTTGGAGAAATAATCTGACGGTGGTGAGAGTGCCTCACAAGTTTCTCCGTGGCGCAATTGGCTAGCGCGTTCGGCTGTTAACCGATAGGCTGGAGGTTCGAGCCCTCCCGGGATTGGTTTGTCGCTTTTTTCTTCTTTGCGCTGATAGCTTTCTAGAATTGTTCTGACGGAGGTGAGAGTGGAGCACAGCTGTCTCCTTGGCGAAATTGGCTAGCGCGTTCGGCCCTTAACCAAAAGGATGGAAGTTCGAGCCCCCCGGGAGCGGTGTCTCATCTTTTTTTTGCGCTGATAGCCTTGGAGAAATAATCTGACGTTGGTGAGAGTGCCTCACGACTTTCTCCGTGGCGCAGTTGGCTAGCGTGATCGGCTGGTAACGGAAAGGTTGGAGGTTCGAGCCCTTCCTGGAGTGGTGTGTCGCTTTTTTTTCTTTGTGCTGATAGCTTTCAAAGAATTGTTCTGACGGAGGTGAGTGTGGAGCACAGCTGTCTCCTTGGCGAAATTGGCTAGCGCGTTCGACCGTTAACCAAAACGATGGAGGTTCGAGCCCTCCCGGGAGTGGTGTGTCGCCTTTTTTTTCTTTGCGCTGATAGCCGTGGAGAAATATTCTGACGGTGGTGAGAGTGCCTCACAACTTTCTCCGTGGCGCAATTGGCTAGCGCGATCGGCTGTTAACCGAAAGGTTGGAGGTTCGAGCCATCCCGAGAGCGGTGTGTCACTTTTTATCTCTTCGCGCCGATAGCTTTGGAGAAATGCTTTGACGGAGGTGAGAGTTCTGCACTACTGTCTCCGTGGCGCAATTGGCTAGCGCGTTCGGCTGTCAACCGATAGGCTGGAGGTTCGAGCCCTCCCGGGAGCGGGGTGTCGCTTTTTTCTTCTTTGCGCTGATAGGTTTGGAGAAATGTTCAGACGGTGGTGATAGTGGAGCACGACTGTCTCCGCGGCGCAATGGGCCAGTGCGTTCGGCTGTTAACCGCAAGTTTGGAAGATTGAGCCAACCCGGAGTTGGTGTGTCGCTTTTTTCTGCGCTGATAGCTTTGGAGAAATGTCCTGACGGTGGTCAGAGTGCTGCACTGCTGTCTCTGTGGCGCAAGTGACTAGCGCGTTCGGCTGTTAACCGAAAGGTTGGAGGTTTGAGCGCACCCGGGGGCGGTGTGTCGCTTTTTTTCTTTGCGGTGATAGCTATGGAGGAATGTTCTGACGGTGATGAGAGTGGAGCACGACTTTCTCCGTGGCGCAATTCGCTAGCGCGATCGGCTGTTAACCGAAAGGATGGAGGTTTGAGCCCTCCCGGGAACGGTGTGTCACTTTTTTTTCTTCGCGCCGATAGCTTTGGAGAAATGTTCTGACGGAGGTGAGAGTGCTGCAATACTGTCTGCGTGGCGCAATCAGATAGCGCGATCGGCTGTTAACCGAAAGGTTGGAGGTTCGAGCCATCCCGAGAGCGGTGTGTCACTTTTTATCTCTTCGCGCCGATAGCTTTGGAGAAATGCTTTGACGGAGGTGAGAGTTCTGCACTACTGTCTCCGTGGCGCAATTGGCTAGCGCGTTCGGCTGTCAACCGATAGGCTGGAGGTTCGAGCCCTCCCGGGAGCGGGGTGTCGCTTTTTTTCTTCTTTGCGCTGATAGGTTTGGAAAAATGTTCTGACGGTGGTGAGAGTAGAGGACGACTGTCTCCGTGGCGAAATGGGCTAGTGCGTTCGGGTGTTATTCGCAAGTTTGGAGGTTTGAGCCAACCCGGGGCGGTGTGTCGCTTTTTTTTGCGCTGACAGCTTTGGAGAAATGTTCTGACGGTGGTGAGAGTGCTGCACTACTGTCTCCGCGGCGCAACTGACTAGCGCGTTCGGCTGTTAACCGAAAGTTTTGAGGTCTGAGCCCTCCCGGGAGCGGTGTGTCGGTTTTTTCTTCTTTGCGCTGATAGCTTTGATGAAATGTTCTGATGGTGGTGAGAGTGCAGCACGACTGTCTCCGTGGCGCAATTGGCTAGCGCGTTCGGCTGTTAATCGAAATTTTGGAGCTTCGAGCCATCGCGGGAGCGGTGTGTCGTATTTTGTTTCTTTGCGCTGACGGCTTTGGAGAAATGTTCTGGCGGAGTGAGAGTGGAGCACGGCTGTCTCCGTGGAGCAATTGGCTAGCGAGTTCGGCCGTTAACCAAAAGGATGGAAGTTCGAGCCCTCCCGAGAGCGGTATGTCGTCTTTTTTTCTTTGCACTGATAGCTTTTGAGAATTGTTCTGATGGTGGTGAGAGTGGAGCACGACAATCTCCGTGGCGCAATTGGCTAGCGCGTTCGGCCCTTAACCAAAAGGATGGAGGTTCGAGCCCTCCCGGGAGCGGTGTCTCGTCTTTTTTTTGCGCTGATAGCCTTGGAGAAATAATTTGACGTTGGTGAGAGTGCCTCACGACTTTCTCCGTGGCGCAGTTGGCTAGCATGATCGGCTGGTAACGGAAAGGTTGGAGGTTCGAGCCCTCCCTGGAGTGGCGTGTCGCTTTTTCTTCTTTGTGCTGATAGTTTTCTAGAATTGTTCTGACGGAGGTGAGAGTGGAGCACAGCTGTCTCCTTGGCGAAATTGGCTAGCGCTTTCGACCGTTAACCAAAACGATGGAGGTTCGAGCCCTCCCGGGAGTGGTGTGTCGCCTTTTTTTCTTTGCGCTGATAGCCTTGGAGAAATAATCTGACGGTGGTGAGAGTGCCTCACAACTTTCTCCGTGGCGCAATTGGCTAGCGCGATCGGCTGTTAATCGAAAGGTTGGAGGTTCGAGCCCTCCCGGGAGCAGTATGTCACTTTTTTTCTCTTCGCGCCGATAGCTTTGGAGAAATGCTCTGACGGAGGTGAGAGTGCTGCACTACTGTCTCCGTGGCGCAATTGGCTAGCGCGTTCGGCTGTTAACCGATAGGCTGGAGGTTCGAGCACTCCCGGGAGTGGTTTGTCGCTTTTTTCTTCTTTGCGCTGATAGCTTTGATGAAATGTTCTGATGGTGGTGAGAGTGCAGCACGACTGTCTCCGTGGCGCATATGGCTAGCGCGTTCGGCTGTTAATCGAAATTTTGAAGGTTCGAGCCCTCGCGGGAGCGGTGTGTCGTGTTTTGTTTTTTTGCGCTGATAGCTTTGGAGAAATGTTCTAGCGGAGTGAGAGTGGAGCACGGCTGTCTCCGTGGCGCAATTGGCTAGCGTGTTCGGCCGTTAACCAAAACGATGGAGGTTCGAGCCCTCCCGCGAGCGGTATGTCGTCTTTTCTTCTTTGTGCTGATAGCTTTCCAGAATTGTTCTGACGGAGGTGAGAGTGGAGCACAGCTGTCTCCTTGGCAAAATTGGCTAGCGCGTTTGACCGTTAACCAAAACGATGGAGGTTCGAGCCCTTCCGGGAGTGGTGTGTCGCCTTTTTTTTTCTTTGCGCTGATAGCCTTGGAGAAATATTCTGACGGTGGTGAGAGTGCCTCACAACTTTCTCCGTGGCGCAATTGGCTAGCGCGATCGGCTGTTAACCTAAAGGTTGGAGATTCGAGCCCTCCCGGGAGCGGTGTGTCACTTTTTTTCTCTTCACGCCGATAGCTTTGGAGAAATGCTCTGACGGAGGTGAGAGTGCTGCACTACTGTCTCCGTGGCGCAATTGGCTAGCGCGTTCGGCTGTTAACCGATAGGCTGGAGGTTCGAGCCCTCCCGGGAGTGGTTTGTCGCTTTTTTCTTCTTTGCGCTGATAGCTTTCTAGAATTGTTCTGACGGAGGTGAGAGTGGAGCACAGCTGTCTCCTTGGCGAAATTGGCTAGCGCGTTCGGCCCTTAACCAAAAGGATGGAAGTTCGAGCCCCCCGGGAGCGGTGTCTCGTCTTTTTTTTTTTGCGCTGATAGCCTTGGAGAAATAATCTGACGTTGGTGAGAGTGCCTCACGACTTTCTCCGTGGCGCAGTTGGCTAGCGTGATCGGCTGGTAACGGAAAGGTTGGAGGTTCGAGCCCTCCCTGGAGTGGTGTGTCACTTTTTTTCCTTGTGCTGATAGCTTTCTAGAGTTGTTCTGACGGAGGTGAGAGTGGAGCACAGCTGTCTCCTTGGCGAAATTGGCTAGCGCGTTCGACCGTTAGCCAAAACGATGGAGGTTCGAGCCCTCCCGGGAGTGGTGTGTCACCTTTTTTTTCTTTGCGCTGATAGCCTTGGAGAAATAATTTGACGGTGGTGAGAGTGCCTCACAACTTTCTCCGTGGCGCAATTGGCTAGCGCGATCGGCTGTTAACCGAAAGGTTGGAGGTTCGAGCCCTCCCGGGAGCGGTGTGTCACTTTTTTTCTCTTCACGCCGATAGCTTTGGAGAAATGCTCTGACGGAGGTGAGAGTGCTGCACTACTGTCTAGGTGGCGCAATTGGCTAGCGCGTTCGGCTGTTAACCGATAGGCTGGAGGTTCGAGCCCACCCGGGGGCGGTGTGTCGTTTTTTTTCTTTGTGCTGATAGCTTTGGAGAAATGTTCTAAAGGTGGTTAGAGTGGAGCAGTACTGTCTTCGTGGCAGAATTGACTAGCGCGTTCGGCTGTTACCCGAAAGGTTGGAGGTTGGAGCCCTCCCGAGAGCGGTTTGTCGTTTTTTCTTCTTTGCGCTGATGGCTTTTGAGAATTATTTTGACGGTGGTGAGAGTGGAGCACGACTGTCTCCGTGGCGCAATGGGCTAGTGCGTTCGGCTGTTAACCGAAAGGTTGGAGGTTTGAGCCCACCCGGGGGCGGTGTGTCGCTTTTCGTCTTTGCGCTGAAGGCTATGGAAAAATGTTCTGACGGAGGTGAGAGTGGAGCACGGCTGTCTCTGTGGCGCAAACGGCTAGCATGTTCGGCCGTTAACCTAAAGGATGGAGGTTCGAGCCCTCCCGGGAGCGGTGTGTCGCATGTTTTTTTTTTCTTTGCGCTGATAGCCTTGGAGAAATAATCTGAGGGTGGTGAGAGTGCCTCACGACTTTCTCCGTGGCGCAATTGGCTAGCGCGATCGGCTCTTAATCGAAAGGATGGAGGTTCGAGCCCTCCCGGGAGTGGTGTGTCACTTTTTTTTTCTTCGCGCCGATAGCTTTGGAGATATGTTCTGACGGAGGTGAGAGTGCTGCACTACTGTCTGCGTGGCGCAATCAGCTAGCGCGTTCGGCTGTTAAACGAAAGGCTGGAGGTTCAAGCCCTCCCGGGAGCGGTTTGTCGCTTTTTTTTTCTTTGCGCTGATAGCTTTGAGAAATATTCTGACGGTGGTGAGAGTGCAGCACGGTCGTCTCCGTGACGCAATTACCTCGTGCGATCGGCTGTTAACCGAAAGGTTGGAGGTTCGAGCACACCCGGGGGCGGTGTGTCGCTTTTTTTTCTTTGCGCTGATAGCTTTAAAGAAATGTTCGGATGGTGGTGAAAGTGCCTCAAGACTTTCTCCGTGGCGCAATTGGCTAGCGCGATCGGCTGTTAACCGAAAGGATGGAGGTTCGAGCCCTCCCGGGAGTGGTGTGTCACTGTTTTTTTCTTCGCGCCGATAGCTTTGGAGAAATGTTCTGACGGTGGTGAGAGTCGAGCACGACTGTCTCCGTGGCGCAATGGGCTAGTGCGTTCGGCTGTTAACCGAAAGGTTGGAGTTTTGAGCCCACCCGGGGGCGGCGTGTCGCTATTTTTCTTTGCGCTGATAGCTATGGAGAAATGTTCTGACGGAGGTGAGAGTGGAGCACGACTGTCACCGTGGCGGAATGGGCTAGCGCGTTCGGCTGTTAACTGCAAGTTTGTAGGTTTGAGCCGACCCGGGGCGGTGTGTCGCTTTTTTTGCGCTGATAGCATTGGAAAAATGTTCTGACGGTGGTGAGAGTGCTGCACTACTGTCTCCGTGGCGCAACTGACTAGCGCGTTCGGCTGTTAACCGAAAGTTTTGAGGTTTGAGCCCTCCCGGGAGCGGTGTGTCGCTTTTTTCTTCTTTGCGCTGATAGCTTTGATGAAATGTTCTGATAGTGGTGCGAGTGCAGCACGACTGTCTCCGTGGCGCAATTGGCTAGCGCGTTCGGCTGTTAATCGAAATTTTGGAGGTTCGAGCCCTCGCGGGAGCGGTGTGTCGTATTTTGTTTCTTTGCGGTGATAGCCTTGGAGAAATATTCTGACGGTGGTGAGAGTGCCTCACGACTTTCTCCGTGGCGAAATCGGCTAGCGCGTTCGGCCGTTCATCAAAAGGATGGAGGCTCGAGCGCTCCCGGGAGTGGTGTGTCGCTTTTTTTAGGGGCGAAGCTCCTTAGGGCGTGGGCTGTGCGTCCCCTGTAGCCTGTATGTAGCCACCTCTAGTTTAGTTCTTGCAGTGTTCACTAGATGGCGGTACCTTCCCATGCATGTAGCCACCTCTAGTTTAGTTCTTGCAGTGTTCACTAGATGGCGGTACCGTCTCCTGTATGTAGCCACCTCTAGTTTAGTTCTCGTAGTGTTTACTAGATGGTGGTACTTGTAGCTGATGATGAAAAGATGCAAGATGTTATAAACTAGAAAGCGGTACTTGTAGCTGATGAAAGACGCGAGATCTTATAAAATAGGAATGATGTCACATTTGGCGCGTGTCATTGGTTGAAGGCAATCGTTCGATTTAGTGCGGCGACGTATGCTAGGGGGAGCCATGTAATAAAATCGAGTGGGCAAAATGTACAGAGGATTCATGGTTTACCAGATTTACCTCCGGAGTTTCGCCCACTCATCATCATTCACTTCGTGGATATGGCGGAATTTTTCTTTGTGCTGATAGCTTTGGAGAAATGTTCTGAAGGTGGTGAGAGTGGAGCAATACTGTCTCCGCGGCAAAATTGACTAGCGCGTTCGGCTGTTACCCGAAAGATTGGAGGTTCGATCTCTCCCTGGAGCGGTGTGTCGCTTTTTTTTCTTTGCGCTGATAGCTTTGAAGAAATGTTCTGACGGTGGTGAGAAGGAGCACGACTGTCTCTGTGGCGGAATGGGCTAGTGCGTTCGGCTGTTAACCGCAACTTTGGAGGTTTGAGCCCACCCGGGGGCGGTGTGTCGCTTTTTTTGCGCTGATAGCTTTGGAGAAATGTTCTGACGTTAGTGAGAGTGCTGCACTACTGTCTCCGTGGCGCAACTGACTAGCGCGTTCAGCTGTTAACCGAAAGGTTGGAGGTTTGAGCCCACCCGGGGGCGGTGTGTCCCTTTTTTTTTGCTCTGATAGCTTTGAAGAAATTTTCTGACGAAGGTAAGAGTGGTGCACTACTGTCTCCGTGGCGGAACTGACTAGCGCGTTCGGCTGTTAACCAAAAGGCCTGAGGTTTGAGGCCACCCGTGGGCGTTGTGTCGCTTTTTTTCTTTGCGCTGATAGCTATGGAGAAATGTTCTGACGGTGGTGAGAGTGGAGCACGACTGTCGCAGTGGCGCAATGGGCTAGCCCGTTCGGCTGTTAACCGAGAGTTTGGAGGTTTGAGCGCACCCGGGGGCGGTGTGTCGCTTTTTTTGCTCTGATAGCTTTGGAGAAATGTTCTGACGGTGGTGAGAGGGCTGCACTACTGTCTCCGTGGCGCAACTGACTAGTGCGTCCGGCTGTTAACCGTAAGGCTGGAGGTTCAAGCCCTCCCGGGAGTGGTTTGTCGCTTTTTTCTTCTTTGCGCTGATAGCTTTGATGAAATGTTCTGATAGTGGTGCGAGTGCAGCACGACTGTCTCCGTGGCGCAATTGGCTAGCGCGTTCGGCTGTTAATCGAAATTTTGGAGGTTCGAGCCCTCGCGGGAGCGGTGTGTCGTATTTTGTTTCTTTGCGGTGATAGCCTTGGAGAAATATTCTGACGGTGGTGAGAGTGCCTCACGACTTTCTCCGTGGCGAAATCGGCTAGCGCGTTCGGCCGTTCATCGAAAGGATGGAGGCTCGAGCGCTCCCGGGAGTGGTGTGTCGCTTTTTTTAGGGGCGAAGCTCCTTAGGGCGTGGGCTGTGCGTCCCCTGTAGCCTGTATGTAGCCACCTCTAGTTTAGTTCTTGCAGTGTTCACTAGATGGCGGTACCTTCCCATGCATGTAGCCACCTCTAGTTTAGTTCTTGCAGTGTTCACTAGATGGCGGTACCGTCTCTTGTATGTAGCCACCTCTAGTTTAGTTCTCGTAGTGTTTACTAGATGGTGGTACTTGTAGCTGATGATGAAAAGATGCAAGATGTTATAAACTAGAAAGCGGTACTTGTAGCTGATGAAAGACGCGAGATCTTATAAAATAGGAATGATGTCACATATGGCGCGTGTCATTGGTTGAAGGCAATCGTTCGATTTAGTGCGGCGACGTATGCTAGGGGGAGCCATGTAATAAAATCGAGTGGGCAAAATGTACAGAGGATTCATGGTTTACCAGATTTACCTCCGGAGTTTCGCCCACTCATCATCATTCACTTCGTGGATATGGCGGAATTTTTCTTTGTGCTGATAGCTTTGGAGAAATGTTCTGAAGGTGGTGAGAGTGGAGCAATACTGTCTCCGCGGCAAAATTGACTAGCGCGTTCGGCTGTTACTCGAAAGATTGGAGGTTCGATCTCTCCCTGGAGCGGTGTTTCGCTTTTTTTTCTTTGCGCTGATAGCTTTGAAGAAATGTTCTGACGGTGGTGAGAAGGAGCACGACTGTCTCTGTGGCGGAATGGGCTAGTGCGTTCGGCTGTTAACCGCAACTTTGGAGGTTTGAGCCCACCCGGGGGCGGTGTGTCGCTTTTTTTGCGCTGATAGCTTTGGAGAAATGTTGTGACGTTAGTGAGAGTGCTGCACTACTGTCTCCGTGGCGCAACTGACTAGCGCGTTCAGCTGTTAACCGAAAGGTTGGAGGTTTGAGCCCACCCGGGGGCGGTGTGTCCCTTTTTTTTTGCTCTGATAGCTTTGAAGAAATTTTCTGACGAAGGTAAGAGTGGTGCACTACTGTCTCCGTGGCGGAACTGACTAGCGCGTTCGGCTGTTAACCAAAAGGCCTGAGGTTTGAGGCCACCCGTGGGCGTTGTGTCTTTTTTTTTCTTTGCGCTGATAGCTATGGAGAAATGTTCTGACGGTGGTGAGAGTGGAGCACGACTGTCGCAGTGGCGCAATGGGCTAGCCCGTTCGGCTGTTAACCGAGAGTTTGGAAGTTTGAGCACACCCGGGGGCGGTGTGTCGCTTTTTTTTGCTCTGATAGCTTTGGAGAAATGTTCTGACGGTGGTGAGAGTGCTGCACTACTGTCTCCGTGGCGCAACTGACTAGTGCGTCCGGCTGTCAACCGTAAGGCTGGAGGTTCAAGCCCTCCCGGGAGCGGTTTGTCGCTTTTTTCTTCTTTGCGCTGATAGCTTTGGAGAAATATTCTGATGGTGGTGAGAGTGCAGCACGATCGTCTCCTTGGCGCAATTAGCTAGTGCGATCGGCTGTTAACCGCAAGTTTGGAGGTTTGAGCCCACCCGGGAACGGTGTGTCGCTTTTTTTTGCGCTGATAGCTTTGGAGAAAAGTTCTGACGGTGGTGAGAGTGCTGCACTACTGTCTCCGTGGCGCAACTGACAAGCGCGTTCGTCTGTTAACCGAAATTTTGGAGGTTCGAGCCCTCGCGAGAGCGGTGTGTCGCATTTTGTTTCTTTGCACTGATAGCTTTGGTGAAATGTTCTGACGGAGGTGAGAGTGAGCACGGCTGTCTCCGTGGCGCAATCGGCTAGCGCATTCGGCTTTTAACCGAAAGGCTGGAGGTTCAAGCCCTCCCGGGAGCGGTTTGTTCCTTTCTTCTTCTATAAGCTGATAGCTTTGGAGAAATATTCTGACGGTGGTGAGAGTGCAGCACGATCGTCTCCGTGGCGCAATTAGCTAGTGCGATCGGCTGTTAACTGAAAGGTTGGAGGTTCGAGCCCACCCGGGGGCGGTGTGTCGCTTTTTTTTCTTTGCGCTGATAGCCTTGGAGAAATAATCTGACGGTGATGAGAGTGCCTCACGACTTTCTCCGTGGCGCACTTGGCTAGCGTGATCGGCTGTTAACCGAAAGGTTGGAGGTTCGAGCCCTCCCTGGAGTGGTGTGTCGCTTTTTTCTTTGCGCTGATACCTTTTGAGAATTGTTCTGACGGAGGTGAGGGTGGAGCACGGCTGTCTCCGTGGCGAAATTAGCTAGCGCGTTCGGCCGTTAACCAAAAAGATGGAGGTTTGAGCCCTCCCGAAAGCGGTGTGTACCTTTTTTTTCTTCGCGCCAATAGATTTGGAGAAATGTTCTGACGGAGGTGAGAGTGCTGCACTACTGTCTGCGTGGCGCAATCAGCTAGCGCATTCGGCTTTTAACCGAAAGGCTGGAGGTTCAAGCCCTCCCGGGAGCGGTTTGTCCCTTTTTTCTTCTTTAAGCTGATAGCTTTGGAGAAATATTCTGACGGTGGTGAGAGTGCAGCACGATCGTCTCCGTGGCGCAATTAGCTAGTGCGATCGGCTGTTAACTGAAAGGTTGGAGGTTCGAGCCCACCCGGGGGCGGTGTGTCGCTTTTTTTTCTTTGTGCTGATAGCTTTGGAGAAATGTTCTGACGGTGGTGAGAGTGGAGCACGACTGTCGCCGTGGCGCAATGGGCTAGCGCGTTTGGCTGTTAACCGAAAGGTTGGAGGTTTGAGCCCACACGAAGGCGGTGTGTCGCTTTTTTTGCGCTGATAGCTTTGGAGAAATGTTTTGATGGTGGTGAGAGGGCTGCACTACTGTCTCCGTTGCGCAACTGACTAGCGCGTTCGCCTGTTAACCGGAAAGTTGGAGGTTGGAGCCCTTCAGAAGCGGGGTGTCGCTTTTTTCTTCCTTGCGCTGATAGGTTTGCAGAAATGTTCTGACGGTGGTGAGAGTGGAGCACGACTGTCTCCATCGTCCAATTGGCTAGTGCGTTCGGCTGTTAACCGAAAGGTGGAAGGTTCGAGCCCTTCCAGGAGTGGTGTGTCACTTTTTTTTTCTTCGCGCCGATAGCTTTCGAGAAATAACCTGACGGTGGTTAGAGTGCCTCACGACTTTCTCCGTGGCGCAATAGCCTAGCGCGTTTGGCTGTTAACCGAAAAGTTGGAGGTTTGAGCCCTCCCGGGAGCGGTGAGTCTCTTTTTTTTTCTTTGCGCTGATAGCTTTGGAGAAATGTTTTGACAGTGGTGAGAGTGGAAAACGGCTGTTTCCGTGGCGCAATTGGCTAGCGCGATCGGCTTTTACCCGAGAGATTGGATGCTCGAGCCCTCCCGGGAGCGGTGTGTCGCTATTATTTCTTTGCGCTGATAGCTTTGGAGAAATGTTCTGACGGTGGTGAGAGTGGAGAACGGCTGTCTCCGTGGCGCAATTGGCTAGCGCGTTCGGATGTTAACCGAAAGGTTGGAGTTTCGAGCCCTCCCGGAAGCGGTGCGTTGCTGTTATTTCTTTGCGCTGATAGCTTTGGAGAAATGTTCTGACGGTGGTGTGAGTGGAGAACGGCTGCCTCCGTGGCGGAATTGGCTAGCGCGCTCGGCCGTTAACCAAAAGGACGGAGGTTCGAGCCTTCCCGGGAGCGGTGTGTCGCCTGTTTTTTTTCTTTGCGCTGATAGCCTTGGAGAAATAATCTGACGGTTGCGAGAGTGCCTAACGACTTTCTCCGTGGCGCAATTGGCTAGCGAGTTCGGCTGTTAACCGAAAGGTTGGAGGCTCGAGCCCTCCCGGGAGCGGTGTGTCGCATTTTTTTCTTTGCGCTGATAGCTTTGGAGAAATGTTCTGACGGTGGTGAGAATGAAGCACGACTGTCTCCGTGGCGCAATCCTAGCGCGTTCGGCCGTTAACCGAAAAGTTGGAGGTTTGAGCCATCCAGGGAGCGGTGTGTCGCATTTTTTTTCTTTGCGCTGATAGCTTTAGAGGAATGTTCTGACGGTGGTGAGAGTGAAGAACGACTGTCTCCGTGGCCCAATCCTAGCGCGTTCGGCCGTTAACCGAAAGGTTGGAGGTTCGAGCCGTCCCGGGAGCGGTGTGTCGCTTTTTTTTTCTTTCCGCTGATAGCATTGGGGGAATGTTCTGATGGTGGTGAGATTGGAGCACGACTGTCTCCGTGGCGCAATTGGCTAGAGCATTTGGCTGTTAACCGCAAGTTTGGAGGTTTGAGCCCACCCAGGGGCGGTGTGCCGCTTTTTTTGCGCTGATAGCTTTGGAAAAATGTTCTGACGGTGGTGAGAGTGCTGCACTACTGTCTCCGTGCGCAACTGACTAGCGCGTTCGGCTGTTATCCGAAAGGTTGCATGTTCGAGCCCTCCCGGGAGCAGTGTGTCGTTTTTTTTTCTTTTTTGCCCTGATAGGTTTGGAGAAATGTTCTGATGGTGGTGAGAGTGCTGCACTACTGTCTCCGTGGCGCAATTGGCTCGCGCGTTCGTCTGTTAACCGAAAGGCTAGAGGTTCGATCTCTCCCGGGAGCGGTTTGTCACTTTTATTTTTCTTCGCGCTGATAGCTTTGAAGAAATGCTCTGACGGGATGAGAGTGCTGCACTACTGTCTCCGTGGCGTAATTGGCTAGCGCGTTCGGCTGTTAACCGATAGGCTGGAGGTTCGAGCCCTCCCGAGAGTGGTTTGTCGCTTTTTTCTTTTTTGCGCTGATAGCTTTGGAGAAATGTTCTGACGGAGGTGAGTGAGCTGCACTACTGTCTCCCTGGCGCAATTGGCTAGCGCGTTCGGCTGTTAACCGAAGGCTGGAGGTTCGAGCTCTCCCGGGAGCGGTTTGTCGCTTTTTTTTCTTTGCGCTTAGAGCTTTGGAGAAATTTTCTGAAGGTGGTGAGAGTGGAGCAGTACTGTCGTCGTGGCAAAATTTACTAGCGCGTTCGGCTGTTACCTGAAAGATTGGAGGTTCGATCTCTCCCTGGAGTGGTGTGTCGCTTTTTTTTTGCGCTGATAGCTATGGAGAAATGTTCTGACGGTGGTGAGAGTGAAGCACGACTTTCGCCGTGGCACAATGGGCTAGCGCGCTCAGCTGCTAACCACAAGTTTGGAGGTTTGAGCCCATCCGGGAACGGTGTGTCGCTTTTTTTTGCTCTGATAGCTTTGAAGAAATGTTCTGACGGTGGTGAGAGTGCTGCACTACTGTCTCCGTGGGGCAACTGAGAAGCGCGTTCGGCTGTTAACCGAAATTTTGGAGGTTCGAGCCCTCGCGGGAGCAGTGTGTCGCATTTTGTTTCTTTGCACTGATAGCTTTGGTGAAATGTTCTGACGGAGGTGAGAGTGGAGCACGGCTGTCTCCGTGGCGCAATCGGCTTGCGCGTTCGGCCGTTAACCAAAAGGATGGGGGTTTTAACCCTCCCGGGAGCGGTATGTCGCCTTTTTTTTTTGCGCTGATAGCCTTGGAGAAATATCCTGATGGTGGTTAGAGTGCCTCACGACTTTCTCATTGGCGCAATTTGCTAGCGCGATCGGCTGTTAACCGAAGTGTTGGAAGTTCGAGCCCTCCCGGGAGTGGTGTGTCGCTTTTTTTCTTTGCGCTGATAGCCTTGGAGAAATAATCTGACGGTGGTGAGAGTGCCTCACGACTTTCTCCGTGGCGCAATTGGCTAGCGCGATCGGCTGTTAACCGAAAGGTTGGAGGTTCGAGCCCTCCCTGGAGTAGTGTGTCGCTTTTTTTCTTTGCGCTGATACCTTTTGAGAATTGTTCTGACGGAGGTGAGAGTGGAGCACGGCTGTCTCCGTGGCGAAATTAGCTAGCGCGTTCGGCCGTTAACAAAAACGATGGAGGTTCGAGCCCTCCCGGGAGCGGTGTGTCCCTTTTTTTTCTTCGCGCCGATAGCTTTGCAGAAATGTTCTGACGGAGGTGAGAGTGCTGCACTACTGTCTGCGTGGCGCAATCAGCTAGCGCATTCGGCTTTTAACCGAAAGGTTGGAGGTTCGAGCCCACCGGGGGGCGGTGTGTCGCTTTTTTTTCTTTGTGCTGATAGCTTTGCACAAATGTTCTGACGGTGGTGAGAGTGGAGCACGACTGTCGCCGTGGCGCAATGGGCTAGCGCGTTCGGCTGTTAACCGAAAGGTTGGAGGTTTGAGCCCACACGAAGGTGGTGTGTCACTTTTTTTGCGCTGATAGCTTTGGAGAAATGTTTTGATGGTGGTGAGAGGGCTGCTCTACTGTCTCCGTGGCGCAACTGACTAGCGCGTTCGCCTGTTAGCCGGAAGGTTGGAGGTTGGAGCCCTTCAGAAGCGGGGTGTCGCTTTTTTCTTCGTTGCGCTGATAGGTTTGCAGAAATGTTCTGACAGTGGTAGGAGTGGAGCACGACTGTCTCCGTGGCCCAACGGGCTCGTGCGTTTGGCTGTTAACCGCAAGTTTAGAGGTTTGAACCCACCCGGGGGCTGTCTGCCGCTTTTTTTGCGCTGATAGCTTTGGAGAAATGTTCTGACGAAGGTGAGAGTGGTGCACTACTGTCTCCGTGGCGCAACTGACTAGCGCATTCGGCTGTTAACCGAAAGGTTGGAGGTTTGAGGCCAAGCGGGGGCGCTGTGTCGCTTTTTTTCTTTGCGCTGTTAGCTATGGAGAAATGTTCTGACGCTGGTGAGAGGGGAGCACGACTGTCGCCGTGGCGCAATGGGCTAGCCTATTCGGCTCTTAACCGAGAGTTTGGAGGTTTGAGCCCACCCGGGGGCGGTGTGTCGCTTTTTTTGCGCTGATAGCTTTAGAGAAATGTTTTGACGGTGGTGAGAGTGGACAACGGCTGTGTCCGTGGCGCAATTGGCTAGCGCGATCGGCTTTTACCCGAAAGATTGGAGGTTCGAGCTCTCCCGGCATTGGTTCGTCGCTTTTTTCTTCTTTGCACTGATAGCTTTTGAGAATTGTTCTGACGGAGGTGAGAGTGGAGCACAGCTGTCTCCGTGGCGCAATTGGCTAGCGCGATCGGCTGTTAACCGAAAGGTTGGAGGCTCGAGCCCTCCCGGGAGCGGTGTGTCGCATTTTTTTCTTTGCGCTGATAGCTTTCGAGAAATGTTCTGACGGTGGTGAGAGTGCAGCACGACTGTCCAGGGGCACAATAGCCTAGCGCGTTTGGCTGTTAACCGAAACGTTTGAGGTTTGAGCCGTCCCGGGAGCGGTGTGTCGCTTTTTTTCTTTCCGCTGATAGCATTGGGGAAATGTTCTGATGGTGGTGAGATTGGAGCACGACTGTCTCCGTGGCGCAATTGGCTAGAGCATTTGGCTGTTAACCGCAAGTTTGGAGGTTTGAGCCCACCCGGGGGCGGTGTGCCGCTTTTTTTGCACTGATAGCTTTTGAAAAATGTTCTGACGGTGGTGAGAGTGCTGCACTACTGTCTCCGTGCGCAACTGACTAGCGCGTTCGGCTGTTATCCGAAAGGTTGCATGTTCGAGCCCTCCCGGGAGCAGTGTGTCGTTTTTTTTCTTTTTTGCCCTGATAGGTTTGGAGAAATGTTCTGATGGTGGTGAGAGTGCTGCACTACTGTCTCCGTGGCGCAATTGGCTCGCGCGTTCGTCTGTTAACCGAAAGGCTAGAGGTTCGATCTCTCCCGAGAGTGGTTTGTCGCTTTTTTCTTTTTTGCGCTGATAGCTTTGGAGAAATGTTTTGACGGAGGTGAGTGAGCTGCACGACTGTCTCCCTGGCGCAATTGGCTAGCGCGTTCGGCTGTTAACCGAAAGGCTGGAGGTTCGAGCTCTCCCGGGAGCGGTTTGTCGCTTTTTTCTTCTTTGCGCTTATAGCTTTGGAGAAATTTTCTGAAGGTGGTGAGAGTGGAGCAGTACTGTCGTCGTGGCAAAATTGACTAGCGCGTTCGGCTGTTAACTGAAAGATTGGAGGTTCGATCTCTCCCTAGAGCGGTGTGTCGCTTTTTTTTGCGCTGATAGCTATGGAGAAATGTTCTGACGGTGGTGTGAGTGAAGCACGACTTTCGCCGTGGCGCAATGGGCTAGCGCGCTCGGCTGCTAACCACAAGTTTGGAGGTTTGAGCCCACCCGGGAATGGTGTGTCGCTTTTTTTTTGCGCTGATAGCTTTGGAAAAATGTTCTGACGGTGGTGAGAGTGCTGCACTACTGTCTCCGTGGGGCAACTAAGAGCGCGTTCGGCTGTTAACCGAAATTTTGGAGGTTCGAGCCCTCGCGGGAGCAGTGTGTCGCATTTTGTTTCTTTGCACTGATAGCTTTGGGGAAATGTTCTGACGGAGGTGAGTGTGGAGCACGGCTGTCTCCGTGGCGCAATCGGCTTGCGCGTTCGGCCGTTAACCAAAAGGATGGGGGTTTTAACCCTCCTGGGAGCGGTATGTCGCCTTTTTTTTCTTTGCGCTGATAGCCTTGGAGAAATATCCTGACGGTGGTTAGAGTGCTTCACGACTTTCTCCGTGGCGCAATTTGCTAGCGCGATCGGCTGTTAACCGAAGGGTTGGAGGTTCGAGCCCTCCCGGGAGTGGTGTGTCGCTTTTTTTCTTTGCGCTGATAGCCTTGGAGAAATAATCTGACGGTGGTGAGAGTGCCTCACAACTTTCTCCGTGGCGCAATTGGCTAGCGCGATCGGCTGTTAACCGAAAGGTTGGAGGTTCGAGCCCTCCCTGGAGTGGTGTGTCGCTTTTTTTCTTTGCGCTGATACCTTTTGAGAATTGTTCTGACGGAGGTGAGAGTGGAGCACGGCTCTCTCCGTGGCGAAATTAGCTAGCGCGTTCGGCCGTTAACCAAAAAGATGGAGGTTCGAGCCCTCCCGGGAGCGGTGTGTCCCTTTTTTTTTCTTCGCGCCGATAGCTTTGGAGAAATGTTCTGACGGAGGTGAGAGTGCTGCACTACTGTCTGCGTGGCGCAATCAGCTAGCGCATTTGGCTTTTAACCGAAAGGTTGGAGGTTCGAGCCCACCCAGGGGCGGTGTGTCGCTTTTTTTTTCTTTGTGCTGATAGCTTTGCAGAAATGTTCTGACGGTGGTGAGAGTGGAGCACGACTGTCGCCGTGGCGCAATGGGCTAGCGCGTTCGGCTGTTAACCGAAAGGTTGGAGGTTTGAGCCCACACGAAGATGGTGTGTCGCTTTTTTTGCGCTGATAGCTTTGGAGAAATGTTTTGATGGTGGTGAGAGGGCTGCTCTACTGTCTCCGTGGCGCAACTGACTAGCGCGTTCGCCTGTTAACCGGAAGGTATGAGGTTGGAGCCCTACAGAAGCGTGGTGTCGCTTTTTTCTTCGTTGCGCTGATAGGTTTGCAGAAATGTTCTGACGGTGGTAGGAGTGGAGCACGACTGTCTCCGTGGCCCAACGGGCTAGTGCGTTCGGCTGTTAACCGCAAGTTTGGAGGTTTGAGCCCACCCGGGGGCGGTCTGCCGCTTTTTTTGCGCTGATAGCTTTGGAGAAATGTTCTGACGTTGGTGAGAGTGCTGTAGTACTGTCTGCGTGGCGCAACTGACTAGCGCGTTCGGCTGTTGACCGAAAGGTTGGAGGTTTGAGCCCACCCGGGGGCGGTGTGTCGCTTTTTTTTGTGCTGATAGCTTTGGAGAAATGTTCTGACGAAGGTGAGAGTGGTGCACTACTGTCTCTGTGGCGCAAATGACTAGCGCATTCAGCTGTTAACCGAAAGGTTGGAGGTTTGAGGCCAAGCGGGGGCGCTGTGTCGCTTTTTTTCTTTGCGCTGATAGCTATAGAGAAATGTTCTGACGCTGGTGAGAGGGGAGCACGACTGTCGCCGTGGCGCAATGGGCTAGCCCATTCGGCTCTTAACCGAGAGTTTGGAGGTTTGAGCCCACCCGGGGGTGGTGTGTCGCTTTTTTTGCGCTGATAGCTTTAGAGAAATGTTTTGACGGTGGTGAGAGTGGACAACGGCTGTGTCCGTGGCGCAATTGGCTAGCGCGATCGGCTTTTACCCGAAAGATTGGAGGTTCGAGCTCTCCCGGCAGCGGTTTGACGCTTTTTTCTTCTTTGCACTGATAGCTTTTGAGAATTGTTCTGACGAAGGTGAGAGTGGAGCACAGCTGTCTCCGTGGCGCAATTGGCTAGCGCGATCGGCTGTTAACCGAAAGGTGGGAGGTTCGAGCCCTTCCAGGAGTGGTGTGTCACTTTTTTTTTCGCGCCGATAGCTTTCGAGAAATGTTCTGACGGTGGTGAGAGTGCAGCACGACTGTCCAGTGGCGCAATAGCCTAGCGCGTTTGGCTGTTAACCGAAAAGTTGGAGGTTTGAGCCGTCCCGGGAGCGGTGTGTCGCTTTTTTTCTTTTCGCTGATAGCATTGGGAAAATGTTCTGATGCTGGTGAGATTGGAGCACGACTGTCTCCGTGGCGCAATTGGCTAGAGCATTTGGCTGTTAACCGCAAGTTTGGAGGTTTGAGCCCATCCGGGGGCGGTGTTTCGCTTTTTTTTGCGCTGATAGCTTTGGAAAAATGTTCTGACGGTGGTGAGAGTGCTGCACTACAGTCTCCGTGGCGCAACTGACTAGCGCGTTCGGCTGTTACCCGAAAGGTTGGATGTTCGAGCCCTCCCGGGAGCAGTGTGTCGTTTTTTTTCCTTTTTGCCCTGATAGGTTTGGAGAAATGTTCTGACGGTGGTGAGAGTGCTGCACTACTGTCTCTGTGGCACAACTGACTAGCGCGTTCGGCTGTTAACCGAAAGGTTGGAGGTTCGAGCCCTCCCGGGAGCGGTGTATTGCTTTTTCTTTTTTGCGCTGATAGGTTTGGAGAAATGTTCTGACAGTGGTGAGAGTGCTGCACAACTGTCTCTGTGGCGCAATTGGCTAGCGCAATCAGCTGTTAAGCGCAAGTTTGGAGGTTTGAGCCAACCCGGGGGCGGTGTGTTGCTTTTTTTGCGCTGATAGCTTTGGAGAAATGTTCTGACGGTGGTGAGAGTGCTGCACTACTGTGTCCGTGGAGAAACTGACAAGCGCGTTCGGCTGTTAACCGAAAGGTTGGAGGTTGGAGCCCACCCGGTGGCGGTGTGTCACTTTTTTTTTCTTTTAGCTGATAGCTTTGGAGAAATGTTCTGAAGGTGGTGAGAGCGGAGCAGTACTATCTCCGTGGCAAAGTTGACTAGCGCGTTCGGCTGTCACCCGAAAGATAGGAGGTTCTAGTTCTCCCGGCAGCGGTGTGTCACTTTTTTTCTTTGCGCTGATACCTTTGAATAAATGTTCTGATGGTGGTGAGAGTGCAGCATGACTGCCTCCGTGGCGCAATGGGCTTGCGCGTTTGGCTGTTAACCGAAAGGTTGGAGGCACCGAGCCCTCCCGAGAGTGGTGTGTCGCTTTTTTTCTTTGAGCTGATAGCTCTGGAGAAATTTTTTGAAGGTGGTGAGAGTGGAGCAGTACTGTCTCCGTTGCAAAATTGACTAGCGCGTTCGGCTGTTACCCGAAAGATTGGAGGTTCGATCTCTCCCTGGAGCGGTGTGTCGCTTTTTTTCTTTGCGCTGATAGCTATGCAGAAATGTTCTGACGGTGGTCAGAGTGGAGCACGACTTTCGCCGTGGAGCAATGGGCTAGCGCGTTCGGCTGTTAACCGCAAGTTTGGAGGTTTGAGCCCACCCGGGAACGGTATGTCGCTTTTTTTGCGCTGATAGCTTTGGAGAAATGTTCTGACGGTGGTGAGAGTGCTGCACTACTGTCTCCGTGGCGCAACTGACAAGCACGTTCGGCTGTTAACCGAAAGGTTGGAGGTACGAGCCCTCCCGGGAGCGGTGTGTCGCTTATTTTCTTTGCGCTGATAGCCTTGGAGAAATAATCTGACGGTGGTGAGAGTGCCTCACGACTTTTTCCGTGGCGCAATTGACTAGCGCGATCGGCTGTTAACCGAAAGGTTGGAGGGTCGAACCCTACCGGGAATGGTGTGTCGCTTTTTTCTTTGCGCTGATAGCCTTGGAGAAATAATCGGACGGTGGTGAGAGTGCCTCACGACTTTCTCCGTGGCGCAATTGGCTAGCGTGATCGGCTGTTAACCGAAAGGTTGGAGGTACGAGCCCTCCCTGGAATGGTGTGTCGCTTTTTTTCTTTGCGCTGATACCTTTTGAGAATTGTTCTGACGGAGGTGAGAGTGGAGCACGGCTGTCTCCGTGGCGAAATTAGCTAGCGCGTTCGGCCGTTAACCAAAAGGATGGAGGTTCGAGCCCTCCCGGTAGCGGTGTGTCACCTTTTTTTTGCGCTGATTGCCTTGGAGATATAATCTGACGGTAGTAAGAGTGCCTCACGACTTTCTCCGTGGCGCAATTGGCTACCGCGATCGGCTGTTAACCGAAAGGTTGGAGGTTCGAGCCCTCCCGGGAGCGGTGTGTCACTTTTTTTTTCTTCGCGCCGATAGCTTTGGAGAAATGTTCTGACGGTGGTGAGAGTGCAGCACGACTGCCTTCGTGGCGCAATTAGCTAGTGCGATCGGCTGTTAACCGAAAGGTTGGAGGTTCGAGCCCACCCGGGGCGGTGTGTCGCTTTTTTTTTCTTTGTGCTGATAGCTATGGAGGAATGTTCTGGCGGTGATGAGAGTGGAGCACGACTGTCTCCGTGGCGCAATGGGCTAGCGCATTCGGCTGTTAACCGCATGTTTGGAGGTTTGAGCCCACCCGGGGGTGGTGTGTGGCTTTTTTGCGCTCATAGCTTTGGAGAAATGTTCTGACGGTGGTGAGAGTGTTGCACTACTGTCTCCATGGCGCAACTCACCAGCGCGTTCGGCTGTTAACCGAAAGCTTTGAGGTTCGAGCCCTCCCGGGAGTGGTGTGTCGCTTTTTTCTCTTTGCGCTGATAGCTTTAAAGAAATGTTCGGATGGAGGTGAGAGTGCCTCACGACTTTCTCCGTGGCGCAATTGGCTAACGCGATCAGCTGTGTTCCGATAAGTTGGAAGTTCGAGCCCTCCCGGGAGGGGTGTGTCCCTTTTTTTTCTTCGCGCCGATAGCTTTGGAGAAATGTTCTGATGGAGGTGATTGTGCTACACTACTGTCTCCGTGGCGCAATTGGCTAGTGCGTTCGGCTGTTAACCGAAAGGCTGGAGGTTCGAGCTCTCCCGGGAGCGGTTTGTCGCTTCTTTCTTCTTTGCGCCGATAGCTTTGGAGAAATGTTCTGACGGAGGTGAGATTGCTGCACAACTGTCTGCGTGGCGCAATCAGCTAGCGCGTTCGGTTGTTACCTGAAAGATTGGAGGTTCGATCTCTCCCTGGAGCGGTGTGTCGCTTTTTTTCTTTGCGCTGATAGCTATGGAGAAATGTTCTGACGGTGGTGAGAGTGAATCACGATTTTCGCCGTGGCGCAATGGGCTAGCGCGTTCGGCTGTTAGCCGCAAGTTTGGAGGTTTGAGCCTACCCGGGAACAGTGTGTCGCTTTTTTTGCGCTGAGAGCTTTAGCAAAATGTTCTGACGGTGGTGAGAGTGCTGCACTACCGTCTCCGTGATGCAACTGACAAGCGAGTTCGGCTGTTAAACGAAATTTTGGAGGTTCGAGCCCTCGCGGGAGCTGTGTGTCGCTTTTATTTCTTTGAGCTGATAGCTTTGGAGAAATCTTCTGACGGTGGTGAGAGTGGAGAACGGCAGTCTCCGTGGTGATTTTGGCTAGCGTGATCGGATGTTAACCGAAAGGTTGGAGCTTCGAGCCCTCCCGGAAGAGGTGCGTCGCTTTTATTACTTTGCGCTGATAGCTTTGGAGAAATGTTCTGACGGTGGTGTGAGTGGATAACGGCTGTCTCCGTGGCGGAATTGGCTAGTGCGTTCGGCTGTTAACTGAAAGGTTGGAGGCTCGAGCCCTTCCGGGAGCGGTGTGTCGCATTTTTTTTCTTTGCGCTGATAGCTTTGGAGAAATGTTCTGACGGTGGTGAGAATGAAGCACGACTGTCTCCGTGGCGCAATCCTAGCGCGTTCGGCCGTTAACCGAAAAGTTGGAGGTTCGAGCCGTCCCGGGAGCGGTGTGTCGCCTTTTTTTTTCTTTGCGCTGATAGCCTTGGAGAAATATTCTGACGGTAGTGAGAGTGCCTCACAACTTTCTTCGTGGCGCAATTGGCTAGCGCGATCGGCTGTTAACCTAAAGGTTGGAGGTTCGAGCCCTCCCGGGAGCGGTGTGTCACTTTTTTTCTCTTCGCGCCGATAGCTTTGGAGAAATGCTCTGACGGAGGTGAGAGTGCTGCACTACTGTCTCCGTGGCGCAATTGGCTAGCGCGTTCGGCTGTTAACCGATAGGCTGGAGGTTCGAGCCCTCCCGGGAGTGGTTTGTCGCTTTTTTCTTCTTTGCGCTGATAGCTTTCTAGAATTGTTCTGACGGAGGTGAGAGTGGAGCACAGCTGTCTCCTTGGCGAAATTGGCTAGCACGTTCGGCCCTTAACCAAAAGGATGGAAGTTCGAGCCCCCCGGGAGCGGTGTCTCGTCTTTTTTTTTGCGCTGATAGCCTTGGAGAAATAATCTGACGTTGGTGAGAGTGCCTCACGACTTTCTCCGTGGCGCAGTTGGCTAGCGTGATCGGCTGGTAACGGAAAGGTTGGAGGTTCGAGCCCTCCCTGGAGTGGTGTGTCGCTTTTTTTCCTTGTGCTGATAGCTTTCTAGAGTTGTTCTGACGGAGGTGAGAGTGGAGCACAGCTGTCTCCTTGGCGAAATTGGCTAGCGCGTTCGACCGTTAGCCAAAACGATGGAGGTTCGAGCCCTCCCGGGAGTGGTGTGTCACCTTTTTTTTCTTTGCGCTGATAGCCTTGGAGAAATAATTTGACGGTGGTGAGAGTGCCTCACAACTTTCTCCGTGGCGCAATTGGCTAGCGCGATCGGCTGTTAACCGAAAGGTTGGAGGTTCGAGCCCTCCCGGGAGCGGTGTGTCACTTTTTTTCTCTTCACGCCGATAGCTTTGGAGAAATGCTCTGACGGAGGTGAGAGTGCTGCACTACTGTCTAGGTGGCGCAATTGGCTAGCGCGTTCGGCTGTTAACCGATAGGCTGGAGGTTCGAGCCCACCCGGGGGCGGTGTGTCGTTTTTTTTCTTTGTGCTGATAGCTTTGGAGAAATGTTCTAAAGGTGGTTAGAGTGGAGCAGTACTGTCTTCGTGGCAGAATTGACTAGCGCGTTCGGCTGTTACCCGAAAGGTTGGAGGTTGGAGCCCTCGCGAGAGCGGTTTGTCGTTTTTTCTTCTTTGCGCTGATGGCTTTTGAGAATTATTTTGACGGTGGTGAGAGTGGAGCACGACTGTCTCCGTGGCGCAATGGGCTAGTGCGTTCGGCTGTTAACCGAAAGGTTGGAGGTTTGAGCCCACCCGGGGGCGGTGTGTCGCTTTTCGTCTTTGCGCTGATAGCTATGGAAAAATGTTCTGACGGAGGTGAGAGTGGAGCACGGCTGTCTCCGTGGCGCAAACGGCTAGCATGTTCGGCCGTTAACCAAAAGGATGGAGGTTCGAGCCCTCCCGGGAGCGGTGTGTCGCCTGTTTTTTTTTTCTTTGCGCTGATAGCCTTGGAGAAATAATCTGAGGGTGGTGAGAGTGCCTCACGACTTTCTCCGTGGCGCAATTGGCTAGCGCGATCGGCTCTTAATCGAAAGGATGGAGGTTCGAGCCCTCCCGGGAGTGGTGTGTCACTTTTTTTTTCTTCGCGCCGATAGCTTTGGAGATATGTTCTGACGGAGGTGAGAGTGCTGCACTACTGCCTGCGTGGCGCAATCAGCTAGCGCGTTCGGCTGTTAAACGAAAGGCTGGAGGTTCAAGCCCTCCCGGGAGCGGTTTGTCGCTTTTTTTTTCTTTGCGCTGATAGCTTTGAGAAATATTCTGACGGTGGTGAGAGTGCAGCACGGTCGTCTCCGTGACGCAATTACCTCGTGCGATCGGCTGTTAACCGAAAGGTTGGAGGTTCGAGCCCACCCGGGGGCGGTGTGTCGCTTTTTTTTCTTTGCGCTGATAGCTTTAAAGAAATGTTCGGATGGTGGTGAAAGTGCCTCAAGACTTTCTCCGTGGCGCAATTGGCTAGCGCGATCAGCTGTTAACCGAAAGGATGGAGGTTCGAGCCCTCCCGGGAGTGGTGTGTCACTGTTTTTTTCTTCGCGCCGATAGCTTTGGAGAAATGTTCTGACGGTGGTGAGAGTCGAGCACGACTGTCTCTGTGGCGCAATGGGCTAGTGCGTTCGGCTGTTAACCGAAAGGTTGGAGTTTTGAGCCCACCCGGGGGCGGCGTGTGGCTATTTTTCTTTGCGCTGATAGCTATGGAGAAATGTTCTGACGGAGGTGAGAGTGGAGCACGACTGTCACCGTGGCGCAATGGGCTAGCGCGTTCGGCTGTTAACTGCAAGTTTGTAGGTTTGAGCCGACCCGGGGCGGTGTGTCGCTTTTTTTGCGCTGATAGCATTGCAAAAATGTTCTGACGGTGGTGAGAGTGCTGCACTACTGTCTCCGTGGCGCAACTGACTAGCGCGTTCGGCTGTTAACCGAAAGTTTTGAGGTTTGAGCCCTCCCGGGAGCGGTGTGTCGCTTTTTTCTTCTTTGCGCTGATAGCTTTGATGAAATGTTCTGATAGTGGTGCGAGTGCAGCACGACTGTCTCCGTGGCGCAATTGGCTAGCGCGTTCGGCTGTTAATCGAAATTTTGGAGGTTCGAGCCCTCGCGGGAGCGGTGTGTCGTATTTTGTTTCTTTGCGGTGATAGCCTTGGAGAAATATTCTGACGGTGGTGAGAGTGCCTCACGACTTTCTCCGTGGCGAAATCGGCTAGCGCGTTCGGCCGTTCATCAAAAGGATGGAGGCTCGAGCGCTCCCGGGAGTGGTGTGTCGCTTTTTTTAGGGGCGAAGCTCCTTAGGGCGTGGGCTGTGCGTCCCCTGTAGCCTGTATGTAGCCACCTCTAGTTTAGTTCTTGCAGTGTTCACTAGATGGCGGTACCTTCCCATGCATGTAGCCACCTATAGTTTAGTTCTTGCAGTGTTCACTAGATGGCGGTACCGTCTCCTGTATGTAGCCACCTCTAGTTTAGTTCTCGTAGTGTTTACTAGATGGTGGTACTTGTAGCTGATGATGAAAAGATGCAAGATGTTATAAACTAGAAAGCGGTACTTGTAGCTGATGAAAGACGCGAGATCTTATAAAATAGGAATGATGTCACATATGGCGCGTGTCATTGGTTGAAGGCAATCGTTCGATTTAGTGCGGCGACGTATGCTAGGGGGAGCCATGTAATAAAATCGAGTGGGCAAAATGTACAGAGGATTCATGGTTTACCAGATTTACCTCCGGAGTTTCGCCCACTCATCATCATTCACTTCGTGGATATGGCGGAATTTTTCTTTGTGCTGATAGCTTTGGAGAAATGTTCTGAAGGTGGTGAGAGTGGAGCAATACTGTCTCCGCGGCAAAATTGACTAGCGCGTTCGGCTGTTACCCGAAAGATTGGAGGTTCGATCTCTCCCTGGAGCGGTGTGTCGCTTTTTTTTCTTTGCGCTGATAGCTTTGAAGAAATGTTCTGACGGTGGTGAGAAGGAGCACGACTGTCTCTGTGGCGGAATGGGCTAGTGCGTTCGGCTGTTAACCGCAACTTTGGAGGTTTGAGCCCACCCGGGGGCGGTGTGTCGCTTTTTTTGCGCTGATAGCTTTGGAGAAATGTTCTGACGTTAGTGAGAGTGCTGCACTACTGTCTCCGTGGCGCAACTGACTAGCGCGTTCAGCTGTTAACCGAAAGGTTGGAGGTTTGAGCCCACCCGGGGGCGGTGTGTCCCTTTTTTTTTGCTCTGATAGCTTTGAAGAAATTTTCTGACGAAGGTAAGAGTGGTGCACTACTGTCTCCGTGGCGGAACTGACTAGCGCGTTCGGCTGTTAACCAAAAGGCCTGAGGTTTGAGGCCACCCGTGGGCGTTGTGTCGCTTTTTTTCTTTGCGCTGATAGCTATGGAGAAATGTTCTGACGGTGGTGAGAGTGGAGCACGACTGTCGCAGTGGCGCAATGGGCTAGCCCGTTCGGCTGTTAACCGAGAGTTTGGAGGTTTGAGCGCACCCGGGGGCGGTGTGTCGCTTTTTTTGCTCTGATAGCTTTGGAGAAATGTTCTGACGGTGGTGAGAGGGCTGCACTACTGTCTCCGTGGCGCAACTGACTAGTGCGTCCGGCTGTTAACCGTAAGGCTGGAGGTTCAAGCCCTCCCGGGAGTGGTTTGTCGCTTTTTTCTTCTTTGCGCTGATAGCTTTGGAGAAATATTCTGACGGTGGTGAGAGTGCAGAACGATTGTCTCCTTGGCGCAATTTGCTAGTGCGATCGGCGGTTAACCGCAAGTTTGGAGGTTCGAGCCCACCCGGGAACGGTGTGTCGCTTTTTTTGCGCTGATAGCTTTGGAGAAAAGTTCTGACGGTGGTGAGAGTGCTGCACTACTGTCTCCGTGGCGCAACTGACAAGCGCGTTCGGCTGTTAACCGAAATTTTGGAGGTTCGAGCCCTCGCGAGAGCGGTGTGTCGCATTTTGTTTCTTTGCACTGATAGCTTTGGTGAAATGTTCTGACGGAGGTGAGAGTGAGCACGGCTGTCTCCGTGGCGCAATCGGCTAGCGCGATCGGCCATTAACCAAAAAGAAGGCGGTTTTAACCCTCCCGGGAGCGATATGTCGCCTTTTTTTCTTTCTGCTGATAGCCTTGGAGAAATAACCTGACGGTGGTTAGATTTCCTCAAGACTTCCTCCGCGGCGCAATTGGCTAGCGCGATCGGCTGTTAACCGAAGGGTTGGAGGTTCGAGCCCTCCCGGGAGTGGTGTGTCGCTTTTTTTCTTTGCGCTGATAGCCTTGGAGAAATAATCTGACGGTGGTGAGAGTGCCTCACGACTTTCTCCGTGGCGCCCTTGGCTAGCGTGATCGGCTGTTAACCGAAAGGTTGGAGGTTCGAGCCCTCCCTGGAGTGGTGGGTCGCTTTTTTCTTTGCGCTGATACCTTTTGAGAATTGTTCTGACGGAGGTGAGGGTGGAGCACGGCTGTCTCCGTGGCGAAATTAGCTAGCGCGTTCGGCCGTTAACCAAAAAGATGGAGGTTTGAGCCCTCCCGGGAGCGGTGTGTCACTTTTTTTTCTTCGCGCCGATAGCTTTGGAGAAATGTTCTGACGGAGTTGAGAGTGCTGCACTACTGCCTGCGTGGCGCAATCATCTAGCGCATTCGGCTTTTAACCGAAAGGCTGGAGATTCAAGCCCTCCCGGGAGCGGTTTGTTCCTTTCTTCTTCTATAAGCTGACAGCTTTGGAGAAATATTCTGACGGTGGTGAGAGTGCAGCACGATCGTCTCCGTGGCGCAATTAGCTAGTGCGATCGGCTGTTAACTGAAAGGTTGGAGGTTCGAGCCCACCCGGGGGCGGTGTGTCGCTTTTTTTCTTTGTGCTGATAGCTTTGGAGAAATGTTCTGACGGTGGTGAGAGTGGAGCACGACTGTCGCCGTGGCGCAATGGGCTAGCGCGTTTGGCTGTTAACCGAAAGGTTGGAGGTTTGAGCCCCCACGAAGGCGGTGTGTCGCTTTTTTTGCGCTGATAGCTTTGAAGAAATGTTCTGACGGTGGTGAGATTGGAGCACGACTGTCTCCGTGGCGAAATGGGCTAGCGCGTTCGGCTGTTAACCGAAAGGTTGGAGGTTTGAGCCCACACGAAGGCGCTGTGTCGCTTTTTTTGCGCTGATAGCTTTGGAGAAATGTTTTGATGGTGGTAGAGGGCTGCACTACTGTCTCCGTGGTGCAACTGACTAGCGCGTTCGACTGTTAACCGAAAGGTTGGAGGTTTGAGGCCACCCGGGGGCGTTGTGTCGCTTTTTTTTCTTTGCGCTGATAGCTATGCAGAAATGTTCTGACGATGGTGAGAGTGGAGCACGACTGTCGCAGTGGCGCAATGGGCTAGCCCGTTCGGCTGTTAACCGAGAGTTTGGAAGTTTGAGCACACCCGGGGGCGGTGTGTCGCTTTTTTTTGCTCTGATAGCTTTGGAGAAATGTTCTGACGGTGGTGAGAGTGCTGCACTACTGTCTCCGTGGCGCAACTGACTAGTGCGTCCGGCTGTCAACCGTAAGGCTGGAGGTTCAAGCCCTCCCGGGAGCGGTTTGTCGCTTTTTTCTTCTTTGCGCTGATAGCTTTGGAGAAATATTCTGATGGTGGTGAGAGTGAAGCACGATCGTCTCCTTGGCGCAATTAGCTAGTGCGATCGGCTGTTAACCGCAAGTTTGGAGGTTTGAGCCCACCCGGGAACGGTGTGTCGCTTTTTTTGCGCTGATAGCTTTGGAGAAAAGTTCTGACGGTGGTGAGAGTGCTGCACTACTGTCTCCGTGGCGCAACTGACAAGCGCGTTCGTCTGTTAACCGAAATTTTGGAGGTTCGAGCCCTCGCGAGAGCGGTGTGTCGCATTTTGTTTCTTTGCACTGATAGCTTTAGTGAAATGTTCTGACGGAGGTGAGAGTGAGCACGGCTGTCTCCGTGGCGCAATCGGCTAGCGCATTCGGCTTTTAACCGAAAGGCTGGAGGTTCAAGCCCTCCCGGGAGCGGTTTGTTCCTTTCTTCTTCTATAAGCTGATAGCTTTGGAGAAATATTCTGACGGTGGTGAGAGTGCAGCACGATCGTCTCCGTGGCGCAATTAGCTAGTGCGATCGGCTGTTAACTGAAAGGTTGGAGGTTCGAGCCCACCCGGGGGCGGTGTGTCGCTTTTTTTCTTTGTGCTGATAGCTTTGGAGAAATGTTCTGACGGTGGTGAGAGTGGAGCACGACTGTCGCCGTGGCGCAATGGGCTAGCGCGTTTGGCTGTTAACCGAAAGGTTGGAGGTTTGAGCCCACACGAAGGCGGTGTGTCGCTTTTTTTGCGCTGATAGCTTTGGAGAAATGTTTTGATGGTGGTGAGAGGGCTGCACTACTGTCTCCGTGGCGCAACTGACTAGCGCATTCGCCTGTTACCCAAAATTTTGGAGGTTCGAGCCCTCGCGGGAGCGGTGTGTCGCATTTTGTTTCTTTGCACTGATAGCTTTGGTGAAATGTTCTGACGGAGGTGAGAGTGAGCACGGCTGTCTCTGTGGCGCAATCGGCTAGCACGTTCGGCCATTAACCAAAAGGATTGGGGTTTTAACCCTCCCGGGAGCGATATGTCGCCTTTTTTTCTTTGTGCTGATAGCCTTGGAGAAATAACCTGACGGTGGTTAGAGTGCCTCACGACTTTCTCTGCGGCGCAATTGGCTAGCGCGATCGGCTGTTAACCGACGGGTTGGAGGTTCGAGCCCTCCCGGGAGTGGTGTGTCGCTTTTTTTCTTTGCGTATAGCCTTGGAGAAATAATCTGACGGTGATGAGAGTGCCTCACGACTTTCTCCGTGGCGCACTTGGCTAGCGTGATCGGCTGTTAACCGAAAGGTTGGAGGTTCGAGCCCTCCCTGGAGTGGTGTGTCGCTTTTTTCTTTGCGCTGATACCTTTTGAGAATTGTTCTGACGGAGGTGAGGGTGGAGCACGGCTGTCTCCGTGGCGAAATTAGCTAGCGCGTTCGGCCGTTAACCAAAAAGATGGAGGTTTGAGCCCTCCCGAAAGCGGTGTGTCACTTTTTTTTTCTTCGCGCCAATAGATTTGGAGAAATGTTCTGACGGAGGTGAGAGTGCTGCACTACTGTCTGCGTGGCGCAATCAGCTAGCGCATTCGGCTTTTAACCGAAAGGCTGGAGGTTCAAGCCCTCCCGGGAGCGGTTTGTCCCTTTTTTCTTCTTTAAGCTGATAGCTTTGGAGAAATATTCTGACGGTGGTGAGAGTGCAGCACGATCGTCTCCGTGGCGCAATTAGCTAGTGCGATCGGCTGTTAACTGAAAGGTTGGAGGTTCGAGCCCACCCGGGGGCGGTGTGTCGCTTTTTTTTCTTTGTGCTGATAGCTTTGGAGAAATGTTCTGACGGTGGTGAGAGTGGAGCACGACTGTCGCCGTGGCGCAATGGGCTAGCGCGTTTGGCTGTTAACCGAAAGGTTGGAGGTTTGAGCCCACACGAAGGCGGTGTGTCGCTTTTTTTGCGCTGATAGCTTTGGAGAAATGTTTTGATGGTGGTGAGAGGGCTGCACTACTGTCTCCGTTGCGCAACTGACTAGCGCGTTCGCCTGTTAACCGGAAAGTTGGAGGTTGGAGCCCTTCAGAAGCGGGGTGTCGCTTTTTTCTTCCTTGCGCTGATAGGTTTGCAGAAATGTTCTGACGGTGGTGAGAGTGGAGCACGACTGTGTCCATCGCCCAATTGGCTAGTGCGTTCGGCTGTTAACCGAAAGGTGGGAGGTTCGAGCCCTTCCAGGAGTGGTGTGTCACTTTTTTTTTCTTCGCGCCGATAGCTTTCGAGAAATAACCTGACGGTGGTTAGAGTGCCTCACGACTTTCTCCGTGGCGCAATAGCCTAGCGCGTTTGGCTGTTAACCGAAAAGTTGGAGGTTTGAGCCCTCCCGGGAGCGGTGAGTCTCTTTTTTTTCTTTGCGCTGATAGCTTTGGAGAAATGTTTTGACAGTGGTGAGAGTGGAAAACGGCTGTTTCCGTGGCGCAATTGGCTAGCGCGATCGGCTTTTACCCGAGAGATTGGATGCTCGAGCCCTCCCGGGAGCGGTGTGTCGCTATTATTTCTTTGCGCTGATAGCTTTGGAGAAATGTTCTGACGGTGGTGAGAGTGGAGAACGGCTGTCTCCGTGGCGCAATTGGCTAGCGCGTTCGGATGTTAACCGAAAGGTTGGAGTTTCGAGCCCTCCCGGAAGCGGTGCGTTGCTTTTATTTCTTTGCGCTGATAGCTTTGGAGAAATGTTCTGACGGTGGTGAGAATGAAGCACGACTGTCTCCGTGGCGCAATCCTAGCGCGTTCGGCCGTTAACCGAAAAGTTGGAGGTTTGAGCCATCCAGGGAGCGGTGTGTCGCATTTTTTTTCTTTGCGCTGATAGCTTTAGAGGAATGTTCTGACGGTGGTGAGAGTGAAGAACGACTGTCTCCGTGGCCCAATCCTAGCGCGTTCGGCCGTTAACCGAAAGGTTGGAGGTTCGAGCCGTCCCGGGAGCGGTGTGTCGCTTTTTTTTTCTTTCCGCTGATAGCATTGGGGAAATGTTCTGATGGTGGTGAGATTGGAGCACGACTGTCTCCGTGGCGCAATTGGCTAGAGCATTTGGCTGTTAACCGCAAGTTTGGAGGTTTGAGCCCACCCAGGGGCGGTGTGCCGCTTTTTTTGCGCTGATAGCTTTGGAAAAATGTTCTGACGGTGGTGAGAGTGCTGCACTACTGTCTCCGTGCGCAACTGACTAGCGCGTTCGGCTGTTATCCGAAAGGTTGCATGTTCGAGCCCTCCCGGGAGCAGTGTGTCGTTTTTTTTCTTTTTTGCCCTGATAGGTTTGGAGAAATGTTCTGATGGTGGTGAGAGTGCTGCACTACTGTCTCCGTGGCGCAATTGGCTCGCGCGTTCGTCTGTTAACCGAAAGGCTAGAGGTTCGATCTCTCCCGGGAGCGGTTTGTCACTTTTATTTTTCTTCGCGCTGATAGCTTTGAAGAAATGCTCTGACGGGATGAGAGTGCTGCACTACTGTCTCCGTGGCGCAATTGGCTAGCGCGTTCGGCTGTTAACCGATAGGCTGGAGGTTCGAGCCCTCCCGAGAGTGGTTTGTCGCTTTTTTCTTTTTTGCGCTGATAGCTTTGGAGAAATGTTCTGACGGAGGTGAGTGAGCTGCACTACTGTCTCCCTGGCGCAATTGGCTAGCGCGTTCGGCTGTTAACCGAAGGCTGGAGGTTCGAGCTCTCCCGGGAGCGGTTTGTCGCTTTTTTTTCTTTGCGCTTAGAGCTTTGGAGAAATTTTCTGAAGGTGGTGAGGATGGAGCAGTACTGTCGTCGTGGCAAAATTTACTAGCGCGTTCGGCTGTTACCTGAAAGATTGGAGGTTCGATCTCTCCCTGGAGTGGTGTGTCGCTTTTTTTTGCGCTGATAGCTATGGAGAAATGTTCTGACGGTGGTGAGAGTGAAGCACGACTTTCGCCGTGGCACAATGGGCTAGCGCGCTCAGCTGCTAACCACAAGTTTGGAGGTTTGAGCCCATCCGGGAACGGTGTGTCGCTTTTTTTTGCTCTGATAGCTTTGAAGAAATGTTCTGACGGTGGTGAGAGTGCTGCACTACTGTCTCCGTGGGGCAACTGAGAAGCGCGTTCGGCTGTTAACCGAAATTTTGGAGGTTCGAGCCCTCGCGGGAGCAGTGTGTCGCATTTTGTTTCTTTGCACTGATAGCTTTGGTGAAATGTTCTGACGGAGGTGAGAGTGGAGCACGGCTGTCTCCGTGGCGCAATCGGCTTGCGCGTTCGGCCGTTAACCAAAAGGATGGGGGTTTTAACCCTCCCGGGAGCGGTATGTCGCCTTTTTTTCTTTGCGCTGATAGCCTTGGAGAAATATCCTGATGGTGGTTAGAGTGCCTCACGACTTTCTCATTGGCGCAATTTGCTAGCGCGATCGGCTGTTAACCGAAGTGTTGGAAGTTCGAGCCCTCCCGGGAGTGGTGTGTCGCTTTTTTTCTTTGCGCTGATAGCCTTGGAGAAATAATCTGACGGTGGTGAGAGTGCCTCACGACTTTCTCCGTGGCGCAATTGGCTAGCGCGATCGGCTGTTAACCGAAAGGTTGGAGGTTCGAGCCCTCCCTGGAGTGGTGTGTCGCTTTTTTTCTTTGCGCTGATACCTTTTGAGAATTGTTCTGACGGAGGTGAGAGTGGAGCACGGCTGTCTCCGTGGCGAAATTAGCTAGCGCGTTCGGCCGTTAACCAAAAAGATGGAGGTTCGAGCCCTCCCGGGAGCGGTGTGTCCCTTTTTTTTCTTCGCGCCGATAGCTTTGGAGAAATGTTCTGACGGAGGTGAGAGTGCTGCACTACTGTCTGCGTGGCGCAATCAGCTAGCGCATTCGGCTTTTAACCGAAAGGTTGGAGGTTCGAGCCCACCGGGGGGCGGTGTGTCGCTTTTTTTTCTTTGTGCTGATAGCTTTGCAGAAATGTTCTGACGGTGGTGAGAGTGGAGCACGACTGTCGCCATGGCGCAATGGGCTAGCGCGTTCGGCTGTTAACCGAAAGGTTGGAGGTTTGAGCCCACACGAAGGTGGTGTGTCGCTTTTTTTGCGCTGATAGCTTTGGAGAAATGTTTTGATGGTGGTGAGAGGGCTGCTCTACTGTCTCCGTGGCGCAACTGACTAGCGCGTTCGCCTGTTAACCGGAAGGTTGGAGGTTGGAGCCCTTCAGAAGCGGGGTGTCGCTTTTTTCTTCGTTGCGCTGATAGGTTTGCAGAAATGTTCTGACGGTGGTAGGAGTGGAGCACGACTGTCTCCGTGGCCCAACGGGCTCGTGCGTTCGGCTGTTAACCGCAAGTTTGGAGGTTTGAACCCACCCGGGGGCTGTCTGCCGCTTTTTTTGGGCTGATAGCTTTGGAGAAATGTTCTGACGAAGGTGAGAGTGGTGCACTACTGTCTCCGTGGCGCAACTGACTAGCGCATTCGGCTGTTAACCGAAAGGTTGGAGGTTTGAGGCCAAGCGGGGGCGCTGTGTCGCTTTTTTTCTTTGCGCTGTTAGCTATGGAGAAATGTTCTGACGCTGGTGAGAGGGGAGCACGACTGTCGCCGTGGCGCAATGGGCTAGCCCATTCGGCTCTTAACCGAGAGTTTGGAGGTTTGAGCCCACCCGGGGGCGGTGTGTCGCTTTTTTTGCGCTGATAGCTTTAGAGAAATGTTTTGACGGTGGTGAGAGTGGACAACGGCTGTGTCCGTGGCGCAACTGACTAGTGCGTCCGGCTGTTAACCGTAAGGCTGGAGGTTCAAGCCCTCCCGGGAGTGGTTTGTCGCTTTTTTCTTCTTTGCGCTGATAGCTTTGGAGAAATATTCTGACGGTGGTGAGAGTGCAGAACGATTGTCTCCTTGGCGCAATTTGCTAGTGCGATCGGCGGTTAACCGCAAGTTTGGAGGTTCGAGCCCACCCGGGAACGGTGTGTCGCTTTTTTTGCGCTGATAGCTTTGGAGAAAAGTTCTGACGGTGGTGAGAGTGCTGCACTACTGTCTCCGTGGCGCAACTGACAAGCGCGTTCGGCTGTTAACCGAAATTTTGGAGGTTCGAGCCCTCGCGAGAGCGGTGTGTCGCATTTTGTTTCTTTGCACTGATAGCTTTGGTGAAATGTTCTGACGGAGGTGAGAGTGAGCACGGCTGTCTCCGTGGCGCAATCGGCTAGCGCGATCGGCCATTAACCAAAAAGAAGGCGGTTTTAACCCTCCCGGGAGCGATATGTCGCCTTTTTTTCTTTCTGCTGATAGCCTTGGAGAAATAACCTGACGGTGGTTAGATTTCCTCAAGACTTCCTCCGCGGCGCAATTGGCTAGCGCGATCGGCTGTTAACCGAAGGGTTGGAGGTTCGAGCCCTCCCGGGAGTGGTGTGTCGCTTTTTTTCTTTGCGCTGATAGCCTTGGAGAAATAATCTGACGGTGGTGAGAGTGCCTCACGACTTTCTCCGTGGCGCCCTTGGCTAGCGTGATCGGCTGTTAACCGAAAGGTTGGAGGTTCGAGCCCTCCCTGGAGTGGTGGGTCGCTTTTTTCTTTGCGCTGATACCTTTTGAGAATTGTTCTGACGGAGGTGAGGGTGGAGCACGGCTGTCTCCGTGGCGAAATTAGCTAGCGCGTTCGGCCGTTAACCAAAAAGATGGAGGTTTGAGCCCTCCCGGGAGCGGTGTGTCACTTTTTTTTCTTCGCGCCGATAGCTTTGGAGAAATGTTCTGACGGAGTTGAGAGTGCTGCACTACTGCCTGCGTGGCGCAATCATCTAGCGCATTCGGCTTTTAACCGAAAGGCTGGAGATTCAAGCCCTCCCGGGAGCGGTTTGTTCCTTTCTTCTTCTATAAGCTGACAGCTTTGGAGAAATATTCTGACGGTGGTGAGAGTGCAGCACGATCGTCTCCGTGGCGCAATTAGCTAGTGCGATCGGCTGTTAACTGAAAGGTTGGAGGTTCGAGCCCACCCGGGGGCGGTGTGTCGCTTTTTTTCTTTGTGCTGATAGCTTTGGAGAAATGTTCTGACGGTGGTGAGAGTGGAGCACGACTGTCGCCGTGGCGCAATGGGCTAGCGCGTTTGGCTGTTAACCGAAAGGTTGGAGGTTTGAGCCCCCACGAAGGCGGTGTGTCGCTTTTTTTGCGCTGATAGCTTTGAAGAAATGTTCTGACGGTGGTGAGATTGGAGCACGACTGTCTCCGTGGCGAAATGGGCTAGCGCGTTCGGCTGTTAACCGAAAGGTTGGAGGTTTGAGCCCACACGAAGGCGCTGTGTCGCTTTTTTTGCGCTGATAGCTTTGGAGAAATGTTTTGATGGTGGTAGAGGGCTGCACTACTGTCTCCGTGGTGCAACTGACTAGCGCGTTCGACTGTTAACCGAAAGGTTGGAGGTTTGAGGCCACCCGGGGGCGTTGTGTCGCTTTTTTTTCTTTGCGCTGATAGCTATGCAGAAATGTTCTGACGATGGTGAGAGTGGAGCACGACTGTCGCAGTGGCGCAATGGGCTAGCCCGTTCGGCTGTTAACCGAGAGTTTGGAAGTTTGAGCACACCCGGGGGCGGTGTGTCGCTTTTTTTTGCTCTGATAGCTTTGGAGAAATGTTCTGACGGTGGTGAGAGTGCTGCACTACTGTCTCCGTGGCGCAACTGACTAGTGCGTCCGGCTGTCAACCGTAAGGCTGGAGGTTCAAGCCCTCCCGGGAGCGGTTTGTCGCTTTTTTCTTCTTTGCGCTGATAGCTTTGGAGAAATATTCTGATGGTGGTGAGAGTGAAGCACGATCGTCTCCTTGGCGCAATTAGCTAGTGCGATCGGCTGTTAACCGCAAGTTTGGAGGTTTGAGCCCACCCGGGAACGGTGTGTCGCTTTTTTTGCGCTGATAGCTTTGGAGAAAAGTTCTGACGGTGGTGAGAGTGCTGCACTACTGTCTCCGTGGCGCAACTGACAAGCGCGTTCGTCTGTTAACCGAAATTTTGGAGGTTCGAGCCCTCGCGAGAGCGGTGTGTCGCATTTTGTTTCTTTGCACTGATAGCTTTAGTGAAATGTTCTGACGGAGGTGAGAGTGAGCACGGCTGTCTCCGTGGCGCAATCGGCTAGCGCATTCGGCTTTTAACCGAAAGGCTGGAGGTTCAAGCCCTCCCGGGAGCGGTTTGTTCCTTTCTTCTTCTATAAGCTGATAGCTTTGGAGAAATATTCTGACGGTGGTGAGAGTGCAGCACGATCGTCTCCGTGGCGCAATTAGCTAGTGCGATCGGCTGTTAACTGAAAGGTTGGAGGTTCGAGCCCACCCGGGGGCGGTGTGTCGCTTTTTTTCTTTGTGCTGATAGCTTTGGAGAAATGTTCTGACGGTGGTGAGAGTGGAGCACGACTGTCGCCGTGGCGCAATGGGCTAGCGCGTTTGGCTGTTAACCGAAAGGTTGGAGGTTTGAGCCCACACGAAGGCGGTGTGTCGCTTTTTTTGCGCTGATAGCTTTGGAGAAATGTTTTGATGGTGGTGAGAGGGCTGCACTACTGTCTCCGTGGCGCAACTGACTAGCGCATTCGCCTGTTACCCAAAATTTTGGAGGTTCGAGCCCTCGCGCGAGCGGTGTGTCGCATTTTGTTTCTTTGCACTGATAGCTTTGGTGAAATGTTCTGACGGAGGTGAGAGTGAGCACGGCTGTCTCTGTGGCGCAATCGGCTAGCACGTTCGGCCATTAACCAAAAGGATTGGGGTTTTAACCCTCCCGGGAGCGATATGTCGCCTTTTTTTCTTTGTGCTGATAGCCTTGGAGAAATAACCTGACGGTGGTTAGAGTGCCTCACGACTTTCTCTGCGGCGCAATTGGCTAGCGCGATCGGCTGTTAACCGACGGGTTGGAGGTTCGAGCCCTCCCGGGAGTGGTGTGTCGCTTTTTTTCTTTGCGTATAGCCTTGGAGAAATAATCTGACGGTGATGAGAGTGCCTCACGACTTTCTCCGTGGCGCACTTGGCTAGCGTGATCGGCTGTTAACCGAAAGGTTGGAGGTTCGAGCCCTCCCTGGAGTGGTGTGTCGCTTTTTTCTTTGCGCTGATACCTTTTGAGAATTGTTCTGACGGAGGTGAGGGTGGAGCACGGCTGTCTCCGTGGCGAAATTAGCTAGCGCGTTCGGCCGTTAACCAAAAAGATGGAGGTTTGAGCCCTCCCGAAAGCGGTGTGTCACTTTTTTTTTCTTCGCGCCAATAGATTTGGAGAAATGTTCTGACGGAGGTGAGAGTGCTGCACTACTGTCTGCGTGGCGCAATCAGCTAGCGCATTCGGCTTTTAACCGAAAGGCTGGAGGTTCAAGCCCTCCCGGGAGCGGTTTGTCCCTTTTTTCTTCTTTAAGCTGATAGCTTTGGAGAAATATTCTGACGGTGGTGAGAGTGCAGCACGATCGTCTCCGTGGCGCAATTAGCTAGTGCGATCGGCTGTTAACTGAAAGGTTGGAGGTTCGAGCCCACCCGGGGGCGGTGTGTCGCTTTTTTTTCTTTGTGCTGATAGCTTTGGAGAAATGTTCTGACGGTGGTGAGAGTGGAGCACGACTGTCGCCGTGGCGCAATGGGCTAGCGCGTTTGGCTGTTAACCGAAAGGTTGGAGGTTTGAGCCCACACGAAGGCGGTGTGTCGCTTTTTTTGCGCTGATAGCTTTGGAGAAATGTTTTGATGGTGGTGAGAGGGCTGCACTACTGTCTCCGTTGCGCAACTGACTAGCGCGTTCGCCTGTTAACCGGAAAGTTGGAGGTTGGAGCCCTTCAGAAGCGGGGTGTCGCTTTTTTCTTCCTTGCGCTGATAGGTTTGCAGAAATGTTCTGACGGTGGTGAGAGTGGAGCACGACTGTGTCCATCGCCCAATTGGCTAGTGCGTTCGGCTGTTAACCGAAAGGTGGGAGGTTCGAGCCCTTCCAGGAGTGGTGTGTCACTTTTTTTTTCTTCGCGCCGATAGCTTTCGAGAAATAACCTGACGGTGGTTAGAGTGCCTCACGACTTTCTCCGTGGCGCAATAGCCTAGCGCGTTTGGCTGTTAACCGAAAAGTTGGAGGTTTGAGCCCTCCCGGGAGCGGTGAGTCTCTTTTTTTTCTTTGCGCTGATAGCTTTGGAGAAATGTTTTGACAGTGGTGAGAGTGGAAAACGGCTGTTTCCGTGGCGCAATTGGCTAGCGCGATCGGCTTTTACCCGAGAGATTGGATGCTCGAGCCCTCCCGGGAGCGGTGTGTCGCTATTATTTCTTTGCGCTGATAGCTTTGGAGAAATGTTCTGACGGTGGTGAGAGTGGAGAACGGCTGTCTCCGTGGCGCAATTGGCTAGCGCGTTCGGATGTTAACCGAAAGGTTGGAGTTTCGAGCCCTCCCGGAAGCGGTGCGTTGCTTTTATTTCTTTGCGCTGATAGCTTTGGAGAAATGTTCTGACGGTGGTGAGAATGAAGCACGACTGTCTCCGTGGCGCAATCCTAGCGCGTTCGGCCGTTAACCGAAAAGTTGGAGGTTTGAGCCATCCAGGGAGCGGTGTGTCGCATTTTTTTTCTTTGCGCTGATAGCTTTAGAGGAATGTTCTGACGGTGGTGAGAGTGAAGAACGACTGTCTCCGTGGCCCAATCCTAGCGCGTTCGGCCGTTAACCGAAAGGTTGGAGGTTCGAGCCGTCCCGGGAGCGGTGTGTCGCTTTTTTTTTCTTTCCGCTGATAGCATTGGGGAAATGTTCTGATGGTGGTGAGATTGGAGCACGACTGTCTCCGTGGCGCAATTGGCTAGAGCATTTGGCTGTTAACCGCAAGTTTGGAGGTTTGAGCCCACCCAGGGGCGGTGTGCCGCTTTTTTTGCGCTGATAGCTTTGGAAAAATGTTCTGACGGTGGTGAGAGTGCTGCACTACTGTCTCCGTGCGCAACTGACTAGCGCGTTCGGCTGTTATCCGAAAGGTTGCATGTTCGAGCCCTCCCGGGAGCAGTGTGTCGTTTTTTTTCTTTTTTGCCCTGATAGGTTTGGAGAAATGTTCTGATGGTGGTGAGAGTGCTGCACTACTGTCTCCGTGGCGCAATTGGCTCGCGCGTTCGTCTGTTAACCGAAAGGCTAGAGGTTCGATCTCTCCCGGGAGCGGTTTGTCACTTTTATTTTTCTTCGCGCTGATAGCTTTGAAGAAATGCTCTGACGGGATGAGAGTGCTGCACTACTGTCTCCGTGGCGCAATTGGCTAGCGCGTTCGGCTGTTAACCGATAGGCTGGAGGTTCGAGCCCTCCCGAGAGTGGTTTGTCGCTTTTTTCTTTTTTGCGCTGATAGCTTTGGAGAAATGTTCTGACGGAGGTGAGTGAGCTGCACTACTGTCTCCCTGGCGCAATTGGCTAGCGCGTTCGGCTGTTAACCGAAGGCTGGAGGTTCGAGCTCTCCCGGGAGCGGTTTGTCGCTTTTTTTTCTTTGCGCTTAGAGCTTTGGAGAAATTTTCTGAAGGTGGTGAGGATGGAGCAGTACTGTCGTCGTGGCAAAATTTACTAGCGCGTTCGGCTGTTACCTGAAAGATTGGAGGTTCGATCTCTCCCTGGAGTGGTGTGTCGCTTTTTTTTGCGCTGATAGCTATGGAGAAATGTTCTGACGGTGGTGAGAGTGAAGCACGACTTTCGCCGTGGCACAATGGGCTAGCGCGCTCAGCTGCTAACCACAAGTTTGGAGGTTTGAGCCCATCCGGGAACGGTGTGTCGCTTTTTTTTGCTCTGATAGCTTTGAAGAAATGTTCTGACGGTGGTGAGAGTGCTGCACTACTGTCTCCGTGGGGCAACTGAGAAGCGCGTTCGGCTGTTAACCGAAATTTTGGAGGTTCGAGCCCTCGCGGGAGCAGTGTGTCGCATTTTGTTTCTTTGCACTGATAGCTTTGGTGAAATGTTCTGACGGAGGTGAGAGTGGAGCACGGCTGTCTCCGTGGCGCAATCGGCTTGCGCGTTCGGCCGTTAACCAAAAGGATGGGGGTTTTAACCCTCCCGGGAGCGGTATGTCGCCTTTTTTTCTTTGCGCTGATAGCCTTGGAGAAATATCCTGATGGTGGTTAGAGTGCCTCACGACTTTCTCATTGGCGCAATTTGCTAGCGCGATCGGCTGTTAACCGAAGTGTTGGAAGTTCGAGCCCTCCCGGGAGTGGTGTGTCGCTTTTTTTCTTTGCGCTGATAGCCTTGGAGAAATAATCTGACGGTGGTGAGAGTGCCTCACGACTTTCTCCGTGGCGCAATTGGCTAGCGCGATCGGCTGTTAACCGAAAGGTTGGAGGTTCGAGCCCTCCCTGGAGTGGTGTGTCGCTTTTTTTCTTTGCGCTGATACCTTTTGAGAATTGTTCTGACGGAGGTGAGAGTGGAGCACGGCTGTCTCCGTGGCGAAATTAGCTAGCGCGTTCGGCCGTTAACCAAAAAGATGGAGGTTCGAGCCCTCCCGGGAGCGGTGTGTCCCTTTTTTTTCTTCGCGCCGATAGCTTTGGAGAAATGTTCTGACGGAGGTGAGAGTGCTGCACTACTGTCTGCGTGGCGCAATCAGCTAGCGCATTCGGCTTTTAACCGAAAGGTTGGAGGTTCGAGCCCACCGGGGGGCGGTGTGTCGCTTTTTTTTCTTTGTGCTGATAGCTTTGCAGAAATGTTCTGACGGTGGTGAGAGTGGAGCACGACTGTCGCCATGGCGCAATGGGCTAGCGCGTTCGGCTGTTAACCGAAAGGTTGGAGGTTTGAGCCCACACGAAGGTGGTGTGTCGCTTTTTTTGCGCTGATAGCTTTGGAGAAATGTTTTGATGGTGGTGAGAGGGCTGCTCTACTGTCTCCGTGGCGCAACTGACTAGCGCGTTCGCCTGTTAACCGGAAGGTTGGAGGTTGGAGCCCTTCAGAAGCGGGGTGTCGCTTTTTTCTTCGTTGCGCTGATAGGTTTGCAGAAATGTTCTGACGGTGGTAGGAGTGGAGCACGACTGTCTCCGTGGCCCAACGGGCTCGTGCGTTCGGCTGTTAACCGCAAGTTTGGAGGTTTGAACCCACCCGGGGGCTGTCTGCCGCTTTTTTTGGGCTGATAGCTTTGGAGAAATGTTCTGACGAAGGTGAGAGTGGTGCACTACTGTCTCCGTGGCGCAACTGACTAGCGCATTCGGCTGTTAACCGAAAGGTTGGAGGTTTGAGGCCAAGCGGGGGCGCTGTGTCGCTTTTTTTCTTTGCGCTGTTAGCTATGGAGAAATGTTCTGACGCTGGTGAGAGGGGAGCACGACTGTCGCCGTGGCGCAATGGGCTAGCCCATTCGGCTCTTAACCGAGAGTTTGGAGGTTTGAGCCCACCCGGGGGCGGTGTGTCGCTTTTTTTGCGCTGATAGCTTTAGAGAAATGTTTTGACGGTGGTGAGAGTGGACAACGGCTGTGTCCGTGGCGCAATTGGCTAGCGCGATCGGCTTTTACCCGAAAGATTGGAGGTTCGAGCTCTCCCGGCATTGCTTCGTCGCTTTTTTCTTCTTTGCACTGATAGCTTTTGAGAATTGTTCTGACGGAGGTGAGAGTGGAGCACAGCTGTCTCCGTGGCGCAATTGGCTAGCGCGATCGGCTGTTAACCGAAAGGTTGGAGGCTCGAGCCCTCCCGGGAGCGGTGTGTCGCATTTTTTTCTTTGCGCTGATAGCTTTCGAGAAATGTTCTGACGGTGGTGAGAGTGCAGCACGACTGTCCAGGGGCACAATAGCCTAGCGCGTTTGGCTGTTAACCGAAACGTTTGAGGTTTGAGCCGTCCCGGGAGCGGTGTGTCGCTTTTTTTCTTTCCGCTGATAGCATTGGGGAAATGTTCTGATGGTGGTGAGATTGGAGCACGACTGTCTCCGTGGCGCAATTGGCTAGAGCATTTGGCTGTTAACCGCAAGTTTGGAGGTTTGAGCCCACCCGGGGGCGGTGTGCCGCTTTTTTTGCGCTGATAGCTTTTGAAAAATGTTCTGACGGTGGTGAGAGTGCTGCACTACTGTCTCCGTGCGCAACTGACTAGCGCGTTCGGCTGTTATCCGAAAGGTTGCATGTTCGAGCCCTCCCGGGAGCAGTATGTCGTTTTTTTTCTTTTTTGCCCTGATAGGTTTGGAGAAATGTTCTGATGGTGGTGAGAGTGCTGCACTACTGTCTCCGTGGCGCAATTGGCTCGCGCGTTCGTCTGTTAACCGAAAGGCTAGAGGTTCGATCTCTCCCGAGAGTGGTTTGTCGCTTTTTTCTTTTTTGCGCTGATAGCTTTGGAGAAATGTTTTGACGGAGGTGAGTGAGCTGCACTACTGTCTCCCTGGCGCAATTGGCTAGCGCGTTCGGCTGTTAACCGAAAGGCTGGAGGTTCGAGCTCTCCCGGGAGCGGTTTGTCGCTTTTTTCTTCTTTGCGCTTATAGCTTTGGAGAAATTTTCTGAAGGTGGTGAGAGTGGAGCAGTACTGTCGTCGTGGCAAAATTGACTAGTGCGTTCGGCTGTTAACTGAAAGATTGGAGGTTCGATCTCTCCCTAGAGCGGTGTGTCGCTTTTTTTTGCGCTGATAGCTATGGAGAAATGTTCTGACGGTGGTGTGAGTGAAGCACGACTTTCGCCGTGGCGCAATGGGCTAGCGCGCTCGGCTGCTAACCACAAGTTTGGATGTTTGAGCCCACCCGGGAATGGTGTGTCGCTTTTTTTTTGCGCTGATAGCTTTGGAAAAATGTTCTGACGGTGGTGAGAGTGCTGCACTACTGTCTCCGTGGGGCAACTAAGAGCGCGTTCGGCTGTTAACCGAAATTTTGGAGGTTCGAGCCCTCGCGGGAGCAGTGTGTCGCATTTTGTTTCTTTGCACTGATAGCTTTGGGGAAATGTTCTGACGGAGGTGAGAGTGGAGCACGGCTGTCTCCGTGGCGCAATCGGCTTGCGCGTTCGGCCGTTAACCAAAAGGATGGGGGTTTTAACCCTCCTGAGAGCGGTATGTCGCCTTTTTTTTCTTTGCGCTGATAGCCTTGGAGAAATATCCTGACGGTGGTTAGAGTGCCTCACGACTTTCTCCGTGGCGCAATTTGCTAGCGCGATCGGCTGTTAACCGAAGGGTTGGAGGTTCGAGCCCTCCCGGGAGTGGTGTGTCGCTTTTTTTCTTTGCGCTGATAGCCTTGGAGAAATAATCTGACGGTGGTGAGAGTGCCTCACAACTTTCTCCGTGGCGCAATTGGCTAGCGCGATCGGCTGTTAACCGAAAGGTTGGAGGTTCGAGCCCTCCCTGGAGTGGTGTGTCGCTTTTTTTCTTTGCGCTGATACCTTTTGAGAATTGTTCTGACGGAGGTGAGAGTGGAGCACGGCTCTCTCCGTGGCGAAATTAGCTAGCGCGTTCGGCCGTTAACCAAAAAGATGGAGGTTCGAGCCCTCCCGGGAGCGGTGTGTCCTTTTTTTTTCTTCGCGCCGATAGCTTTGGAGAAATGTTCTGACGGAGGTGAGAGTGCTGCACTACTGTCTGCGTGGCGCAATCAGCTAGCGCATTTGGCTTTTAACCGAAAGGTTGGAGGTTCGAGCCCACCCAGGGGCGGTGTGTCGCTTTTTTTTTCTTTGTGCTGATAGCTTTGCAGAAATGTTCTGACGGTGGTGAGAGTGGAGCACGACTGTCGCCTTGGCGCAATGGGCTAGCGCGTTCGGCTGTTAACCGAAAGGTTGGAGGTTTGAGCCCACACGAAGATGGTGTGTCGCTTTTTTTGCGCTGATAGCTTTGGAGAAATGTTTTGATGGTGGTGAGAGGGCTGCTCTACTGTCTCCGTGGCGCAACTGACTAGCGCGTTCGCCTGTTAACCGGAAGGTATGAGGTTGGAGCCCTACAGAAGCGGGGTGTCGCTTTTTTCTTCGTTGCGCTGATAGGTTTGCAGAAATGTTCTGACGGTGGTAGGAGTGGAGCACGACTGTCTCCGTGGCCCAACGGGCTAGTGCGTTCGGCTGTTAACCGCAAGTTTGGAGGTTTGAGCCCACCCGGGGGCGGTCTCCCGCTTTTTTTGCGCTGATAGCTTTGGAGAAATGTTCTGACGTTGGTGAGAGTGCTGTACTACTGTCTCCGTGGCGCAACTGACTAGCGCGTTCGGCTGTTGACCGAAAGGTTGGAGGTTTGAGCCCACCCGGGGGCGGTGTGTCGCTTTTTTTTGTGCTGATAGCTTTGGAGAAATGTTCTGACGAAGGTGAGAGTGGTGCACTACTGTCTCTGTGGCGCAAATGACTAGCGCATTCAGCTGTTAACCGAAAGGTTGGAGGTTTGAGGCCAAGCGGGGGCGCTGTGTCGCTTTTTTTCTTTGCGCTGATAGCTATGGAGAAATGTTCTGACGCTGGTGAGAGGGGAGCACGACTGTCGCCGTGGCGCAATGGGCTAGCCCATTCGGCTCTTAACCGAGAGTTTGGAGGTTTGAGCCCACCCGGGGGCGGTGTGTCGCTTTTTTTTGCGCTGATAGCTTTAGAGAAATGTTTTGACGGTGGTGAGAGTGGACAACGGCTGTGTCCGTGGCGCAATTGGCTAGCGCGATCGGCTTTTACCCGAAAGATTGGAGGTTCGAGCTCTCCCGGCAGCGGTTTGTCGCTTTTTTCTTCTTTGCACTGATAGCTTTTGAGAATTGTTCAGACGAAGGTGAGAGTGCAGCACGACTGTCCAGTGGCGCAATAGCCTAGCGCGTTTGGCTGTTAACCGAAAAGTTGGAGGTTTGAGCCGTCCCGGGAGCGGTGTGTCGCTTTTTTTCTTTTCGCTGATAGCATTGGGAAAATGTTCTGATGGTGGTGAGATTGGAGCACGACTGTCTCCGTGGCGCAATTGGCTAGAGCATTTGGCTGTTAACCGCAAGTTTGGAGGTTTGAGCCCATCCGGGGGCGGTGTTTCGCTTTTTTTTGCGCTGATAGCTTTGGAAAAATGTTCTGACGGTGGTGAGAGTGCTGCACTACAGTCTCCGTGGCGCAACTGACTAGCGCGTTCGGCTGTTACCCGAAAGGTTGGATGTTCGAGCCCTCCCGGGAGCACTGTGTCGTTTTTTTTCCTTTTTGCCCTGATAGGTTTGGAGAAATGTTCTGACGGTGGTGAGAGTGCTGCACTACTGTCTCTGTGGCGCAACTGACTAGCGCGTTCGGCTGTTAACCGAAAGGTTGGAGGTTCGAGCCCTCCCGGGAGCGGTGTATTGCTTTTTCTTTTTTGCGCTGATAGGTTTGGAGAAATGTTCTGACAGTGGTGTGAGTGCTGCACAACTGTCTCTGTGGCGCAATTGGCTAGCGCAATCAGCTGTTAAGCGCAAGTTTGGAGGTTTGAGCCCACCCGGGGGCGGTGTGTTGCTTTTTTTGCGCTGATAGCTTTGGAGAAATGTTCTGACGGTGGTGAGAGTGCTGCACTACTGTGTCCGTGGAGAAACTGACAAGCGCGTTCGGCTGTTAACCGAAAGGTTGGAGGTTGGAGCCCACTCGGTGGCGGTGTGTCACTTTTTTTTTCTTTTAGCTGATAGCTTTGGAGAAATGTTCTGAAGGTGGTGAGAGCGGAGCAGTACTATCTCCGTGGCTAAGTTGACTAGCGCGTTCGGCTGTCACCCGAAAGATAGGAGGTTCTAGTTCTCCCGGCAGCGGTGTGTCACTTTTTTTCTTTGCGCTGATACCTTTGAATAAATGTTCTGATGGTGGTGAGAGTGCAGCATGACTGCCTCCGTGGCGCAATGGGCTTGCGCGTTTGGCTGTTAACCGAAAGGTTGGAGGCACCGAGCCCTCCCGAGAGTGGTGTGTCGCTTTTTTTCTTTGAGCTGATAGCTCTGGAGAAATTTTTTGAAGGTGGTGAGAGTGGAGCAGTACTGTCTCCGTTGCAAAATTGACTAGCGCGTTCGGCTGTTACCCGAAAGATTGGAGGTTCGATCTCTCCCTGGAGCGGTGTGTCGCTTTTTTTCTTTGCGCTGATAGCTATGCAGAAATGTTCTGACGGTGGTCAGAGTGGAGCACGACTTTCGCCGTAGAGCAATGGGCTAGCGCGTTCGGCTGTTAACCGCAAGTTTGGAGGTTTGAGCCCACCCGGGAACGGTATGTCGCTTTTTTTGCGCTGATAGCTTTGGAGAAATGTTCTGACGGTGGTGAGAGTGCTGCACTACTGTCACCGTGGCGCAACTGACAAGCACGTTCGGCTGTTAACCGGAAGGTTGGAGGTACGAGCCCTCCCGGGAGCGGTGTGTCGCTTTTTTCTTTGCGCTGATAGCCTTGGAGAAATAATCGGACGGTGGTGAGAGTGCCTCACGACTTTCTCCGTGGCGCAATTGGCTAGCGTGATCGGCTGTTAACCGAAAGGTTGGAGGTACGAGCCCTCCCTGGAATGGTGTGTCGCTTTTTTTCTTTGCGCTGATACCTTTTGAGAATTGTTCTGACGGAGGTGAGAGTGCAGCACGGCTGTCTCCGTGGCGAAATTAGCTAGCGCGTTCGGCCGTTAACCAAAAGGATGGAGGTTCGAGCCCTCCCGGTAGCGGTGTGTCACCTTTTTTTTGCGCTGATTGCCTTGGAGATATAATCTGACGGTAGTAAGAGTGCCTCACGACTTTCTCCGTGGCGCAATTGGCTAGCGCGATCGGCTGTTAACCGAAAGGTTGGAGGTTCGAGCCCTCCCGGGAGCGGTGTGTCACTTTTTTTTCTTCGCGCCGATAGCTTTGGAGAAATGTTCTGGCGGTGGTGAGAGTGCAGCACGACTGCCTTCGTGGCGCAATTAGCTAGTGCGATCGGCTGTTAAGCGAAAGGTTGGAGGTTCGAGCCCACCCGGGGCGGTGTGTCGCTTTTTTTTTCTTTGTGCTGATAGCTATGGAGGAATGTTCTGGCGGTGATGAGAGTGGAGCACGACTGTCTCCGTGGCGCAATGGGCTAGCGCATTCGGCTGTTAACCGCATGTTTGGAGGTTTGAGCCCACCCGGGGGTGGTGTGTGGCTTTTTTGCGCTCATAGCTTTGGAGAAATGTTCTGACGGTGGTGAGAGTGTTGCACTACTGTCTCCATGGCGCAACTCACCAGCGCGTTCGGCTGTTAACCGAAAGCTTTGAGGTTCGAGCCCTCCCGGGAGTGGTGTGTCGCTTTTTTCTCTTTGCGCTGATAGCTTTGGAGAAATGTTCTGACGGAGGTGAGATTGCTGCACAACTGTCTGCGTGGCGCAATCAGCTAGCGCGTTCGGTTGTTACCTGAAAGATTGGAGGTTCGATCTCTCCCTGGAGCGGTGTGTCGCTTTTTTTCTTTGCGCTGATAGCTATGGAGAAATGTTCTGACGGTGGTGAGAGTGAATCACGATTTTCGCCGTGGCGCAATGGGCTAGCGCGTTCGGCTGTTAGCCGCAAGTTTGGAGGTTTGAGCCTACCCGGGAACAGTGTGTCGCTTTTTTTGCGCTGATAGCTTTAGCAAAATGTTCTGACGGTGGTGAGAGTGCTGCACTACCGTCTCCGTGATGCAACTGACAAGCGAGTTCGGCTGTTAAACGAAATTTTGGAGGTTCGAGCCCTCGCGGGAGCTGTGTGTCGCTTTTATTTCTTTGAGCTGATAGCTTTGGAGAAATGTTCTGACGGTGGTGTGAGTGGATAACGGCTGTCTCCGTGGCGGAATTGGCTAGTGCGTTCGGCTGTTAACTGAAAGGTTGGAGGCTCGAGCCCTTCTGGGAGCGGTGTGTCGCATTTTTTTTCTTTTCGCTGATAGCTTTGGAGAAATGTTCTGACGGTGGTGAGAATGAAGCACGACTGTTTCCGTGGCGCAATCCTAGCGCGTTCGGCCGTTAACCGAAAAGTTGGAGGTTCGAGCCGTCCCGGGAGCGGTGTGTCGCATCTTTTTTCTTTGCGCTGATAGCTTTAGAGAAATGTTCTGACGGTGGTGAGAGTGAAGAACGACTGTCTCCGTGGCGCAATCCTAGCGCGTTCGGCCGTTAACCGAAAGGTTGGAGGTTCGAGCCGTCCCGGGAGCGGTGTGTCGCTTTTTTTTCTTTTCGCTGATAGCATTGGGGAAATGTTCTGATGGTGGTGAGATTGGAGCACGACTGTCTCCGTGGCGCAATTGGCTAGAGCATTTGGCTGTTAACCGCAAGTTTGGAGGTTTGAGCCCACCCGGGGGCGGTGTTTCGCTTTTTTTTGCGCTGATAGCTTTGGAAAAATGATTTGACGGTGGTGAGAGTGCTGCACTACGGTCTCCGTGGCGCAACTGACTAGCATGTTCGGCTGTTACCCGAAAGGTCGGATATTCGAGCCCTCCCGGGGGCGGTGTGTCGCTTTTTTTCTGTGCGCTGATAGCTATGGAGGAATGTTCTGACGGTGATGAGAGTGGAGCACGACTGTCTCCGTGGCGCAATGGGCTAGCGCGTTCGGCTGTTAACCGCATGTTTGGAGGTTTGAGCCCACCCGGGGGTGGTGTGTGGCTTTTTTTGCGCTCATAGCTTTGGAGAAATGTTCTGACGGTGGTGAGAGTGTCTCACTACTGTCTCCATGGCGCAACTCACCAGCGCGTTCGGCTGTTAACCGAAAGATTTGAGGTTCGAGACCTCCCGGGAGTGGTGTGTCGCTTTTTTTTCTTTGCGCTGATAGCTTTAAAGAAATGTTCTGATGGTGGTGAGAGTGCCTCACGACTTTCTCCGTGGCGCAATTGGCAACGCGATCAGCTGTGTTCTGAAAAGTTGGAAGTACGAGTCCTCCCGGGAGCGGTATGTCCCTTTTTTTTTCTTCGCGGCGATAGCTTTGGAGAAATGTTCTGATGGAGGTCAGTGTGCTACACTACTGTCTCCGTGGCGCAATTGGCTAGCGCGTTCGGCTATTAACCGAAAGGCTGGAGGTTCGAGCTCTCCCGGGAGCGGTTTGTCGCTTTTTTCTTCTTTGCGCAGATAGCCCCTGAGAAATAATCTGAGGGTGGTGAGAGTGCCTCACAACTTTCTCCGTGGCGCAATTGGCTAGCGCGATCGGCTGTTAACCGAAAGAATGGAGGTTCGAGCCCTCCCGGGAGTGGTGTGTCACTTTTTTTTTCTTCGCGCCGATAGCTTTGGAGAAATGTTCTGACGGAGGTGCGAGTGCTGCACTACTGTCTGCGTGGCGCAATCAGCAAGCGCGTTCGGCTGTTACCTGAAAGATTGGAGGTTCGATCTCTCCCTGGAGCAGTGTGTCGCTTTTTTTCTTTGCGCTGATAGCTATGGAGAAATGTTCTGACGGTGGTGAGAGTGAATCACGATTTTTGCCGTGGCGCAATCCTAGCGCGTTTGGCCGTTAACCGAAAGGTTGGAGGTTCGAGCCATCCCGGGAGCGGTGTGTCGCTTTTTTTTCTTTTCGCTGATAGCATTGGGGAAATATTCTGATGGTGGTGAGATTGGAGCACGACTGTCTCCGTGGCGCAATTGGCTAAAGAATTTGGCTGTTAACCGCAAGTTTGGAGGTTTGAGCCCACCTGGGGGCGGTGTTTCGCTTTTTTTTTTGCGCTGATAGCTTTGGAAAAATGTTCTGACGGTGGTGAGAGTGCTGCACTACTGTCTCCGTGGCGCAACTGACTAGCGCGTTCGGCTGTTACCCGAAAGGTTGGATGTTCAAGCCCTCCCGGGAGCAGTGTGTCGTTTTTTTTCTTTTTTGCCCTGATAGGTTTGGAGAAATGTTCTGACGGTGTTGAGAGTGCTGCACTACTGTCTCTGTGGCGCAACTGACTAGCGCTTTCGGCTGTTAACCGAAAGGTTGGAGGTTCGAGCCCTCCCGCGAGCGGTGTATTGCTTTTTTCTTTTTTGCGCTGATAGGTTTGGAGAAATGTTCTGACAGTGGTGAGAGTGCTGCACTACTGTCTCCGTGACGCAATTGGCTAGCGCATTCAGCTGTTAAGCGCAAGTTTGGAGGTTTGAGCCCACCCGGGGGCGGTGTGTTGCTTTTTTTGCGCTGATAGCTTTGTAGAAATGTTCTGACGGTGGTAAGAGTGCCGCACTACTGTCTCCGTGGAGAAACTGACAAGCGCGGTCGGCTGTTAACCGAAAGATTGGAGGTTGGAGCCCACCCTGTGGCGGTGTGTCCCTTTTTTTTCTTTTAGCTGATAGCTTTGGAGAAATGTTCTGAAGGTGGTGAGAGTGGAGCAGTACTATCTCCGTGGCAAAGTTGACTAGCGCGTTCGGCTGTCACCCGAAAGAGAGGAGGTTCGAGTCCTCCCGGCAGCGGTGTGTCACTTTTTTCTTTGCGCTGATACCTTTGAATAAATGTTCTGATGGTGGTGAGAGTGCAGCATGACTGCCTTCGTGGCGCAATTGGCTTGCGCGTTTGGCTGTTAACCGAAAGGTTGGAGGCACCGAGCCCTCCCGAGAGTGGTGTGTCGCTTTTTTTTCTTTGAGCTGATAGCTTTGGAGAACTTTTTTGAAGGTGGTGAGAGTGGAGCAGTACTGTCTCCGTGGCAAAATTGACTAGCGCGTTCGGCTGTTACCCGAAAGATTGGAAGTTCGATCTCTCCCTGGAGCGGTGTGTCGCTTTTTTTCTTTGCGCTGATAGCTATGCAGAAATGTTCTGACGGTGGTTAGAGTGCCTCACGACTTTCTCCGTGTGCTCAATTGGCTAGCGTGATCAGCTGTTAACCGAGAGGTTGGAGGTACGAGCCCTCCCTGGAGTGGTGTGTCGCTTTTTTTCTTTGCGCTGATACCTTTTGAGGATTGTTCTGACGGAGGTGAGAGTGGAACACGGTTGTCTCCCTGGCGAAATCAGCTAGCGCGTTCGGCCGTTAACCAAAAGGATGGAGGTTCGAGCCCTCCCGGTAGTGGTGTGTCGCCTTTTTTTTCTTTGCGTTGATTGCCTTGGAGAATTAATCTGACGGTGGTAAGAGTGCCTCACGACTTTCTTCGTGGCGCAATTGGCTAGCGTGATCGGCTGTTAACCGAAAGGTTGAAGGTTCGAGCCCTCCCTGTAGTGGTGTGTCGCTTTTTTTCTTTGCGCTGATAGCTTTTGAGAATTGTTCTGACGGAGTTGAGAGTGGAGCATGGCTATCTCCGTGGCGCAATTAGCTAGTGCGATCGGCTGTTAACCGAAAGGTTGGAGGTTCGAGCCTACCCGGGGGCGGTGTGTCGCTTTTTTTTCTTTGTGCTGATAGCTTTGGAGAAATGATCTGTACGTGGTGAGAGTGGAGCGGTACTGTCTCCGTGGCAAAATTGACTAGCGCGTTCGGCTGTTACCCGAATGATTGGAGGTTCGAGTCTTCCCGGCAGCGGTGTGTCACTTTTTTTCTTTGCCCTGACAGCTTTGAAGAGATGTTTTGATGGTGGTGAGAGTGCAGCACGACTGCCTTCGCGGCGCAATTAGCTAGCGCGATCGGCTGTTAACCGAAAGGTTGGAGGTTCGAGCCCACCCGGGGGCGGTGTGTCGCATTTTTTTTCTTTGTGCTGATAGCTTTGGAGAAATGGTCTGTAGGTGGTGAGAGTGGAGCAGTACTGTCTTCGTGGCAAAATTGACTAGCGCGTTCGGCTGTTACCCGAAAGGTTGGAGGTAGGAGTCCTCCCGGGAGCGGGGTGTCGCTTTTTTCTTCTTTGCGCTGATAGGTTTGGAGAAATGTTCTGACGGTGGTGAGAGTGGAGCACGACTGTCTCCGTGGCGCAACGGGCTAGTGCGTTCGGCTGTTAACCGCAAGTTTGGAAGTTTGAGCCCACCCGGGGGTGGTGTGTCGCTTTTTTTGCGCTGATAGCTTTGGAGAAATGTTCTGACGGTGGTCAGAGTGCTGCACTACTGTCTCTTTGGCGCAACTGACTAGCGCGTTTGGCTGTTAACCGAAAGATTGGAGGTTTGAGCCCACCCGGGGGCGGTGTGTCGCTTTTTTTCTGTGCGCTGATAGCTATGGAGGAATGTTCTGACGGTGATGAGAGTGGAGCACGACTGTCTCCGTGGCGCAATGGGCTAGCGCGTTCGGCTGTTAACCGCAAGTTTGGAGGTTTGAGCCCACCCGGGGGTGGTGTGTGGCTTTTTTTGCGCTCATAGCTTTGGAGAAATGTTCTGACGGAGGTGAGAGTGTTGCATTACTGTCTCCATGGCGCAACTCACCAGCGCGTTCGGCTGTTAACCGAAAGGTTCGAGTTTCGAGCCCTCCCGGGAGCGGTGTGTCCCTTTTTTTTCTTCGCGCCGATAGCTTTGGAGAAATGTTCTGATGGAGGTGAGTGTGCTGCACTACTGTCTCCATGGCGCATTTGGCTAGCGCGTTCGGCTGTTAACCGAAAGGCTGGAGGTTCGAGCTCTCCCGGGAGCGGTTTGTCGCTTTTTTCTTCTTTGCGCTGATAGCTTTTGAGAATTGTTCTGATGAAGGTGAGAGTGGAGCACGGCTGTCTCCGTGGCTCAATTGGCTAGCGTGTTCGGCCGTTAACCAAAAGGATGGAGGTTCGAGCCCTGCCGGGAACGGTGTGTCGCCTGTTTTTTTTTTCTTTGCGCTGATAGCCTTGTAGAAATAATCTGAGGGTGGTGAGAGTGCCTCACGACTTTCTCCGTGGCGCAATTGGCTAGCGCGATCGGCTCTTAACCGAAAGGATGGAGGTTCGAGCCCTCCAGGGAGTGGTGTGTCACTTTTTTTTCTTCGCGCCGATAGCTTTGGAGAAATGTTCTGACGGAGGTGAGAGTGCTGCACTACTGTCTCCATTGAGAAGCGCGTTCGGCTGTTAACCGAAATTTTGGAGGTTCGAGCCCTCGCGGGAGCAGTGTGTCGCATTTTGTTTCTTTGCACTGATAGCTTTGGTGAAATGTTCTGACGGAGGTGAGAGTGGAGCACGGCTGTCTCCGTGGCGCAATCGGCTAGCGCGTTCGGCCGTTAACCAAAAGGATTGGGTTTTAACCCTTCCGGGAGCGGTATGTCGCCTTTTTTTTCTTTGCGCTGATAGCCTTGGAGAAATAATCTGACGGTGGTGAGAGTGCCTCACGACTTTCTCCGTGGCGCAATTGGCTAGCGTGATCGGCTGTTAACCGAACGGTTGGAGGTTCGAGCCCTCCCTGGAGTGGTGTGTCGCTTTTTTTCTTTGCGCTGATAGCTTTTGAGAATTGTTCTGACGGAGTTGAGAGTGGAGCACGGCTATCTCCGTGGCGAAATCGGCTAGCGCGTTCAGCCGTTAACCAAAAAGCTGGAGGTTCGAGCTCTCCCGGGAGCAGTTTGTCGCTTTTTTCTTCTTTGCGCTGATAGCTTTTGAGAATTGTTCTGATGAAGGTGAGAGTGGAGCACGGCTGTCTCCGTGGCGAAATTAGCTAGCGCGTTCGGCCGTTAACGAAAAACGATGGAGGTTCGAGCCCTCTCAGTAGCGGTGTGTCGCCTTTTTTTCTTTGCGCTGATTGCCTTGGAGAAATAATCTGACGGGGGTAAGAGTGCCTCACGACTTTCTCCGTGGCGCAATTGGCTAGCGCGTTCGGCTGTTACCCGAATGATTGGAGGTTCGAGTCCTCCCGGCAGCGGTGTCTCACGTTTTTTTCTTTGCGCTGATAGCTATGGAGGAATGTTCTGGCGGTGATGAGAGTGGAGCACGACTGTCTCCGTGGCGCAATGGGCTAGCGCATTCGGCTGTTAACCGCATGTTTGGAGGTTTGAGCCCACCCGGGGGTGGTGTGTGGCTTTTTTGCGCTCATAGCTTTGGAGAAATGTTCTGACAGTGGTGAGAGTGTTGCACTACTGTCTCCATGGCGCAACTCACCAGCGCGTTCGGCTGTTAACCGAAAGCTTTGAGGTTCGAGCCCTCCCGGGAGTGGTGTGTCGCTTTTTTCTCTTTGCGCTGATAGCTTTAAAGAAATGTTCGGATGGTGGTGAGAGTGCCTCACGACTTTCTCCGTGGCGCAATTGGCTAACGCGATCAGCTGTGTTCCGATAAGTTGGAAGTTCGAGCCCTCCCGGGAGGGGTGTGTCCCTTTTTTTTCTTCGCGCCGATAGCTTTGGAGAAATGTTCTGATGGAGGTGAGTGTGCTACACTACTGTCTCCGTGGCGCAATTGGCTAGTGCGTTCGGCTGTTAACCGAAAGGCTGGAGGTTCGAGCTCTCCCGGGAGCGGTTTGTCGCTTCTTTCTTCTTTGCGCCGATAGCTTTGGAGAAATGTTCTGACGGAGGTGAGATTGCTGCACAACTGTCTGCGTGACGCAATCAGCTAGCGCGTTCGGTTGTTACCTGAAAGATTGGAGGTTCGATCTCTCCCTGGAGCGGTGTGTCGCTTTTTTTCTTTGCGCTGATAGCTATGGAGAAATGTTCTGACGGTGGTGAGAGTGAATCACGATTTTCGCCGTGGCGCAATGGGCTAGCGCGTTCGGCTGTTAGCCGCAAGTTTGGAGGTTTGAGCCTACCCGGGAACAGTGTGTCGCTTTTTTTGCGCTGATAGCTTTAGCAAAATGTTCTGACGGTGGTGAGAGTGCTGCACTACTGTCTCCGTGGTGCAACTGACAAGCGAGTTCGGCTGTTAAACGAAATTTTGGAGGTTCGAGCCCTCGCGGGAGCTGTGTGTCGCTTTTATTTCTTTGAGCTGATAGCTTTGGAGAAATCTTCTGACGGTGGTGAGAGTGGAGAACGGCAGTCTCCGTGGTGAATTTGGCTAGCGTGATCGGATGTTAACCGAAAGGTTGGAGCTTCGAGCCCTCCCGGAAGAGGTGCGTCGCTTTTATTACTTTGCGCTGATAGCTTTGGAGAAATGTTCTGACGGTGGTGTGAGTGGATAACGGCTGTCTCCGTGGCAGAATTGGCTAGTGCGTTCGGCTGTTAACTGAAAGGTTGGAGGCTCGAGCCCTACCGGGAGCGGTGTGTCGCATTTTTTTTCTTTGCGCTGATAGCTTTGGAGAAATGTTCTGACGGTGGTGAGAATGAAGCACGACTGTCTCCGTGGAGCAATCCTAGCGCGTTCGGCCGTTAACCGAAAAGTTGGAGGTTCGAGCCGTCCCGGGAGCGGTGTGTCGCATGTTTTTTCTTTGCGCTGATAGCTTTAGAGAAATGTTCTGACGGTGGTGAGAGTGAAGAACGACTGTCTCCGTGGCGCAATCCTAGCGCGTTCGGCCGTTAACCGAAAGGTTGGAGGTTCGAGCCGTCCCGGGAGCGGTGTGTCGCTTTTTTTTCTTTTCGCTGATAGCATTGGGGAAATGTTCTGATGGTGGTGAGATTGGAGCACGACTGTCTCCGTGGCGCAATTGGCTAGAGCATTTGGCTGTTAACCGCAAGTTTGGAGGTTTGAGCCCACCCGGGGGCGGTGTTTCGCTTTTTTTTGCGCTGATAGCTTTGGAAAAATGATTTGACGGTGGTGAGAGTGCTGCACTACGGTCTCCGTGGCGCAACTGACTAGCATGTTCGGCTGTTACCCGAAAGGTCGGATATTCGAGCCCTCCCGGGGGCGGTGTGTCGCTTTTTTTCTGTGCGCTGATAGCTATGGAGGAATGTTCTGACGGTGATGAGAGTGGAGCACGACTGTCTCCGTGGCGCAATGGGCTAGCGCGTTCGGCTGTTAACCGCATGTTTGGAGGTTTGAGCCCACCCGGGGGTGGTGTGTGGCTTTTTTTGCGCTCATAGCTTTGGAGAAATGTTCTGACGGTGGTGAGAGTGTCTCACTACTGTCTCCATGGCGCAACTCACCAGCGCGTTCGCTGTTAACCGAAAGATTTGAGGTTCGAGACCTCCCGGGAGTGGTGTGTCGCTTTTATTTCTTTGCGCTGATAGCTTTAAAGAAATGTTCGGATGGTGGTGAGAGTGCCTCACGACTTTCTCCGTGGCGCAATTGGCTAACGCGATCAGCTGTGTTCCGAAAAGTTGGAAGTTCGAGTCCTCCCGGGAGCGGTGTGTCCCTTTTTTTTCTTCGCGGCGATAGCTTTGGAGAAATGTTCTGATGGAGGTCAGTGTGCTACACTACTGTCTCCGTGGCGCAATTGGCTAGCGCGTTCGGCTGTTAACCGAAAGGCTGGAGGTTCGAGCTCTCCCGGGAGCGGTTTGTCGCTTTTTTCTTCTTTGCGCAGATAGCCCCTGAGAAATAATCTGAGGGTGGTGAGAGTGCCTCACAACTTTCTCCGTGGCGCAATTGGCTAGCGCGATCGGCTGTTAACCGAAAGAATGGAGGTTCGAGCCCTCCCGGGAGTGGTGTGTCACTTTTTTTTTCTTCGCGCCGATAGCTTTGGAGAAATGTTCTGACGGAGGTGCGAGTGCTGCACTACTGTCTGCGTGGCGCAATCAGCTAGCACGTTCGGCTGTTACCTGAAAGATTGGAGGTTCGATCTCTCCCTGGAGCAGTGTGTCGCTTTTTTTCTTTGCGCTGATAGCTATGGGGAAATGTTCTGACGGTGGTGAGAGTGAATCACGATTTTTGCCGTGGCGCAATCCTAGCGCGTTTGGCCGTTAACCGAAAGGTTGGAGGTTCGAGCCGTCCCGGGAGCGGTGTGTCGCTTTTTTTTCTTCTCGCTGATAGCATTGGGGAAATATTCTGATGGTGGTGAGATTGGAGCACGACTGTCTCCGTGGCGCAATTGGCTAAAGAATTTGGCTGTTAACCGCGAGTTTGGAGGTTTGAGCCCACCTGGGGGCGGTGTTTCGCGTTTTTTTTTTTGCGCTGATAGCTTTGGAAAAATGTTCTGACGGTGGTGAGAGTGCTGCACTACTGTCTCCGTGGCGCAACTGACTAGCGCGTTCGGCTGTTACCCGAAAGGTTGGATGTTCAAGCCCTCCCGGGAGCAGTGTTTCGTTTTTTTTTCTTTTTTGCCCTGATAGGTTTGGAGAAATGTTCTGACGGTGTTGAGAGTGCTGCACTACTGTCTCTGTGGCGCAACTGACTAGCGCTTTCGGCTGTTAACCGAAAGGTTGGAGGTTCGAGCCCTCCCGCGAGCGGTGTATTGCTTTTTTCTTTTTTGCGCTGATAGGTTTGGAGAAATGTTCTGACAGTGGTGAGAGTGCTGCACTACTGTCTCCGTGACGCAATTGGCTAGCGCATTCAGCTGTTAAGCGCAAGTTTGGAGGTTTGAGCCCACCCGGGGGCGGTGTGTCGCTTTTTTTTGCGCTGATAGCTTTGTAGAAATGTTCTGACGGTGGTGAGAGTGCCGCACTACTGTCTCCGTGGAGAAACTGACAAGCGCGGTCGGCTGTTAACCGAAAGATTGGAGGTTGGAGCCCACCCTGTGGCGGTGTGTCACTTTTTTTTCTTTTAGCTGATAGCTTTGGAGAAATGTTCTGAAGGTGGTGAGAGTGGAGCAGTACTATCTCCGTGGCAAAGTTGACTAGCGCGTTCGGCTGTCACCCGAAAGATAGGAGGTTCGAGTCCTCCCGGCAGCGGTGTGTCACTTTTTTGTTTGCGCTGATACCTTTGAATAAATGTTCTGATGGTGGTGAGAGTGCAGCATGACTGCCTTCGTGGCGCAATTGGCTTGCGCGTTTGGCTGTTAACCGAAAGGTTGGAGGCACCGAGCCCTCCCGAGAGTTGTGTGTCGCTTTTTTTTCTTTGAGCTGATAGCTTTGGAGAACTTTTTTGAAGGTGTTGAGAGTGGAGCAGTACTGTCTCCGTGGCAAAATTGACTAGCGCGTTCGGCTGTTACCGGAAAGATTGGAGGTTCGAGTCTTCCCGGCAGCGGTGTGTCACTTTTTTTCTTTGCGCTGATAGCTATGCAGAAATGTTCTGACGGTGGTGAGAGTGGAGCACGACTTTCGCCGTGGCGCAATGGGCTAGCGCGTTCGCCTGTTAACCGCAAGTTTGGAGGTTTGAGCCCACCCGGGAACGGTATGTCGCTTTTTTTTGCGCTGATAGCTTTGGAGAAATGTTCTGACGGTGGTGAGAGTGCTGCACTACTGTCTCCGTGGCGCAACTGACAAGCACGTTCGGCTGTTAACCGAAATTTTGGAGGGTCGAGCCCTCGCGGGAGCGGTGTGTCGCATTTTGTTTCTTTGCACTGATAGCTCTGGTGAAATGTTCTGACGGAGGTGAGAGTGGAGCACGGCTGTCTCCGTGGCGCAGTCGGCTAGCGCGTTCGGCCGTTAACCAAAAGGATGGGGGTTTTAACCCTCCCGGGAGCGGTATGTCGCCTTTTTTTTCTTTGCGCTGATAGACTTGGAGAAATAACCTGACGGTGGTTAGAGTGCCTCACGACTTTCTCCGTGTGCTCAATTGGCTAGCGCGATTGACTGTTAACCGAAGGGTTGGAGGTTCGAGCCCTTCCGGGAGTGGTGTGTCGCTTTTTTTCTTTGCGCTGATAGCCTTGGAGAAATAATCTGACGGTGGTGAGAGTGCCTCACGACTTTCTCCGTGGCGCAATTGGCTAGCGTGATCAGCTGTTAACCGAGAGGTTGGAGGTACGAGCCCTCCCTGTAGTGGTGTGTCGCTTTTTTTCTTTGCGCTGATAGCTTTTGAGAATTGTTCTGACGGAGTTGAGAGTGGAGCATGGCTATCTCCGTGGCGCAATTAGCTAGTGCGATCGGCTGTTAACCGAAAGGTTGGAGGTTCGAGCCTACCCGGGGGCGGTGTGTCGCTTTTTTTTCTTTGTGCTGATAGCTTTGGAGAAATGATCTGTACGTGGTGAGAGTGGAGCGGTACTGTCTCCGTGGCAAAATTGACTAGCGCGTTCGGCTGTTACCCGAATGATTGAAGGTTCGAGTCTTCCCGGCAGCGGTGTGTCACTTTTTTTCTTTGCCCTGACAGCTTTGAAGAGATGTTTTGATGGTGGTGAGAGTGCAGCACGACTGCCTTCGCGGCGCAATTAGCTAGCGCGATCGGCTGTTAACCGAAAGGTTGGAGGTTCGAGCCCACCCGGGGGCGGTGTGTCGCATTTTTTTTCTTTGTGCTGATAGCTTTGGAGAAATGTTCTGAAGGTGGTGAGAGTGGAGCAGTACTGTCTTCGTGGCAAAATTGACTAGCGCGTTCGGCTGTTACCCGAAAGGTTGGAGGTAGGAGTCCTCCCGGGAGCGGGGTGTCGCTTTTTTCTTCTTTGCGCTGATAGGTTTGGAGAAATGTTCTGACGGTGGTGAGAGTGGAGCACGACTGTCTCCGTGGCGCAACGGGCTAGGGCGTTCGGCTGTTAACCGCAAGTTTGGAAGTTTGAGCCCACCCGGGGGTGGTGTGTCGCTTTTTTTGCGCTGATAGCTTTGGAGAAATGTTCTGACGGTGGTCAGAGTGCTGCACTACTGTCTCTTTGGCGCAACTGACTTGCGCGTTTGGCTGTTAACCGAAAGATTGGAGGTTTGAGCCCACCCGGGGGCGGTGTGTCGCTTTTTTTCTGTGCGCTGATAGCTATGGAGGAATGTTCTGACGGTGATGAGAGTGGAGCACGACTGTCTCCGTGGCGCAATGGGCTAGCGCGTTCGGCTGTTAACCGCAAGTTTGGAGGTTTGAGCCCACCCGGGGGTGGTGTGTGGCTTTTTTTGCGCTCATAGCTTTGGAGAAATGTTCTGACGGAGGTGAGAGTGTTGCATTACTGTCTCCATGGCGCAACTCACCAGCGCGTTCGGCTGTTAACCGAAAGGTTCGAGGTTCGAGCCCTCCCGGGAGCGGTGTGTCCCTTTTTTTTCTTCGCGCCGATAGCTTTGGAGAAATGTTCTGATGGAGGTGAGTGTGCTGCACTACTGTCTCCATGGCGCATTTGGCTAGCGCGTTCGGCTGTTAACCGAAAGGCCGGAGGTTCGAGCTCTCCCGGGAGCGGTTTGTCGCTTTTTTCTTCTTTGCGCTGATAGCTTTTGAGAATTGTTCTGATGAAGGTGAGAGTGGAGCACGGATGTCTCCGTGGCGCAATTGGCTAGCGTGTTCGGCCGTTAACCAAAAGGATGGAGGTTCGAGCCCTGCCGGGAACGGTGTGTCGCCTGTTTTTTTTTTCTTTGCGCTGATAGCCTTGTAGAAATATTCTGAGGGTGGTGAGAGTGCCTCACGACTTTCTCCGTGGCGCAATTGGCTAGCGCGATCGGCTCTTAACAGAAAGGATGGAGGTTCGAGCCCTCCAGAGAGTGGTGTGTCACTTTTTTTTCTTCGCGCCGATAACTTTGGAGAAATGTTCTGACGGAGGTGAGAGTGGAGCACGGCTATCTCCGTGGCGAAATCGGCTAGCGCGTTCAGCCGTTAACCAAAAAGCTGGAGCTCCGAGCTCTCCCGGGAGCAGTTTGTCGCTTTTTTCTTCTTTGCGCTGATAGCTTTTGAGAATTGTTCTGATGAAGGTGAGAGTGGAGCACGGCTGTCTCCGTGGCGAAATTAGCTAGCGCGTTCGGCCGTTAACGAAAAACGATGGAGGTTCGAGCCCTCCCAGTAGCGGTGTGTCGCCTTTTTTTCTTTGCGCTGATTGCCTTGGAGAAATAATCTGACGGGGGTAAGAGTGCCTCACGACTTTCTCCGTGGCGCAATTGGCTAGCGCGTTCGGCTGTTACCCGAATGATTGGAGGTTCGAGTCCTCCCGGCAGCGGTGTCTCACGTTTTTTTCTTTGCCCTGATAGCTTTGAAGAAATGTTTTGATGGTGGTGAGAGTGCAGCACGACTGCCTCCGTGGCGCAATTGGCTGTTAACCGAATGGTTGGAGGCTCGAGTGCTCCACGGAGTGGTGTGTCGCTATTTTTTCTTTGTGCTGATAGCTTTGGAGAAATGTTCTGAAGGTGGTGAGAGTGGAGCAGTACTGTCTCCGTGGCAAAATTGACTAGCGCGTTTGGCTGTTACCCGAAAGATTGGAGGTTCGATCTCTCCCTGGAGTGGTGTGTCGCTTTTTTTTTCTTTGCGCTGATAGCTTTGAAGAAATGTTCTGACGGTGGTGAGATTGGAGCACTACTGTCTTCGTGGCAAAATTGACTAGCGCATTCAGCTGTTACCCGAAAGGTTGGAGGTTGGAGCCCTCCCGAGAGCGGGGTGTCGCTTTTTTCTTCTTTGCGCTGATAGCTTTCGAGAAATATTCTGACGGTGGTGAGAGTGCTGCACTACTGTCTCCATTGAGAAGCGCGTTCGGCTGTTAACCGAAATTTTGGAGGTTCGAGCCCTCGCGGGAGCAGTGTGTCGCATTTTGTTTCTTTGCACTGATAGCTTTGGTGAAATGTTCTGACGGAGGTGAGAGTGGAGCACGGCTGTCTCCGTGGCGCAATCGGCTAGCGCGTTCGGCCGTTAACCAAAAGGATTGGGTTTTAACCCTCCCGGGAGCGGTATGTCGCCTTTTTTTCTTTGCGCTGATAGCCTTGGAGAAATAACCTGACAGTGGTTAGAGTGCCTCACGACTTCTTCCGTGGCGCAATTGGCTAGCGTGATCGGCTGTTAACCGAACGGTTGGAGGTTCGAGCCCTCCCTGGAGTGGTGTGTCGCTTTTTTTCTTTGCGCTGATACCTTTTGAGAATTGTTCTGACGGAGGTGAGAGTGGAGCACGGCTGTCTCCGTGGCGAAATTAGCTAGCGCGTTCGGCCGTTAACCAAAACGATGGAGGTTCGAGCCCTCCCAGTAGCGGTGTGTCGCCTTTTTTTTCTTTGCGCTGATTGCCTTGGAGAAATAATCTGACGGTGGTAAGAGTGCCTCACGACTTTCTCCGTAGGGCATTTCGCTAGCGTGATCAGCTGTTACCCGAAAGGTTGAAGGTTCGAGCCCTCCCTGTAGTGGTGTGTCGCTTTTTTTCTTTGCGCTGATAGCTTTTGAGAATTGTTCTGACGGAGTTGAGAGTGGAGCACGGCTATCTCCGTGGCGAAATATGCTAGCACGTTCAGCCGTTAACCAAAAAGCTGGAGGTTCGAGCTCTCCCGGGAGCAGTTTGTCGCTTTTTTCTTCTTTGCGCTGATAGCTTTTGAGAATTGTTCTGATGAAGGTGAGAGTGGAGCACGGCTGTCTCCGTGGCGAAATTAGCTAGCGCGTTCGGCCGTTAACCAAAACGATGGAGGTTCGAGCCCTCCCAGTAGCGGTGTGTCGCCTTTTTTTTCTTTGCGCTGATTGCCTTGGAGAAATAATCTGACTGGCGTAAGAGTGCCTCACGACTTTCTCCGTGGCGCAATTGGCTAGCGCGATCGGCTGTTAACCGAAAGGTTGGAGGTTCGAGCTCTCCCGGGAGCGGTGTTTCGCTTTTCTTCTTTGCCATGATAGCTTTGTAGAAATGTTCTGACGGCGGTGAGAGTGCAGCACGACTGTCTCCGTGGCGCAATTAGCTAGTGTGATCGGCTGTTAACCGATAGGTTGGAGGTTCGAGCCCTTCCGGGAGTGGTTTGTCGCTTTTTTCTTCTTTGCGCTGATAGCTTTGGAGAAACGTTCTGACGGTGGTGAGAGTGCAGCACGACTGTCTCCGTGGCGCAATTAGCTAGTGCGATCGGCTGTTAACCGAAAGGTTGGAGGTTCGAGCCCACCCGGGGGCAGTGTGTCACTTTTTTTTCTTTGTGCTGATAGCTTTGGCGAAATGTTCTGAAGGTGGTGAGAGTGAAGCAGTACTGTCTTCGTGGCAAAATTGACTAGCGTATTCAGCTGTTACCCGAAAGGTTGGAGGTTGGAGCCCTCCCGGGAGCGGGGTGTCGCTTTTTTCTTCTTTGCGCTGATAGGTTTGGAGAAATGTTCTGACGGTGGTGAGAGTGGAGCACGACTGTCTCCGTGGCGCAATGGGCTGGTGCGTTCGGCTGTTAACCGCAAGTTTGAAGTTTGAGCCCACCCGGGGGTGGTGTGTCGCTTTTTTTGCGCTGATAGCTTTGGAGAAATGTTCTGACTGTGGTGAGAGTTCTGCACTACTGTCTCCATGGCGCAACTCACCAGCGGGTTCGGCTGTTAACCGAAAGGTTTGAGGTTCGAGCCCTCCCGGGAGTGGTGTGTCGCTTTTTTTTCTTTGAGCTGACAGCTTTAAAGAAATGTTCGGATGGTGGTGAGATTGCCTCACGACTTTCTCCGCGGCGCAAATGGCTAACGCGATCGGCTGTTATCCGAAAAGTTGGAAGTTCGAGCCCTCCCGGGAGCGGTGTGTCCCTTTTTTTTCTTCGCGCCGATAGCTTTGGAGAAATATTCTGACGGAGGTGAGTGTGCTGCACTACTGTCTCCGTGGCGCATTTGGCTAGCGCGTTCGGCTGTTAACCTAAAGGCTGGAGGTTCGAGCTCTCTCGGGAGCAGTTTGTCGCTTTTTTTTCTTTGCGCTGATAGCTTTTGAGAATTGTTCTGATGAAGGTGAGAGTGGAGCACGGCTGTCTCCGTGGCGCAATTGGCTAGCGTGTTCGGCCGTTAACCAAAAGGATGGAGGTTCGAGCCCTGCCGGGAACGGTGTGTCGCCTGTTTTTTTTTCTTTGCGCTGATAGCCTTGTAGAAATAATCTGAGGGTGGTGAGAGTGCCTCACGACTGTCTCCGTGGCAAAATTGACTAGCGCGTTCGGCTGTTACCTGAAAGATTGGAGGTTCGATCTCTCCCTGGAGCAGTGTGTCGCTTTTTTTCTTAGCGCTGATAGCTATGAAGAAATGTTCAGACGGTGGTGAGAGTGAAGCACGACTTTCGCCGTGGCGCAATGGGCTAGCGCGTTCGGCTGTTAACCGCAAGTTTGGAGGTTTGAGCCCACCCGGGAACGGTGTGTCGCTTTTTTTTGCGCTGATAGCGTTTGAGAATTTTTGACGGAGGTGAGAGAGGAGCACGGCTGTCTCAGTGGCGCATTTAGCTAGCCCGTTCGGCCATTAACCAAAAGGATGAAGGTTCGAGCCCTCCCGGGAGGGGTGTGTCGCCTTAATTTCTTTGCGCTGATAGCCCTGGAGAAATAATCTGACGGAGGTGAGTGTGCTGCACTACTGTCTCCGTGGCGAAATCGGCTAGCGCGTTCAGCCGTTAACCAAAAAGCTGGAGGTTCGAGCTCTCCCGGAAGCGGTTTGTCGCTTTTTTCTTCTGTGCGCTGATAGCTTTTGAGAATTGTTCTGATGAAGGTGAGAGTGGAGCACGGCTGTCTCCGTGGCGCAATTGGCTAGCGTGTTCGGCCGTTAACCAAAAGGTTGGAGGTTTGAGCCCACACGAAGGCGGTGTGTCGCTTTTTTGCGCTGATAGCTTTGGAGAAATGTTTTGATGGTGGTGAGAGGGCTGCACTACTGTCTCCGTGGCGCAACTGACTAGCGCGTTCGCCTGTTAACCGGAAGGTTGGAGGTTGGAGCCCTTCAGAAGCGGGGTGTCGCTTTTTTCTTCTTTGCGCTGATAGGTTTGCAGAAATGTTCTGACGGTGGTGAGAGTGGAGCACGACTGTCTCCGTGGCGCAATGGGCTAGTGCGTTCGGCTGTTAACCGCATATTTGGAGGTTTGAGCCCACCCAGGGGCGGTCTGTCGCTTTTTTTGCGCTGATAGCTTTGGAGAAATGTTCTGACGTTGGTGAGAGTGCTGCACTACTGTGTCCGTGGCGAAACTGACTAGCGCGTTCGGCTGTTAACCGAAAGGTTGGAGGTTTGAGGCCACGCGGGGGCGGTGTGTCACTTTTTTTTTGCGCTGATAGCTATGGAGAAATGTTCTGACGGTGGTGATAGTGGAGCACGACTGTCGCCGTGGCGCAATGGGCTAGCCCGTTCGGCTGTTAACCGAGAGTTTGGAGGTTTGAGCCCACCCGGGGGCGGTGTGTCGCTTTTTTGCACTGATAGCTTTGGAGAAATGTTCTGACGGTGGTGAGAGTGGAGCACGACTGTCTCCGTGGCGCATTGGGCTAGTGCGGTTGGCTGTTAACCACACGTTTGGAGGTTTGAGCTCACCCGGGGGCAGTGTGTCGCTTTTTTTTTGCGCTGATAGCTTTGGAGAAATGTTCTGACGAAGGTGAGAGTGGAGCACGACTGTCGCCGTGGCGCAATGGGCTAGCGCGTTCGGCTGTTAACCACAAGTTTGGAGGTTTGAGCCCACCCGGGAATGGTGTGTCGCTTTTTTTTGCGCTGTAACTTTGGAGAAATGTTCTGACGGTGGTGAGAGTGCTGCACTACTGTCTCCGTGGGGCAACTGAGAAGCGCGTTCGGCTGTTAACCGAAATTTTGGAGGTTCGAGCCCTCGCGGGAGCAGTGTGTCGCATTTTGTTTCTTTGCACTGATAGCTTTGGGGAAATGTTCTGACGGAGGTGAGAGTGGAGCACGGCTGTCTCCGTGGCGCCATCGGCTTGCGCGTTCGGCCGTTAACCAATAGGATGAGGGTTTTAACCCTCCTGGGAGCGGTATGTCGCCTTTTTTTTCTTTGCGCTGATAGCCTTGGAGAAATATCCTGACGGTGGTTAGAGTGCCTCACAACTTTCTCCGTGGCGCAATTGGCTAGCGCGATCGGCTGTTAACCGAAAGGTTGGAGGTTCGAGCCCTCCCGGGAGTGTTGTGTCGCTTTTTTTCTTTGCGCTGATAGCCTTGGAGAAATAATCAGACGGTGGTGAGAGTGCCTCACAAATTTCTCCGTGGCGCAATTGGCTAGCGCGATCGGCTGTTAACCGAAAGGTTGGAGGTACGAGCCCTCCCTGGAGTGGTGTGTCGCTTTTTTTCTTTGCGCTGATACCTTTTGAGAATTGATCTGACGGAGGTGAGAGTGGAGCACGGCTGTCTCCGTGGCGAAATTAGCTAGCGCGTTCGGCCGTTAACCAAAAAGATGGAGGTTCGAGCCCTCTCGGGAGCGGTGTGTCCCTTTTTTTTTCTTCGCGCCGATAGCTTTGGAGAAATGTTCTGACGGAGGTGAGAGTGCTGCACTACTGTCTGCATGGCGTAATCAGCTAGCGCATTCGGCTTTTAACCGAAAGGTTGGAGGCTCGAGCCCACCCAGGGGCGGTGTGTCGCTTTTTTTTTCTTTGTGCTGATAGCTTTGCAGAAATGTTCTGACGGTGGTGAGAGTGGAGCACGACTGTCGCCGTGGCGCAATGGGCTAGCGCGTTCGGCTGTTAACCGAAAGGTTGGAGGTTTGAGCCCACACGAAGGTGGTGTGTCGCTTTTTTTGCGCTGATAGCTTTGGAGAAATGTTTTGATGGTGGTGAGAGAGTGCTCTACTGTCTCCGTGGCGCAACTGACTTGCGCGTTCGCCCGTTAACCGGAAGGTTGGAGGTTGGAGCCCTACAGAAGCGGGGTGTCGCTTTTTTCTTCGTTGCGCTGATAGGTTTGCAGAAATGTTCTGACGGTGGTAGGAGTGGAGCACGACTGTCTCCGTGGCCCAACGGGCTAGTGCGTTCGGCTGTTAACCGCAAGTTTGGAGGTTTGAGCCCACCCGAGGGTGGTCTGCCGCTTTTTTAGCGCTGATTGCTTTGGAGAAAAGTTCTGACGTTGGTGAGAGTGCTGTACTACTGTCTCCGTGGCGCAACTGACTAGTGCGTTCGGCTGTTGGCCGAAAGGTTGGAGGTTTGAGCCCACCCAGGGGCGGTGTGTCGCTTTTTTTGCGCTGATAGCTTTGGAGAAATGTTCTGACGAAGGTGAGAGTGGTGCACTACTCTCTCCGTGGCGCAAATGACTAGCGCATTCAGCTGTTAACCGAAACGTTGGAGGTTTGAGGCCAAGTGGGGGCGCTGTGTCGCTTTTTTTCTTTGCGCTGATAGCTATGGAGAAATGTTCTGACGCTGGTGAGAGGGGAGCACGACTGTCGCCGTGGCGCAATGGACTAGCCCATTCGGCTCTTAACCGAGAGTTTGGAGGTTTGAGCCCACCCGGGGGCGGTGTGTCGCTTTTTTTGCGCTGATAGCTTTAGAGAAATGTTTGGACGGTGGTGAGAGTGGACAACGGCTGTGTCCGTGGCGCAATTGGCTAGCGCCATCGGCTTTTACCCGAAAGATTGGAGGTTCGAGCTCTCCCGGCAGCAGTTTGTCGCTTTTTTTCTTCTTTGCACTGATAGCTTTTGAGAATTGTTCTGACGAAGGTGAGAGTGGAGCACAGCTGTCTCCGTGGCGCAATTGGCTAGCGCGATCGGCTGTTAACCGAAAGGTGGGAGGTTCGAGCCCTTCCAGGAGTGGTGTGTCACTTTTTTTTTCGCGCCGATAGCTTTCGAGAAATGTTCTGACGGTGGTGAGAGTGCAGCACGACTGTCCAGTGGCGCAATAGCCTAGCGCGTTTGGCTGTTAACCACACGTTTGGAGGTTTGAGCTCACCCGGGGGCAGTGTGTCGCTTTTTTTTTGCGCTGATAGCTTTGGAGAAATGTTCTGACGGTGGTGAGAGTGAATCACGATTTTCGCCGTGGCGCAATGGGCTAGCGCGTTCGGCTGTTAGCCGCAAGTTTGGAGGTTTGAGCCTACCCGGGAACAGTGTGTCGCTTTTTTTGCGCTGATAGCTTTAGCAAAATGTTCTGACGGTGGTGAGAGTGCTGCACTACTGTCTCCGTGGTGCAACTGACAAGCGAGTTCAGCTGTTAAACGAAATTTTGGAGGTTCGAGCCCTCGCGGGAGCAGTGTGTCGCTTTTATTTCTTTGAGCTGATAGCTTTGGAGAAATGTTCTGACGGTGGTGTGAGTGGAGAACGGCTGCCTCCGTGGCGGAATTGGCTAGCGCATTCGGCTTTTAACCGAAAGGCTGGAGATTCAAGCCCTCCCGGGAGCGGTTTGTTCCTTTCTTCTTCTATAAGCTGACAGCTTTGGAGAAATACTCTGACGGTATGAGAGTGCAGCACGATCGTCTCCGTGGCGCAATTAGCTAGTGCGATCGGCTGTTAACTGAAAGGTTGGAGGTTCGAGCCCACCCGGGGGCGGTGTGTCGCTTTTTTTCTTTGTGCTGATAGCTTTGGAGAAATGTTCTGACGGTGGTGAGAGTGGAGCACGACGGTCGCCGTGGCGCAATGGGCTAGCGCGTTTGGCTGTTAACCGAAAGGTTGGAGGTTTGAGCCCACACGAAGGCGGTGTGTCGCTTTTTTTGCGCTGATAGCTTTGAAGAAATGTTCTGACGGTGGTGAGATTGGAGCACGACTGTCTCCGTGGCGGAATGGGCTAGCGCGTTCGGCTGGTAACCGAAAGGTTGGAGGTTTGAGCCCACACGAAGGCGCTGTGTCGCTTTTTTTGCGCTGATAGCTTTGGAGAAATGTTTTGATGGTGGTAGAGGGCTGCACTACTGTCTCCGTGGTGCAACTGACTAGCGCGTTCGACTGTTAACCGAAAGGTTGGAGGTTTGAGGCCACCCGGGGGCGTTGTGTCGCTTTTTTTCTTTGCGCTGATAGCTATGCAGAAATGTTCTGACGGTGGTGAGAGTGGAGCACGACTGTCGCAGTGGCGCAATGGGCTAGCCCGTTCGGCTGTTAACCGAGAGTTTGGAAGTTTGAGCACACCCGGGGCGGTGTGTCGCTTTTTTTTTTGCTCTGATAGCTTTGGAGAAATGTTCTGACGGTGGTGAGAGTGCTGCACTACTGTCTCCATGGCGCAACTGACTAGTGCGTCCGGCTGTCAACCGTAAGGCTGGAGGTTCAAGCCCTCCCGGGAGCGGTTTGTCGCTTTTTTCTTCTTTGCGCTGATAGCTTTGGAGAAATATTCTGATGGTGGTGAGAGTGCAGCACGATCGTCTCCTTGGCGCAATTAGCTAGTGCGATCGGCTGTTAACCGCAAGTTTGGAGGTTTGAGCCCACCCGGGAACGGTGTGTCGCTTTTTTTTGCGCTGATAGCTTTGGAGAAAAGTTCTGACGGTGGTGAGAGTGCTGCACTACTGTCTCCGTGGCGCAACTGACAAGCGTGTTCGGCTGTTAACCGAAATTTTGGAGGTTCGAGCCCTCGCGAGAGCGGTGTGTCGCATTTTGTTTCTTTGCACTGATAGCTTTGGTGAAATGTTCTGACGGAGGTGAGAGTGAGCACGGCTGTCTCCGTGGCGCAATCGGCTAGCGCATTCGGCTTTTAACCGAAAGGCTGGAGGTTCAAGCCCTCCAGGGAGCGGTTTGTTCCTTTCTTCTTCTATAAGCTGATAGCTGTGGAGAAATATTCTGACGGTGGTGAGAGTGCAGCACGATCGTCTCCGTGGCGCAATTAGCTAGTGCGATCGGCTGTTAACTGAAAGGTTGGAGGTTCGAGCCCACCCGGGGGCGGTGTGTCGCTTTTTTCCTTTGTGCTGATAGCTTTGGAGAAATGTTCTGACGGTGGTGAGAGTGGAGCACGACTGTCGCCGTGGCGCAATGGGCTAGCGCGTTTGGCTGTTAACCGAAAGGTTGGAGGTTTGAGCCCACACGAAGGCGGTGTGTCGCTTTTTTTGCGCTGATAGCTTTGGAGAAATGTTTTGATGGTGGTGAGAGGGCTGCACTACTGTCTCCGTGGCGCAACTGACTAGCGCATTCGCCTGTTACCCAAAATTTTGGAGGTTCGAGCCCTCGCGGGAGCGGTGTGTCGCATTTTGTTTCTTTGCACTGATAGCTTTGGTGAAATGTTCTGACGGAGGTGAGAGTGAGCACGGCTGTCTTTGTGGCGCAATCGGCTAGCGCGTTCGGCCATTAACCAAAAGGATGGGGGTTTTAACCCTCCCGGGAGCGATATGTCGCCGTTTTTTCTTTGTGCTGATAGCCTTGGAGAAATAACCTGACGGTGGTTAGAGTGCCTCACGACTTTCTCTGCGGCGCAATTGGCTAGCGCGATCGGCTGTTAACCGAAGGGTTGGAGGTTCGAGCCCTCCCGGGAGTGGTGTGTCGCTTTTTTTCTTTGCGCTGATAGCCTTGGAGAAATAATCTGACGGTGATGAGAGTGCCTCACGACTTTCTCCGTGGCGCACTTGGCTAGCGTGATCGGCTGTTAACCGAAAGGTTGGAGGTTCGAGCCCTCCCTGGAGTGGTGTGTCGCTTTTTTCTTTGCGCTGATACCTTTTGAGAATTGTTCTGACGGAGGTGAGGGTGGAGCACGGCTGTCTCCGTGGCGAAATTAGCTAGCGCGTTCGGCCGTTAACCAAAAAGATGGAGGTTTGAGCCCTCCCGGGAGCGGTGTGTCACTTTTTTTTTCTTCGCGCCAATAGATTTGGAGAAATGTTCTGACGGAGGTGAGAGTGCTGCACTACTGTCTGCGTGGCGCAATCAGCTAGCGCATTCGGCTTTTAACCGAAAGGCTGGAGGTTCAAGCCCTCCCGGGAGCGGTTTGTCCCTTTTTTCTTCTTTAAGCTGATAGCTTTGGAGAAATATTCTGACGGTGGTGAGAGTGCAGCACGATCGTCTCCGTGGCGCAATTAGCTAGTGCGATCGGCTGTTAACTGAAAGGTTGGAGGTTCGAGCCCACCCGGGGGCGGTGTGTCGCTTTTTTTTTCTTTGTGCTGATAGCTTTGGAGAAATGTTCTGACGGTGGTGAGAGTGGAGCACGACTGTCGCCGTGGCGCAATGGGCTAGCGCGTTTGGCTGTTAACCGAAAGGTTGGAGGTTTGAGCCCACACGAAGGCGGTGTGTCGCTTTTTTTGCGCTGATAGCTTTGGAGAAATGTTTTGATGGTGGTGAGAGGGCTGCACTACTGTCTCCGTTGCGCAACTGACTAGCGCGTTCGCCTGTTAACCGGAAGGTTGGAGGTTGGAGCCCTTCAGAAGCGGGGTGTCGCTTTTTTCTTCCTTGCGCTGATAGGTTTGCAGAAATGTTCTGACGGTGGTGAGAGTGGAGCACGACTGTCTCCATCGCCCAATTGGCTAGTGCGTTCGGCTGTTAACCGAAAGGTGGGAGGTTCGAGCCCTTCCAGGAGTGGTGTGTCACTTTTTTTTTCTTCGCGCCGATAGCTTTGGAGAAATGTTCTGACGGTGGTGAGAGTGCAGCACGACTGTCTCCGTGGCGCAATTAGCTAGTGCGATCGGCTGTTAACCGAAAGGTTGGAGGTTCGAGCCGACCCGGGGCCGGTGTGTCGCTTTTTTTTGTTTGTGCTGATAGCTTTGGAGAAATGTTCTGACGGTGGTCAGAGTGCTGCACTACTGTCTCTGTGGCGCAACTGACTAGCGCGTTCGGCTGTTAACCAAAAGGTTGGAGGTTTGAGCCCACCCGGGGGTGCTGTGTCGCTTTTTTACTGTGCGCTGATAGCTAAGGAGGAATGTTCTGACGGTGATGAGAGTGGAGCACGACTGTCTTCGTGGCGCAATGGGCTAGCGCTTTGGGCTGGTAACCGCAAGTTTGGAGGTTTGAGTCCACCCGGGGGTGGTGTGTGAGTTTTTTTTGCACTCATAGCTTTGGAGAAATGTTCTGACGGTGGTGAGAGTGTTTCACTACTGTCTCCAGGGCGCAACTCACCAGCGCGTTCGGCTGTTAACCGAAAGGTGTGAGGTTCGAGCCCTCCCGGGAGTGGTGTGTCGCTTTTTTTTCTTTGCACTGATAGCTTTAAAGAAATGTTCGGATGGTGGGGAGAGTGCCTCACGACTTTCTCCGTGGCGCAATCGGCTAGCGTGGTCGGCTGTTAACCGAACGGTTGGAGGTTCGAGCCCTCCCTGGAGTGGTGTGTCGCTTTTTTTCTATGCGCTGATACCTTTTGAGAATTGTTCTGACGGAGTTGAGAGTTGAGCACGGCTATCTCCGTGGCGAAATCGGCTAGCGCGTTCAGCCGTTAACCAAAAAGTTGGAGGTTCGAGCTCTCCCGGGAGCGGTTTGTCGCTTTTTTCTTCTTTGCGCTGATAGCTTTTGAGAATTGTTTTGATGAAGGTGAGAGTGGAGCACGGCTGTCTCCGTGGCGCAATTGGCTAGCGTGTTCGGCCGTTAACCAAAAGGATGGAGGTTCGAGCCCTCCCGGGAGCGGTGTGTCGCCTGTTTTTTTCTTTGCGCTGATAGCCTTGTAAAAATAATCTGAGGGTGGTGAGAGTGCCTCACGACTTTCTCCGTTGCGCAATTGGCTAGCGCGATCGGCTGTTAACCGAAGGGTTGGATGTTCGAGCCCTCCCGGGAGTGGTGTGTCGCTTTTTTGTTGGCGCTGATAGCCTTGGAGAAATAATCTGACGGTGGTGAGAGTGCCTCACGACTTTCTCCGTGGCGCACTTGGCTAGCGTGATCGGCTGTTAACCGAAAGGTTGGAGGTTCGAGCCCTCCCTGGATTGGTGTGTCGCTTTTTTTCTTTGCGCTGATACCTTTTGAGAATTAATTTGACGGAGGTGATAGTGGAGCACGGCTGTCTCCGTGGCGAAATTAGCTAGCGCGTTCGGCCGTTAACCAAAAAGATGGAGGTTCGAGCCCTCCCGGGAGCGGTGTGTTCTTTTTTTTCTTCGCGCCGATAGCTTTGGAGAAATGTTCTGACGGAGGTGAGAGTGCTGCACTACTGTCTGCGTTGCGCAATCAGCTAGCGCATTCGGCTTTTAACCGAAAGGTTGGAGGTTCGAGCCCACCCGAGGGTGGTTTGTCGCTTTTTTTTCTTTGTGCTGATAGCTTTGCAGAAATGTTCTGACGGTGGTGAGAGTGGAGGACGAACGTCACCGTGGCGCAATGGGCTAGCGCGTTCGGCTGTTAACCGAAAGGTTGGAGGTTTGAGCCCACACGAAGGTGGTGTGTCGCTTTTTTTGCGCTGATAGCTTCGGAGAAATGTTTTGATGGTGGTGAGAGGGCTGCACTACTGTCTCCGTGGCGCAACTGACTAGCGCGTTCGGCTGTTACCCGAAAGGTTGAAGGTTCGAGCCCTCCCGGGAGCAGTGTGTTGCTTTTTTCTTTTTTGCGCTGATAGGTTTGGAGAAATGTTCTGACAGTGGTGAGAGTGCTGCACTACTGTCTCCGTGGCGCAATTGCCTAGCGCATTCAGCTGTTAAGCGCAAGTTTAGAGGTTTGAGCCCACCCGGGGGCGGTGTGTCGCTTTTTTTTGCGCTGATAGCTTTGGAGAAATGTTCTGATGGTGGTCAGAGTGCTGCACTACTGTCTCCGTGGAGAAACTGACTAGCGCGTTCGGCCGTTAACCAAAAGGATGGAGGTTCGAGCCCTCCCGGTAGCGGTGTGTCGCCTTTTTTTTCTTTGCTCTGATTGCCTTGGAGAAATAATCTGACGGTGGTAAGAGTGCCTCACGACTTTCTTCGTGGCGCAATTGGCTAGTGTGATCGGCTGTTAACCGAAAGGTTGAAGGTTCGAGCCCTCCCTGGAGTGGTGTGTCGCTTTTTTTCTTTGCGCTGATAGCCTTTGAGAATTGTTCTGACGGAGTTGAGAGTGGAGCACGGCTATCTCCGTGGCGAAATCGGCTAGCGCATTCGGCTAGCGCATTCGGCCGTTAACCAAAAGGATGGAGGTTAGAGCCCTCCCGGTAGCGGTGTGTCGCCTTTTTTGCGCTGATTGCCTTGGAGAAATAATCTGATGGTAGTAAGAGTGCCTCACGACTTTCTCCGTAGCGCAATTGGCTAGCGCGATCGGCTGTTAACCGAAAGGTTGGAGGTTCGAGCCCTCCCGGGAGCGGTGTGTCCCTTTTTTTTCTTCGCGCCGATAGCTTTGGAGAAATGTTCTGACTGTGGTGAGAGTTCAGCACGACTGTCTCCGTGGCGCAATTAGCTAGTGCGATCGGCTGTTAACCGAAAGGTTGGAGGTTCGAGCCGACCCGGGGCCGGTGTGTCGCTTTTTTTTGTTTGTGCTGATAGCTTTGGAGAAATGTTCTGAAGGTGGTGAGAGTGGAGCAGTACTGTCTTCGTGGCAAAATTGACTAGCGCGTTCGGCTGTTACCCGAAAGTTTGGAGGTTGAAGCCCTCCCAGGAGCGGGGTGTCGCTTTTTTCTTCTTTGCGCTGATAGGTTTGGAGAAATGTTCTGACGGTGGTGAGAGTGGAGCACGACTGTCTCCGTGGCGCAATGGGCTAGCGCGTTCGGCTCTTAACCGCAAGTTTGGAAGTTTGAGCCCACCCGTGGGTGGTGTGTCGCTTTTTTTGCGCTGATAGCTTTGGAGAAATGTTCTGACGGTGGTCAGAGTGCTGCACTACTGTCTCTGTGGCGCAACTGACTAGCGCGTTCGGCTGTTAACCGAAAGGTTGGAGGTTTGAGCCCACCCGGGGGCGCTGTGTCGCTTTTTTTCTGTGCGCTGATAGCTATGGAGGAATGTTCTGACGGTGATGAGAGTGGAGCACGACTGTCTCCGTGGCGCAATGGGCTAGCGCGTTGGGCTGTTAACCGCAAGTTTGGAGGTTTGAGTCCACCCGGGGGTGGTGTGTGAGTTTTGTTTGCACTCATAGCTTTGGAGAAATGTTCTGACGGTGGTGAGAGTGTTGCACAACTGTCTCCAGGGCACAACTCACCAGCGCGTTCAGCTGTTAACCGAAAGGTGTGAGGTTCGAGCCCTCCCGGGAGTGGTGTGTCGCTTTTTTTTCTTTGCGCTGATAGCTTTAAAGAAATGTTCGGATGGTGGGGAGAGTGCCTCACGACTTTCTCTGTGGCGCAATTGGCTAACGCGATGAGCTGTTATCCGAAAATTTGGAAGTTCGAGCCCTCCCGGGAGCGGTGTGTCCCTTTTTTTTCTTCGTGCCGATAGCTTTGGAGAAATGTTCTGATGGAGGTGAGTGTGCTGCACTACTGTCTCTGTGGCGCAATTGGCTAGCGCGTTCGGCTGTTAACCGAAAGGCTGGAGGTTCGAGCTCTCCCGGGAGCGGTTTGTCGCTTTTTTCTTCTTTGCGCTGATAGCCTTGGAGAAATAATCTGAGGGTGGTGAGAGTGCCTCACGACTTTCTCCGTGGCGTAACTGGCTAGCGCGATCGGCTGTTAACCGAAAGGATGGAGGTTCGAGCCCTCCCGGGATTGGTGTGTCACTTTTTTTTTCTTCGCGCCGATAGCTTTGGAGAAATGTTCTGACGGAGGTGAGAGTGCTGCACTACTGTCTGCGTGGCACAATCAGCTAGCGCGTTCGGCTGTTAACCGAAAGGTTGGAGGTTCAAGCCCTCCCGGGAGCGGTTTGTCGCTTTTTTTTCTTTGAGCTGATAGCTGTGGAGAAATTTTCTGAAGGTGGTGAGAGTGGAGCAGTACTGTCTCCGTGGCAAAATTGACTAGCGCGTTCGGCTGTTACCTGAAAGATTGGAGGTTCGATCTCTCCCTGGAGCGGTGTGTCGCTTTTTTTTTTTGCTCTGATAGCTATGGAGAAATGTTCTGACGGTGGTGAGAGTGAAGCACGATTTTCGCCGTGGCGCAGTGGGCTAGCGCGTTCGGCTGTTAGCCGCAAGTTTGGAGGTTTGAGCCTACCCGGGAACGGTGTGTCGCTTTTTTTGCGCTGATAGCTTTGGAAAAATGTTCTGACGGTGGTGAGAGTGCTGCAGTACTGTCTCCGTGGCGCAACTGACAAGCGCGTTCGGCTGTTAACCGAAACTTTGAAGGTTCGAGCCCTCGCGGAAGCGGTGTGTCGCATTTTGTTTCTTTGCACTGATAGCTTTGGTGAAATGTTCTGACGGTGGTGAGAGTGGAGAACGGCTGTCTCCGTGGCGCAATTGGCTAGCGCGATCGGCCTTTACCCGAGAGATTGGATGCTCGAGCCCTCCCGGGAGCGGTGTGTCGCTATTATTTCTTTGCGCTGATAGCTTTGGAGAAATGTTCTGACGGTGGTGAGAGTGGAGAACGGCTGTCTCCGTGGTGCAATTGGCTAGCGCGTTCGGATGTTAACCGAAAGGTTGGAGTTTCGAGCCCTCCCGGAAGCGGTGCGTTGCTTTTATTTCTTTTCGCTGATAGCTTTGGAGAAATGTTCTGACGGTGGTGTGAGTGGAGAACGGCTGCCTCCGTGGCGGAATTGGCTAGCGCGCTCGGCCATTAACCGAAAAGTTGGAGGTTCGAGCCATCCCGGGAGCGGTGTGTCGCATTTTTTTTCTTTGCGCTGATAGCTTTAGAGGAATGTTCTGATGGTGTTGAGAGTGAAGAACGACTGTCTCCGTGGCCCAATCCTAGCGCGTTCGGCCGTTAACCGAAAGGTTGGAGGTTCGAGCCGTCCCGGGAGCGGTGTTTCGCTTTTTTTTTCTTTCCGCTGATAGCATTGGGGAAATGTTTTGATGGTGGTGAGATTGGAGCACGACTGTCTCCGTGGCGCAATTGGCTAGAGCATTTGGCTGTTAACCGCAAGTTTGGAGGTTTGAGCCCACCCAGGGGCGGTGTGCCGCTTTTTTTGCGCTGATAGCTTTGGAAAAATGTTCTGACGGTGGTGAGAGTGCTGCACTACTGTCTCCGTGCGCAACTGACTAGCGCGTTCGGCTGTTATCCGAAAGGTTGCATGTTCGAGCCCTCCCGGGAGCAGTGTGTCGTTTTTTTTCTTTTTTGCCCTGATAGGTTTGGAGAAATGTTCTGATGGTGGTGAGAGTGCTGCACTACTGTCTCCGTGGCGCAATTGGCTCGCGCGTTCGTCTGTTAACCGAAAGGCTAGAGGTTCGATCTCTCCCGGGAGCGGTTTGTCACTTTTATTTTTCTTCGCGCTGATAGCTTTGAAGAAATGCTCTGACGGGATGAGAGTGCTGCACTACTGTCTCCGTGGCGCTATTGGCTAGCGCGTTCGGCTGTTAACCGATAGGCTGGAGGTTCGAGCCCTCCCGAGAGTGGTTTGTCGCTTTTTTCTTTTTTGCGCTGATAGCTTTGGAGAAATGTTCTGACGGAGGTGAGTGAGCTGCACTACTGTCTCCCTTGCGCAATTGGCTAGCGCGTTCGGCTGCTAACCGAAGGCTGGAGGTTCGAGCTCTCCCGGGAGCGGTTTGCCGCTTTTTTTTCTTTGCGCTTAGAGCTTTGGAGAAATTTTCTGAAGGTGGTGAGAGTGGAGCAGTACTGTCGTCGTGGCAAAATTTACTAGCGCGTTCGGCTGTTACCTGAAAGATTGGAGGTTCGATCTCTCCCTGGAGTGGTGTGTCGCTTTTTTTTGCGCTGATAACTATAGAGAAATGTTCTGACGGTGGTGAGAGTGAAGCACGACTTTCGCCGTGGCGCAATGGGCTAGCGCGCTCAGCTGCTAACCACAAGTTTGGAGGTTTGAGCCCACCCGGGAACGGTGTGTCGCTTTTTTTTGCTCTGATAGCTTTGAAGAAATGTTCTGACGGTGGTGAGAGTGCTGCACTACTGTCTCCGTGGGGCAACTGAGAAGCGCGTTCGGCTGTTAACCGAAATTTTGGAGGTTCGAGCCCTCGCGGGAGCAGTGTGTCGCATTTTGTTTCTTTGCACTGATAGCTTTGGTGAAATGTTCTGACGGAGGTGAGAGTGGAGCACGGCTGTCTCCGTGGCGCAATCGGCTTGCGCGTTCGGCCGTTAACCAAAAGGATGGGGGTTTTAACCCTCCCGGGAGCGGTATGTAGCCTTTTTTTTCTTTGCGCTGATAGCCTTGGAGAAATATCCTGATGGTGGTTAGAGTGCCTCACGCCTTTTTCATTGGCGCAATTTGCTAGCGCGATCGGCTGTTAACCGAAGGGTTGGAAGTTCGAGCCCTCCCGGGAGTGGTGTGTCGCTTTTTTTCTTTGCGCTGATAGCCTTGGAGAAATAATCTGACGGTGGTGAGAGTGCCTCACGACTTTCTCCGTGGCGCAATTGGCTAGCGCGATCGGCTGTTAACCGAAAGGTTGGAGGTTCGAGCCCTCCCTGGAGTGGTGTGTCGCTTTTTTTTCTTTGCGCTGATACCTTTTGAGAATTGTTCTGTTCTGACGGAGGTGAGAGTGGAGCACGGCTGTCTCCGTGGCGAAATTAGCTAGCGCGTTCGGCCGTTAACCAAAAAGATGGAGGTTCGAGCCCTCCCGGGAGCGGTGTGTCCCTTTTTTTTCTTCGCGCCGATAGCTTTAGAGAAATGTTCTGACGGAGGTGAGAGTGCTGCACTACTGTCTGCGTGGCGCAATCAGCTAGCGCATTCGGCTTTTAACCGAAAGGTTGGAGGTTCGAGCCCACCGGGGGGCGGTGTGTCGCTTTTTTTTCTTTGTGCTGATAGCTTTGCAGAAATGTTCTGACGGTGGTGAGAGTGGAGCACGACTGTCGCCGTGGCGCAATGGGCTAGCGCGTTCGGCTGTTAACCGAAAGGTTGGAGGTTTGAGCCCACACGAAGGTGGTGTGTCGCTTTTTTTGCGCTGGTAGCTTTGGAGAAATGTTTTGATGGTGGTGAGAGGGCTGCTCTACTGTCTCCGTGGCGCAACTGACTAGCGCGTTCGCCTGTTAACCGGAAGGTTGGAGGTTGGAGTCCTTCAGAAGCGGGGTGTCGCTTTTTTCTTCGTTGCGCTGATAGGTTTGCAGAAATGTTCTGACGGTGGTAGGAGTGGAGCACGACTGTCTCCGTGGCCCAACGGGCTCGTGCGTTCGGCTGTTAACCGCAAGTTTGGAGGTTTGAGCCCACCCGGGGGCTGTCTGCCGCTTTTTTTGCGCTGATAGCTTTGGAGAAATGTTCTGACGAAGGTGAGAGTGGTGCACTACTGTCTCCGTGGCGCAACTGACTAGCGCATTCGGCTGTTAACCGAAAGGTTGGAGGTTTGAGGCCAAGCGGGGGCGCTGTGTCGCTTTTTTTCTTTGCGCTGTTAGCTTTGGAGAAATGTTCTGACTGTGGTGAGAGTGGAGCACGACTGTCTCCGTGGCGCAATGGGCTAGCGCGTTGGGCTGTTAACCGCAAGTTTGGAGGTTTGAGTCCACCCGGGGGTGGTGTGTGAGTTTTTTTTGCACTCATAGCTTTGGAGAAATGTTCTGACGGTGGTGAGAGTGTTGCACAACTGTCTCCAGGGCACAACTCACCTGCGCGTTCAGCTGTTAACCGAAAGGTGTGAGGTTCGAGCCCTCCCGGGAGTGGTGTGTCGCTTTTTTTTCTTTGCGCTGATAGCTTTAAAGAAATGTTCGGATGGTGGAGAGAGTGCCTCACGACTTTCTCTGTGGCGCAATTGGCTAACGCGATGAGCTGTTATCCGAAAATTCGGAAGTTCGAGCCCTCCCGGGAGCGGTGTGTCCCTTTTTTTTCTTCGCGCCGATAGCTTTGGAGAAATGTTCTGATGGAGGTGAGTGTGCTGCACTACTGTCTCTGTGGCGCAATTGGCTAGCGCGTTCGGCTGTTAACCGAAAGGCTGGAGGTTCTAGCTCTCCCGGGAGCGGTTTGTCGCTTTTTTCTTCTTTGCGCTGATAGCCTTGGAGAAATAATCTGAGGGTGGTGAGAGTGCCTCACGACTTTCTCCGTGGCGTAACTGGCTAGCGCGATCGGCTGTTAACCGAAAGGATGGAGGTTCGAGCCCTCCCGGGATTGGTGTGTCACTTTTTTTTTCTTCGCGCCGATAGCTTTGGAGAAATGTTCTGACGGAGGTGAGAGTGCTGCACTACTGTCTGCGTGGCGCAATCAGCTAGCGCGTTCGGCTGTTAACCGAAAGGTTGGAGGTTCAAGCCCTCCCGGGAGCGGTTTGTCGCTTTTTTTTCTTTGAGCTGATAGCTGTGGAGAAATTTTCTGAAGGTGGTGAGAGTGGAGCAGTACTGTCTCCGTGGCAAAATTGACTAGCGCGTTCGGCTGTTACCTGAAAGATTGGAGGTTCGATCTCTCCCTGGAGCGGTGTGTCGCTTTTTTTCTTTGCTCTGATAGCTATGGAGAAATGTTCTGACGGTGGTGAGAGTGAAGCACGATTTTCGCCGTGGCGCAGTGGGCTAGCGCGTTCGGCTGTTAGCCGCAAGTTTGGAGGTTTGAGCCTACCCGGGAACGGTGTGTCGCTTTTTTTGCGCTGATAGCTTTGGAAAAATGTTCTGACGGTGGTGAGAGTGCTGCAGTACTGTCTCCGTGGCGCAACTGACAAGCGCGTTCGGCTGTTAACCGAAACTTTGGAGGTTCGAGCCCTCGCGGAAGCGGTGTGTCGCATTTTGTTTCTTTGCACTGATAGCTTTGGTGAAATGTTCTGACGGAGGTGAGAGTGCAGCACGGCTGTCTCCGTGGCGCAATCGGCTAGCGCGTTCGGCCGTTAACCAAAAGGATGGGGGTCTCAACCCTCCCGGGAGCGGTATGTCGCCTTTTTTTTTCTTTGCGCTGATAGCCTTGGAGAAATAACCTGACGGTGGTTAGAGTGCCTCACGACTTTCTCCGTGGCGCAATAGCCTAGCGCGTTTGGCTGTTAACCGAAAAGTTGGAGGTTTGAGCCCTCCCGGGAGCGGTGAGTCTCTTTTTTTTGCGCTGATAGCTTTGGAGAAATGTTCTGACAGTGGTGAGAGTGGAAAACGGCTGTTTCCGTGGCGCAATTGGCTAGCGCGATCGGCTGTTAACCGAAGGGTTGGAGGTTCGAGCCCTCCCGGGAGTGGTGTGTCGCTTTTTTTCTTTGCGCTGATAGCCTTGGAGAAATAATCTGACGGTGGTGAGAGTGCCTCACGACTTTCTCCGTGGCGCAATAGCCTAGCGCGTTTGGCTGTTAACCGAAAATTTGGAGGTTTAAGCCCTCCCGGGAGCGGTGAGTCTCTTTTTTTTCTTTGCGCTGATAGCTTTGGAGAATTGTTCTGGCAGTGGTGAGAGTGGAAAACGGCTGTTTCCGTGGCGCAATTGGCTAGCGCGATCGGCCTTTACCCGAGAGATTGGATGCTCGAGCCCTCCCGGGAGCGGTGTGTCGCTATTATTTCTTTGCGCTGATAGCTTTGGAGAAATGTTCTGACGGTGGTGAGAGTGGAGAACGGCTGTCTCCGTGGCGCAATTGGCTAGCGCGTTCGGATGTTAACCGAAAGGTTGGAGTTTCGAGCCCTCCCGGAAGCGGTGCGTTGCTTTTATTTCTTTGCGCTGATAGCTTTGGAGAAATGTTCTGACGGTGGTGTGAGTGGAGAACGGCTGCCTCCGTGGCGGAATGGGCTAGCGCACTCGGCCGTTAACCAAAAGGACGGAGGTTCGAGCCTTCCCGGGAGCGGTGTGTCGCCTGTTTTTTTTCTTTGCGCTGATAGCCTTGGAGAAATAATCTGACGGTTGCGAGAGTGCCTAACGACTTTCTCCGTGGCGAAATTGGCTAGCGCGTTCGGCCGTTAACCGAAAAGTTGGAGGTTCGAGCCATCCCGGGAGCGGTGTGTCGCATTTTTTTTCTTTGCGCTGATAGCTTTAGAGGAATGTTCTGACGGTGGTGAGAGTGAAGAACGACTGTCTCCGTGGCCCAATCCTAGCGCGTTCGGCCGTTAACCGAAAGGTTGGAGGTTCGAGCCGTCCCGGGAGCGGTGTGTCGCTTTTTTTTTCTTTCCGCTGATAGCATTGGGGAAATGTTTTGATGGTGGTGAGATTGGAGCACGACTGTCTCCGTGGCGCAATTGGCTAGAGCATTTGGCTGTTAACCGCAAGTTTGGAGGTTTGAGCCCACCCAGGGGCGGTGTGCCGCTTTTTTTGCGCTGATAGCTTTGGAAAAATGTTCTGACGGTGGTGAGAGTGCTGCACTACTGTCTCCGTGCGCAACTGACTAGCGCGTTCGGCTGTTATCCGAAAGGTTGCATGTTCGAGCCCTCCCGGGAGCAGTGTGTCGTTTTTTTTCTTTTTTGCCCTGATAGGTTTAGAGAAATGTTCTGATGGTGGTGAGAGTGCTGCACTACTGTCTCCGTGGCGCAATTGGCTCGCGCGTTCGTCTGTTAACCGAAAGGCTAGAGGTTCGATCTCTCCCGGGAGCGGTTTGTCACTTTTATTTTTCTTCGCGCTGATAGCTTTGAAGAAATGCTCTGACGGGATGAGAGTGCTGCACTACTGTCTCCGTGGCGCAATTGGCTAGCGCGTTCGGCTGTTAACCGATAGGCTGGAGGTTCGAGCCCTCCCGAGAGTGGTTTGTCGCTTTTTTCTTTTTTGCGCTGATAGCTTTGAAGAAATGTTCTGACGGAGGTGAGTGAGCTGCACTACTGTCTCCCTGGCGCAATTGGCTAGCGCGTTCGGCTGTTAACCGAAGGCTGGAGGTTCGAGCTCTCCCGGGAGCAGTTTGCCGCTTTTTTTTCTTTGCGCTTAGAGCTTTGGAGAAATTTTCTGAAGGTGGTGAGAGTGGAGCAGTACTGTCGTCGTGGCAAAATTTACTAGCGCGTTCGGCTGTTACCTGAAAGATTGGAGGTTCGATCTCTCCCTGGAGTGGTGTGTCGCTTTTTTTTTGCGCTGATAGCTATGGAGAAATGTTCTGACGGTGGTGTGAGTGAAGCACGACTTTCGCCGTGGCGCAATGGGCTAGCGCGCTCGGCTGCTAACCACAAGTTTGGAGGTTTGAGCCCACCCGGGAATGGTGTGTCGCTTTTTTTTGCGCTGATAGCTTTGGAAAAATGTTCTGACGGTGGTGAGAGTGCTGCACTACTGTCTCCGTGGGGCAACTGAGAAGGGCGTTCGGCTGTTAACCGAAATTTTGGAGGTTCGAGCCCTCGCGGGAGCAGTGTGTCGCATTTTGTTTCTTTGCACTGATAGCTTTGGGGAAATGTTCTGACGGAGGTGAGAGTGGAGCACGGCTGTCTCCGTGGCGCAATCGGCTTGCGCGTTCGGCCGTTAACCAAAAGGATGGGGGTTTTAACCCTCCTGGGAGCGCTATGTCGCCTTTTTTTTCTTTGCGCTGATAGCCTTGGAGAAATATCCTGACGGTGGTTAGAGTGCCTCACGACTTTCTCCGTGGCGCAATTTGCTAGCGCGATCGGCTGTTAACCGAAGGGTTGGAGGTTCGAGCCCTCCCGGGAGCGGTGTGTCCCTTTTTTTTTCTTCGCGCCGATAGCTTTGGAGAAATGTTCTGACGGAGGTGAGAGTGCTGCACTACTGTCTGCGTGGCGCAATCAGCTAGCGCATTCGGCTTTTCACCGAAAGGTTGGAGGTTCGAGCCCACCCAGGGGTGGTGTGTCGCTTTTTTTTTCTTTGTGCTGATAGCTTTGCAGAAATGTTCTGACGGTGGTGAGAGTGGAGCACGACTGTCGCCGTGGCGCAATGGGCTAGCGCGTTCGGCTGTTAACCGAAAGGTTGGAGGTTTGAGCCCACACGAAGATGGTGTTTCGCTTTTTTTGCGCTGATAGCTTTGGAGAAATGTTTTGATGGTGGTGAGAGGGCTGCTCTACTGTCTCCGTGGCGCAACTGACTAGCGCGTTCGCCTGTTAACCGGAAGGTATGAGGTTGGAGCCCTACAGAAGCGGGGTGTCGCTTTTTTCTTCGTTGCGCTGATAGGTTTGCAGAAATGTTCTGACGGTGGTAGGAGTGGAGCACGACTGTCTCCGTGGCCCAACGGGCTAGTGCGTTCGGCTGTTAACCGCAAGTTTGGAGGTTTGAGCCCACCCGGGGGCGGTCTGCCGCTTTTTTTGCGCTGATAGCTTTGGAGAAATGTTCTGACGTTGGTGAGAGTGCTGTACTACTGTCTCCGTGGCGCAACTGACTAGCGCGTTCGGCTGTTGACCGAAAGGTTGGAGGTTTGAGCCCACCCGGGGGCGGTGTGTCGCTTTTTTTTGCGCTGATAGCTTTGGAGAAATGTTCTGACGAAGGTGAGAGTGGTGCACTACTGTCTCTGTGGCGCAAATGACTAGCGCATTCAGCTGTTAACCGAAAGGTTGGAGGTTTGAGGCCAAGCGGGGGCGCTGTGTCGCTTTTTTTCTTTGCGCTGATAGCTATGGAGAAATGTTCTGACGCTGGTGAGAGGGGAGCACGACTGTCGCCGTGGCGCAATGGGCTAGCCCATTCGGCTCTTAACCGAGAGTTTGGAGGTTTGAGCCCACCCGGGGGCGGTGTGTCGCTTTTTTTTGCGCTGATAGCTTTAGAGAAATGTTTTGACGGTGGTGAGAGTGGACAACGGCTGTGTCCGTGGCGCAATTGGCTAGCGCGATCGGCTTTTACCCGAAAGATTGGAGGTTCGAGCTCTCCCGGCAGCGGTTTGTCGCTTTTTTCTTCTTTGCACTGATAGCTTTTGAGAATTGTTCTGACGAAGGTGAGAGTGGAGCACAGCTGTCTCCGTGGCGCAATTGGCTAGCGCGATCGGCTGTTAACCGAAAGGTGGGAGGTTCGAGCCCTTCCAGGAGTGGTGTGTCACTTTTTTTTTTCGCGCCGATAGCTTTCGAGAAATGTTCTGACGGTGGTGAGAGTGCAGCACGACTGTCCAGTGGCGCAATAGCCTAGCGCGTTTGGCTGTTAACCGAAAAGTTGGAGGTTTGAGCCGTCCCGGGAGCGGTGTGTCGCTTTTTTCTTTTCGCTGATAGCATTGGGAAAATGTTCTGATGGTGGTGAGATTGGAGCACGACTGTCTCCGTGGCGCAATTGGCTAGAGCATTTGGCTGTTAACTGCAAGTTTGGAGGTTTGAGCCCATCCGGAGCGGTGTTTCGCTTTTTTTTGCGCTGATAGCTTTGGAAAAATGTTCTGACGGTGGTGAGAGTGCTGCACTACAGTCTCCGTGGCGCAACTGACTAGCGCGTTCGGCTGTTACCCCAAAGGTTGGATGTTCGAGCCCTCCCGGGAGCAGTGTGTCGTTTTTTTTCCTTTTTGCCCTGATAGGTTTGGAGAAATGTTCTGACGGTGGTGAGAGTGCTGCACTACTGTCTCTGTGGCGCAACTGACTAGCGCGTTCGGCTGTTAACCGAAAGGTTGGAGGTTCGAGCCCTCCCGGGAGCGGTGTATTGCTTTTTTCTTTTTTGCGCTGATAGGTTTGGAGAAATGTTCTGACAGTGGTGAGAGTGCTGCACAACTGTCTCTGTGGCGCAATTGGCTAGCGCAATCAGCTGTTAAGCGCAAGTTAGGAGGTTTGAGCCCACCCGGGGGCGGTGTGTCGCTTTTTTTGCGCTGATAGCTTTGGAGAAATGTTCTGACGGTGGTGAGAGTACTGCACTACTGTGTCCGTGGAGAAACTGACAAGCGCGTTCGGCTGTTAACCGAAAGGTTGGAGGTTGGAGCCCACCCGGTGGCGGTGTGTCACTTTTTTTTTCTTTTAGCTGATAGCTTTGGAGAAATGTTCTGAAGGTGGTGAGAGCGGAGCAGTACTATCTCCGTGGCAAAGTTGACTAGCGCGTTCGGCTGTCACCCGAAAGATAGGAGGTTCTAGTTCTCCCGGCAGCGGTGTGTCACTTTTTTTTCTTTGCGCTGATACCTTTGAATAAATGTTCTGATGGTGGTGAGAGTGCAACATGACTGCCTCCGTGGCGCAATGGGCTTGCGCGTTTGGCTGTTAACCGAAAGGTTGGAGGCACCGAGCCCTCCCGAGAGTGGTGTGTCGCTTTTTTTCTTTGAGCTGATAGCTCTGGAGAAATTTTTTGAAGGTGGTGAGAGTGGAGCAGTACTGTCTCCGTTGCAAAATTGACTAGCGCGTTCGGCTGTTACCCGAAAGATTGGAGGTTCGATCTGTCCCTGGAGCGGTGTGTCGCTTTTTTTCTTTGCGCTGATAGCTATGCAGAAATGTTCTGACGGTGGTCAGAGTGGAGCACGACTTTCGCCATGGAGCAATGGGCTAGCGCGTTCGGCTGTTAACCGCAAGTTTGGAGGTTTGAGCCCACCGGGAACGGTATGTCGCTTTTTTTGCGCTGATAGCTTTGGAGAAATGTTCTGACGGTGGTGAGAGTGCTGCACTACTGTCTCCGTGGCGCAACTGACAAGCACGTTCGGCTGTTAACCGAAAGGTTGGAGGTACGAGCCCTCCCGGGAGCGGTGTGTCGCTTATTTTCTTTGCGCTGATAGCCTTGGAGAAATAATCTGACGGTGGTGAGAGTGCCTCACGACTTTTTCCGTGGCGCAATTGGCTAGCGCGATCGGCTGTTAACCGAAAGGTTGGAGGGTCGAACCCTACCGGGAATGGTGTGTCGCTTTTTTCTTTGCGCTGATAGCCTTGGAGAAATAATCGGACGGTGGTGAGAGTGCCTCACGACTTTCTCCGTGGCGCAATTGGCTAGCGTGATCGGCTGTTAACCGAAAGGTTGGAGGTACGAGCCCTCCCTGGAATGGTGTGTCGCTTTTTTTCTTTGCGCTGATACCTTTTGAGAATTGTTCTGACGGAGGTGAGAGTGGAGCACGGCTGTCTCCGTGGCGAAATTAGCTAGCGCGTTCGGCCGTTAACCAAAAGGATGGAGGTTCGAGCCCTCCCGGTAGCGGTGTGTCGCCTTTTTTTTCTTTGCGCTGATTGCCTTGGAGAAATAATCTGACGGTGGTAAGAGTGCCTCACGACTTTCTTCGTGGCGCAATTGGCTAGCGTGATCGGCTGTTAACCGAAAGGTTGAAGGTTCGAGCCCTCCCTGGAGTGGTGTGTCACTTTTTTTCTTTGCGCTGATAGCTTTTGAGAGTTGTTCTGACGGAGTTGAGAGTGGAGCACGGCTATCTCCGTGGCGAAATCGGCTAGTGCATTCGGCTGGCGCATTCGGCCGTTAACCAAAAGGATGGAGGTTCGAACCCTACCGGTAGCGGTGTGTCACCTTTTTTTTGCGCTGATTGCCTTGGAGATATAATCTGACGGTAGTAAGAGTGCCTCACGACTTTCTCCGTGGCGCAATTGGCTAGCGCGATCGGCTGTTAACCGAAAGGTTGGAGGTTCGAGCCCTCCCGGGAGCGGTGTGTCACTTTTTTTTTCTTCGCGCCGATAGCTTTGGAGAAATGTTCTGACGGTGGTGAGAGTGCTGCACTACGGTCTCCGTGGCGCAACTGACTAGCATGTTCGGCTGTTACCCGAAAGGTCAGATATTCGAGCCCTCCCGGGGGCGGTGTGTCGCTTTTTTTCTGTGCGCTGATAGCTATGGAGGAATGTTCTGACGGTGATGAGAGTGGAGCACGACTGTCTCCGTGGCGCAATGGGCTAGCGCGTTCGGCTGTTAACCGCATGTTTGGAGGTTTGAGCCCACCCGGGGGTGGTGTGTGGCTTTTTTTGCGCTCATAGCTTTGGAGGAATGTTCTGACGGTGGTGAGAGTGTTGCACTACTGTCTCCATGGCGACACTCACCAGCGCGTTCGGCTGTTAACCGAAAGCTTTGAGGTTCGAGCCCTCCCGGGAGTGGTGTGTCGCTTTTTTCTCTTTGCGTTGATAGCTTTAAAGAAATGTTCGGATGGTGGTGAGAGTGCCTCACGACTTTCTCCGTGGCGCAATTGGCTAACGCGATCAGCTGTGTTCCGATAAGTTGGAAGTTCGAGCCCTCCCGGGAGGGGTGTGTCCCTTTTTTTTCTTCGCGCCGATAGCTTTGGAGAAATGTTCTGATGGAGGTGAGTGTGCTACACTACTGTCTCCGTGGCGCAATTGGCTAGTGCGTTCGGCTGTTAACCGAAAGGCTGGAGGTTCGAGCTCTCCCGGGAGCGGTTTGTCGCTTCTTTCTTCTTTGCGCCGATAGCTTTGGAGAAATGTTCTGACGGAGGTGAGATTGCTGCACAACTGTCTGCGTGGCGCAATCAGCTAGCGCGTTCGGCTGTTACCTGAAAGATTGGAGGTTCGATCTCTCCCTGGAGCGGTGTGTCGCTTTTTTTCTTTGCGCTGATAGCTATGGAGAAATGTTCTGACGGTGGTGAGAGTGAATCACGATTTTCGCCGTGGCGCAATGGGCTAGCGCGTTCGGCTGTTAGCCGCAAGTTTGGAGGTTTGAGCCTACCCGGGAACAGTGTGTCGCTTTTTTTGCGCTGATAGCTTTAGCAAAATGTTCTGACGGTGGTGAGAGTGCTGCACTACTGTCTCCGTGGTGCAACTGACAAGCGAGTTCGGCTGTTAAACGAAATTTTCGATGTTCGAGCCCTCGCGGGAGCTGTGTGTCGCTTTTATTTCTTTGAGCTGATAGCTTTGGAGAAATCTTCTGACGGTGGTGAGAGTGGAGAACGGCAGTCTCCGTGGTGAATTTGGCTAGCGTGATCGGATGTTAACCGAAAGGTTGGAGCTTCGAGCCCTCCCGGAAGAGGTGCGTCGCTTTTATTACTTTGCGCTGATAGCTTTGGAGAAATGTTCTGACGGTGGTGTGAGTGGAGAACGGCTGTCTCCGTGGCGGAATTGGCTAGTGCGTTCGGCTGTTAACTGAAAGGTTGGAGGCTCGAGCCCTCCCGGGAGCGGTGTGTCGCATTTTTTTTCTTTGCGCTGATAGCTTTGGAGAAATGTTCTGACGGTGGTGAAAATGAAGCACGACTGTCTCCGTGGCGCAATCCTAGCGCGTTCGGCCGTTAACCGAAAAGTTGGAGGTTCGAGCCGTCCCGGGAGCGGTGTGTCGCATCTTTTTTCTTTGCGCTGATAGCTTTAGAGAAATGTTCTGACGGTGGTGAGAGTGAAGAACGACTGTCTCCGTGGCGCAATCCTAGCGCGTTCGGCCGTTAACCGAAAGGTTGGAGGTTCGAGCCGTCCCGGGAGCGGTGTGTCGCTTTTTTTTCTTTTCGCTGATAGCATTGGGGAAATGTTCTGATGGTGGTGAGATTGGAGCACGACTGTCTCCGTGGCGCAATTGGCTAGAGCATTTGGCTGTTAACCGCAAGTTTGGAGGTTTGAGCCCACCCGGGGGCGGTGTTTCGCTTTTTTTTGCGCTGATAGCTTTGGAAAAATGTTTTGACGGTGGTGAGAGTGCTGCACTACGGTCTCCGTGGCGCAACTGACTAGCATGTTCGGCTGTTACCCGAAAGGTCAGATATTCGAGCCCTCCCGGGGGCGGTGTGTCGCTTTTTTTCTGTGCGCTGATAGCTATGGAGGAATGTTCTGACGGTGATGAGAGTGGAGCACGACTGTCTCCGTGGCGCAATGGGCTAGCGCGTTCGGCTGTTAACCGCATGTTTGGAGGTTTGAGCCCACCCGGGGGTGGTGTGTGGCTTTTTTTGCGCTCATAGCTTTGGAGAAATGTTCTGACGGTGGTGAGAGTGTCTCACTACTGTCTCCATGGCGCAACTCACCAGCGCGTTCGGCTGTTAACCGAAAGATTTGAGGTTCGAGACCTCCCGGGAGTGGTGTGTCGCTTTTTTTTCTTTGCGCTGATAGCTTTAAAGAAATGTTCGGATGGTGGTGAGAGTGCCTCACGACTTTCTCCGTGGCGCAATTGGCTAACGCGATCAGCTGTGTTCCGAAAAGTTGGAAGTTCGAGCCCTCCCGGGAGCGGTGTGTCCCTTTTTTTCTTCGCGGCGATAGCTTTGGAGAAATGTTCTGACGGAGGTCAGTGTGCTACACTACTGTCTCCGTGGCGCAATTGGCTAGCGCGTTCGGCTGTTAACCGAAAGGCTGGAGGTTCGAGCTCTCCCGGGAGCGGTTTGTCGCTTTTTTATTCTTTGCGCAGATAGCCCCTGAGAAATAATCTGAGGGTGGTGAGAGTGCCTCACAACTTTCTCCGTGGCGCAATTGGCTAGCGCGATCGGCTGTTAACCGAAAGAATGGAGGTTCGAGCCCTCCCGGGAGTGGTGTGTCACTTTTTTTTTCTTCGCGCCGATAGCTTTGGAGAAATGTTCTGACGGAGGTGAGAGTGCTGCACTACTGTCTGCGTGGTGCAATCAGCTAGCGCGTTCGGCTGTTACCTGAAAGATTGGAGGTTCGATCTCTCCCTGGAGCAGCGTGTCGCTTTTTTTCTTTGCGCTGATAGCTATGGAGAAATGTTCTGACGGTGGTGAGAGTGAATCACGATTTTTGCCGTGGCGCAATCCTAGCGCGTTTGGCCGTTAACCGAAAGGTTGGAGGTTCGAGCCGTCCCGGGAGCGGTGTGTCGCTTTTTTTTTCTTTTCGCTGATAGCATTGGGGAAATATTCTGATGGTGGTGAGATTGGAGCACGACTGTCTCCGTGGCGCAATTGGCTAGAGAATTTGGCTGTTAACCGCAAGTTTGGAGGTTTGAGCCCACCTGGGGGCGGTGTTTCGCTTTTTTTTTTGCGCTGATAGCTTTGGAAAAATGTTCTGACGGTGGTGAGAGCGCTGCACTACTGTCTCCGTGGCGCAACTGACTAGCGCGTTCGGCTGTTAGCCGAAAGGTTGGATGTTCAAGCCCTCCCGGGAGCAGTGTGTCGTTTTTTTTTTCTTTTTTGCCCTGATAGGTTTGGAGAAATGTTCTGACGGTGTTGAGAGTGCTGCACTACTGTCTCTGTGGCGCAACTGACTAGCGCTTTCGGCTGTTAACCGAAAGGTTGGAGGTTCGAGCCCTCCCGCGAGCGGTGTATTGCTTTTTTCTTTTTTGCGCTGATAGGTTTGGAGAAATGTTCTGACAGTGGTGAGAGTGCTGCACTACTGTCTCCGTGACGCAATTGGCTAGCGCATTCAGCTGTTAAGCGCAAGTTTGGAGGTTTGAGCCCACCCGGGGGCGGTGTGTCGCTTTTTTTTGCGCTTATAGCTTTGTAGAAATGTTCTGACGGTGGTGAGAGTGCCGCACTACTGTCTCCGTGGAGAAACTGACAAGCGCGGTCGGCTGTTAACCGAAAGATTGGAGGTTGGAGTCCACCCTGTGGCGGTGTGTCACTTTTTTTTCTTTTAGCTGATAGCTTTGGAGAAATGTTCTGAAGGTGGTGAGAGTGGAGCAGTACTATCTCCGTGGCAAAGTTGACTAGCGCGTTCGGCTGTCACCCGAAAGATAGGAGGTTCGAGTCCTCCCGGCAGCGGTGTGTCACTTTTTTCTTTGCGCTGATACCTTTGAATAAATGTTCTGATGGTGGTGAGAGTGCAGCATGACTGCCTTCGTGGCGCAATTGGCTTGCGCGTTTGGCTGTTAACCGAAAGGTTGGAGGCACCGAGCCCTCCCGAGAGTGGTGTGTCGCTTTTTTTTCTTTGAGCTGATAGCTTTGGAGAACTTTTTTGAAGGTGGTGAGAGTGGAGCAGTACTGTCTCCGTGGCAAAATTGACTAGCGCGTTCGGCTGTTACCCGAAAGATTGGAAGTTCGATCTCTCCCTGGAGCGGTGTGTCGCTTTTTTTCTTTGCGCTGATAGCTATGCAGAAATGTTCTGACGGTGGTGAGAGTGGAGCACGACTTTCGCCGTGGCGCAATGGGCTAGCGCGTTCGCCTGTTAACCGCAAGTTTGGAGGTTTGAGCCCACCCGGGAACGGTATGTCGCTTTTTTTTGCGCTGATAGCTTTGGAGAAATGTTCTGACGGTGGTGAGAGTGCTGCACTACTGTCTCCGTGGCGCAACTGACAAGCACGTTTGGCTGTTAACCGAAATTTTGGAGGGTCTAGCCCTCGCGGGAGCGGTGTGTCGCATTTTGTTTCTTTGCACTGATAGCTCTGGTGAAATGTTCTGACGGAGGTGAGAGTGGAGCACGGCTGTCTCCGTGGCGCAGTCGGCTAGCGCGTTCGGCCGTTAATCAAAAGGATTGGGTTTTACCCCTTCCGGGAGCGGTATGTCGCCTTTTTTTTCTTTGCGCTGATAGCCTTGGAGAAATAATCTGACGGTGGTGAGAGTGCCTCACGACTTTCTCCGTGGCGCAATTGGCTAGCGTGATCGGCTGTTAACCGAACGGTTGGAAGTTCGAGCCCTCCCTGGAGTGGTGTGTCGCTTTTTTTCTTTGCGCTGATAGCTTTTGAGAATTGTTCTGACGGAGTTGAGAGTGGAGCACGGCTATCTCCGTGGCGAAATCGGCTAGCGCGCTCAGCCGTTAACCAAAAAGCTGGAGGTTCGAGCTCTCCCGGGAGCAGTTTGTCGCTTTTTTCTTCTTTGCGCTGATAGCTTTTGAGAATTGTTCTGATGAAGGTGAGAGTGGAGCACGGCTGTCTCCGTGGCGAAATTAGCTAGCGCGTTCGGCCGTTAACGAAAAACGATGGAGGTTCGAGCCCTCCCGGGAGTGGTTTGTCGCTTTTTTCTTCTTTGCGCTGATAGCTTTGGAGAAAAGTTCTAACAGTGGTTAGAGTGCCTCACGACTTTCTCCGTGGCGCAATTGGCTAGCGCGATCGGCTGTTAACCGAAGGGTTGGAGGTTCGAGCCCTCCCGGGAGTGGTGTGTCGCTTTTTTTCTTTGCGCTGATAGCCTTGGAGAAATAATCTGACGGTGGTGAGAGTGCCTCACGACTTTTTCCGTGGCGCAATTGGCTAGCGTGATCGGCTGTTAACCGAACGGTTGGAGGTTCGAGCCCTCCCTGTAGTGGTGTGTCGCTTTTTTTCTTTGCGCTGATAGCTTTTGAGAATTGTTCTGACGGAGGTGAGAGTGGAGCACGGCTGTCTCCGTGGCGAAATTAGCTAGCGCGTTCGGCCGTTAACCAAAACGATGGAGGTTCGAGCCCTCCCAGTAGCGGTGTGTCGCCTTTTTTTTCTTTGCGCTGATTGCCTTGGAGAAATAATCTGACGGTGGTAAGAGTGCCTCACGACTTTCTCCGTGGGGCATTTGGCTAGCGTGATCAGCTGTTACCCGAAAGGTTGAAGGTTCGAGCCCTCCCTGTAGTGGTGTGTCGCTTTTTTTCTTTGCGCTGATAGCTTTTGAGAATTGTTCTGACGGAGTTGAGAGTGGAGCACGGCTATCTCCGTGGCGAAATCGGCTAGCGCGTTCAGCCGTTAACCAAAAAGCTGGAGGTTCGAGCTCTCCCGGGAGAAGTTTGTCGCTTTTTTCTTCTTTGCGCTGATAGCTTTTGAGAATTGTTCTGATGAAGGTGAGAGTGGAGCACGGCTGTCTCCGTGGCGAAATTAGCTAGCGCGTTCGGCCGTTAACCAAAACGATGGAGGTTCGAGCCCTCCCAGTAGCGGTGTGTCGCCTTTTTTTTCTTTGCGCTGATTGCCTTGGAGAAAAAAATCTGACGGGCGTAAGAGTGCCTCACGACTTTCTCCGTGGCGCAATTGAGTAGCGCGATCGGCTGTTAACCGAAAGGTTGGAGGTTCGAGCTCTCCCGGGAGCGGTGTGTCGCTTTTCTTCTTTGCCATGATAGCTTTGTAGAAATGTTCTGACGGTGGTGAGAGTGCAGCACGACTGTCTCCGTGGCGCAATTAGCTAGTGTGATCGGCTGTTAACCGATAGGTTGAAGGTTCGAGCCCTTCCGGGAGTGGTTTGTCGCTTTTTTCTTCTTTGCGCTGATAGCTTTGGCGAAATGTTCTGAAGGTGGTGAGAGTGAAGCAGTACTGTCTTCGTGGCAAAATTGACTAGCGCATTGAGCTGTTACCCGAAAGGTTGGAGGTTGGAGCCCTCCCGGCAGCGGGGTGTCGCTTTTTTCTTCTTTGCGCTGATAGGTTTGGAGAAATGTTCTGACGGTGGTGAGAGTGGAGCACGACTGTCTCCGTGGCGCAATGGGCTGGTGCGTTCGGCTGTTAACCGCAAGTTTGAAGTTTGAGCCCACCCGGGGGTGGTGTGTCGCTTTTTTTTGCGCTGATAGCTTTGGAGAAATGTTCTGACTGTGGTGAGAGTTCTGCACTACTGTCTCCATGGCGCAACTAAACAGCGGGTTCGGCTGTTAACCGAAAGGTTTGAGGTTCGAGCCCTCCCGGGAGTGGTGTGTCGCTTTTTTTTCTATGAGCTGGCAGCTTTAAAGAAATGTTCAGATGGTGGTGAGATTGCCTCACGACTTTCTCCGCGGCGCAATTGGCTAACGCGATCGGCTGTTATCCGAAAAGTTGGAAGTTCGAGCCCTCCCGGGAGCGGTGTGTCCCTTTTTTTTCTTCGCGCCGATAGCTTTGGAGAAATGTTCTGACGGAGGTGAGTGTGCTGCACTACTGTCTCCGTGGCGCATTTGGCTAGCGCGTTCGGCTGTTAACCTAAAGGCTGGAGGTTCGAGCTCTCTCGGGAGCAGTTTGTCGCTTTTTTTTCTTTGCGCTGATAGCTTTTGAGAATTGTTCTGATGAAGGTGAGAGTGGAGCACGGCTGTCTCCGTGGCGCAATTGGCTAGCGTGTTCGGCCGTTAACCAAAAGGATGGAGGTTCGAGCCCTGCCGGGAACGGTGTGTCGCCTGTTTTTTTTCTTTGCGCTGATAGCCTTGTAGAAATAATCTGAGGGTGGTGAGAGTGCCTCACGACTGTCTCCGTGGCAAAATTGACTAGCGCGTTCGGCTGTTACCTGAAAGATTGGAGGTTCGATCTCTCCCTGGAGCAGTGTGTCGCTTTTTTTCTTAGCGCTGATAGCTATGAAGAAATGTTCAGACGGTGGTGAGAGTGAAGCACGACTTTCGCCGTGGCGCAATGGGCTAGCGCGTTCGGCTGTTAACCGCAAGTTTGGAGGTTTGAGCCCACCCGGGAACGGTGTGTCGCTTTTTTTTGCGCTGATAGCGTTTGAGAATTGTTTTGACGGAGGTGAGAGAGGAGCACGGCTGTCTCAGTGGCGCATTTAGCTAGCCCGTTCGGCCATTAACCAAAAGGATGAAGGTTCGAGTTCTCCCGGGAGGGGTGTGTCGCCTTTTTTTCTTTGCGCTGATAGCCCTGGAGAAATTATCTGACGGAGGTGAGTGTGCTGCACTACTGTCTCCGTGGCGAAATCGGCTAGCGCGTTCAGCCGTTAACCAAAAAGCTGGAGGTTCGAGCTCTCCCGGGAGAAGTTTGTCGCTTTTTTCTTCTTTGCGCTGATAGCTTTTGAGAATTGTTCTGATGAAGGTGAGAGTGGAGCACGGCTGTCTCCGTGGCGCAATTGGCTAGCGTGTTCGGCCGTTAACCAAAAGGATGGAGGTTCGAGCCCTGCCGGGAACGGTGTGTCGCCTGTTTTTTTTCTTTGCGCTGATAGCCTTGTAGAAATAATCTGAGGGTGGTGAGAGTGCCTCACGACTGTCTCCGTGGCAAAATTGACTAGCGCGTTCGGCTGTTACCTGAAAGATTGGAGGTTCGATCTCTCCCTGGAGCAGTGTGTCGCTTTTTTTCTTAGCGCTGATAGCTATGAAGAAATGTTCAGACGGTGGTGAGAGTGGAGCACGGCTGTCTCCGTGGCGCAATCGGCTAGCGCGTTCGGTTGTTAACCAAAAGGATTGGGTTTTACCCCTTCCGGGAGCGGTATGTCGCCTTTTTTTTCTTTGCGCTGATAGCCTTGGAGAAATAATCTGATGGTGGTGAGAGTGCCTCACGACTTTCTCCGTGGCGCAATTGGCTAGCGTGATCGGCTGTTAACCGAACGGTTGGAAGTTCGAGCCCTCCCTGGAGTGGTGTGTCGCTTTTTTTCTTTGCGCTGATAGCTTTTGAGAATTGTTCTGACGGAGTTGAGAGTGGAGCACGGCTATCTCCGTGGCGAAATCGGCTAGCGCGTTCAGCCGTTAACCAAAAAGCTGGAGGTTCGAGCTCTCCCGGGAGCAGTTTGTCGCTTTTTTCTTCTTTGCGCTGATAGCTTTTGAGAATTGTTCTGATGAAGGTGAGAGTGGAGCACGGCTGTCTCCGTGGCGAAATTAGCTAGCGCGTTCGGCCGTTAACGAAAAACGATGGAGGTTCGAGCCCTCCTGGGAGTGGTTTGTCGCTTTTTTCTTCTTTGCGCTGATAGCTTTGGAGAAAAGTTCTGACGGTGGTGAGAGTGCAGCACGACTGTCTCCGTGGCGCAATTAGCTAGTGCGATCGGCTGTGAACCGAAAGGTTGGAGGTTCGAGCCCACCCGGGGGTGGTGTGTCGCTTTTTTTTCTTTGTGCTGATAGCTTTGGCGAAATGTTCTGAAGGTGGTGAGAGTGAAGCAGTACTGTCTTCGTGGCAAAATTGACTAGCGCATTCAGCTGTTACCCGAAAGGTTGGAGGTTGGAGCCCTCCCGAGAGCGGGGTGTCGCTTTTTTCTTCTTTGCGCTGATAGCTTTCGAGAAATATTCTGACGGTGGTGAGAGTGCTGCACTACTGTCTCAATTGAGAAGCGCGTTCGGCTGTTAACCGAAATTTTGGAGGTTCGAGCCCTCGCGGGAGCAGTGTGTCGCATTTTGTTTCTTTGCACTGATAGCTTTGGTGAAATGTTCTGACGGAGGTGAGAGTGGAGCACGGCTGTCTCAGTGGCGCAATCGGCTAGCGCGTTCGGCCGTTAACCAAAAGGATTGGGTTTTAACCCTCCCGGGAGCGGTATGTCGCCTTTTTTTCTTTGCGCTGATAGCCTTGGAGAAATAACCTGACAGTGGTTAGAGTGCCTCACGACTTTCTCCGTGGCGCAATTGGCTAGCGCGATCGGCTGTTAACCGAAGGGTTGGAGGTTCGAGCCCTCCCGGGAGTGGTGTGTCGCTTTTTTTCTTTGCGCTGATAGCCTTGGAGAAATAATCTGACGGTGGTGAGAGTGCCTCACGACTTATTCCGTGGCGCAATTGGCTAGCGTGATCGGCTGTTAACCGAACGGTTGGAGGTTCGAGCCCTCCCTGGAGTGGTGTGTCGCTTTTTTTCTTTGCGCTGATACCTTTTGAGAATTGTTCTGACGGAGGTGAGAGTGGAGCACGGCTGTCTCCGTGGCGAAATTAGCTAGCGCGTTCGGCCGTTAACCAAAACAATGGAGGTTCGAGCCCTCCCAGTAGCGGTGTGTCGCCTTTTTTTTCTTTGCGCTGATTGCCTTGGAGAAATAATCTGACGGTGGTAAGAGTGCCTCACGACTTTCTCCGTGGGGCATTTGGCTAGCGTGATCAGCTGTTACCCGAAAGGTTGAAGGTTCGAGCCCTCCCTGTAGTGGTGTGTCGCTTTTTTTCTTTGCGCTGATAGCTTTTGAGAATTGTTCTGACGGAGTTGAGAGTGGAGCACGGCTATCTCCGTGGCGAAATCGGCTAGCGCGTTCAGCCGTTAACCAAAAAGCTGGAGGTTCGAGCTCTCCCGGGAGAAGTTTGTCGCTTTTTTCTTCTTTGCGCTGATAGCTTTTGAGAATTGTTCTGATGAAGGTGAGAGTGGAGCACGGCTGTCTCCGTGGCGAAATTAGCTAGCGCGTTCGGCCGTTAACCAAAACGATGGAGGTTCGAGCCCTCCCAGTAGCGGTGTGTCGCCTTTTTTTTCTTTGCGCTGATTGCCTTGGAGAAAAAAATCTGACGGGCGTAAGAGTGCCTCACGACTTTCTCCGTGGCGCAATTGAGTAGCGCGATCGGCTGTTAACCGAAAGGTTGGAGGTTCGAGCTCTCCCGGGAGCGGTGTGTCGCTTTTCTTCTTTGCCATGATAGCTTTGTAGAAATGTTCTGACGGTGGTGAGAGTGCAGCACGACTGTCTCTGTGGCGCAATTAGCTAGTGTGATCGGCTGTTAACCGATAGGTTGGAGGTTCGAGCCCTTCCAGGAGTGGTTTGTCGCTTTTTTCTTCTTTGCGCTGATAGCTTTGGCGAAATGTTCTGAAGGTGGTGAGAGTGAAGCAGTACTGTCTTCGTGGCAAAATTGACTAGCGCATTGAGCTGTTACCCGAAAGGTTGGAGGTTGGAGCCCTCCCGGCAGCGGGGTGTCGCTTTTTTCTTCTTTGCGCTGATAGGTATGGAGAAATGTTCTGACGGTGGTGAGAGTGGAGCACGACTGTCTCCGTGGCGCAATGGGCTGGTGCGTTCGGCTGTTAACCGCAAGTTTGAAGTTTGAGCCCACCCGGGGGTGGTGTGTCGCTTTTTTTTGCGCTGATAGCTTTGGAGAAATGTTCTGACTGTGGTGAGAGTTCTGCACTACTGTCTCCATGGCGCAACTAAACAGCGGGTTCGGCTGTTAACCGAAAGGTTTGAGGTTCGAGCCCTCCCGGGAGTGGTGTGTCGCTTTTTTTTCTTTGAGCTGACAGCTTTAAAGAAATGTTCAGATGGTGGTGAGATTGCCTCACGACTTTCTCCGCGGCGCAATTGGCTAACGCGATCGGCTGTTATCCGAAAAGTTGGAAGTTCGAGCCCTCCCGGGAGCGGTGTGTCCCTTTTTTTTCTTCGCGCCGATAGCTTTGGAGAAATGTTCTGACGGAGGTGAGTGTGCTGCACTACTGTCTCCGTGGCGCATTTGGCTAGCGCGTTCGGCTGTTAACCTAAAGGCTGGAGGTTCGAGCTCTCTCGGGAGCAGTTTGTCGCTTTTTTTTCTTTGCGCTGATAGCTTTTGAGAATTGTTCTGATGAAGGTGAGAGTGGAGCACGGCTGTCTCCGTGGCGCAATTGGCTAGCGTGTTCGGCCGTTAACCAAAAGGATGGAGGTTCGAGCCCTGCCGGGAACGGTGTGTCGCCTGTTTTTTTTCTTTGCGCTGATAACCTTGTAGAAATAATCTGAGGGTGGTGAGAGTGCCTCACGACTGTCTCCGTGGCAAGATTGACTAGCGCGTTCGGCTGTTACCTGAAAGATTGGAGGTTAGATCTCTCCCTGGAGCAGTGTGTCGCTTTTTTTCTTAGCGCTGATAGCTATGAAGAAATGTTCAGACGGTGGTGAGAGTGAAGCACGACTTTCGCCGTGGCGCAATGGGCTAGCGCGTTCGGCTGTTAACCGCAAGTTTGGAGGTTTGAGCCCACCCGGGAACGGTGTGTCGCTTTTTTTTGCGCTGATAGCGTTTGAGAATTGTTTTGACGGAGGTGAGAGAGGAGCACGGCTGTCTCAGTGGCGCATTTAGCTAGCCCGTTCGGCCATTAACCAAAAGGATGAAGGTTCGAGTTCTCCCGGGAGGGGTGTGTCGCCTTTTTTTCTTTGCGCTGATAGCCCTGGAGAAATAATCTGACGGAGGTGAGTGTGCTGCACTACTGTCTCCGTGGCGAAATCGGCTAGCGCGTTCAGCCGTTAACCAAAAAGCTGGAGGTTCGAGCTCTCCCGGAAGCGGTTTGTCGCTTTTTTCTTCTTTGCGCTGATAGCTTTTGAGAATTGTTCTGATGAAGGTGAGAGTGGAGCACGGCTGTCTCCGTGGCGCAATTGGCTAGCGTGTTCGGCCGTTAACCAAAAGGTTGGAGGTTTGAGCCCACACGAAGGCGGTGTGTCGCTTTTTTTGCGCTGATAGCTTTGGAGAAATGTTTTGATGGTGGTGAGAGGGCTGCACTACTGTCTCCGTGGCGCAACTGACTAGCGCGTTCGCCTGTTAACCGGAAGGTTGGAGGTTGGAGCCCTTCAGAAGCGGGGTGTCGCTTTTTTCTTCTTTGCGCTGATAGGTTTGCAGAAATGTTCTGACGGTGGTGAGAGTGGAGCACGACTGTCTCCGTGGCGCAATGGGCTAGTGCGTTCGGCTGTTAACCGCACGTTTGGAGGTTTGAGCCCACCCAGGGGCGGTCTGTCGCTTTTTTTGCGCTGATAGCTTTGGAGAAATGTTCTGACGTTGGTGAGAGTGCTGCACTACTGTGTCCGTGGCGAAACTGACTAGCGCGTTCGGCTGTTAACCGAAAGGTTGGAGGTTTGAGGCCACGCGGGGGCGGTGTGTCGCTTTTTTTTGCACTGATAGCTATGGAGAAATGTTCTGACGGTGGTGAGAGTGGAGCACGACTGTCGCCGTGGCGCAATGGGCTAGCCCGTTTGGCTGTTAACCGAGAGTTTGGAGGTTTGAGCCCACCCGGGGGTGGTGTGTCGCTTTGTTTGCACTGATAGCTTTGGAGAAATGTTCTGACGGTGGTGAGAGTGGAGCACGACTGTCTCCGTGGCGCATTGGGCTAGTGCGGTTGGCTGTTAACCACACGTTTGGAGGTTTGAGCTCACCCGGGGGCAGTGTGTCGCTTTTTTTTGCGCTGATAGCTTTGGAGAAATGTTCTGACGAAGGTGAGAGTGGAGCACGACTGTCGCCGTGGCGCAATGGGCTAGCGCGTTCGGCTGTTAACCACAAGTTTGGAGGTTTGAGCCCACCCGGGAATGGTGTATCGCTTTTTTTTGCGCTGTAACTTTGGAGAAATGTTCTGACGGTGGTGAGAGTGCTGCACTACTGTCTCCGTGGGGCAACTGAGAAGCGCGTTCGGCTGTTAACCGAAATTTTGGAGGTTCGAGCCCTCGCGGGAGCAGTGTGTCGCATTTTGTTTCTTTGCACTGATAGCTTTGGGGAAATGTTCTGACGGAGGTGAGAGTGGAGCACGGCTGTCTCCGTGGCGCCATCGGCTTGCGCGTTCGGCCGTTAACCAAAAGAATGGGGGTTTTAACCCTCCTGGGAGCGGTATGTCGCCTTTTTTTTCTTTGCGCTGATAGCCTTGGAGAAATATTCTGACGGTGGTTAGAGTGCCTCACAACTTTCTCCGTGGCGCAATTGGCTAGCGCGATCGGCTGTTAACCGAAAGGTTGGAGGTTCGAGCCCTCCCGGGAGTGGTGTGTCGCTTTTTTTCTTTGCGCTGATAGCCTTGGAGAAATAATCAGACGGTGGTGAGAGTGCCTCACAACTTTCTCCGTGGCGCAATTGGCTAGCGCGATCGGCTGTTAACCGAAAGGTTGGAGGTTCGAGCCCTCCCTGGAGTGGTGTGTCGCTTTTTTTCTTTGCGCTGATACCTTTTCAGAATTGTTCTGACGGAGGTGAGAGTGGAGCACGGCTGTCTCCGTGGCGAAATTAGCTAGCGCGTTCGGCCGTTAACCAAAAAGATGGAGGTTCGAGCCCTCTCGGGAGCGGTGTGTCCCTTTTTTTTCTTCGCGCCGATAGCTTTGGAGAAATGTTTTGACGGAGGTGAGAGTGCTGCACTACTGTCTGCATGGCGTAATCAGCTAGCGCATTCGGCTTTTAACCGAAGGGTTGGAGGCTCGAGCCCACCCAAGGGCGGTGTGTCGCTTTTTTTTTCTTTGTGCTGATAGCTTTGCAGAAATGTTCTGACGGTGGTGAGAGTGGAGCACGACTGTCTCCGTGGCCCAACGGGCTAGTGCGTTCGGCTGTTAACCGCAAGTTTGGAGGTTTGAGCCCACCCGGGGGTGGTCTGCCGCTTTTTTTGCGCTGATTGCTTTAGAGAAATGTTCTGACGTTGGTGAGAGTGCTCTACTACTGTCTCCGTGGCGCAACTGACTAGTGCGTTCGGCTGTTGGCCGAAAGGTTGGAGGTTTGAGCCCACCCAGGGGCGGTGTGTCGCTTTTTTTTGCGCTGATAGCTTTGGAGAAATGTTCTGACGAAGGTGAGAGTGGTGCACTACTGTCTCCGTGGCGCAAATGACTAGCGCATTCAGCTGTTAACCGAAACGTTGGAGGTTTGAGGCCAAGCGGGGGCGCTGTGTCGCTTTTTTTCTTTGCGCTGATAGCTATGGAGAAATGTTCTGACGCTGGTGAGAGGGGAGCACGACTGTCGCCGTGGCGCAATGGGCTAGCCCATTCGGCTCTTAACCGAGAGTTTGGAGGTTTGAGCCCACCCGGGGGCGGTGTGTCGCTTTTTTTTGCGCTGATTGCTTTAGAGAAATGTTTTGACGGTGGTGAGAGTGGACAACGGCTGTGTCCGTGGCGCAATTGGCTAGCGCGATCGGCTTTTACCCGAAAGATTGGAGGTTCGAGCTCTCCCGGCAGTGGTTTGTCGCTTTTTTTCTTCTTTGCACTGATAGCTTTTGAGAATTGTTCTGACGAAGGTGAGAGTGGAGCACAGCTGTCTCCGTGGCGCAATTGGCTAGCGCGATCGGCTGTTAACCGAAAGGTGGGAGGTTCGAGCCCTTCCAGGAGTGGTGTGTCACTTTTTTTTTCGCGCCGATAGCTTTCGAGAAATGTTCCGACGGTGGTGAGAGTGCAGCACGACTGTCCAGTGGCGCAATAGCCTAGCGCGTTTGGCTGTTAACCGAAAAGTTGGAGGTTTGAGCCGTCCCGGGAGCGGTGTGTCGCTTTTTTTCTTTTCGCTGATAGCATTGGGAAAATGTTCTGATGGTGGTGAGATTGGAGCACGACTGTCTCCGTGGCGCAATTGGTTAGAGCATTTGGCTGTTAACCGCAAGTTTGGAGGTTTGAGCCCATCCGGGGACGGTGTTTCGCTTTTTTTTGCGCTGATAGCTTTGGAAAAATGTTCTGACGGTGGTGAGAGTGCTGCACTACAGTCTCCGTGGCGCAACTGACTAGCGCGTTCGGCTGTTACCCGAAAGGTTTGATGTTCGAGCCCTCCCGGGAGCAGTGTGTCGTTTTTTTCTTCCTTTTTGCCCTGATAGGTTTGGAGAAATGTTCTGACGGTGGTGAGAGTGCTGCACTACTGTCTCTGTGGCGCAACTGACTAGCGCGTTCGGCTGTTAACCGAAAGGTTGGAGGTTCGAGCCCTCCCGGGAGCGGTGTATTGCTTTTTTCTTTTTTGCGCTGATAGGTTTGGAGAAATGTTCTGACAGTGGTGAGAGTCTGCACAACTGTCTCCGTGGCGCAATTGGCTAGCGCAATCAGCTGTTAAGCGCAAGTTTGAAGGTTTGAGCCCACCCGGGGGCGGTGTGTCGCTTTTTTTGCGCTGATAGCTTTGGAGAAATGTTCTGACGGTGGTGATAGTGCTGCACTACTGTGTCCGTGGAGAAACTGACTAGCGCGTTCGGCTGTTAACCGAAAGGTTGGAAGTTGGAGCCCACCCGGTGGCGGTGTGTCACTTTTTTTTTTAGCTGATAGCTTTGGAGAAATGTTCTGAAGGTGGTGAGAGCGGAGCAGTACTATCTCCGTGGCAAAGTTGACTAGCGCGTTCGGCTGTCACCCGAAAGATAGGAGGTTCTAGTTCTCCCGGCAGCGGTGTGTCACTTTTTTTCTTTGCGCCGATACCTTTGAATAAATGTTCTGATGGTGGTGAGAGTGCAGCATGACTGCCTCCGTGGCGCAATTGGCTTGCGCGTTTGGCTGTTAACCGAAAGGTTGGAGGCACCGAGCCCTCCCGAGAGTGGTGTGTCTTTTTTTTCTTTGAGCTGATAGCTCTGGAGAAATTTTTTGAAGGTGGTGAGAGTGGAACAGTACTGTCTCCGTTGCAAAATTGACTAGCGCGTTCGGCTGTTACCCGAAAGATTGGAGGTTCGATCTCTCCCTGGAGCGGTGTGTCGCTTTTTTTCTTTGCGCTGATAGCTATGCAGAAATGTTCTGACGGTGGTGAGAGTGGAGCACGACTTTCGCCGTGGCGCAATGGGCTAGCGCGTTCGGCTGTTAACCGCAAGTTTGGAGGTTTGAGCCCACCCGGGAACGGTATGTCGCTTTTTTTGCGCTGATAGCTTTGGAGAAATGTTCTGACGGTGCTGAGAGTGCTGCACTACTGTCTCCGTGGCGCAACTGACAAGCACGTTCGGCTGTTAACCGAAAGGTTGGAGGTACGAGCCCTCCCGGGAGCGGTGTGTCGCTTATTTTCTTTGCGCTGATAGCCTTGGAGAAATAATCTGACGGTGGTGAGAGTGCCTCACGACTTTTTCCGTGGCGCAATTGGCTAGCGCGATCGGCTGTTAACCGAAAGGTTGGAGGTTCGAGCCCTACCGGGAATGGTGTGTCGCTTTTTTTCTTTGCGCTGATAGCCTTGGAGAAATAATATGAAGGTGGTGAGAGTGCCTCACGACTTTCTCCGTGGCGCAATTGGCTAGCGTGATCGGTTGTTTACCGAAAGGTTGGAGGTACGAGCCCTCCCTGGAATGGTGTGTCGCTTTTTTTCTTTGCGCTGATACCTTTTGAGAATTGTTCTGACGGAGGTGAGAGTGGAGCACGGCTGTCTCCGTGGCGAAATTAGCTAGCGCGTTCGGCCGTTAACCAAAAGGATGGAGGTTCGAGCCCTCCAGGTAGCGGTGTGTCGCCTTTTTTTTCTTTGCGCTGATTGCCTTGGAGAAATAATCTGACGGTGGTAAGAGTGACTCACGACTTTCTTCGTGGCGCAATTGGCTAGCGTGATCGGCTGTTAACCGAAAGGTTGAAGGTTCGGGCCCTCCCTGGAGTGGTGTGTCGCTTTTTTTCTTTGCGCTGATAGCTTTTGAGAATTGTTCTGACAGAGTTGAGAGTGGAGCACGGCTATCTCCGTGGCGAAATCGGCTAGCGCATTCGGCTGGCGCATTCGGCCGTTAACCAAAAGGATGGAGGTTCGAGCCCTCCCGGTAGCGGTGTGTCACCTTTTTTTTGCGCTGATTGCCTTGAAGAAATAATCTGACGGTAGTAAGAGTGCCTCACGACTTTCTCCGTGGCGCAATTGGCTAGCGCGATCGGCTGTTAACCGAAAGGTTGGAGGTTCGAGCCCTCCCGGGAGCGGTGTGTCACTTTTTTTTTCTTCGCGCCGATAGCTTTGGAGAAATGTTCTGACGGTGGTGAGAGTGCAGCACGACTGCCTTCGTGGCGCAATTAGCTAGTGCGATCGGCTGTTAACCGAAAGGTTGGAGGTTCGAGCCCACCCGGGGGCGGTGTGTCGCTTTTTTTTCTTTGTGCTGATAGATTTGGAGAAATGTTCTGAAGGTGGTGAGAGTGGAGCAGTACTGTCTTCGTGGCAAAATTGACTAGCGCGTTCGGCTGTTACCCGAAAGGTTGGAGGTTGGAGCCCTCCCGGGAGCGGGGTGTCGCTTTTTTCTTCTTTGCGCTGATAGGTTTGGAGAAATGTTCTGACGGTGGTGAGAGTGGAGCACGACTGTCTCCGTGGCGCAATGGGCTAGCGCGTTCGGCTGTTAACCGCATGTTTGGAGGTTTGAGCCCACCCGGGGGTGGTGTGTGGCTTTTTTGCGCTCATAGCTTTGGAGAAATGTTCTGACGGTGGTGAGAGTGTTGCACTACTGTCTCCATGGCGCAACTCACCAGCGCGTTCGGCTGTTAACCGAAAGCTTTGAGGTTCGAGCCCTCCCGGGAGTGGTGTGTCGCTTTTTTCTCTTTGCGCTGATAGCTTTAAAGAAATGTTCGGATGGTGGTGAGTGTGCTACAGTACTGTCTCCGTGGCGCAATTGGCTAGCGCGTTCGGCTGTTAACCGAAAGGCTGGAGGTTCGAGCTCTCTCGGGAGCGGTTTGTCGCTTTTTTCTTCTTTGCGCCGATAGCTTTGGAGAAATGTTCTGACGGAGGTGAGATTGCTGCACAACTGTCTGCGTGGCGCAATCAGCTAGCGCGTTCGGCTGTTACCTGAAAGATTGGAGGTTCGATCTCTCCCTGGAGCGGTGTGTCGCTTTTTTTCTTTGCGCTGATAGCTATGGATAAATGTTCTGACGGTGGTGAGAGTGAATCACGATTTTCGCCGTGGCGCAATGGGCTAGCGCGTTCGGCTGTTAGCCGCAAGTTTGGAGGTTTGAGCCTACCCGGGAACAGTGTGTCGCTTTTTTTGCGCTGATAGCTTTAGCAAAATGTTCTGACGGTGGTGAGAGTGCTGCACTACTGTCTCCGTGGTGCAACTGACAAGCGAGTTCGGCTGTTAAACGAAATTTTGGAGGTTCGAGCCCTCGCGGGAGCAGTGTGTCGCTTTTATTTCTTTGAGCTGATAGCTTTGGAGAAATGTTCTGACGGTGGTGTGAGTGGAGAACGGCTTTCTCCGTGGCGAATTTGGCTAGCGTGATCGGATGTTAACCGAAAGGTTGGAGTTTCGAGCCCTCCCGGAAGAGGTGCGTCGCTTTTATTACTTTGCGCTGATAGCTTTGGAGAAATGTTCTGACGGTGGTGTGAGTGGAGAACGGCTGTCTCCGTGGCGGAATTGGCTAGTGCGTTCGGCTGTTAACTGAAAGGTTGGAGGCTCGAGCCCTCCCGGGAGCGGTGTGTCGCTTTTTTTCTTTGCGCTGATAGCTATGGAGAAATGTTCTGACGGTGGCGAGAGTGAATCACGATTTTCGCCGTGGTGCAATCCTAGCGCGTTTGGCCGTTAACCGAAAGGTTGGAGGTTCGAGCCGTCCCGGGAGCGGTGTGTCGCTTTTTTTTCTTTTCGCTGATAGCATTGGGGAAATATTCTGATGGTGGTGAGATTGGAGGACGACTGTCTCCGTGGCGCAATTGGCTAGAGCATTTGGCTGTTAACCGCAAGTTTGGAGGTTTGAGCCCACCTGGGGGCGTTGTTTCGCTTTTTTTTGCGCTGATAGCTTTGGAAAAATGTTCTGACGGTGGTCAGAGTGCTGCACTACTGTCTCCGTGGCGCAACTGACTAGCGCGTTCGGCTGTTACCCGAAAGGTTGGATGTTCAAGCCCTCCCGGGAGCAGTGTGTCGTTTTTTTTTTCTTTTTTGCCCTGATAGGTTTGGAGAAATGTTCTGACGGTGTTGAGAGTGCTGCACTACTGTCTCTGTGGCGCAACTGACTAGCGCTTTCGGCTGTTAATCGAAAGGTTGGAGGTTCGAGCCCTCCCGGGAGCGGTGTATTGCTTTTTTCTTTTTTGCGCTGATAGGTTTGGAGAAATGTTCTGACAGTGTTGAGAGTGCTGCACTACTGTCTCCGTAGCGCAATTGGCTAGCGCATTCAGCTGTTAAGCGCAAGTTTGGAGGTTTGAGCCCACCCGGGGGCGGGGTGTCGCTTTTTTTTGCGCTGATAGCTTTGGAGAAATGTTCTGACGGTGGTGAGAGTGCCGCACTACTGTCTCCGTGGAGAAACTGACTAGCGCGGTCGGCTGTTAACCGAAAGGTTGGAGGTTGGAGCCCACCCCGTGGTGGTGTGTCGCTTTTTTTTCTTTGAGCTGATAGCTTTGGAGAACTTTTTTGAAGGTGGTGAGAGTGGAGCAGTACTGTCTCCGTGGCAAAATTGACTAGCGCGTTCGGCTGTTACCCGAAAGATTGGAGGTTCGATCTCTCCCTGGAGCGGTGTGTCGCTTTTTTTTCTTTGCGCTGATAGCTATGCACAAATGTTCTGACGGTGGTGAGAGTGGAGCACGACTTTCGCCGTGGCGCATTGGGCTAGCGCGTTCGCCTGTTAACCGCAAGTTTGGAGGTTTGAGCCCACCCGGGAACGGTATGTCGCTTTTTTTTGCGCTGATAGCTTTGAAGAAATGTTCTGACGGTGGTGATAGTGCTGCACTACTGTCTCCGTGGCGCAACTGACAAGCACGTTCGGCTGTTAACCGAAATTTTGGAGGTTCGAGCCCTCGCGGGAGCGGTGTGTCGCATTTTGTTTCTCTGCACTGATAGCTTTGTTGAAATGTTCTGACAGAGGTGAGAGTGGAGCACGGCTGTATCCGTGGCGCAGTCGGCTAGCGCGTTCGGCCGTTAACCAAAAGTATGGGGGTTTTAACTCTCCCGGGAGCGGTATGTCGCCTTTTTTTTCTTTGCGCTAATAGCCTTGGAGAAATAACTTGACGGTGGTTAGAGTGCCTCACGACTTTCTCCGTGTGCTCAATTGGCTAGCGCGATCGGCTGTTAACCGAAGGGTTGGAGGTTCGAGCCCTTCCGGGAGTGGTGTGTCGGTTTTTTTCTTTGCGCTGATAGCCTTGGAGAAATAATCTGACGGTGGTGAGAGTGCCTCACGACTTTCTCCGTGGCGCAATTGGCTAGCGTGATCGGCTGTTAACCGAGAGGTTGGAGGTACGAGCCCTCCCTGGAGTGGTGTGTCGCTTTTTTTCTTTGCGCTGATACCTTTTGAGAATTGTTCTGACGGAGGTGATAGTGGAACACGGTTGTCTCCCTGGCGAAATTAGCTAGCGCGTTCGGCCGTTAACCAAAAGGATGGAGGTTCGAGCCCTCCCGGTAGTGGTGTGTCGCCTTTTTTTTCTTTGCGTTGATTGCCTTGGAGAATTATTCTGACGGTGGTAAGAGTGCCTCACGACTTTCTTCGTGGCGCAATTGGCTAGCGTGATCGGCTGTTAACCGAAAAGTTGAAGGTTCGAGCCCTCCCTGTAGTGGTGTGTCGCTTTTTTTCTTTGCGCTGATAGCTTTTGAGAATTGTTCTGACGGAGTTGAGAGTGGAGCATGGCTATCTCCGTGGCGCAATTAGCTAGTGCGATCGGCTGTTAACCGAAAGGTTGGAGGTTCGAGCCTACCCGGGGGCGGTATGTCGCTTTTTTTTTCTTTGTGCTGATAGCTTTGGAGAAATGATCTGTACGTGGTGAGAGTGGAGCGGTACTGTCTCCGTGGAAAAATTGACTAGCGCGTTCGTTCGAGTCTTCCCGGCAGCGGTGTGTCACTTTTTTTCTTTGCCCTGACAGCTTTGAAGAGATGTTTTGATGGTGGTGAGAGTGCAGCACGACTGCCTTCGCGGCGCAATTAGCTAGCGCGATCGGCTGTTAACCGAAAGGTTGGAGGTTCGAGCCCACCCGGGGGCGGTGTGTCGCATTTTTTTTCTTTGTGCTGATAGCTTTGGAGAAATGTTCTGAAGGTGGTGAGAGTGGAGCAGTACTGTCTCCGTGGCGCAACGGGCTAGTGCGTTCGGCTGTTAACCGCAAGTTTGGAAGTTTGAGCCCACCCGGGGGTGGTGTGTCGCTTTTTTTGCGCTGATAGCTTTGGAGAAATGTTCTGACGGTGGTCAGAGTGCTGCACTACTGTCTCTGTGGCGCAACTGACTAGCGCGTTTGGCTGTTAACCGAAAGATTGGAGGTTTGAGCCCACCCGGGGGCGGTGTGTCGCTTTTTTTCTGTGCGCTGATAGCTATGGAGGAATGTTCTGACGGTGATGAGAGTGGAGCACGACTGTCTCCATGGCGCATTTGGCTAGCGCGTTCGGCTGTTAACCGAAAGGCTGGAGGTTCCAGCTCCCCGGGAGTGGTTTGTCGCTTTTTTCTTCTTTGCGCTGATAGCTTTTGAGAATTGTTCTGATGAAGGTGAGAGTGGAGCACAGCTGTCTCCGTGGCGCAATTGCCTAGCGTGTTCGGCCGTTAACCAAAAGGATGGAGGTTCGAGCCCTGCCGGGAACGGTGTGTCACCTGTTTTTTTTTCTTTGCGCTGATAGCCTTGTAGAAATAATCTGAGGGTGGTGAGAGTGCCTCACGACTTTTTCCGTGGCGCAATTGGCTAGCGCGATCGGCTCTTAACCGAAAGGATGGAGGTTCGAGCCCTCCAGGGAGTGGTGTGTCACTTTTTTTTCTTCGCGCCGATAGCTTTGGAGAAATGTTCTGACGGAGGTGAGAGTGCTGCACTACTGTCTGCGTGGCGCAATCAGCTAGCGCGTTCGGCTGTTAACCGAAAGGCTAGAGGTTCAAGCCCTCCCGGGAGCGGTTTGTCGCTTTTTTTTTCTTTGAGCTTATAGCTTTGGAGAAATTTTCTGAAGGTGGTGAGAGTGGAGCAGTACTGTCTTCGTGGCAAAATTGACTAGCGCGTTCGGCTGTTACCCGAAAGATTGGAGGCTCGATCTCTCCCTGGAGCGGTGTGTCGCTTTTTTTTGCGCTGATAGCTATGGAGAAATGTTCTGACGGTGGTGAGAGTGAAGCACGACTTTCGCCGTGGCGCAATGGGCTAGCGCGTTCGGCTGTTAACCGCAAGTTTGGAGGTTTGAGCCCACCCGGGAACGGTGTGTCGCTTTTTTTTGCGCTGATAGCTTTCGAGAAATGTTCTGACGGTGGTGAGAGTGCTGCACTACTGTCTCCGTGGCGCAGTCGGCTAGAGCGTTCGGCCGTTAACCAAAAGGATGGGGGTTTTAACCCTCCCGGGAGCGGTATGTCGCCTTTTTTTTCTTTGCACTGATAGCCTTGGAGAAATAACCTGACAGTGGTTAGAGTGCCTCACGGCTTTCTCCGTGTGCTCAATTGGCTAGCGCGATCGGCTGTTAACCGAAGGGTTGGAGGTTCGAGCCCTTCCGGGAGTGGTGTGTCGCTTTTTTTCTTTGCGCTGATAGCCTTGGAGAAATAATCTGACGGTGGTGAGAGTGCCTCACGACTTTCTCCGTGGCGCAATTGGCTAGCGTGATCGGCTGTTAACCGAAAGGTTGAAGGTTCGAGCCCTCCCTGTAGTGGTGTGTCGCTTTTTTTCTTTGCGCTGATAGCTTTTGAGAATTGTTCTGACGGAGTTGAGAGTGGAGCATGGCTATCTCCGTGGCGAAATTAGCTAGCGCGTTCGGCCGTTAACCAAAAGGATGGAGGTTCGAGCCCTCCCGGTAGTGGTGTGTCGCCTTTTTTTTTCTTTACGCTGATTGCCTTGGAGAATTAATCTGACGGTGGTAAGAGTGCCTCACGACTTTCTTCGTGGCGCAATTGGCTAGCGTGATCGGCTGTTAACCGAAAGGTTGAAGGTTCGAGCCCTCCCTGTAGTGGTGTGTCGCTTTTTTTCTTTGCGCTGATAGCTTTTGAGAATTGTTCTGACGGAGTTGAGAGTGGAGCATGGCTATCTCCGTGGCGCAATTAGCTAGTGCGATCGGCTGTTAACCGAAAGGTTGGAGGTTCGAGCCTACCCGGGGGCGGTGTGTCGCTTTTTTTTTCTTTGTGCTGATAGCTTTGGAGAAATGATCTGTACGTGGTGAGAGTGGAGCGGTACTGTCTCCGTGGAAAAATTGACTAGCGCGTTCGTTCGAGTCTTCCCGGCAGCGGTGTGTCACTTTTTTTCTTTGCCCTGACAGCTTTGAAGAGATGTTTTGATGGTGGTGAGAGTGCAGCACGACTGCCTTCGCGGCGCAATTAGCTAGCGCGATCGGCTGTTAACCGAAAGGTTGGAGGTTCGAGCCCACCCGGGGGCGGTGTGTCGCATTTTTTTTCTTTGTGCTGATAGCTTTGGAGAAATGTTCTGAAGGTGGTGAGAGTGGAGCAGTACTGTCTTCGTGGCAAAATTGACTAGCGCGTTCGGCTGTTACCCGAAAGGTTGGAGGTTGGAGCCCTCCCGGGAGCGGGGTGTCGCTTTTTTCTTCTTTGCGCTGATAGGTTTGGAGAAATGTTCTGACGGTGGTGAGAGTGGAGCACGACTGTCTCCGTGGCGCAACGGGCTAGTGCGTTCGGCTGTTAACCGCAAGTTTGGAAGTTTGAGCCCACCCGGGGGTGGTGTGTCGCTTTTTTTGCGCTGATAGCTTTGGAGAAATGTTCTGACGGTGGTCAGAGTGCTGCACTACTGTCTCTGTGGCGCAACTGACTAGCGTGTTTGGCTGTTAACCGAAAGATTGGAGGTTTGAGCCCACCCGGGGGCGGTGTGTCGCTTTTTTTCTGTGCGCTGATAGCTATGGAGGAATGTTCTGACGGTGATGAGAGTGGAGCACGACTGTCTCCGTGGCGCAATGGGCTAGCGCGTTCGGCTGTTAACCGCAAGTTTGGAGGTTTGAGCCCACCCGGGGGTGGTGTGTGGCTTTTTTTGCGCTCATAGCTTTGGAGAAATGTTCTGACGGTGGTGAGAGTGTTGCACTACTGTCTCCATGGCGCAACTCACGAGCGCGTTCGGCTGTTAACCGAAAGGTTCGAGGTTCGAGCCCTCCCGGGAGCGGTGTGTCCCTTTTTTTTCTTCGCGCCGATAGCTTTGGAGAAATGTTCTGATGGAGGTGAGTGTGCTGCACTACTGTCTCCATGGCGCATTTGGCTAGCGCGTTCGGCTGTTAACCGAAAGGCTGGAGGTTCCAGCTCCCCGGGAGCGGTTTGTCGCTTTTTTCTTCTTTGCGCTGATAGCTTTTGAGAATTGTTCTGATGAAGGTGAGAGTGGAGCACAGCTGTCTCCGTGGCGCAATTGGCTAGCGTGTTCGGCCGTTAACCAAAAGGATGGAGGTTCGAGCCCTGCCGGGAACGGTGTGTTACCTGTTTTTTTTTCTTTGCGCTGATAGCCTTGTAGAAATAATCTGAGGGTGGTGAGAGTGCCTCACGACTTTTTCCGTGGCGCAATTGGCTAGCGCGATCGGCTCTTAACCGAAAGGATGGAGGTTCGAGCCCTCCAGGGAGTGGTGTGTCACTTTTTTTTCTTCGCGCCGATAGCTTTGGAGAAATGTTCTGACGGAGGTGAGAGTGCTGCACTACTGTCTGCGTGGCGCAATCAGCTAGCGCGTTCGGCTGTTAACCGAAAGGCTAGAGGTTCAAGCCCTCCCGGGAGCGGTTTGTCGCTTTTTTTTTCTTTGAGCTTATAGCTTTAGAGAAATTTTCTGAAGGTGGTGAGAGTGGAGCAGTACTGTCTCCGTGGCAAAATTGACTAGCGCGTTCGGCTGTTACCCGAAAGATTGAAGGCTCGATCTCTCCCTGGAGCGGTGTGTCGCTTTTTTTTGCGCTGATAGCTATGGAGAAATGTTCTGACGGTGGTGAGAGTGAAGCACGACTTTCGCCGTGGAGAAACTGACTAGCGCGGTCGGCTGTTAACCGAAAGGTTGGAGGTTGGAGCCCACCCCGTGGTGGTGTGTCGCTTTTTTTTCTTTGAGCTGATAGCTTTGGAGAACTTTTTTGAAGGTGGTGAGAGTGGAGCAGTACTGTCTCCGTGGCAAAATTGACTAGCGCGCTCGGCTGTTACCCGAAAGATTGGAGGTTCGATCTCTCCCTGGAGCGGTGTGTCGCTTTTTTTTGCGCTGATAGCTATGGAGAAATGTTCTGACGGTGGTGAGAGTGCTGCACTACTGTCTCCATTGAGAAGCGCGTTCGGCTGTTAACCGAAATTTTGGAGGTTCGAGCCCTCGCGGGAGCAGTGTGTCGCATTTTGTTTCTTTGCACTGATAGCTTTGGTGAAATGTTCTGACGGAGGTGAGAGTGGAGCACGGCTGTCTCCGTGGCGCAATCGGCTAGCGCGTTCGGCCGTTAACCAAAACGATGGAGGTTCGAGCCCTCCCAGTAGCGGATGTCGCCTTTTTTTTCTTTGCGCTGATTGCCTTGGAGAAATAATCTGACGGTAGTAAGAGTGCCTCACGACTTTCTCCGTGGCGCAATTGGCTAGCGGGATCGGCTGTTAACCGAAAGGTTGGAGGTTCGAGCTCTCCCGGGAGCGGTGTGTCGCTTTTCTTCTTTGCCATGATAGCTTTGGAGAAATGTTCTGACGGTGTTGAGAGTGCAGCACGACTGCCTCCATGGCGCAATTGGCTGTTAACCGAAAGGTTGGAGGCTCGAGTGCTCCCCGGAGTGGTGTGTCGCTTTTATTTTGTGCTGATAGCTTTGGAGAAATGTTCTGAAGGTGGTGAGAGTGGAGCAGTACTGTCTCCGTGGCAAAATTGACTAGCGCGTTTGGCTGTTACCCGAAAGATTGGAGGTTCGATCTCTCCCTGGAGTGATGTGTCGCTTTTTTTTTCTTTGCGCTGATAGCTTTGAAGAAATGTTCTGACGGTGGTGAGATTGGTACACTACTGTCTCCGTGGCGCAACTGACTGGCACGTCCGGCTGTTAACCGGAAGGTTGGAGGTTCGAGCCCTCCCGGGAGTGGTTTGTCGTTTTTTTCTTCTTTGCGCCGATAGCTTTGAAGAAATGCTCTGACGGAGGTGAGAGTGCTGCACTACTGTCTCCGTGGCGCAATTGGCTAGCGCGTTCGGCTGTTAACCGATAGGTTGGAGGTTCGAGCCCTTCCGGGAGTGGTTTGTCGCTTTTTTCTTCTTTGCGCTGATAGCTTTGGAGAAACGTTCTGACGGTGGTGAGAGTGCAGCACGACAGTCTCCGTGGCGCAATTAGCTAGTGCGATCGGCTGTTAACCGAACGGTTGGAGGTTCGAGCCCACCCGGGGGCAGTGTGTCACTTTTTTTTCTTTGTGCTGATAGCTTTGGCGAAATGTTCTGAAGGTGGTGAGAGTGAAGCAGTACTGTCTTCGTGGCAAAATTGACTAGCGCATTCAGCTGTTACCCGAAAGGTTGGAGGTTGGAGCCCTCCCAGGAGCGGGGTGTCGCTTTTTTCTTCTTCGCGCCGATTGCTTTGGAGAAATGTTCTGACGGAGGTGAGAGTGCTGCACTACTGTCTGCGTGGCGCATTCAGCTAGCGCATTCGGCTTTTAACCGAAAGGCTGGAGGTTCAAGCCCTCCCGGGAGTGGTTTGTCGCTTTTTTCTTCTTTCCGCTGATAGCTTTGGAGAAATATTCTGACGGTGGTGAGAGTGCAGCACGATCGTCTCCGTGGCGCAATTAGCTAGTGCGTTTGGCTGTTAACCGCACGTTTGGAGGTTTGAGCCCACCCGAGGGCGGTCTGTCGCTTTTTTTGCGCTGATAGCTTTGGAGAAATGTTCTGACGTTGGTGAGAGTGCTGCACTACTGTCTCCGTGGCGAAATCGGCTAGCGCGTTCAGCTGTTAACCAAAAAGCTGGAGGTTCGAGCTCTCCCGGAAGCGGTTTGTCGCTTTTTTCTTCTTTGCGCTGATAGCTTTTGAGAATTGTTCTGATGAAGGTGAGAGTGGAGCACGGCTGTCTCCGTGGCGCAATTGGCTAGCGTGTTCGGCCGTTAACCAAAAGGTTGGAGGTTTGAGCCCACACGAAGGCGGTGTGTCGCTTTTTTTGCGCTGATAGCTTTGGAGAAATGTTTTGATGGTGGTGAGAGGGCTGCACTACTGTCTCCGTGGCGCAACTGACTAGTGCGTCCAGCAGTTAGCCGAAAGGTTTGAAGTTCGAGCCCTCCCGGGAGCGGTGTGTCCCTTTTTTTTCTTTGCACCGATAGCTTTGGAGAAATGTTCTGACGGAGGTGAGTGTGCTGCACTACTGTCTCCGTGGCGCAATCGGCTCGCGCGTTCGGCTGTTAACCGAAAGGCTGGAGGTTCGAGCTCTCCCGGGAGCGGTTTGTCGCTTTTTTCTTCTTTGCGCTGATAGCTTTTGAGAATAGTTCTGACGAAGGTGAGAGTGGAGCACAGCTGTCTCCGTGGCGCAATTGGCTAGCGCGTTCGGCCGTTAACAAAAGGATGGAGGTTCGAGCCCTCCCGGGAGCGGTGTGTCGCCTGTTTTTTTTTCCTTGCGCTGATAGCCTTGGAGAAATAATCTGAGGGTGGTGAGAGTGCCTAACGACTTTCTCTGTGGCGCAATTGGCTAGCGCGTTCGGCTGGTAACCGAAATTTTGGAGGTTCGAGCCCTCGCGGGAGCGGTGTGTCGCATTTTGTTTCTTTGCACTGATAGCTTTGGTGAAATGTTCTGGCGGAGGTGAGAGTGGAGCACGGCTGTCTCCGTGGCGCAATCGGCTAGCGCGTTCTGCCATTAACCAAAAGGATGGGGGTTTTAACCCTCCCGGGAGTGGCTTGTCGCTTTTTTCTTTGCGCTGATAGCCTTGGAGAAATAATCTGACGGTGGAGAGAGTGCCTCACAACTTTCTCCGTGGCGCAATTGGCTAGCGTGATCGGCTGTTAACCGAAAGGTTGGAGGTTCGAGGCCTCCCTGGAATGGTGGTTCGCTTTTTTTCTTTGCGCTGATACCTTTTGAGAATTGTTCTGACGGAGGTGAGAGTGGAGCACGGCTCTCTCCGTGGCGAAATTAGCTAGCGCGTTCGGCCGTTAACGAAAAACGATGGAGGTTCGAGCCCTCCTGGGAGTGGTTTGTCGCTTTTTTCTTCTTTGCGCTGATAGCTTTGGAGAAAAGTTCTGACGGTGGTGAGAGTGCAGCACGACTGTCTCCGTGGCGCAATTAGCTAGTGCGATCGGCTGTGAACCGAAAGGTTGGAGGTTCGAGCCCACCCGGGGGTGGTGTGTCGCTTTTTTTTCTTTGTGCTGATAGCTTTGGCGAAATGTTCTGAAGGTGGTGAGAGTGAAGCAGTACTGTCTTCGTGGCAAAATTGACTAGCGCATTCAGCTGTTACCCGAAAGGTTGGAGGTTGGAGCCCTCCCGAGAGCGGGGTGTCGCTTTTTTCTTCTTTGCGCTGATAGCTTTCGAGAAATATTCTGACGGTGGTGAGAGTGCTGCACTACTGTCTCAATTGAGAAGCGCGTTCGGCTGTTAACCGAAATTTTGGAGGTTCGAGCCCTCGCGGGAGCAGTGTGTCGCATTTTGTTTCTTTGCACTGATAGCTTTGGTGAAATGTTCTGACGGAGGTGAGAGTGGAGCACGGCTGTCTCAGTGGCGCAATCGGCTAGCGCGTTCGGCCGTTAACCAAAAGGATTGGGTTTTAACCCTCCCGGGAGCGGTATGTCGCCTTTTTTTCTTTGCGCTGATAGCCTTGGAGAAATAACCTGACAGTGGTTAGAGTGCCTCACGACTTTCTCCGTGGCGCAATTGGCTAGCGCGATCGGCTGTTAACCGAAGGGTTGGAGGTTCGAGCCCTCCCGGGAGTGGTGTGTCGCTTTTTTTCTTTGCGCTGATAGCCTTGGAGAAATAATCTGACGGTGGTGAGAGTGCCTCACGACTTATTCCGTGGCGCAATTGGCTAGCGTGATCGGCTGTTAACCGAACGGTTGGAGGTTCGAGCCCTCCCTGGAGTGGTGTGTCGCTTTTTTTCTTTGCGCTGATACCTTTTGAGAATTGTTCTGACGGAGGTGAGAGTGGAGCACGGCTGTCTCCGTGGCGAAATTAGCTAGCGCGTTCGGCCGTTAACCAAAACAATGGAGGTTCGAGCCCTCCCAGTAGCGGTGTGTCGCCTTTTTTTTCTTTGCGCTGATTGCCTTGGAGAAATAATCTGACGGTGGTAAGAGTGCCTCACGACTTTCTCCGTGGGGCATTTGGCTAGCGTGATCAGCTGTTACCCGAAAGGTTGAAGGTTCGAGCCCTCCCTGTAGTGGTGTGTCGCTTTTTTTCTTTGCGCTGATAGCTTTTGAGAATTGTTCTGACGGAGTTGAGAGTGGAGCACGGCTATCTCCGTGGCGAAATCGGCTAGCGCGTTCAGCCGTTAACCAAAAAGCTGGAGGTTCGAGCTCTCCCGGGAGAAGTTTGTCGCTTTTTTCTTCTTTGCGCTGATAGCTTTTGAGAATTGTTCTGATGAAGGTGAGAGTGGAGCACGGCTGTCTCCGTGGCGAAATTAGCTAGCGCGTTCGGCCGTTAACCAAAACGATGGAGGTTCGAGCCCTCCCAGTAGCGGTGTGTCGCCTTTTTTTTCTTTGCGCTGATTGCCTTGGAGAAAAAAATCTGACGGGCGTAAGAGTGCCTCACGACTTTCTCCGTGGCGCAATTGAGTAGCGCGATCGGCTGTTAACCGAAAGGTTGGAGGTTCGAGCTCTCCCGGGAGCGGTGTGTCGCTTTTCTTCTTTGCCATGATAGCTTTGTAGAAATGTTCTGACGGTGGTGAGAGTGCAGCACGACTGTCTCTGTGGCGCAATTAGCTAGTGTGATCGGCTGTTAACCGATAGGTTGGAGGTTCGAGCCCTTCCGGGAGTGGTTTGTCGCTTTTTTCTTCTTTGCGCTGATAGCTTTGGCGAAATGTTCTGAAGGTGGTGAGAGTGAAGCAGTACTGTCTTCGTGGCAAAATTGACTAGCGCATTGAGCTGTTACCCGAAAGGTTGGAGGTTGGAGCCCTCCCGGCAGCGGGGTGTCGCTTTTTTCTTCTTTGCGCTGATAGGTTTGGAGAAATGTTCTGACGGTGGTGAGAGTGGAGCACGACTGTCTCCGTGGCGCAATGGGCTGGTGCGTTCGGCTGTTAACCGCAAGTTTGAAGTTTGAGCCCACCCGGGGGTGGTGTGTCGCTTTTTTTTGCGCTGATAGCTTTGGAGAAATGTTCTGACTGTGGTGAGAGTTCTGCACTACTGTCTCCATGGCGCAACTAAACAGCGGGTTCGGCTGTTAACCGAAAGGTTTGAGGTTCGAGCCCTCCCGGGAGTGGTGTGTCGCTTTTTTTTCTTTGAGCTGACAGCTTTAAAGAAATGTTCAGATGGTGGTGAGATTGCCTCACGACTTTCTCCGCGGCGCAATTGGCTAACGCGATCGGCTGTTATCCGAAAAGTTGGAAGTTCGAGCCCTCCCGGGAGCGGTGTGTCCCTTTTTTTTCTTCGCGCCGATAGCTTTGGAGAAATGTTCTGACGGAGGTGAGTGTGCTGCACTACTGTCTCCGTGGCGCATTTGGCTAGCGCGTTCGGCTGTTAACCTAAAGGCTGGAGGTTCGAGCTCTCTCGGGAGCAGTTTGTCGCTTTTTTTTCTTTGCGCTGATAGCTTTTGAGAATTGTTCTGATGAAGGTGAGAGTGGAGCACGGCTGTCTCCGTGGCGCAATTGGCTAGCGTGTTCGGCCGTTAACCAAAAGGATGGAGGTTCGAGCCCTGCCGGGAACGGTGTGTCGCCTGTTTTTTTTCTTTGCGCTGATAGCCTTGTAGAAATAATCTGAGGGTGGTGAGAGTGCCTCACGACTGTCTCCGTGGCAAGATTGACTAGCGCGTTCGGCTGTTACCTGAAAGATTGGAGGTTCGATCTCTCCCTGGAGCAGTGTGTCGCTTTTTTTCTTAGCGCTGATAGCTATGAAGAAATGTTCAGACGGTGGTGAGAGTGAAGCACGACTTTCGCCGTGGCGCAATGGGCTAGCGCGTTCGGCTGTTAACCGCAAGTTTGGAGGTTTGAGCCCACCCGGGAACGGTGTGTCGCTTTTTTTTGCGCTGATAGCGTTTGAGAATTGTTTTGACGGAGGTGAGAGAGGAGCACGGCTGTCTCAGTGGCGCATTTAGCTAGCCCGTTCGGCCATTAACCAAAAGGATGAAGGTTCGAGTTCTCCCGGGAGGGGTGTGTCGCCTTTTTTTCTTTGCGCTGATAGCCCTGGAGAAATAATCTGACGGAGGTGAGTGTGCTGCACTACTGTCTCCGTGGCGAAATCGGCTAGCGCGTTCAGCCGTTAACCAAAAAGCTGGAGGTTCGAGCTCTCCCGGAAGCGGTTTGTCGCTTTTTTCTTCTTTGCGCTGATAGCTTTTGAGAATTGTTCTGATGAAGGTGAGAGTGGAGCACGGCTGTCTCCGTGGCGCAATTGGCTAGCGTGTTCGGCCGTTAACCAAAAGGTTGGAGACTTGAGCCCACACGAAGGCGGTGTGTCGCTTTTTTTGCGCTGATAGCTTTGGAGAAATGTTTTGATGGTGGTGAGAGGGCTGCACTACTGTCTCCGTGGCGCAACTGACTAGCGCGTTCGCCTGTTAACCGGAAGGTTGGAGGTTGGAGCCCTTCAGAAGCGGGGTGTCGCTTTTTTCTTCTTTGCGCTGATAGGTTTGCAGAAATGTTCTGACGGTGGTGAGAGTGGAGCACGACTGTCTCCGTGGCGCAATGGGCTAGTGCGTTCGGCTGTTAACCGCACGTTTGGAGGTTTGAGCCCACCCAGGGGCGGTCTGTCGCTTTTTTTGCGCTGATAGCTTTGGAGAAATGTTCTGACGTTGGTGAGAGTGCTGCACTACTGTGTCCGTGGCGAAACTGACTAGCGCGTTCGGCTGTTAACCGAAAGGTTGGAGGTTTGAGGCCACGCGGGGGCGGTGTGTCGCTTTTTTTTGCACTGATAGCTATGGAGAAATGTTCTGACGGTGGTGAGAGTGGAGCACGACTGTCGCCGTGGCGCAATGGGCTAGCCCGTTTGCTGTTAACCGAGAGTTTGGAGGTTTGAGCCCACCCGGGGGTGGTGTGTCGCTTTGTTTGCACTGATAGCTTTGGAGAAATGTTCTGACGGTGGTGAGAGTGGAGCACGACTGTCTCCGTGGCGCATTGGGCTAGTGCGGTTGGCTGTTAACCACACGTTTGGAGGTTTGAGCTCACCCGGGGGCAGTGTGTCGCTTTTTTTTGCGCTGATAGCTTTGGAGAAATGTTCTGACGAAGGTGAGAGTGGAGCACGACTGTCGCCGTGGCGCAATGGGCTAGCGCGTTCGGCTGTTAACCACAAGTTTGGAGGTTTGAGCCCACCCGGGAATGGTGTATCGCTTTTTTTTGCGCTGTAACTTTGGAGAAATGTTCTGACGGTGGTGAGAGTGCTGCACTACTGTCTCCGTGGGGCAACTGAGAAGCACGTTCGGCTGTTAACCGAAATTTTGGAGGTTCGAGCCCTCGCGGGAGCAGTGTGTCGCATTTTGTTTCTTTGCACTGATAGCTTTGGGGAAATGTTCTGACGGAGGTGAGAGTGGAGCACGGCTGTCTCCGTGGCGCCATCGGCTTGCGCGTTCGGCCGTTAACCAAAAGAATGGGGGTTTTAACCCTCCTGGGAGCGGTATGTCGCCTTTTTTTTCTTTGCGCTGATAGCCTTGGAGAAATATTCTGACGGTGGTTAGAGTGCCTCACAACTTTCTCCGTGGCGCAATTGGCTAGCGCGATCGGCTGTTAACCGAAAGGTTGGAGGTTCGAGCCCTCCCGGGAGTGGTGTGTCGCTTTTTTTCTTTGCGCTGATAGCCTTGGAGAAATAATCAGACGGTGGTGAGAGTGCCTCACAACTTTCTCCGTGGCGCAATTGGCTAGCGCGATCGGCTGTTAACCGAAAGGTTGGAGGTTCGAGCCCTCCCTGGAGTGGTGTGTCGCTTTTTTTCTTTGCGCTGATACCTTTTCAGAATTGTTCTGACGGAGGTGAGAGTGGAGCACGGCTGTCTCCGTGGCGAAATTAGCTAGCGCGTTCGGCCGTTAACCAAAAAGATGGAGGTTCGAGCCCTCTCGGGAGCGGTGTGTCCCTTTTTTTTCTTCGCGCCGATAGCTTTGGAGAAATGTTTTGACGGAGGTGAGAGTGCTGCACTACTGTCTGCATGGCGTAATCAGCTAGCGCATTCGGCTTTTAACCGAAAGGTTGGAGGCTCGAGCCCACCCAAGGGCGGTGTGTCGCTTTTTTTTTCTTTGTGCTGATAGCTTTGCAGAAATGTTCTGACGGTGGTGAGAGTGGAGCACGACTGTCTCCGTGGCCCAACGGGCTAGTGCGTTCGGCTGTTAACCGCAAGTTTGGAGGTTTGAGCCCACCCGGGGGTGGTCTGCCGCTTTTTTTGCGCTGATTGCTTTAGAGAAATGTTCTGACGTTGGTGAGAGTGCTCTACTACTGTCTCCGTGGCGCAACTGACTAGTGCGTTCGGCTGTTGGCCGAAAGGTTGGAGGTTTGAGCCCACCCAGGGGCGGTGTGTCGCTTTTTTTTGCGCTGATAGCTTTGGAGAAATGTTCTGACGAAGGTGAGAGTGGTGCACTACTGTCTCCGTGGCGCAAATGACTAGCGCATTCAGCTGTTAACCGAAACGTTGGAGGTTTGAGGCCAAGCGGGGGCGCTGTGTCGCTTTTTTTCTTTGCGCTGATAGCTATGGAGAAATGTTCTGACGCTGGTGAGAGGGGAGCACGACTGTCGCCGTGGCGCAATGGGCTAGCCCATTCGGCTCTTAACCGAGAGTTTGGAGGTTTGAGCCCACCCGGGGGCGGTGTGTCGCTTTTTTTTGCGCTGATTGCTTTAGAGAAATGTTTTGACGGTGGTGAGAGTGGACAACGGCTGTGTCCGTGGCGCAATTGGCTAGCGCGATCGGCTGTTAACCGAAAGGTGGGAGGTTCGAGCCCTTCCAGGAGTGGTGTGTCACTTTTTTTTTCGCGCCGATAGCTTTCGAGAAATGTTCCGACGGTGGTGAGAGTGCAGCACGACTGTCCAGTGGCGCAATAGCCTAGCGCGTTTGGCTGTTAACCGAAAAGTTGGAGGTTTGAGCCGTCCCGGGAGCGGTGTGTCGCTTTTTTTCTTTTCGCTGATAGCATTGGGAAAATGTTCTGATGGTGGTGAGATTGGAGCACGACTGTCTCCGTGGCGCAATTGGTTAGAGCATTTGGCTGTTAACCGCAAGTTTGGAGGTTTGAGCCCATCCGGGGACGGTGTTTCGCTTTTTTTTGCGCTGATAGCTTTGGAAAAATGTTCTGACGGTGGTGAGAGTGCTGCACTACAGTCTCCGTGGCGCAACTGACTAGCGCGTTCGGCTGTTACCCGAAAGGTTTGATGTTCGAGCCCTCCCGGGAGCAGTGTGTCGTTTTTTTCTTCCTTTTTGCCCTGATAGGTTTGGAGAAATGTTCTGACGGTGGTGAGAGTGCTGCACTACTGTCTCTGTGGCGCAACTGACTAGCGCGTTCGGCTGTTAACCGAAAGGTTGGAGGTTCGAGCCCTCCCGGGAGCGGTGTATTGCTTTTTTCTTTTTTGCGCTGATAGGTTTGGAGAAATGTTCTGACAGTGGTGAGAGTCTGCACAACTGTCTCCGTGGCGCAATTGGCTAGCGCAATCAGCTGTTAAGCGCAAGTTTGAAGGTTTGAGCCCACCCGGGGGCGGTGTGTCGCTTTTTTTGCGCTGATAGCTTTGGAGAAATGTTCTGACGGTGGTGATAGTGCTGCACTACTGTGTCCGTGGAGAAACTGACTAGCGCGTTCGGCTGTTAACCGAAAGGTTGGAAGTTGGAGCCCACCCGGTGGCGGTGTGTCACTTTTTTTTTTAGCTGATAGCTTTGGAGAAATGTTCTGAAGGTGGTGAGAGCGGAGCAGTACTATCTCCGTGGCAAAGTTGACTAGCGCGTTCGGCTGTCACCCGAAAGATAGGAGGTTCTAGTTCTCCCGGCAGCGGTGTGTCACTTTTTTTCTTTGCGCCGATACCTTTGAATAAATGTTCTGATGGTGGTGAGAGTGCAGCATGACTGCCTCCGTGGCGCAATTGGCTTGCGCGTTTGGCTGTTAACCGAAAGGTTGGAGGCACCGAGCCCTCCCGAGAGTGGTGTGTCTTTTTTTTCTTTGAGCTGATAGCTCTGGAGAAATTTTTTGAAGGTGGTGAGAGTGGAACAGTACTGTCTCCGTTGCAAAATTGACTAGCGCGTTCGGCTGTTACCCGAAAGATTGGAGGTTCGATCTCTCCCTGGAGCGGTGTGTCGCTTTTTTTCTTTGCGCTGATAGCTATGCAGAAATGTTCTGACGGTGGTGAGAGTGGAGCACGACTTTCGCCGTGGCGCAATGGGCTAGCGCGTTCGGCTGTTAACCGCAAGTTTGGAGGTTTGAGCCCACCCGGGAACGGTATGTCGCTTTTTTTGCGCTGATAGCTTTGGAGAAATGTTCTGACGGTGCTGAGAGTGCTGCACTACTGTCTCCGTGGCGCAACTGACAAGCACGTTCGGCTGTTAACCGAAAGGTTGGAGGTACGAGCCCTCCCGGGAGCGGTGTGTCGCTTATTTTCTTTGCGCTGATAGCCTTGGAGAAATAATCTGACGGTGGTGAGAGTGCCTCACGACTTTTTCCGTGGCGCAATTGGCTAGCGCGATCGGCTGTTAACCGAAAGGTTGGAGGTTCGAGCCCTACCGGGAATGGTGTGTCGCTTTTTTTCTTTGCGCTGATAGCCTTGGAGAAATAATATGAAGGTGGTGAGAGTGCCTCACGACTTTCTCCGTGGCGCAATTGGCTAGCGTGATCGGTTGTTAACCGAAAGGTTGGAGGTACGAGCCCTCCCTGGAATGGTGTGTCGCTTTTTTTCTTTGCGCTGATACCTTTTGAGAATTGTTCTGACGGAGGTGAGAGTGGAGCACGGCTGTCTCCGTGGCGAAATTAGCTAGCGCGTTCGGCCGTTAACCAAAAGGATGGAGGTTCGAGCCCTCCAGGTAGCGGTGTGTCGCCTTTTTTTTCTTTGCGCTGATTGCCTTGGAGAAATAATCTGACGGTGGTAAGAGTGACTCACGACTTTCTTCGTGGCGCAATTGGCTAGCGTGATCGGCTGTTAACCGAAAGGTTGAAGGTTCGGGCCCTCCCTGGAGTGGTGTGTCGCTTTTTTTCTTTGCGCTGATAGCTTTTGAGAATTGTTCTGACAGAGTTGAGAGTGGAGCACGGCTATCTCCGTGGCGAAATCGGCTAGCGCATTCGGCTGGCGCATTCGGCCGTTAACCAAAAGGATGGAGGTTCGAGCCCTCCCGGTAGCGGTGTGTCACCTTTTTTTTGCGCTGATTGCCTTGAAGAAATAATCTGACGGTAGTAAGAGTGCCTCACGACTTTCTCCGTGGCGCAATTGGCTAGCGCGATCGGCTGTTAACCGAAAGGTTGGAGGTTCGAGCCCTCCCGGGAGCGGTGTGTCACTTTTTTTTTCTTCGCGCCGATAGCTTTGGAGAAATGTTCTGACGGTGGTGAGAGTGCAGCACGACTGCCTTCGTGGCGCAATTAGCTAGTGCGATCGGCTGTTAACCGAAAGGTTGGAGGTTCGAGCCCACCCGGGGGCGGTGTGTCGCTTTTTTTTCTTTGTGCTGATAGATTTGGAGAAATGTTCTGAAGGTGGTGAGAGTGGAGCAGTACTGTCTTCGTGGCAAAATTGACTAGCGCGTTCGGCTGTTACCCGAAAGGTTGGAGGTTGGAGCCCTCCCGGGAGCGGGGTGTCGCTTTTTTCTTCTTTGCGCTGATAGGTTTGGAGAAATGTTCTGACGGTGGTGAGAGTGGAGCACGACTGTCTCCGTGGCGCAATGGGCTAGCGCGTTCGGCTGTTAACCGCATGTTTGGAGGTTTGAGCCCACCCGGGGGTGGTGTGTGGCTTTTTTGCGCTCATAGCTTTGGAGAAATGTTCTGACGGTGGTGAGAGTGTTGCACTACTGTCTCCATGGCGCAACTCACCAGCGCGTTCGGCTGTTAACCGAAAGCTTTGAGGTTCGAGCCCTCCCGGGAGTGGTGTGTCGCTTTTTTCTCTTTGCGCTGATAGCTTTAAAGAAATGTTCGGATGGTGGTGAGTGTGCTACAGTACTGTCTCCGTGGCGCAATTGGCTAGCGCGTTCGGCTGTTAACCGAAAGGCTGGAGGTTCGAGCTCTCTCGGGAGCGGTTTGTCGCTTTTTTCTTCTTTGCGCCGATAGCTTTGGAGAAATGTTCTGACGGAGGTGAGATTGCTGCACAACTGTCTGCGTGGCGCAATCAGCTAGCGCGTTCGGCTGTTACCTGAAAGATTGGAGGTTCGATCTCTCCCTGGAGCGGTGTGTCGCTTTTTTTCTTTGCGCTGATAGCTATGGATAAATGTTCTGACGGTGGTGAGAGTGAATCACGATTTTCGCCGTGGCGCAATGGGCTAGCGCGTTCGGCTGTTAGCCGCAAGTTTGGAGGTTTGAGCCTACCCGGGAACAGTGTGTCGCTTTTTTTGCGCTGATAGCTTTAGCAAAATGTTCTGACGGTGGTGAGAGTGCTGCACTACTGTCTCCGTGGTGCAACTGACAAGCGAGTTCGGCTGTTAAACGAAATTTTGGAGGTTCGAGCCCTCGCGGGAGCAGTGTGTCGCTTTTATTTCTTTGAGCTGATAGCTTTGGAGAAATGTTCTGACGGTGGTGTGAGTGGAGAACGGCTTTCTCCGTGGCGAATTTGGCTAGCGTGATCGGATGTTAACCGAAAGGTTGGAGTTTCGAGCCCTCCCGGAAGAGGTGCGTCGCTTTTATTACTTTGCGCTGATAGCTTTGGAGAAATGTTCTGACGGTGGTGTGAGTGGAGAACGGCTGTCTCCGTGGCGGAATTGGCTAGTGCGTTCGGCTGTTAACTGAAAGGTTGGAGGCTCGAGCCCTCCCGGGAGCGGTGTGTCGCATTTTTTTATTTGCGCTGATAGCTTTGGAGAAATGTTCTGACGGTGGTGAGAATGAAGCACGACTGTCTCCGTGGCGCAATCCTAGTGCGTTCGGCCGTTAACCGAAATGTTGGAGGTTCGAGCCGTCCCGGGAGCGGTGTGTCGCATCTTTTTTCTTTGCGCTGATAGCTTTAGAGAAATGTTCTGACGGTGGTGAGAGTGAAGAACGACTGTCTCCGTGGCGCAATCCTAGCGCGTTCGGCCGTAAACCGAAAGGTTGGAGGTTCGAGCCGTCCCGGGAGCGGTGTGTCGCTTTTTTTTCTTTTCGCTGATAGCATTGGGGAAATGTTCTGATGGTGGTGAGATTGGAGCACGACTGTCTCCGTGGCGCAATTGGCTAGAGCATTTGGCTGTTAACCGCAAGTTTGGAGGTTTGAGCCCACCCGGGGGCGGTGTTTCGCTTTTTTTTGCGCTGATAGCTTTGGAAAAATGTTTTGACGGTGGTGAGAGTGCTGCACTACTGTCTCCGTGGCGCAACTGACTAGCATGTTCGGCTGATACCCGAAAGGTCGGATATTCGAGCCCTCCCGGGGGCGGTGTGTCGCTTTTTTTCTGTGCGCTGATAGCTATGGAGGAATGTTCTGACGGTGATGAGAGTGGAGCACGACTGTCTCCGTGGCGCAATGGGCTAGCGCGTTCGGCTGTTAACCGCATGTTTGGAGGTTTGAGCCCACCCGGGGGTGGTGTGTGGCTTTTTTTGCGCTCATAGCTTTGGAGAATTGTTCTGACGGTGGTGAGAGTGTCTCACTACTGTCTCCATGGCGCAACTCACCAGCGCGTTCGGCTGTTAACCGAAAGGTTTGAGGTTCGAGACCTCCCGGGAGTGGTGTGTCGCTTTTTTTTCTTTGCGCTGATAGCTTTAAAGAAATGTTCGGATGGTGGTGAGAGTGCCTCACGACTTTCTCCGTGGCGCAATTGGCTAACGCGATCAGCTGTGTTCCGAAAAGTTGGAAGTTCGAGCCCTGCCGGGAGCGGTGTGTTTCTTTTTTTTCTTCGCGGCGATAGCTTTGGAGAAATGTTCTGATGGAGGTCAGTGTGCTACACTACTGTCTCCGTGGCGCAATTGGCTAGCGCGTTCGGCTGTTAACCGAAAGGCTGGAGGTTCGAGCTCTCCCGGGAGCGGTTTGTCGCTTTTTTCTTCTTTGCGCAGATAGCCCCTGAGAAATAATCTGAGGGTGGTGAGAGTGCCTCACAACTTTCTCCGTGGCGCAATTGGCTAGCGCGATCAGCTGTTAACCGAAAGAATGGAGGTTCGAGCCCTCCCGGGAGTGGTGTGTCACTTTTTTTTTCTTCGCGCCGATAGCTTTGGAGAAATGTTCTGACGGAGGTGAGAGTGCTGCACTACTGTCTGCGTGGCGCAATCAGCTAGCGCGTTCGGCTGTTACCTGAAAGATTGGAGGTTCGATCTCTCCCTGGAGCGGTGTGTCGCTTTTTTTCTTTGCGCTGATAGCTATGGAGAAATGTTCTGACGGTGGCGAGAGTGAATCACGATTTTCGCCGTGGTGCAATCCTAGCGCGTTTGGCCGTTAACCGAAAGGTTGGAGGTTCGAGCCGTCCCGGGAGCGGTGTGTCGCTTTTTTTTCTTTTCGCTGATAGCATTGGGGAAATATTCTGATGGTGGTGAGATTGGAGGACGACTGTCTCCGTGGCGCAATTGGCTAGAGCATTTGGCTGTTAACCGCAAGTTTGGAGGTTTGAGCCCACCTGGGGGCGTTGTTTCGCTTTTTTTTGCGCTGATAGCTTTGGAAAAATGTTCTGACGGTGGTCAGAGTGCTGCACTACTGTCTCCGTGGCGCAACTGACTAGCGCGTTCGGCTGTTACCCGAAAGGTTGGATGTTCAAGCCCTCCCGGGAGCAGTGTGTCGTTTTTTTTTTCTTTTTTGCCCTGATAGGTTTGGAGAAATGTTCTGACGGTGTTGAGAGTGCTGCACTACTGTCTCTGTGGCGCAACTGACTAGCGCTTTCGGCTGTTAATCGAAAGGTTGGAGGTTCGAGCCCTCCCGGGAGCGGTGTATTGCTTTTTTCTTTTTTGCGCTGATAGGTTTGGAGAAATGTTCTGACAGTGTTGAGAGTGCTGCACTACTGTCTCCGTAGCGCAATTGGCTAGCGCATTCAGCTGTTAAGCGCAAGTTTGGAGGTTTGAGCCCACCCGGGGGCGGGGTGTCGCTTTTTTTGCGCTGATAGCTTTGGAGAAATGTTCTGACGGTGGTGAGAGTGCCGCACTACTGTCTCCGTGGAGAAACTGACTAGCGCGGTCGGCTGTTAACCGAAAGGTTGGAGGTTGGAGCCCACCCCGTGGTGGTGTGTCGCTTTTTTTTCTTTGAGCTGATAGCTTTGGAGAACTTTTTTGAAGGTGGTGAGAGTGGAGCAGTACTGTCTCCGTGGCAAAATTGACTAGCGCGTTCGGCTGTTACCCGAAAGATTGGAGGTTCGATCTCTCCCTGGAGCGGTGTGTCGCTTTTTTTTCTTTGCGCTGATAGCTATGCACAAATGTTCTGACGGTGGTGAGAGTGGAGCACGACTTTCGCCGTGGCGCATTGGGCTAGCGCGTTCGCCTGTTAACCGCAAGTTTGGAGGTTTGAGCCCACCCGGGAACGGTATGTCGCTTTTTTTTTGCGCTGATAGCTTTGAAGAAATGTTCTGACGGTGGTGATAGTGCTGCACTACTGTCTCCGTGGCGCAACTGACAAGCACGTTCGGCTGTTAACCGAAATTTTGGAGGTTCGAGCCCTCGCGGGAGCGGTGTGTCGCATTTTGTTTCTCTGCACTGATAGCTTTGTTGAAATGTTCTGACAGAGGTGAGAGTGGAGCACGGCTGTATCCGTGGCGCAGTCGGCTAGCGCGTTCGGCCGTTAACCAAAAGTATGGGGGTTTTAACTCTCCCGGGAGCGGTATGTCGCCTTTTTTTTCTTTGCGCTAATAGCCTTGGAGAAATAACTTGACGGTGGTTAGAGTGCCTCACGACTTTCTCCGTGTGCTCAATTGGCTAGCGCGATCGGCTGTTAACCGAAGGGTTGGAGGTTCGAGCCCTTCCGGGAGTGGTGTGTCGGTTTTTTTCTTTGCGCTGATAGCCTTGGAGAAATAATCTGACGGTGGTGAGAGTGCCTCACGACTTTCTCCGTGGCGCAATTGGCTAGCGTGATCGGCTGTTAACCGAGAGGTTGGAGGTACGAGCCCTCCCTGGAGTGGTGTGTCGCTTTTTTTCTTTGCGCTGATACCTTTTGAGAATTGTTCTGACGGAGGTGATAGTGGAACACGGTTGTCTCCCTGGCGAAATTAGCTAGCGCGTTCGGCCGTTAACCAAAAGGATGGAGGTTCGAGCCCTCCCGGTAGTGGTGTGTCGCCTTTTTTTTCTTTGCGTTGATTGCCTTGGAGAATTATTCTGACGGTGGTAAGAGTGCCTCACGACTTTCTTCGTGGCGCAATTGGCTAGCGTGATCGGCTGTTAACCGAAAAGTTGAAGGTTCGAGCCCTCCCTGTAGTGGTGTGTCGCTTTTTTTCTTTGCGCTGATAGCTTTTGAGAATTGTTCTGACGGAGTTGAGAGTGGAGCATGGCTATCTCCGTGGCGCAATTAGCTAGTGCGATCGGCTGTTAACCGAAAGGTTGGAGGTTCGAGCCTACCCGGGGGCGGTATGTCGCTTTTTTTTTCTTTGTGCTGATAGCTTTGGAGAAATGATCTGTACGTGGTGAGAGTGGAGCGGTACTGTCTCCGTGGAAAAATTGACTAGCGCGTTCGTTCGAGTCTTCCCGGCAGCGGTGTGTCACTTTTTTTCTTTGCCCTGACAGCTTTGAAGAGATGTTTTGATGGTGGTGAGAGTGCAGCACGACTGCCTTCGCGGCGCAATTAGCTAGCGCGATCGGCTGTTAACCGAAAGGTTGGAGGTTCGAGCCCACCCGGGGGCGGTGTGTCGCATTTTTTTTCTTTGTGCTGATAGCTTTGGAGAAATGTTCTGAAGGTGGTGAGAGTGGAGCAGTACTGTCTCCGTGGCGCAACGGGCTAGTGCGTTCGGCTGTTAACCGCAAGTTTGGAAGTTTGAGCCCACCCGGGGGTGGTGTGTCGCTTTTTTTGCGCTGATAGCTTTGGAGAAATGTTCTGACGGTGGTCAGAGTGCTGCACTACTGTCTCTGTGGCGCAACTGACTAGCGCGTTTGGCTGTTAACCGAAAGATTGGAGGTTTGAGCCCACCCGGGGGCGGTGTGTCGCTTTTTTTCTGTGCGCTGATAGCTATGGAGGAATGTTCTGACGGTGATGAGAGTGGAGCACGACTGTCTCCATGGCGCATTTGGCTAGCGCGTTCGGCTGTTAACCGAAAGGCTGGAGGTTCCAGCTCCCCGGGAGTGGTTTGTCGCTTTTTTCTTCTTTGCGCTGATAGCTTTTGAGAATTGTTCTGATGAAGGTGAGAGTGGAGCACAGCTGTCTCCGTGGCGCAATTGCCTAGCGTGTTCGGCCGTTAACCAAAAGGATGGAGGTTCGAGCCCTGCCGGGAACGGTGTGTCACCTGTTTTTTTTTCTTTGCGCTGATAGCCTTGTAGAAATAATCTGAGGGTGGTGAGAGTGCCTCACGACTTTTTCCGTGGCGCAATTGGCTAGCGCGATCGGCTCTTAACCGAAAGGATGGAGGTTCGAGCCCTCCAGGGAGTGGTGTGTCACTTTTTTTTCTTCGCGCCGATAGCTTTGGAGAAATGTTCTGACGGAGGTGAGAGTGCTGCACTACTGTCTGCGTGGCGCAATCAGCTAGCGCGTTCGGCTGTTAACCGAAAGGCTAGAGGTTCAAGCCCTCCCGGGAGCGGTTTGTCGCTTTTTTTTTCTTTGAGCTTATAGCTTTGGAGAAATTTTCTGAAGGTGGTGAGAGTGGAGCAGTACTGTCTTCGTGGCAAAATTGACTAGCGCGTTCGGCTGTTACCCGAAAGATTGGAGGCTCGATCTCTCCCTGGAGCGGTGTGTCGCTTTTTTTTGCGCTGATAGCTATGGAGAAATGTTCTGACGGTGGTGAGAGTGAAGCACGACTTTCGCCGTGGCGCAATGGGCTAGCGCGTTCGGCTGTTAACCGCAAGTTTGGAGGTTTGAGCCCACCCGGGAACGGTGTGTCGCTTTTTTTTGCGCTGATAGCTTTCGAGAAATGTTCTGACGGTGGTGAGAGTGCTGCACTACTGTCTCCGTGGCGCAGTCGGCTAGAGCGTTCGGCCGTTAACCAAAAGGATGGGGGTTTTAACCCTCCCGGGAGCGGTATGTCGCCTTTTTTTTCTTTGCACTGATAGCCTTGGAGAAATAACCTGACAGTGGTTAGAGTGCCTCACGGCTTTCTCCGTGTGCTCAATTGGCTAGCGCGATCGGCTGTTAACCGAAGGGTTGGAGGTTCGAGCCCTTCCGGGAGTGGTGTGTCGCTTTTTTTCTTTGCGCTGATAGCCTTGGAGAAATAATCTGACGGTGGTGAGAGTGCCTCACGACTTTCTCCGTGGCGCAATTGGCTAGCGTGATCGGCTGTTAACCGAAAGGTTGAAGGTTCGAGCCCTCCCTGTAGTGGTGTGTCGCTTTTTTTCTTTGCGCTGATAGCTTTTGAGAATTGTTCTGACGGAGTTGAGAGTGGAGCATGGCTATCTCCGTGGCGAAATTAGCTAGCGCGTTCGGCCGTTAACCAAAAGGATGGAGGTTCGAGCCCTCCCGGTAGTGGTGTGTCGCCTTTTTTTTTTTCTTTACGCTGATTGCCTTGGAGAATTAATCTGACGGTGGTAAGAGTGCCTCACGACTTTCTTCGTGGCGCAATTGGCTAGCGTGATCGGCTGTTAACCGAAAGGTTGAAGGTTCGAGCCCTCCCTGTAGTGGTGTGTCGCTTTTTTTCTTTGCGCTGATAGCTTTTGAGAATTGTTCTGACGGAGTTGAGAGTGGAGCATGGCTATCTCCGTGGCGCAATTAGCTAGTGCGATCGGCTGTTAACCGAAAGGTTGGAGGTTCGAGCCTACCCGGGGGCGGTGTGTCGCTTTTTTTTTCTTTGTGCTGATAGCTTTGGAGAAATGATCTGTACGTGGTGAGAGTGGAGCGGTACTGTCTCCGTGGAAAAATTGACTAGCGCGTTCGTTCGAGTCTTCCCGGCAGCGGTGTGTCACTTTTTTTCTTTGCCCTGACAGCTTTGAAGAGATGTTTTGATGGTGGTGAGAGTGCAGCACGACTGCCTTCGCGGCGCAATTAGCTAGCGCGATCGGCTGTTAACCGAAAGGTTGGAGGTTCGAGCCCACCCGGGGGCGGTGTGTCGCATTTTTTTTCTTTGTGCTGATAGCTTTGGAGAAATGTTCTGAAGGTGGTGAGAGTGGAGCAGTACTGTCTTCGTGGCAAAATTGACTAGCGCGTTCGGCTGTTACCCGAAAGGTTGGAGGTTGGAGCCCTCCCGGGAGCGGGGTGTCGCTTTTTTCTTCTTTGCGCTGATAGGTTTGGAGAAATGTTCTGACGGTGGTGAGAGTGGAGCACGACTGTCTCCGTGGCGCAACGGGCTAGTGCGTTCGGCTGTTAACCGCAAGTTTGGAAGTTTGAGCCCACCCGGGGGTGGTGTGTCGCTTTTTTTGCGCTGATAGCTTTGGAGAAATGTTCTGACGGTGGTCAGAGTGCTGCACTACTGTCTCTGTGGCGCAACTGACTAGCGTGTTTGGCTGTTAACCGAAAGATTGGAGGTTTGAGCCCACCCGGGGGCGGTGTGTCGCTTTTTTTCTGTGCGCTGATAGCTATGGAGGAATGTTCTGACGGTGATGAGAGTGGAGCACGACTGTCTCCGTGGCGCAATGGGCTAGCGCGTTCGGCTGTTAACCGCAAGTTTGGAGGTTTGAGCCCACCCGGGGGTGGTGTGTGGCTTTTTTTGCGCTCATAGCTTTGGAGAAATGTTCTGACGGTGGTGAGAGTGTTGCACTACTGTCTCCATGGCGCAACTCACGAGCGCGTTCGGCTGTTAACCGAAAGGTTCGAGGTTCGAGCCCTCCCGGGAGCGGTGTGTCCCTTTTTTTTCTTCGCGCCGATAGCTTTGGAGAAATGTTCTGATGGAGGTGAGTGTGCTGCACTACTGTCTCCATGGCGCATTTGGCTAGCGCGTTCGGCTGTTAACCGAAAGGCTGGAGGTTCCAGCTCCCCGGGAGCGGTTTGTCGCTTTTTTCTTCTTTGCGCTGATAGCTTTTGAGAATTGTTCTGATGAAGGTGAGAGTGGAGCACAGCTGTCTCCGTGGCGCAATTGGCTAGCGTGTTCGGCCGTTAACCAAAAGGATGGAGGTTCGAGCCCTGCCGGGAACGGTGTGTTACCTGTTTTTTTTCTTTGCGCTGATAGCCTTGTAGAAATAATCTGAGGGTGGTGAGAGTGCCTCACGACTTTTTCCGTGGCGCAATTGGCTAGCGCGATCGGCTCTTAACCGAAAGGATGGAGGTTCGAGCCCTCCAGGGAGTGGTGTGTCACTTTTTTTTCTTCGCGCCGATAGCTTTGGAGAAATGTTCTGACGGAGGTGAGAGTGCTGCACTACTGTCTGCGTGGCGCAATCAGCTAGCGCGTTCGGCTGTTAACCGAAAGGCTAGAGGTTCAAGCCCTCCCGGGAGCGGTTTGTCGCTTTTTTTTTCTTTGAGCTTATAGCTTTAGAGAAATTTTCTGAAGGTGGTGAGAGTGGAGCAGTACTGTCTCCGTGGCAAAATTGACTAGCGCGTTCGGCTGTTACCCGAAAGATTGAAGGCTCGATCTCTCCCTGGAGCGGTGTGTCGCTTTTTTTTGCGCTGATAGCTATGGAGAAATGTTCTGACGGTGGTGAGAGTGAAGCACGACTTTCGCCGTGGAGAAACTGACTAGCGCGGTCGGCTGTTAACCGAAAGGTTGGAGGTTGGAGCCCACCCCGTGGTGGTGTGTCGCTTTTTTTTCTTTGAGCTGATAGCTTTGGAGAACTTTTTTGAAGGTGGTGAGAGTGGAGCAGTACTGTCTCCGTGGCAAAATTGACTAGCGCGCTCGGCTGTTACCCGAAAGATTGGAGGTTCGATCTCTCCCTGGAGCGGTGTGTCGCTTTTTTTTGCGCTGATAGCTATGGAGAAATGTTCTGACGGTGGTGAGAGTGCTGCACTACTGTCTCCATTGAGAAGCGCGTTCGGCTGTTAACCGAAATTTTGGAGGTTCGAGCCCTCGCGGGAGCAGTGTGTCGCATTTTGTTTCTTTGCACTGATAGCTTTGGTGAAATGTTCTGACGGAGGTGAGAGTGGAGCACGGCTGTCTCCGTGGCGCAATCGGCTAGCGCGTTCGGCCGTTAACCAAAACGATGGAGGTTCGAGCCCTCCCAGTAGCGGATGTCGCCTTTTTTTTCTTTGCGCTGATTGCCTTGGAGAAATAATCTGACGGTAGTAAGAGTGCCTCACGACTTTCTCCGTGGCGCAATTGGCTAGCGGGATCGGCTGTTAACCGAAAGGTTGGAGGTTCGAGCTCTCCCGGGAGCGGTGTGTCGCTTTTCTTCTTTGCCATGATAGCTTTGGAGAAATGTTCTGACGGTGTTGAGAGTGCAGCACGACTGCCTCCATGGCGCAATTGGCTGTTAACCGAAAGGTTGGAGGCTCGAGTGCTCCCCGGAGTGGTGTGTCGCTTTTATTTTGTGCTGATAGCTTTGGAGAAATGTTCTGAAGGTGGTGAGAGTGGAGCAGTACTGTCTCCGTGGCAAAATTGACTAGCGCGTTTGGCTGTTACCCGAAAGATTGGAGGTTCGATCTCTCCCTGGAGTGATGTGTCGCTTTTTTTTTCTTTGCGCTGATAGCTTTGAAGAAATGTTCTGACGGTGGTGAGATTGGTACACTACTGTCTCCGTGGCGCAACTGACTGGCACGTCCGGCTGTTAACCGGAAGGTTGGAGGTTCGAGCCCTCCCGGGAGTGGTTTGTCGTTTTTTTCTTCTTTGCGCCGATAGCTTTGAAGAAATGCTCTGACGGAGGTGAGAGTGCTGCACTACTGTCTCCGTGGCGCAATTGGCTAGCGCGTTCGGCTGTTAACCGATAGGTTGGAGGTTCGAGCCCTTCCGGGAGTGGTTTGTCGCTTTTTTCTTCTTTGCGCTGATAGCTTTGGAGAAACGTTCTGACGGTGGTGAGAGTGCAGCACGACAGTCTCCGTGGCGCAATTAGCTAGTGCGATCGGCTGTTAACCGAACGGTTGGAGGTTCGAGCCCACCCGGGGGCAGTGTGTCACTTTTTTTTCTTTGTGCTGATAGCTTTGGCGAAATGTTCTGAAGGTGGTGAGAGTGAAGCAGTACTGTCTTCGTGGCAAAATTGACTAGCGCATTCAGCTGTTACCCGAAAGGTTGGAGGTTGGAGCCCTCCCAGGAGCGGGGTGTCGCTTTTTTCTTCTTCGCGCCGATTGCTTTGGAGAAATGTTCTGACGGAGGTGAGAGTGCTGCACTACTGTCTGCGTGGCGCATTCAGCTAGCGCATTCGGCTTTTAACCGAAAGGCTGGAGGTTCAAGCCCTCCCGGGAGTGGTTTGTCGCTTTTTTCTTCTTTCCGCTGATAGCTTTGGAGAAATATTCTGACGGTGGTGAGAGTGCAGCACGATCGTCTCCGTGGCGCAATTAGCTAGTGCGTTTGGCTGTTAACCGCACGTTTGGAGGTTTGAGCCCACCCGAGGGCGGTCTGTCGCTTTTTTTGCGCTGATAGCTTTGGAGAAATGTTCTGACGTTGGTGAGAGTGCTGCACTACTGTCTCCGTGGCGAAATCGGCTAGCGCGTTCAGCTGTTAACCAAAAAGCTGGAGGTTCGAGCTCTCCCGGAAGCGGTTTGTCGCTTTTTTCTTCTTTGCGCTGATAGCTTTTGAGAATTGTTCTGATGAAGGTGAGAGTGGAGCACGGCTGTCTCCGTGGCGCAATTGGCTAGCGTGTTCGGCCGTTAACCAAAAGGTTGGAGGTTTGAGCCCACACGAAGGCGGTGTGTCGCTTTTTTTGCGCTGATAGCTTTGGAGAAATGTTTTGATGGTGGTGAGAGGGCTGCACTACTGTCTCCGTGGCGCAACTGACTAGTGCGTCCAGCAGTTAGCCGAAAGGTTTGAAGTTCGAGCCCTCCCGGGAGCGGTGTGTCCCTTTTTTTTCTTTGCACCGATAGCTTTGGAGAAATGTTCTGACGGAGGTGAGTGTGCTGCACTACTGTCTCCGTGGCGCAATCGGCTCGCGCGTTCGGCTGTTAACCGAAAGGCTGGAGGTTCGAGCTCTCCCGGGAGTGGTTTGTCGCTTTTTCTTCTTTGCGCTGATAGCTTTTGAGAATAGTTCTGACGAAGGTGAGAGTGGAGCACAGCTGTCTCCGTGGCGCAATTGGCTAGCGCGTTCGGCCGTTAACAAAAGGATGGAGGTTCGAGCCCTCCCGGGAGCGGTGTGTCGCCTGTTTTTTTTTCCTTGCGCTGATAGCCTTGGAGAAATAATCTGAGGGTGGTGAGAGTGCCTAACGACTTTCTCTGTGGCGCAATTGGCTAGCGCGTTCGGCTGGTAACCGAAATTTTGGAGGTTCGAGCCCTCGCGGGAGCGGTGTGTCGCATTTTGTTTCTTTGCACTGATAGCTTTGGTGAAATGTTCTGGCGGAGGTGAGAGTGGAGCACGGCTGTCTCCGTGGCGCAATCGGCTAGCGCGTTCTGCCATTAACCAAAAGGATGGGGGTTTTAACCCTCCCGGGAGTGGCTTGTCGCTTTTTTCTTTGCGCTGATAGCCTTGGAGAAATAATCTGACGGTGGAGAGAGTGCCTCACAACTTTCTCCGTGGCGCAATTGGCTAGCGTGATCGGCTGTTAACCGAAAGGTTGGAGGTTCGAGGCCTCCCTGGAATGGTGGTTCGCTTTTTTTCTTTGCGCTGATACCTTTTGAGAATTGTTCTGACGGAGGTGAGAGTGGAGCACGGCTCTCTCCGTGGCGAAATTAGCTAGCGCGTTCGGCTATTAACCAATAAGATGGAGGTTCGAGCCCTCCCGAGAGCGGTGTGTCACTTTTTTTTTCTTCGCGCTCATTGCTTTGGAGAAATGTTCTGACGGAGGTGAGAGTGCTGCGCTACTGTCTGCGTGGCGCAATCAGCTAGCGCATTCGGCTTTTAACAGAAAGGCTGGAGGTTCAAGCCCTCCCGGGAGCGGTTTGTCGCTTTTTTTCTTCTTTGCGCTGATAGCTTTGGAGAAATATTCAGACGGTGGTGAGAGTGCAGCACGATCGTCTCCGTGGCGCAATTAGCTAGTGCGTTCGGCTGTTAACCGCACGTTTGGAGGTTTGAGCCCACCCGGGGGCGGTGTGTCGCTTTTTTTGCACTGATAGCTTTGGAGAAATGTTCTGACGGTGGTGAGAGTGGAGCACGACTGTCTCCGTGGCGCCTTGAACTAGTGCGTTTGGCTGTTAACCACACGTTTGGAGGTTTGAGCTCACCCGGGGGCAGTGTGTCGCTTTTTTTGCGCTGATAGCGTTTGAGAATCGTTTTGACGGAGGTGACAGAGGAGCACGGCTGTCTCAGTGGCGCAATTGGCTAGCCCCTTCGGCCATTAACCAAAAGGATGGAGGTTCGAGCCCTCCCGGGAGCGGTGTGTCGCCTTTTTTTTCTTTGCGCTGATAGCCCTGGAGAAATAATCTGACGGTGGTGAGAGTGCCTTACGACTTTCTCCGTGGCGTAATTGGCTAGCGCGATCAGCTGTTAACCGAAAGGTTAAAGGTTCGAGCCCTCCCGGGAGTGGTGTGGCACTTTTTTTTTCTTCGCGCCCATAGCTTTTGAGAAATGTTCTGACGGTGGTGAGAGTGCAGCACGACTGTCCAGAGGTGCAATAGTCTACCGCGTTTCGCTGTTAACCGAAAAGTTGGAGGTTTGAGCCCTCCCGGGAGCGGTGAGTCTCTTTTTTTCTTGGCGCTGACAGCTTTAGAAAAATGTTCTGACGGTGGTTAGAGTGGAAAACGGCTGTCTCCGTGGCACAAATGGCTAGCGCGATCGGCTTTTACCCGAGAGATTGAATGTTCGAGCTCTCCCGGAAGCGGTGTGTCGCTTTTATTTCTTTGCGCTGATAGCTTTGGAGAAATGTTCTGACGGTGGTGAGAGAGAACGGCTGTCTCCGTGGCAGAATTGGCTAGCGCGTTCGGCTGCTAACCGAAAGGTTGGAGGTTCGAGCCGTCCCGGGAGCAGTGTGTCGCATTTTTTTTCTTTGCACTGATAGCTTTAGAGAAATGTTCTGACGGTGGTGAGAGTGCAGCACGACTGTCTCCGTGGCGCAATCCTAGCGCGTTCGGCCGTTAACCGAAAGGTTGGAGGTTCGAGCCGTCCCGGGAGCAGTGTGTCGCATTTTTTTTCTTTGCGCTGATAGCTTTAGAGAAATGTTCTGACGGTGGTGAGAGGGCAGCACGACTGTCCAGTGGCGCAATAGTCTAGCGCCTTTGGCTGTTAACCGAAAAGATTGAGGTTTGAGCCCTCCCGTGAGCGGTGAGTCTCTTTTTTTTCTTTGCGCTGATAGCTTTATAGAAATGTTCTGACAGTGGTGAGAGTGGAGCACGACTGTCTCCTTGGCACAATTGGCTAGCGCGATCAACTGTTAACCGAAAGTTTGGAGTTTCGAGGCCTCCCGGGAGCGGTGTGTCGCTTTTATTTCTTTGCGCTGATAGCTTTGGCGAAATGTTCTGACAGTGGTGAGAGTGGAGCACGACTGCCTCCGGGGCGCAATCCTAGCGCTTTCGGCCGTTAACCTAAAGGTTGGAGGTTCGAACCGTCCCGGAAGCGGTGTGTCGCTTTTATTTCTTTGCGCTGATAGCTTCAGAGAAATGTTCTGACGGTGGTGAGAGGAGAGAACAGCTGTCTCCGTGGCGCAATTGGCTAGCGCGATCGGCTTTTACCCGAACGATTGGAGGTTCGAGCCCTCCCGGGAGCGGTGTGTCGCTTTTATTTCTTTGCGCTGATAGCTTTAGAGAAACGTTCTGACGGTGGTGAGAGTGGAGAACGGCTGTTTCCGTGGCGCAATTGGCTAGCGCGATCGGCTTTTACACGAAAGATTGGAGGTTCGAGCTCTCCCGGGAGCGGTGTGTTGCTTTTATTTCTTTGCGCTGATAGCTTTAGAGAAATGTTCTGACGGTGGTGAGAGTGGAGAAGAGCTGTCTCCGTGGCGCAATTGGCTAGCTTGATCGGCTTTTACCCGAACGATTGGAGGTTCGAGCCCTCCCGGGAGTGGTGTGAGCTTTTATTTCTTTGCGCTGATAGCTTTAGAGAAACGTTCTGACGGTAGTGAGAGTGGAGAACGGCTGTTTCCGTGGCGCAATCGGCTAGCGCGATCGGCTTTTACACGAAAGATTGGAGGTTCGGGCCCTCCCGAGAGCGGTGTGTCGCTTTTATTTCTTTGCGCTGATAGCTTTGGAGAAATGTTCTGACAGTGGTGAGAGTGGAGCACGACTGTCTCCGTGGCGCAATCCTAGCGCTTTCGGCCGTTAACCGAAAGGTTGGAGGTTCGAGCCGTCCCGGGAGCGGTGTGTCGCTTTTTTTTTTCTTTGCGCTGATGGCTTTGGAGAAATGTTCGAACGGTGGTGAGAGTGCAGCACGAACTTGCAATCGCAGGCGATGGTATTAGGTTCCTTCCGTTCAAAAAGAGTCTGACTGTTAATACTCCTTACGACTTGTTTATGTTGTTGGGACTTTATTCATTCTGGCAAAGTCGCATGATTGATAGACATGCCGAGCCACCATAGTCGACTTGATCTGTCTTCCGAAAAGCAGCTGCTCAAGTGCGCAGAGTTGTCGAGACTTTTGACCCTGTTCCGGAGTGGCTTCCCGTTCTTGACGCTTGTGTGTGTTTGCCTGACTTCTGATGAAGTATGCTCTGTGTATTTTACTGTCGATAATTTCATTCATTTAAGAAAAAAAGTCTCTGTGGCGCAATGTGCTAGCGCGATCGGCTGTTAACGGAAAGGTTGGAGGTTTGAGGCCTCCCGGGAGCGGTGTGTCGCTTTATTTTTCTTTGCGCTGATAGCTTTGGAGAAATGTTCTGACGGTGGGGAGAGGGCAGCACGACTGTCCTGTGGCGCAATTGTCTAGCGCGTTTAGCTGTTAATCGAAAAGTTGGAGGCTTGAGCCCTACCGGGAGTGGTTTGTCGCTTTTTAGGGGCGAAGACCCTTATAGCGGCCCCCGTTCATACCCCGTAATATGTAACAAGAATAACATTTTGACCTCCAAGGTGGTGCCGGTCAGAGACTTCTTCTGTGCGTTGTTGAACAATAAAAATAGTGCTCGATGTACATGTCAATGGCTGCTAATGGGGAATGAGAGACAGGAGCATTCGGCTTTTAGTTAACGCGCAGGCTGCGATCATCATTAGCAGCCATTGGCATGTACATTGAGCATTATCTGACAAGAAAGGTTTGCTACATTATATTCTACGGTGTAACCTCCATAGCTTTAGAAAGGTTTAGCGAGCGTTGAGCCGCAGTGCCATGAATACAATGAATTTGTATATACCATGAATGAACTCGAGGTGGTTAAAAATTGGAAGTAGATACGAAGCGCAAGCCGTAAGAAAGTAAAAGCCGAATTTTCCGCCCCTCATTTCCCATTAGCAGCCATTGGCATGCACATTGAGCACTATCTGACTGAAAAAGTTTGCTACGTCATACTCGCTGGGCGTAAGCTCCTTGGTTTTCGAAAGGTTTAGCGAGCGTTCGGCCGCAGTGCCATGAAAACAGAACTACTATATAACATGAACTCGAGGTGGTTAAAGGTGGGAAGTGGGCCCGAAGAGCAAGCCGTAAGAAAGTGTGCGTGTGCCATTTCTTGTTTAGTCTTTGGAATGTCCGCTGGATGGCGGTGCTTCTATATGGGGAACATATGATGAAAAGATGCGAGATGGTGGTACTTGCAGTGTTGAATAGATGGACGAACGGACACATAGACAGATGCATCGATGGACGCATGTACGGACGCAGGTGCAGCTGCATGGACGAACGCAGGGACGGACGCACGAACAGACGCACGCACTGATGGGCTGATGGACGCATGGACGGTAACACTGACGAACGCATGGACGGACGGAAGCAAGAACGAATGGACGCACGAATTCTTCGCCCCACTTTCTATCATTCACTCCGTGGATACGCTGCTACTTTTTTTGCCCTGATAGCTTTGGAGAAATGTTCTGACGGTGGTGAGAGTGCTGCACTACTGTCTCCGTGGCGCAACTCCTAGCGCGTTCAGCTTTTAACCGAAAGGTTGGAGGTTGAAGCCCTCCCGGGAGCGGTGTGTCGCTTTTATTTTTTTTTTGCGCTGATAGCTTTGGAGAAATGTTCTGACGGTGGTGAGAATAGAGCACGACTGTCTCCGTGGCGCAATCCTAGCGCGATCGGCCGTTAACCGAAAGGTTGGAGGTTCGAGCCGTCCCGGGAGCGGTGTGTCACATTTTTTTTCTTTGCGCTGATAGCTTTGGAGAAATGTTCTGACGGTGGCGACAATGGAGCACGACTGTCTCCGTGGCGCAATCCTAGCGCGTTCGGCTGTTAACCGAAAGGTTGGAGGTTCGAGCTGTCCCGGGAGCGGTGTGTCGCTTTTATTTCTTTGCTCTGATATCTTTAGAGAAATGTTCTGACGGTGGTGAGAGTCGACAACGGCTGTCACCTCGGCGCAATTGGCTAGCGCGATCGGCTTTTACCCGAAAGATTAGAGGTTTAAGTCCTCCCGGGAGCGGTGTGTCGCTTTTATTTCTTTGTGCTGATAGCTTTAGAGCAATGTTCTGAAGGTGGTGAGAGTGGAGAACGGCTGTCTCTGTGGCGCAATTGGCTTGTGCAATCGGCTTTTACCCGAAAGATTGGAGGTTCAAGCCCTCCCGGGAGCGGTGTGTCGCTTTTATTTCTTTGCGCTGATAGCTTTAGAGAAATGTTCTGACGGTGGTGAGAGTGGAAAACGGCTGTCTCCGTGGCGCAATTAGCTAGCGCGATCGGCTGTTAACCGAAAGATTGGAGGTTCGAACGCTCCCGGGAGTGGTTTGTCGCTTTTAGGGGCGAAGCTCCTTATAGGGTGTTGCGACGCGAACTTCCGTCAACGTTACGAAGGGCGCTACGAATCTCACCGCTGCATCTACTGTTTACGGAAGACGGCGACGCCAACATGGTCCCGAAGGCGCCACTGCTTCGTTCTCCGCCGGGAAGGTCACCAGCCGTTTGGTAGCGTAGGTTTCTCAGCTCGCCACTGCTTCTGCGCTGAGCTGATAGACGAGCGAACGAGACGACGGTGAGTTGAACAAGGTTTATGTGCAGCATATATACTGAGGCGTTACAAATTCGGCACTGGGCCCGACAGAGACTCGAAGAGCCGAGCTCTTCTCTCTAACACACAGGTCTGCTCTTAAATGGGTCTCTGTCAAAGGGGTCTCTCTCGACGCGCCGCAGGGCTTCTTTTATATGCCCCGGGTCCAACCCAAACGTCCAACCCGAAGCGCCGCTGGACGCGAGGTCCGAATCCTCCAATGAGGTCGCCGCTGGGCCGCGTCCTTCTTTCTCCTCAGATCTGGAGAGGCTGCGCTGCAGGTGGCTGCACCCTAGGACGAGTGACGTCACAAGGCATTGCGTCAGACCCGCCAGACAGGAAGGCGCCAGTTGTTTACTCGACGGGCTTGCTTGCGGAGATGACTCACTGCACGTGCACGCCAGAAAGGCGCCGTTGAGTTGTTGATCGCGTCAGGCGGGCGACGCGGACTGGCCTTGACACAGATTGCCTTTTTCAGAGGCACGGACGTTCGTTGTCAACTCGCAGGCATAACAAGGGGCACCCGTTCGTATCACTTAGTATGTAACAAGTATAACATTTTGACCTCCAAGATGGTTCCAGTGAGAGACTTCTTCTGTGCGTTCTTGAACAATAAAAAATAGTGCTCAATATACATGTCAATGGCTGCTAATGGGAAATGAGAGACAGGAGCATTCGGCTTTTAGTTAACGCGCAGGCTGCAATCACCATTAGCAGCCATTGGCATGTACATTGAGCACTATCTGACAAGAATGGTTTGCTACGTTATATTCGATGGTGTAACCTCCATAGCTTTAGAAAGGTTTAGGTGGTGGTGGTGGTGATAACATATTTATTCATTTATTTACATGAAATTTTCTGCGGAGAAGCTCCGAGTAGTCGGAAATGCCTGGCTTGCGGTGGGGGGGCCCTTACTCAAGGGCTCCGCTTGCAGCAGCCGCTGTGCGGGCCCGATTGATCAGACTCAACTGATCTTCCAGGTTCTCGCTGGCCAGCAGCTCCTCCCATCGCTCCGCTGTTGGATTTTGTACTGGTTGTAAGGCTGTAATGCCTGACACTCCCACGTGACGTGGTACAGAGTGGCTTTAGCTGAACACCATGGGCAGAGAGGAGAGTATACCGAGGGGTGCATTCTACTCAGGATGTGCAAATTTGGAAACGTGCCGGTTTGAATTTGCCTCCAGCTGACCGATTCCTTTTTATTTAGTGTTCGGTGTGGTAACGAATAAGCTTACCTAAGTCCTCTGTAATGGTTTAGGATGGCCGAATAGTCGCAAGGGACCAGAACGAGTTCCTCAGGGGTGGAGTTGGAAGGTGCTCGGCTCGCATACCCTCGAGCTACCCTATCCGCTGCCTGATTCCGCTCCAGTCCCATGTGGCCCGGAGTCCATATAATCCGATGCCAAATTCTGAGTGGATGTGTAATGGAATGCTCGCCAGTGTCTGTAACGCTCATGATGACGTTGAGAGCGGGTTGGCTGATGCGCCCCTGTAGGTAGTTGCGGCAAGCGGCTTGAGAGTCCGTGAGAACTGTCAGCGACCTTCGTTGTCTGTAGTCGAGGGCGAGAGAGAGCGCGATGGCAGTTTCTTCAGCATCGGTGATGTTGCGGCACCGCACGGAAGCGCTGGTACGTTCTGTGAGTGTGTTGTCCACGACTGTGGCTACAGCCTTATTGTTTGCATGGTCGTAGTTGGTGGCGTCAACATAGTACGTAGTATTTTTGTGTGCATAAGTTCGGTCGAGGGCTTCCACTCTGGCTTCCACTCTGGCTTCCCTCCGGCCCTGATGTAGTTGGGGATCCATATTGCGGGGGATGGGAGTGACCTTATAAGTGGCACGAAGTTGATCCGGAATGGGCTTGCGAAGAGCTGCGTCGTGAAACTGGCTGATCTAGCCGAGGCGTAGGAGCAGGTCACAGCCTGTAGGTGTTTGCTTGAGCCGTTGCAGTTCTGTGGCGAGTTGCGCTTCACAAAGTTCTTCAAAGGTGTTGTGTAGGCCCAATGTGAGGAGCTTGCTAGAAGGAGTACCCGGTGGTAGCTTGAGTGCCGCTTTGTAGGCCTTGCGGAGCATTGCGTCTACTTGGCCCTGTTCGCTCTTGGTGAGGCGTTGGTAGGGCAAACTGCATGTCACCCTACTGACCACGAGGCTACGTATGAGTTTCAGGGTGTCCTCCTCGCGCATGCCATGGCGACGAGTGGCTACCCGAGATATCATTCGGGCCACTTGCAATGTAGTGGTGCGGAGAAGGGAAAGTGTGTGATTCACATGGCGGTTCGACTGTACCCACATGACTAATATTGGAATGGTGGATTTCTCTGGGATTTGTTTGCCAGCAAGGACAACCTGGAGGTGGGAGCCTTGGTTGTTCGGCGTCGATGGTGGGAGCTTGCGTCCACAAATTCGTAGAAGCTCAGATTTTTCTGTTGCACAGGCGGGCCTCGTGCCTGCGCGTATTGTTCGACGCATGTGGCTGCCTGCTGCAGGCTATATTCTTTTTCTCCAAGGGACCCCCGCGTGGCCCAGACGGTGATATCGTCCGCATACATTGCGTGATGGATGCCATCGATGCGGTGGAGTTCATGTGTCAGGCCAACCATAGCTACATTAAAGAGTAGCGGGGAAATCACTGTGCCCTGCGGGGTGCCCTTGTTCGTAACCTTGATAATATCTGATCGGATGGAGCCGAGACCGACTGTGGCAGTGCGGTCCGACAAGAAGGCGTGAACATAACTGTAGACGCGCTGCCCACAATGAAGGCCCTCGAGGACCTCAAGTATGGCCTGGTGGCTAACGTTATCAAATGCGCCCTTAATGTCTAGAGTCAAGATAATGTTTTCTCCTTGCTGGGGGGCGTTATCAATGACTACTTTTAATTGTAGCAGTACATCTTGCGTTGAAAGATGTGCCCGGAACCCGTACATTGAGTGCGGGAAAAGGGCATTTTCTCCGAGGTAATCTTGCACGCGATTAGTGATGACGCGCTCGCAGAGTTTACCAAGGCAGGAAGTGAGGGATATTGGTCGGAGGTTTTTGATCTGAAGTTTTTTGTCTGGCTTCGGTATGATTATGACCTCGGCGTGCTTCCATTCAGGAGAAAGCGTGCCACTTTGTCAACGATCATTGAAAAACGCCGTCATTTCTCGTACGGCACTGTCGTTGAGGTTCCTGATAAGGGAGTACGTGATTCCGTCTTCTCCAGCAGTTGTGTTGCGGTTCCTGCTGCGATTGGCTGCGTAAACTTCTTCCACCGTTATTGGTCCGTCGAGAGTGTCATTGGCACGGCCACGAAACGTAGCCTGAGATGCGGGTGAGTAGAAATCGCCAAAGCATTTTCGCCGGACATGATCCAGCAGCTCATCGTCTGTACCCTCAAAGGCGTGTATGAGGCGCATGACTGACTCATTCGTCTCATTTTTCGTTCGAGTGGGGTGCATCAAAGCGCACAAAATGTGCCACGTGCGGGCCGTGCCCAATGAGCCTCGAAGGGAGTCGCTAAACTGGGCCCAATTGAGTCGCGCCAGTTCTGCAGCGAACTGCTTTGCCTGAGTGGTGAGTGCGGCGGTCCTTAGCTTGAGGCGTCGGTTATGTTTTTGCGCCCTCCATCTGCGGATGAGGCTCTTTCGGGCTTCCCACAGATGTAGCACATGGCCGTCCACTTCCGGCAGTGCAGGTGTTCTGCTAATGGTGGTGGTCCAACGCTCTCGAATTTCTTTAAGTTGGGTGCACCAGTCGGTGAGGCTTGTGAGGCTGTCGAGTGAATGTTCGCTCTCACGACGAGAGGCGTCCCAGTTTGTGATGCATGCTTCTCCATTAGACTGTAGCACTACGCTCTCTGTAACTTTTGCGCAGAGAATGAAGTGGTCGCTGCCCAAGGATTCCTGCAGGTTGTCCCAGTTATAGTTTGCACGGCCACGGGCGAAGGTGAGATCGGGGCAAGTGTCCTTGCACACTTTGTTGCCGATCAGGGCAGGGAACGCGGGATCCGTAAGCAGTTCAAGCTGAAATTTTTCAGTGGTAGCCGCAAGCTGTTTGCCTTTGACATCCGAACGGTTGTAACCCCAGCGTTCGTCTAGAGCGATGAAGTCGCCGAGCAGTAAGAGTTCTTTTCCCTGGGCAAATTGGCAGGCACCTTGGACGAGGGCATGGAAATCAGTGGCTTTTTGCTTTGAGGCGCTATATACGTTGACAATGATGACACTTCGCTTTTCTTCTTTCCTTTTTTACCTGAGAACTAGCTCCACAATCACATGTTCTATGTTGGTGTCTGGGATGTTGTCTAAGCCATCTCCGGTTAGCACTTTGTCAATCACGATGGCCACTTTGCCTTCTGTTTGACTATTATAGGACTCATAACCTGAAAATATGGGTGGCGTTCCGGGCTCCTGAAGCGCTATGACATCTCGCCGAGCAAGGTGTGTGTTAATGTACTGTTGAAGGAGGCTCCGCCTTCTGCGGAAGCCGCGGCAGTTCCATTGTGAGACTTCTAAGTGTTCAACAATGAGTGGGGCGATGCTGCCCATGGCTAATTCGTTGAGTGGAAAGGCGTAGGTATCGAAATCTCGGCTTGCGAAGCCGATGTGTGAGTGGGGGTGAGGGCGCTGGGTGTCGATGCGGGGGTAGCGAGGATTTCGGATGCATGTGATTCCAATCCTAGTCTATGGTAACCTTGATCTGTCGTGGCGTGCCAGCTACGAGTGGCCCTCTTCCGGCGTATATTTCCGCCTGTTTCAGCAATTTGCGCCGCGAAGCGTGTCTCGAGAAAGTCGAGGCGTTTTTCGAACTGTGTGAATACGGCACTGAATTGTTGCGATAACTGCTGCGCGAGCGTTGAAAGCATTTCACGTAACTCTTCGCATGTGACTGTGGTGCCCGACGCAGGAGGAATTGATAGCGCCGTTTTGGGGATTTTCTGTCTTTCGAGGGAGGTTGCAGTTTTTTGGGGGGGAGGGGGAGTGCGGCGGCGATCCAAGACGCCCGACTCTTCCGAAAAGGGCATGAAGTTGAGAACTGTCCTTGGCTTGACGTGCCCTGATGGCCGCCAGCTTCTGTTTGAGTTTTATGTTTTCCGCGAGAACGTGTTCGTACTCGGTGGACAGGGTATTGAGTGGAGGGATGGGAGGATCTACATTTGCTGACCAGCTCACCTTATTGCCAGCACCGGCTGATGGAGTGGGATTGGGCTTCTCAGTATGTTTGCTGGAGGCGTGCTGGGACTGTTGACGGTGGGTTGCTGCTGCTGCTGGTGCCCCTTGGTCATCTGGATCTTCAGATGCTGCCGCTCCTGCTGCTGTCGCTGCTGTGGCTGCTGCTGTTGGCCAGGTTCCACAGAAAGGAGGGGCGGGAAGGACTGTAACCTCGAGCGTGAGCGGGAGCGGCTGCGTGAGTTCTCGTTTTCCTTGCTGAACCACTTGCGTTTTGGAGTGGGTGGATTACGTTGGGTGTCATGGCCTCTGGCTGGTGCTTCTGGTTGAGAAGGTAGCCGTGGGCGTGGGGCCTTCAGTCTCCGAAAGCACTCGTTGGCGCCCGTTTTGTGGGCATCTCCACACAAGTGACATTTGGGAACACAGGGGTGACCGTCAACGAGTCGACGATACCACACTGCCGACACACGGGAGCGTTTGGCGTAAGGCATACGTCTGAGCGGTGCCCCGGTTGTAAGCAGACTTGACAGGCTTCTCGCGTCGGCTTGTACGGGTGGCAGGCCACCTCCTCACCGTAACACAGTACATATCGGGGCAGAAGAGGGCCCTCAAAGTTGATCATGGCAGATTTGGTAGCACCAAGCATTCGTGCACTGTGCACTGTCACTCCCTGCGTGCGCACGCGGAGGCTGGTGGTGAGTTCTTACGGAGTTGTGCCGGAGTCTATCCCATGAATAACTCCCCGCAAGGTGCCCTCAGGGACCGCCACATAGGTATTGAATTTGTAGGTCCTCCTCTCAAGCGTGAGAGTTGTGATCCGACGGAGAATTTCGGCTTTCTCAACATGTGACATGCTGGCAATAATGATGTTCGACCCGGGGCGAGTACGCATAACAAAATGCTCACCAGTACAATGTTGTCGACAATTGCCCGCCACTGCTATGGCTCAGGAGATTTGATGCGTAGTGAAGTTCTGAATGGCCAGGCCTTTGTCGGGCGCAAGATGATCTTTATGTCCGTGGGAGGAAGCGGCGGCGGCTTCCGTCGTAGCTGGCGCGGCTTCGTTACGGGTGGTGGTGTTCGCGCCGCTGCGACGCTGGCCGCGTCTGCCTGCGAGCAGGAGCGCTTGCCGCCGCAGCAGCCCCGGCATTGGCGTGACCTGGCGGAGTGCTGCAGAACTGGCCGGCTGCATCGATTCCGCTCAAGCTTTGTCGAATTTTTTCTGGCGTTGACGCTGGCGACGGGAAATCGCCAGTTTCTAGTTGGCGTCGGTGTCGCTCGCCAGTCTCAGCGATGCAGACGATGTGGGATGGTGCACGGCAACTTCATCTTCACTTGCCGAAGTGAGCTCGTTGAGGTCGAGAGATTCCTTGTTTTCCTGGGTGTCGTTGGGGCTGAATGCAGGTTGAACGCATCCGGTAGTAGTCACGTCAGCAGTTGGCGTAGTGCTAGCGTTTATATTGTTGTGGAAGGGGTCGCGGCGTTAGGCCAATTCACCCGTACTCGCACAGGCGAGCTGGATCGACGCTTAGGCCCAGCGGCCCAGCGCTCACAGGGTTCTTCTGAAGGCGGTGGAAAAAATGGGGATGCTTTACAGCCTCAGGAAGGATATGTGGTTCCCCGAACAGTTAAAACATGATAATCCGACACAGTGCCAGCGACGATATCAGAGTAATCCAGCCAACGAGAGCACACGTTCGGCGGAGCGCATGCGAAGCGCGTCCGCTCGCTCCGGCGTCCACTGTCAATTTAAGGACTCTAGACTCTTATAGTTTGATACTGACCAGAAGTAAGCACTTGGAGAAAGCACCACTTGAAAAGCCACAGGCATGGTTTTTTTCTTGACCTGTACGTTCACCCATAATTTCTCTCTCTCTCACTTTTTCCTACAATATTGTGATGCCTCTCTTTACAAAGATCCGCGTTATGTGGTTTCTCGTCACTAGAGCTTTTCTTGGTTTTAAGTGTGAGTACACTTTATAAGCGACCCCAAACCATCCACAGCCGTCGGCGGCGTCCGCAGTCTTCTCTCTATCTTTAAAAGAAAGAGGACTTGGCGGGCCGCAGCGCGACGCTCTACCGAATAAGCCACGGATGCGACGCCGATATCGGTGTCAGTAACGCGCCTTATACCCCCTCCCCCTTCGCTCGCTCCTCCGCTCTCCTCGCTCGCTGCAGCGGCGTGCGCACCCCTCTCTCTCGCGCGCCCGCCTTCTCTCTCAGTCTCCCATCGAGAGCGGGTCATGAGGGGGAGTAAAGTTAAAATCTGTTGGCATTCGCCAGTGAGTTAACGTAAACTCCCCCGTGTGATCAAGTTGCGATTCCCAGGAACCATTACACCATAAAGGCACCATAGTGTGAATAATAAATATAATAGTGCGATTTAATAAATAACCCTCATAGCATTACCCCGTGTATTCGCACTTAACCATGTTCACCCTCGGGAAAATGCTTGGGAGTTTTCTTTAAAGGAATGCCAGAGCGTGCTATTGAAAGGACTTTCGGGAGTCCGTTACTTACACCACCTGTATCCATCAAAATGTCGGAATTTGCAGTTCACTTGCACACCAATTTAATTGATATGTGAGGTTTAACGTCCCAAAACCACCATATCATTATAAGAGACGCCGTAGTGGAGGGCTCTGGAAATTTGGACCACCTGGGGTTCTTTAACGCGCACCCAAATCTGAGCACACGGGCCTACAACATTTCCGCCTCCATCGGAAATGCAGCCGCCGCAGCCGGGATGCGATCCCACGACCTGCGGTCAGCAGCCGAGTACCTTAGCCACTAGACCACCATGGCGGGGCTCACTTGCGCACCAATTTCGGATGTATGCTTCTGATCTAGATTTCAATAAATTGTCACCCACCGAGTATAGCGGAACCTGCGTAATGCCCTTCCTTTTTCTTCTGCTCCTAAGGCTACCGCTGCGTTCATTATTAAAAACAAAAAGAAAAAAATGCTATTTATCTGGAACCTTATGCTCTCTGGGTTTGAATTGCTTTAGACTGAAATATTTTGTCATGTTACGATTGCTTGCCGCCGTCTATAGTGCCACCAAGTTGGGGATTTCATTGAATAGTACACCAAAATTTATAGAATTTTGACAGAAGAGAGGAAATTGGGTTCACCTATAAGCGTGAGATTTTACCACCATATGGCTGATCAATGATTCTGCTAACCACCACAACACATCAATCATAACGCACTCAACGTCAAAAATATATTGAAAATTCTAATATTGCTTGCTTAGGCCCCCTTCCACAAAGAGCATAAGTCAGCAAACAAACCTGAAACTCAATCAGTCACGCTCACTAAACTTTTCTTCAACCATAACCACTCGGACACAAGCCCACCAAAGTATTTACGAAAAAGCTCACCAAAACTCAAGTGGACTCACTCACTATTGGATTCACAGCCCGATATGAAGCTGAGTAGGTACGAGTGGGTCGACTCATGATTGAATTAGCCAACTTATCAAAGACAAAAAAATCTTTCTCATAAGCGATTGTCCAAAAGATTCCAAGTACCGTGACAATTACTGTTGTGTTGCTTGTGCGCGTCTTGCTCGCTCTCGATGTGCGTGTGTGGTCAGGATGGCGGACGGGAGGCCTTGCACGCTTTTTCCTGCCGCTAAACGAAACATCCAAAGTGCAACCGCTTGGCTTGGGCGAAATCTGCGCGTTAAGTGCCGGGTTGCGGAGCACTTGCTCATAGCTGTTGACCACTGGCAGCCAACTTGCCGCTTCGGGCATCCCGGTATTCAGCTGTGGAGATGGTGAATACTTCCTGGGCGGCAGTGATGGCTACATGCGCGCGAAACTGTTTAGCGAGGCCGGCTTCGTCGACGTGGGGCCCGATGCCGAGCCTGAAGCTTCTGAACAGGACCACTCCGGCGGCTATTTGTGGCAGCGCGTCGTCGACTACGACCTGACAGAGCGGGTGGAACATCTGTTGCGATGGTTTAATTACAGCCGATGATGATGCCGACACCGTGGAACCGTGCACGGATAAGGGCATTGTGAATGAAGTGCGCGGTAAGAGCGTTTTGAAGGAATCGCATTGCGAGAACGATAAAACTTTGGAGCCAGCGCCTCATGCAGCCTATGCTTCGGGCCTCGGCGGAGAGTACACTGCCATTTGAAATAAACTCAGGACCGCCCTTATCGCTTCTACTCTTCGAAACGCGTGCATCATGGACTATTTTGAGCAAAAAAATTGTGTTTTGACTTGCAACGTTTTTTTAAAGTTTACTACGCACTTTTATTTACTACGCACTTCGGGATACCACGAACGCATGCCGCGTCAGGCTCAGGTTTGTTACAAGCGGGCTCGACTGTATGTCTAATTTTAAACTTGTGTTTTACTTTAGCAGAGGCTTCTGATTACATAAAAATATTGGGCTTGCCTGTGTACTTTGAAGTATCCCATGTCAGAATCGACAACTATTGAAGACCTTTGTATAAAGGCTTTAAAGTTTTGAGATTATGTTCACATTTCCTGTAATAAAGTGGGGCAGGACGTATTCTCGTTAGAAAAACTTTGGATTCTGGTAGTCAGTAATCTGCTCTCATTGTATACTGACCAAGTGTTTTCATTACTGAGATGTTCTTGTTTTATCAGTTTATTGCATATATTGCAGACTGTTGCTTATTGCTTATTCTTACTAGCTTTCCAAAAGTAATTCTTTGGTTTTGCCTGTTACAGGCCTAATATAAACATCTTTGTCGTGCTCTCTGCAGTGGAAGGTGCTGAATTTGAAAAGTGGGCCTTTCGAGGCATTTGTATGCATGAAATTTAGGTACAAAGCCATTCTTGCATATCATCCTATACTGATACAGATGAATGCCTATATAATAAAGATGTGCTGGGTAGTATTTCTTGTCTTTTTTACAAGGTGTCTCTTTAGCTCGTTTATTTTCTTAACACTTATTTAATATAGGCACACCGGTGTCGTGTATACTCAGATGTCTGTTACATTAGTCTTTCTTGTAAAGGGTTCTGAATGCATTTCAGTCTAAGACGGCTGCAACATATCGAAGTTTGCAAAGTGAATATAAAGAACGCTAGTTTGTTCATTAGTGTAAAGTATATGTGACGGTTACTGTCTGTATTCTAGGATGCTTTTCGGGCCTCGTTGCAAGATTACGCACCATTGATGTTCGAGCACATGAAGAGTATATTCAAGAAGGATGTCATGGCATGGGTGATTGAGACAGAACGGCAGCTTTCAAATAACTACAAGAGTGCTAAGAAGGTTGCATTTCTACCATTGCTGGCTGCGTACTTTGGGGACAAAGAACAGGGGCTCTTCAAGGTTTTTGAGGTAGGTGTAGTGTACAGAATTTTGCGATTTGTTTAGTACTATGAAAAATGCAGATTAGCAGCTAATAATAGCAGTACTAATGCATACTTTTTTAGTGCAACTCCTTCGTTCCTTTTGTGTGAACCTGCCCAATACCTGAACTTTCTTTTAAGTGTCATCGGACGATATGTTCAGTGTAAGAATATTTTTAGGAGGGCAAAAGTGAGCTGGAGTGAAATATGCATACTCTGTATGCACTATGGAGCACTTTCTTTGAGTAAGTGTGTTGAGGAAAGTTCTTAATGCCACAGAAATTCGAAATGTAGTGGCTGAAAAAAAAAGTCGTCGTAATATCAATATTATGCTTTGCCACATCCTCTGGTGCGCTGTCAAAAGTTTTGCTGCTTTAGTAGGCAACATCGTTGGGTTTTTGTTGTTGACCTTCGAGTAATTCTTTCACGGGTGTTGTAAGATGTGAACGAACCAGTGAACAAACGGTCACACTGCACGTCGGAGATCTAAACAGCGACTACTTTTGGATTGCAGAGAAGTTTATCATGAATACTGATAACGATGAAGATAGTGAAGTGGTGCTTTTATCCTTGTAACTGGTTGACTAATCAACGCAATATGTTATTGCAATGCATAATCTAACTTTAGTATGTCCTGAAAAACTTAAGCGCCCAGTGGGATACCACTTTTATTTATTGCATTGGTTCTGTGGGTTTAATACTTCAGGACGAAACAATTTCAACTCAATATAGTGCGCGTGATAGTGGCGGCCTTTACTGTGCCCATAGTCTCTGTAATTGCTGGCTAGAATAGCTGCACGCGCCACTCCTCTAGCCCTTTGTGATGTGCTGCTTCAAGTGCTCATCATCCAAGATAATGGTTACTTTATTGTTGAAACAAGAATAACTATCTTCTGTCAATTGCTCTCATGACCACTTTTATCATGTTCGCAAATAAAATATGAACGTTTGGAGTGGCCTGCTTTAGAGTAGGACGACATAGCAACATACAGGCCTTTATTTTTCGATACATTTCTTTCATCCATCTATTTGCATGACATCTTGTGCACATAAGATGCACCAATATAAATGTTCTCTAAAAGGTGTCTTATACGCAGGAACATATGGTAATATAAAGGCCATTAAGATATTCTAATCAGTAAAGAAAGAAGTGCTGCTATGAAAGCTTACGACCTGCAAGTAAGTGCTCAGCTGTGCAGTGTTTTTGGTGCAATAAGTTTTTGTGACAATAAGTAATTGGCACACTTTATGCTGGCATGCACTGTGTATTTAAAAATTGGACATGTTGCTTCCTATCTCTTGTCTTTGTTGCTACAAGAGTACCTGTCCAGCAAACAGTCTTAAGCTTGGTTATGTAAGCTGCTATCGTTGCAACCATGAGCCTACATGACTGTGTGCTTAGACTAGTCAGGCATGATTAGCAATTAAAACCACAGGTACCCTGGTGGCTGGCACTCCAGCTCTTTATTCTGCTTTGCAGGTGCTCATGTGGCCACGCACTGACATTGTGAGAGTTATGGTTCATTGTGTGGTATCATTGGTCTTGGCATGCCTTTTTATAAAATCCCGTTTCACTTGATGAATATATGCATGTGACTTTTTTTAGTTAGAAGTGCTTAATTTGCTCACCTTGACCAGATAAGATGCTATACAAATACATTTAAGGTAATTGATTGATATGTGGGGTTTAACGTCCCAAAACCACTATATGATTATGAGAGACGCCGTAGTGGAGGGCTCCGGAAATTTAGACCACCAGGGGTTCTTTAACGTGCACCCAAATCTGAGCACACGGGCCTACAACATTTCCGCCTCCATCGAAAATGCAGCCGCCGAAGCCGGGATACGAACCCGCGCCCTGCGGGTCAGCAGCCGAGTACCTTAGCCACTAGACCACCGCGGCGGGGTAACATTTAAGGTATACACTATGCATTGTGACAAAGTTTTAAGGGGGGGGGGGAACACTCTTAGTAAATGGACGTCCCATATAGCATATACCACTTTAAACTGAATCATTCTTTTCCTTTTTAGCATGGCACAAGTATATTTGAAGTGCTTTCTGAGCTGCTACCTACGCCTATCATTGCAGCCCTAGGTAAGGTGTGTTTTCAAGTTTGTAACTAGTGCGTCAAGGAAGGTGTTTCATGCAGTGGGCGGTACCAGGATCAATGTACTGGGGCGAGAGGAACCGGGTTAAGAGTGCCCTCTTGGTGGTGTGGGGGGAGGGGGAATTCGGGCTTGTTATGACAATGTTTGCCCTTACGAGAGTGGGTGCGATAAAGGGCACGGAAAGATGAGGAGAGGTAGGATCCATACTGCTGCAGCCCCTGGTTTCATGTTGTAATGGATTGACACTCTTTCATCGTGGTGAATATATACTCGTATACTCGTATCAAGATTTGCCTGTCTGGCATGGAATCAAGAATCTGCGAAACTCCAGCAGCCTAAATGATATTGATTGCAGTACTGTTAAATCAATGCACCTAATGGGGTGTCTTATATCTTTCAAAATAAAGCTATGATTCTGTGTTCCAACCAGGTGTTGCAATGCATAAAAAGCTAAATGTGTAAAATGGTCTAGCCGTGCATGTTTTCATGCCACGGAAGATATGAGGCTTATGCATTCTGTGCATATTTTTATGTATGTATGTAGGTATGGTGTATGTATGCATGTATGAATAAATTGCAATATTATAAAAGGTGCACTATCGGAAGGCATTCACACTGTGCTGAGAAGGTATTCTAACGTACTTCTTTTGTTAGTAGCAAAGAATTGATTGATCAGGTCATCATGTTATCATTTACTTTGTATATGTTGACACTCATCCTAATATTTTCACAGTAATTATCTTGCATGTGTGTGGGGAATGCAGAATTTTTTTTCCTTTTGCAGTAAGGGAGAGATATTGGCAAACACTGTAAGTGCCGCTACTAATAATAAAGGTTTGCATTATACACCATCGAAAGCGATCATTTGTCATACAGGGTTACCGCAAGCTGCAACATATCTTCAGGAAGTAATCGAGTGGTGCATCATATGTCATGGAGAAATGCGGGTTGGTGCTACAGTTAAAACTGTTTCATCACTATGTCCAGGACTTCATATGAGGGGCGGGTAAGGGGTGAAGATTAAGAGGACAAAGGCTTTCAACAGCAGTTGCGGTACGAACCCAAGCTCTATCACTTGTAAAATACAGGGTAAAAATGAACGGTTTTTATACTGCACATCAAGCATATGGTGGCACACTGTAGTCATGCCACATGCAACCTCTTAAGCAGTTTGACCTGCATGGATGGGAACACTCGACGCGATAGTCTCGTGGTTATGGTGGTTGGACTGCTGGTCCATATGTCAGGAGATTGAATCCCAGTCGCGGTGACTCCATTCTCGATGGGTGGGGGGGGGGGGGGGAGAGGAAATGCTTGAGGCCCGTGTACTTAGATTTTGGTGCAATTTAGAGCCCCCCCCACCCCCCGCCCCCTACGGGGGTCTCTCATAATTGCATTCTTGTTTTGGGACGTTAAACCCGATTCATGATTATTGTATTTTCAGTGGCAGAAACAATTCTTATGATGTGCAAGCACATTCGTAATGCACCTTATAGGGAGAACCTGCTCTCTGGAACATGTTTTTATATGGTCTAGATAAACTATATGTAATCTCTTAAAGTAATCGGTTATTTGTAATCGATTACAAATTCTTTTAGTTTTGTAGCACAATCTATCATTTTTTTAAAAACTGTAACTCTTCGTTTTTCAATTCTTCTTGTAACTGTTTGGCCAAAGTTAACATCTTACCGGCATTACCTTATCTTAGGGCCAGCAGCAGCAAAGCACTGCACAACCATGACCGGTGTGCAAGGTGTTGCTTTATATACAATACAATCTTTCACTCCAGCACATGCATTGAGAGTGTTCAATGTAGCAGCTGATTTCTTTGCAAGAAAGCACTCCACTATCAGTAATAACTTTGAAAAACTAATGCCAATAAAAGTTAACTAGGTCCAAATTGTTCAATTGCACAAACAGCTACGACGATGACCTATAAAATAGACAAGGCAGAGTCCAATTTACCGGTAGAAGTCTGTTTTCTTGAACACGCAGTTTTTTATATGAACGCATGAGCATCATTTGTACAATCTGCCGCTGAAGTCTCGGTAAGCCTTTCAGCCTGCATCAAACTTTTACCTTCTCTTTAACAAGCCAACTCCAGTAGTTCACATGCCGGCCACGATGTTGGAGATTAAGTGAACTTGCATTATAGTGTTACAGTAATACCATTATGAAGTTATGCTGAAGGAATTGATTACATTTTTATGATTCTTGAGTTACTTTTCTAGGGCTGAATTTAAGCCCCTCTAATCAATACATTTAAAAATGCAATTGCAATTTGGATCGGTTACTTGTTTACGGTAACTAGTACAAGTCGAATGTAAATGCTCTTTTATTTTAATTTTTCTTGTTCCTAGGACGCCACTGGAACACTTGTTAGTTGGCTGACAGCCATCAAATAAAGTGATAGAAAATGGGCTCTCGCAATATACCATGTAAATATTGTAAAACTTTGTAGCAATACCTAATTTCGAAATTGATGCTGTAACGTGAGTTTCACTATAGGATTCTTTATTATTTTTTTTACTGAAATTATCTTTTAAGACAAATGTTATGTCGCCTGTGAGCAGGAACTGTTTTGTGAAGCGACTGATTTTACCGAGGCAGCCTGGGTAATGTTCTTGACTTATTATGCATTCAACATGATGTACCCAAATAGTGCTGCGACCACACTGGAATTCTTGCAAAGGTCAGTCTTTTCTGTTGTTGGTCACTTGCATTGTTAAATGAGTGCTGTCATTCTCTCAATAAACTCAGTGCCGCCTTAAATTCATTACTGGCTTTCATTACTTCTGCATACAAATTCAAAAATGTCTGATGGCAACCACTACAAGTGTTCCCGAACATTTTTATAAGTTATGGCTCGCAAAAGTCAAAAAGCATTCATCTCTTACGAATAAAAAAAAGCATTGGCCTGATCTGTGGGCTGTTAATGGTGGTATTTGCACAGTGAAATGTAGCTTCGCATGCCAGGTCCTCACACTTTGTTAATGCCTACTAGTTTTTTAGTTTAGGTTAAGCACTGCACTGCAAGCTGTTTTAATGAAGAAAATTTATACTTGTGCCTTGACTTCTACAGTTTGTATAGTGTAACAATGCTCTAGCCTAGTTTGTGTATAGACATGACTAGAACGTGTGTTCAGGTATTCCGCGTAGCCAAGGTGCAAGATGAGAAAGTTGACAGCTCGAGAGCGGAGAGTAGACAGGCATTTACACACAAGTGTAAACAGATGTGCAAAGTGAGAACAATTACTCGATTGAGAGGTCACTGTCCCTTCACAAAGGAGCAAGAGTGGGAACTTCAGATGTGGAAGCAAAAAAGAACATTTCTACCATGGTACATGCTAAGCATAAGATCACGAGTGAGACATTCCTTGCCGCTACGATTGATGGTAGAATGGGTAAGGTGCTTGGCTGCACACTTGGAAGTTGTGGACTCGAACCAGGTTGTGGCGGTCGCATTCTGATAAAGGTGATAGAACTGAAGCACTGTGTGATGTCGCTTGGCATTAAAGCGAATCAGATACTTAAACTTTTCAGAGCCTTCCACAACGGCGTGCCTCATAATCATATAGTAGTTTTGGCATGTAAAATCCCCCATACCAAGTACAGGGATGGCTTTTTCAGAGTACAATAGGGGATAGGTGGCTGCATATGCAGTGATGGTTGCTGTACAAAAAAGTAATGTATATAGTATATATAGGTATATAGTATATAGTACGTATAGTATTGGCATACGTAAATCTAGAGTAGTCTGAAATTCGGAGTAGATGTCTTGTCCAGTTTTGTAGCTAGTTTCTGCACTGTTCCAGGAAACACTTTGGACCCTGTCATACACCATATTCATGCAACCCTGATATACTTCAATCAAACCAAATCCCAATTACAAACATTGATAACCACATTCAGGTGCAGGCACTTAGCAACCCAATTTCACAGTGGTATTCAGTTTTTTCCCGCATAATGAGCACTCTCCCAACTGGGCTCATGACACCTATGGCTCATTTTAGGTTCCTACAAGCAAAACCTTGATTTTCGAGATTGGTATTTCCAATTCATATGAGATTCCTACGGTGCAAAAATTTGGCATATACTCGACCTTCAGTATTTGTGACCACTGCCTGAAGCTTTTGCATTGGTGCGGATTTCTTGTCAGTGGTGCTTCAATAGTATAATCACGCGGTCTGGTCACGTTTCCTTGCTTGCCTTAAGTTGATTGTGTGTATCAAAACCAATTGTATTGCACCTTGCCAAGAATGAGATGTTCGTGCTTACCCTGCTATTTTTATCTTACCTGGAGCAAAAAAAAATCTGTTGCCATCATCTTGAGTTTTGGTGCTGTTCCTTCAAGCCCATCCAACACTTTTCTGGTAATTTATCTTGTGATGCAGATGTGGAGGGAGGCATTTGCTTCACAAACTACTTTTTTACTTTCTACTTACTTATCACCGTTTTATTGAATTTTCTGTTACACTTCGAGTTTGATAATTGCTTTACACACATTGTTTCATTACATTGCATTCTACGTTCACAGATCTCTCCCACGTTAGGCCATTTTGCCTCCACTAAAATGGGAATGAGTACTGTGCAATATCTGTGCACGGTAAAGAACACCAGGTGTCGAAATTTCTTGAGCCTTCCACAAGGGGGTCCTTCATAATCGTGCAGGGGTGTTGGGTATTGTACCCCACATAATATTGTTATTATTATTATTAATAATATTATGAACATTATTATTACATGTGCACAGCCTCATAGTCTGTTGCACATATATCTATGTAAAAACAAGCAACAAAAGAAAATAGCACTTAAAATCTATGTAATTTCAGAATGTTGTGCAGAAACTTCAAGTGCTTAAAACACTTGAGGGTCGTGAACCAGCTGTATCGTAACCATGTGCACAAGTTGCAAAACCAGAATATTTTTTATAATGCATGCAGTGCTTGCAAAAAAGCCGCTATGCACATGTACATGCCGCATTATAGTAAGTCACTCAACACAACCAACAGTGCCTTGAAATTTCGCTTCAGCTGGTTACACTGTCAGATGCAGTAGTTGCTGCTAATGCATTGTGAAGCATTTGGTCATGTGCTTGTTCAGACCATCACGACTCGGAAAAATAATTATTTTTTAAATAGTGGTCAAAGACTTAGGCAGAATTTTTCTTCTCGGGGGAGGAGGGGGCACCTGCCATTGCAAAAAAATGTGGGGAAGGAAGGGCATAGGCCCAGTGTGCCACCCCCCCCCCCTGGCTAAGCCTGTTATACTATCTCGGGTACCTGCTTGCTATGGTGGTATTATACAGTCTTCGGGTAGCAAGACAGTTCAAGCGCATGGATAGTCTTTTTGCTAACTAAAGAAACTTTTCATTTTACAGGCAGCTTTTTTATATCAATCCACCGAACGGTACCAAGCATGAAGGAAGAAAGCGGTCGAGGACATCTGTTAATGCGAAAGTAATGAAGCTCAACCATATGCTACAAGCAAACGTCCTGTCAGAGAAGCTGAACTGCCCCAACCAGGTGTGTTTTATTAATCATGAAATGTCTTGTAATAGCTTATTCTCATGTGGTACTGTTTTTCATGTAAAGTGCTGCATTTTAACAGCAGATCATAAGCGCAAGCTTATCACGATTTTTTGCACGATTGTTTATTTTCGGGTTTTTGATTCGAACCTCTTCGAGACCCTGATATAACTGATAATTCATTGTAGAAGATACCAGTGTGCTTGCATCATAATTGGGTTGGTCAGAGGATGACATGGTATACCCTCCTAACTCGCACAATTTGTACAGCAAATATCAGTGTCCGTATTGCACTAATTTTGGCGCTCACATTTGCTTTGTGTTAATACGCAGGGAATCCCCTACGAATCTCCCCCTCCACTTTTTTTTCCTTAGCGGATTGTATTGGAAGTGTCGGTTATGTGCAAGAAAATGCAATCGCTGCAAATACTACATGTCGGCATGCATCTGTTATGAAAAAGCTTGGGTGTATATTTTTTCAAATATGGAAACAGAAATCTAGTGGTAATTTTCAAAGTGTTGACTGCAATGATTCCAAAATATGTAAAATATCACCTTTCTAGGTTTGATTTTAAGACAAATAAATATAACAAAAAAAGCTTTGGCAATTTCTGGGAAAAGATATCTTTTATATATGCAAGACTCATGACCACTTTTTTATTCTTCCTTCTGAGCATAAAGCATCATTATTATTAGTTGCATATGCATGCTGTCCTCCATCCAAGACCTGTCCATTTCTTTGTGTGAATCTCGGCACACTGAAAATCTGTCGGTATCATAGCTTCCATTGGCTTAGCACTACATAAGCGCAATGTTTGAAAGCGTGGGGTTACAGAGCAGCAAAGTTGTGTCAACACTCGGTGAGTTCCACAGTTGCGCTGGTAGAGCTTAGTTCCTGCACATGCTGGTTGAACTTGGTAAGCGAATCCGCATTGTTGGCCACAGTAGTTGTCACGAGACTGGCTCAACAGATGTGTCCGGAAGGTGTCCAAAACTGCTCAAAACTTTCGTGACATTAGCTAGTTTTGTCTGTGTCTGACATACTCCTATGATTTTTATCATACCACTTCGAGGCTAGTTTAGTGTAAACTTTTTCAGAACATGATTTTACTGATATGGCAGAGCTCTTGGGTACTGTTCACAAAATAGCTCCTGCCCAATAATTACCGAAAGTTGACAGTTGACACTCTCTGCCACATCTTGATTTTGGAGAGATGACTGAAGCATGGCCTTGGAAGTTTTTGGCTTCTGGACATCTGAACGTGCCCGAGTGGGTCTCTGGTCAGGATTCTCTTAACAAGATCAACTTTTTTCAAAAAGGTATATAACCCAAATGGCTGCTACATTGCTGTAATCATGCAAGTTTTGATCAAGTTGCATTAAGAAGCTCAGCATTTTTATGAGTTAGCAATTGATGAAAACTTTGCAACTTTGCCATTTATTTGAAACTACTGAATGTGACTTTTTATGTGGTTGAAAAGCTGGCAGGACAATAAATTAGTATATTTTTTTCGTACAGCTCCTTAACATGTTTAAATAACACTGTGTGCTTCGCACTTTTCGTGCTGAAGCTTGAACATTACAAAGGAACGACAAAAACTAGTGCTACTTCAAACTGTCGTTCACTTAACCAACACAAATATATATACCCGGTACATGTTTTCGCAGCCATATCTGTCAAAGCAAAACCAAAAGGCAGCAGAACTACATAGGAGCATCAAGTGCAGGCGATATTAGAGAGCTACTAGCTTCTTTTGGGTTAGTGCAATGAAGGACTTGTTGAGGCAGTAGCAATATCTAATGGAACCTGTATCAACGATTCAGTACTCACGGCTCTCAGTCAAGTACCCACGGCCCTCAGTCCCCAGGGGCTGCGAAGCAAGCGACCATAGCGGCGGTCAGATCTGACACGCAGCAGAGGGTGCTAAGGATCTCTGGATACGGACAAGCCGCCATTGGAACCTGAACTTGGCAACGTTTAACGCTAGAACCTTATCTAGTCAGGCAAGTCTAGCTGTACTATTCGAGGAGCTAGAGAGCATTAAATGGTATGTAATAGTGCTCAGTGAGGTTAGGAGGACAAATGAGGGTTATCCAGGGCAACAGAACGGACACGTCCTTTGCTATTTGAGCTCGGCTGACAGAAGAGAACTGGGAGTGGGGTTCTTTATTCACAGAAACATAGCTGGCAACATAAAGGAATACTATATCAATAATAAAAGGGTGCTGGGTGTCGTAATTGAACTCAATAATAGATACAAGTTGGAGGTGGTACAGGCTGACGCGCCTACATCCAGTCATGATGACGCTTCAGTTTAAAGCTTCCATGAAGACGTGGAATCGGCAATGAGTAAGATAAAAACACAGTATACTATACTAATGGGAGACTTTAATGCAAAAGTAGGAAAGAAGCAGGCTGGAGACCAGGCAGTAAGAGATTATGACATCGGTACTAGAAACGCCAGATTAGAGCTACTAGTAGAATTCGAAGAACGCAATAACTTACGGATTTTGAATACCTTCTACCGAAAACGAGAAAACCGTACGTGGACATGAAAGAGGCCTATTGGCGAAAATAAGAACGAAATAGACTTTATAATAAGTGAACACCCAGGCATCGTGCAGGATGTGGAAGTGGTTGGCAAGGTACGATGCAGAGACCATAGAATGGTATGGTCTCGAATTCGCCTAGACTTGAAGAACGAACGACATAAACTTGTACGCAAGAAGCCAATCAATGAGCTAGCACAATTCAGAGTCTTGCTTCAGAACAGGTACTCGGCTCTTAGAGAGGAAACCAACCTTAGCGTAGATACAATGAATGATAATCGGACGAGTATTATTATCGAGTGTGCAGTGGAAGCTGGAGGCAGGGTAGTTAGCCAGGTCACTGGCAAGCTTTCCGAGGAAACGAAGAATCTCACTAAGAAGCGTCAAAGCATGAAAGTCTTCAGTACAACAGACAAAATAGAACTGGCAGAGCTTTCGAAGTTCATTATTAGGCGTAAGGTATCCGGTCTGAGAATGTATAACATGGAGGGAATTGAACACTCTCTGAAAAACTGAGGGAGCGTCAAAGCAGTGAAGAGGGAGCTTGGGATAGGCAAAAATCAGATGTATGCTCTAAGGGACAAAGAAGGCAAAATAACTACCAATATGAATAGGATAGTTAAAAATCTGTACAGTAACTGGGACAACCACGACCTTAATACTATAAGAACTAGCAGTAATCCAGATGACGCCCCACTGGTAATGATTGAAGTCGGAAGAGCTTTGGAGAGCAAGCAAAGAGGCAAAGCTGCTGGTGAGGATCAGGTAACTTCGAATCTGCTGAAATATAGAGGACAGATTGTGTTAGAAAAACTAGCGACCCTGTTTACAAAGTGTCTCGTAACGGGAAGAGTACCAGAGTCTTAGAAGAATACTAACATTATCTTAATACATATGAAAGGAGATGACAAGGACTTGAAGAATTACAGGCCGATGAGCTTGCTCTCCATAGTATACTAGCTATTTAGCCGAGTAAAAAATACAATGGAATTCAATCAACCAAAGGAACAAGCAGAATTTTGAATAGGCTCCTCAACAATCGACCACTTCCAACCAGGTAATAGAGAAATGCTCAGAGTATAGCCAACCACTATACATAGCCTTCATTGATTACGAGAAGGCGTTTGATTCAGTAGAAATATCAATAGTCATGCAGACACTGCAGAATCAGGGCGTTGATGAAGTATATATAAACATCCTGGAAGAAATCTACAGGGGATCAACTGCTACCATAGTGCTTCATAAAGAAAGCAACAGAATACCAATCAAGAAGGGTGTAAGGCAGGGGGACACAATTTCTCCACTTGTATTTACCGCGTGCTTACAGGAGGTTTTCAGATGCCTAGAATGGGAACAGTTAGGTACTCTAAATTTACTCTTATGCCTTAATAACCTGCGCTTCTCTGATGATTGTATTCATGAGTTGCCATTCGTCCCCCGAGTTACTCAGCAATGCAGGGTTAGACAAAGAGAGCAGAAAAGTAGGTCTTCAAATTATTCTGCAGAAAACGATATTATAGTACAACAACTTTTTAAGAGATAAGCGCTTCAAGATAGGTAATGGTGCACTTCAAGTTGTAAAAGACTTTGTACTGAGCACAGGTAATAAATGCGGAGCCGAACCAGGAGACTGAAGTAACTAGAAGAATAAGAATGGGGTGGAGCACATTTGGCAAGCACTATCAAATCGTGACAGGTAGAATGCCACTATCCCTCACGAGGAAGTTATATAACAGCTGCATCTTGCTGGTACTTAGCTACCGAGCAGAAAACTTGGAGACTTACAAAGAGGGTTCAGCTTGAGTTGAGGACGACGTAGCGAACAATGGAAAGAAAAAGGGTAGGTGTAACCTTATCAGAAGAGAGCAGAGTGGATCAGGGAATGAATCGGGGTTAAGAATATCATAGTTGAAATCAAGAAGAGGAAATGGACATGGACCGGGCATGTAGCGCGTAGACAGGATAACCGCTGGTCATTAAAGGTAACTAACTGGATTCACAGAGAAGAGAAGCGGGTTAGGGGGACACAGAAGGTTGGTGGGCAGATGAGACTAATAAGTTTTTGGGTATAAATTGGCAGCAGCAAGCACAGGACCGACTTAACTGGCGGAACATAGGAGATGTCTTTGTCCTGCAGTAGACGTAGTCAGGCTGATGATGATGATGTGTCAACCATGATTTTGTTGCAATTGTTAAAGTGACTGGTCAACACTGTGATGGTTTTCAGGTGGGTCAATCTGCTCAATGCATTGTTGGTTTTCAGGTGGGTGAATCTGCTCAATGCTAATGCATCCCTTTGTTTCATAAAACAACAGACCTTTTTGCACTTCTTGATTTTCATTTTTGGTATTCCGGCAGCTCACTTTGTCAAAGGCCAATGCGTGTTTTTGTTTCATGAAGCAACAGTGTTGACCACTCATCTTAGTATCGAAAGAATCATCATTTGGTTGTGGCAGTAGCTAATGTAATCCACATTAACAAGCCATCTAATGCACTAACAAAAAAAGGTCTAGTTTACGTAAACTCTCTTTCATGCTTTATTCCAGTGTATTTTTCCGGCTTATTTATTTTGGTTTGTTTCACCGGCTTCATGCTACGACAAGTATGGTTGTGATCACATGTCCCAGGCATATCTTTGTGTGTTGTAGTTGCAAATAACAGTTGTAAATCTGTGCTTGTCTTATTCATCTTTTTTTCTGTGCACTTTTTATGCCATAAGCCAGTGCTTGTCTTTTTCTTTATTTTTTGCGCACTTTTTTGTTTGTGCCTTATTATATTATGGAATACCAACTAGCCCGCTTCCACACCTTGCTTAAAGAACACTCTTAACTTTATCACTCTAGATAGCACATCGGGCATACAAGCTGAAAAAATTGCATGATCAGTGCTCGCATGAATCGGATTTGCTAAATATTTCACATGTAAGATGGAGATCGCATCAGCTTTGCAGATTTTGTTTTTGCAATTTTTCACACGTATTCTGCTGAGGTTGTGGCTGCAGCCACAATGTCCCTATATCTTGGCTTCTGCAGGATGTTACAGGAAAGCTTTGCTTATTATACTGGTCACCAGATATCTGTTCAAAGCATTGACTTAGTCAACATTAAACAATCTGTTCAATTATTTTTTACTGTTATTGAGAGCATTAGTGGTATGCAAAGTAGTACTTATGGGTTCGTTGATCCAGACATTAGCATTCCTGCATCCGTAAAAACTCTAATCAGTAGATCTTTGTCATAGGCTTCTTTTGGGTATGTCAGCTCAGATGTTCGTCCTGTTAGCATGGTCTTTGTGGCTTTTTGTTCTTGCGTGTGATACCTTGCATGTTTAAATGCCTGTTGGGCTGATTCTGATACATAGTAAAGCAATAAGAAAGACGTAAATTATGTCATCTGGTTCAACGTCTTTTGCATGTAGCCTGCAGGACATATGAACGAGTGTTTACTGAATTGTTTGCACTGTCTAAGCTTCTTGGGGCACCATTTTGAACTAATTCTGGATTTAAGCTATATGCTAGTGAATTGGGTCATGGAGCATCTGCAGTAGATTGGTGACCATCTCAGCTTAGCAAAGGCAACAGCATTTTAGTGTGCAAATACTACCATCTTCAATTGCTGTGATATTCAGATACTCATTATCCTCATACCATCCTCTACTGTCTTTCATTTTCTTGCAATTTCTAGGGCTTGTCTCGTAGGAATATTGTGATTCTAAGGTTTAGAGCCCCAACACTTCTATATTTTATTCTCCAATGCTGAACTTGTCTCTGCCAGTACTGTAAACTAGCTAGATGTCGACCTTCAACATCCTTTCGATGGTACAGGTGCTCACTGTCAATGCAAAAGAAGGGCTAGGGTGTTGTGGAGGCCAGCACTTTCAGCCAAATAATTGGGTGTTATGCAGCCAGCCAGCTCCTTCATTCTATGTCAGGCAAAGGAAAATCTCTCAAAGTGCTTACATTCTCTTGGTCAAAGCTTCTTGCCTTTGTTGCTGGAATGACATTGAATTTCTTGAAATATTGCATGCAGCAAGTAAGTACTTGATGTAGCGTGTGAGGAAGAGTTAATAAATATTATTGCCCTGCTGCCACATGGCTCTTCTTTAAGAGGGTACTGACAAAAATACTGCACTTGCATTTTTTTCACATGGCACACTAATTATCTGACAAGTGCTGCTATAAACAATTACAGGATCCTCTATATGAAACAATCTCGGTTTCAGTTGGGAAGAGCTCCAAAAACAAAAGTTGGCCCCATATCTGCATGTTCTGCAAATGTCGTCGAAAGACACTATCTTGCGTGTAGAGAGAGTGAACAAAACATTTATTTGATGTACTGCGCTAGAAAATTGGTGAATGGTATTCCGGAGGCGCTGCGTTAAAGTGCCTCGAGCGTGCAGCGGAGGTGAACAAGTGCATTTATTTATTACGTACAATTACTTATAGTACAAATATAGTACAATTATTTATTATGTAGACTTTTGAGGAGCACATATACCACAACTATTTGTAGGTTTTTTAAGACTTTGTATCAAATTCTTGATCTGAATTAAGACGTTACGATCAAATAAAGTTTCTGTGAATTCACATTGCATACGCTTCACGTATATTTTTATGTGTATCTGCATAAAAAACCTCAGCAATGCATTTTTAATGCATGCCTAATATTTAACCTGTGGATGATGCATTTGTTCCTTACTTACAGCTAGCGTATTGATTAAATTATAGCGTCGCAAAGGTAAGACACTACAAAGTGCACCTCGTAAAAAGAAATCCAGGCGATGCTGTTTTTTATGCATGCCTATTATTTAACTTACGGATGATGAATTTGTTCCTTACGTACAGCAAGCGTATTGATTGAAACATAGCACAACATAGATGGCCCTACGTTGTACATACCGTGATGTGCTCTTCATTCCATTGTTACGGAGTCGGGTGATGTTATGCATTACTATCTGTACGTATTGGAATGCTACGTCATTTCTTGACTTTCATTCTTTTTTGTACGGACGTGGCTGGCAGCATGTTACCTACAAGTTTTTTTCCATATACCATGAAAAATTATTTTTTGCAGTGTGCCGCGGCCTATTGTATACGAGTATGCGACCCGTATGCCTGGAGGAAAGGGTTTGACAAAGTACAGGACAAGATTTTCACACCATTCATGGCATGATCAACCAGATACGTTGTCAAAAGCACTTACCCAGCCATATTATTTTTCTGCACCAAGCGTAGGTAACAATGTTTATATCGTGCGTCGGATGCGACGCAGCGGGAATGCGAGGCCCTGCGCCCAATGTGCGGGCTAGTAAAGAAGTCACGCACACAATAACCGGGCGGAAAACTCTCTTTATGTACACAAGCACCGTTAATATGTACATATTGCCACAGCTCGACCATCGCAGAAGACGCGTGCCACAATTCACGTTCGTAAAAGCCGCCACACAAGTAGAAAGAAAGCCGCGCCACGGAACGCCGTCCTGCACGCGCCACGATGCTCTGCCATGAGACTGGCACGATACTCGGGGGGCAGATGAAAAGACCGACGAAGTTCGAGTCTGCGACAAAGAGACATTTTGGCTGACCATTTTTAGTTTTGATTTTACGGGCACAAGTTCGCTCTAAAAAAAGTTTATATATATAGTAGCAGGAGCTATATTGATTTGTAACAGTCTGTTGGAGGTGCTGGGTTTGATTCCAAGCCCATCACAAGCAAGGGAGAGAAGCCCAGATACCAGAAGATTGGAGCCAGCAGAATTAACACCTGTGCACCAACGCACGAGTCACCGACTACGTGGTGAGCAGCACGAGTTTGGCCCCCTAATTGACCCATCGAGACCTGTCGAGACCTCAAGCGCAAGCGTCACTGCGATGGCCACCCAGTCGATGCCATCTCCATCTCACCTCATTGTGGGTTCACCACGTACACCAGAGGTCTTCCACGGTGAGACCTTTGAAGACGCCGAGGACTGGCTTGAAGGCTTCGAGCGCGTTGCACGTTTGAATGGTTGGGACAAAGCCCGAGAACTTCGTTATGTTTACGTCGCCCTGCAAGATTCGGCACGTACGTGGTTTGAGAACCACGAAATGTCATTGCTTTCGTGGAACGACTTCCGACGAGAACTAATCGCAACCTATCCGAACACGGACCGCAAAGAGAAAGCAGAGGCTGCTCTTCAGGCGAGGAACCAAAGGAACAACGAGAGCGTGGCCATGTACATAGAAGACATGTCGGGGCTCTTCCGCCGAGCCGACCAAAACATTGCCGAGGAGAAGAAGTTGCGACACCTAATGCGCGGAGTAAAAGAAGAAATTTTTGCAGGCCTGGTGCGTAATCCACCGCGAACAGTGGCGGAGTTTCGGTCCGAGGCAACGACCATGGAAAGGACACTACAACAACGTGCGCGACTGTACAACAGAGACTTCAGCGTCTCTTCTGACAGGGTGGAGTCAACAGCCCTCCCCACCAAAGTTGACGTCCTCCTGGAAATGGTGAGGGCTATCGTTATGGAGGAGCTCTAAAAACAGCAACTCCCCCAAAGTCCTCCAGCGACGCCCTCAATCACGGACGTTGTACATGCAGAAGTGCGGCAAGCACTTATTCAACCACCGCCTCAGATGCTCCACCACACGCAACCGGAACCTCAGCCACAGCTGTCGTATTCGCAAGCCGTACGGCAAGACATCAGACGCCCGAACTTTTCACAAGCTCCCGTTATGCCACCGACCTTTCCTCGCAGTACGCCACCGCTGATGCCAGAAGCCAGACCCCGCAAAAGTGATGTATGGTGCACAGCAGACCGGCGGCCCCTCTGCTGCCACTGTGGGGAGGCAGGTCATCTTTATCAGACATGCCACTACCGTCGGGTCGGGCCACGTGGCTTCCCAGTGAATGCACCCTGCCCTCGTATTGGTGAGCGCCCTTATGAAATTGAAGAATATTTATCTTCGCGCTATGCCTCTCCAAACACTCAGTGACATGAATCGCGGCCGATTGCACCAATGCGCAATAGGTCGCCGAGTCCACACCCATCATCTACTTTCCCGAGGCGTCGTTCACCAAGCCCGCGACGGGAAAACTAGAACCAGCGACCTGTGGAGGCAGGGCCGCTGATTTTTGGAAAACTGAAAACCCTCCATCGTTAACTGGATTAGACGACGACACTGACACAATGATGGACAAGTGTAGCAATGGTGACGTGATATCTTAGCTACAAGTCATAATCGACGACGTCGAAACCATAGCGTTAATAGACACAGGTGCAGATTACTCAGTAATAAGTAGCATGCTCGCAAAGAAGCTGAAGAAAGTGCTCACTCATTGGACCGGACCGCAGATACACACCGCCGGAGGGCACTTAGCCCCGCAGGATTGTGCACAGCGAAAGAGTGGGAATAAGAGGCCATGTGTACGTCTGCAGTTTTATTGTTCTCCCTGAATGTTCCCATGAGACAATTCTGGGCATGGACTTCCTGCAAGCAAACAGTGCCATCATCGACTTGCAGAAATCCGAAGTTTCTTTCTCTACAGAGAACGCTGTTGCTGTGTGTAATGTAGAGCAACCAATTGTTTTGTCTTTTCGTATTGTGGATGAAGGTGTGACAGTGCGGCCACGTAGCAGCGTGACAGTTTATGTGAAAAGCGACGTTTTTCGAGAATATGCCGAACTAGCTGATGGAAATATCGAACTGCTGCTCACAAAGGGGATACGCGTGGCGAGAGGTCTTGTGAACCTGCGGGACGGATATACTGATGTGCTATTGACTAACTTTACCAACGAGGTACAGCATGTGGCGAAGGGAGCAGCCATATTATCACTTCATGACTACGTGCAAGTCTCAGATGTTTGCACAATATAAAAAGTACCAACAACGCCCTCAACAGTGGACAGTGTCCTCGAGAAAATAGATACTGACCGAGAGCTTTCATCTCTGCAAAAAGACCAGATTGTGGCATTGATCAAGGAATTCGCCGAGTGTTTTTCCTCTTAATCAAAACTCGGACGTACTCCTGTAGCAAAGCACCGCATTGTAATCGAAGGGCATGTTATACCACTATGTCAGCATCCATACCGAGTAGCCCCTAAAGAAATGGAGGCGATAAAGAAGCAAGTACAGGAGATGCTCGACGACAATGTCATACAGCCCTCCAAAACCCCATGGGCATCGCCGGTAGTACTTGTGAAGAAGAAGGACAACACCATGCGGTTCTATGTTGATTACAGAAAACTCAACCTCGTCACGAAGCGAGACGTGTACCCACTCCCACGAGTCAACGGTACGTTGGATAAACTGCGCAATGCTAACTTTTTTTCATCGTTGGACCTAACGAGTGGATACTGGCAAATAGAAGTCGACGAACGAGATCGAGAGAAGACAGCGTTTGTGACACCCGACGGACTCTACGAGTTCAAAGTTGTCCCATTTGGTTTGTGTTCTGCTCCCGCTACCTTCCAGAGGATGATGGACACTGTGCTCTCCGGCCTGAAATGGCAGTCATGCCTTGTCTATCTTGATAACATAGTGTTTTTTCCACTACGTTCGAGCAGCACGTGCTTAGATTGAGAATGGTACTGGACGCTATTCGCATGGCTGCACTTAAGATCAAACCTGAAAAGTGCCACTTTCGATTCCGGGAGCTTCGGTTCCTCAGGCACATTGTCAGTTCTTACGGTGTCCGCCCAGACCAGGATAAGATCACTGCGGTTGAAAATTTCCCAAGGCCCAGAGACAAAAAAGCTATGCGACGTTTCCTGGGGCTTTGTGCCTACTATAGGAGCTTCGTTGAAAACTTCTCCAAGATTGCGGAACCTCTGACACGGCTTCCGACGGAAGGTGTGCCATTCATCGGGCACCAAGAACAAGAAGACGTCTTCTCTGAGTTACGACGGCGTTTCCAGTCACCTCCCATACTCACTCATTTTGATGAAGATGCCAAAACAGACATTCATACAGACGCCAGCAACGTTGGCCTCGGTGCTATTCTTGTTCAGTGGCAGAACGAGGAAGAAAAAGTTATTGCTTATGCAAGCCGCACTCTGTCAAAGGCTGAGTCTAAATATTCAGCTACGGAAAAGGAATGTCTCGCAGTTATATGGGCCATCAGTAAGTTCCGTCCATATTTATATGGTAGACCATTCCGAGCCATCAGTGACCATCATTCATTGTGCTGGCTTGCGAACCCTAAGGATCCTTCCGGAAGACTTGCTAGATGGAGCCTGCGTCTACAAGAATATGACATCACCGTTGTCTACAAGTCTGGTCACAAGCACAGTGACGCGGATTGGTTGTCATGAGCACCAGTCTAGTCCTCGTCTCCTGAGCATGAACAAGACGCCGCATTTCTTGGAGCTGTGAATGTGTCGGAGATGGCTCATGATCAGCAAATGGACTCAGAATTACTTTGCTCATTCAATACTTAGAAGGGCAGCAAGTCGAAGTACCGCGAGTTTCCGTCCGTGGACTACGTTCCTACGTCCTCCGCAACAACGTTCTTTACAAGAGAAACTTTCAACACACCAGTGAAACGTTCCTGCTGCTGATACCATCATCACTGCGAGCGGAAATTATAGAAGCGTGTCATGGTGACCCATAGGCAGGTCACTTGGGCATTAGTAGGACTTTGACAAGAATTTGCCAGAGATATTACTGGCCAAAATTGATGAATTCAGTACAGCATTATGTAAAATCATGCCAAGAATGCCAAAGACACAAAGTACTACCCCTAAAGCCAGCACGTCTTTTGAAACCGATAGAGCCACCGAAAGTCCCGTTTGAGCAGGTCGGAATAGATTTGCTAGGACCATTTCCGATGTCATCGTTTGGGAAGCGCTGGATTGTTGTAGCAACCGACTACATGACCCGGTATGCCGAGACATCATCTCTCACAAAAGGAACGGCAAATGAAGTGGCTCAGTTTTTTGTGACCCAGATATTGCTGCGACATGGCGCACCTAAAGTCCTTATAACTGACAAAAGAAATGCGTTCACTGCCAGGCTAGTACAGTTTGTCATGAAACTAACGCACACCGATCACAGAAGAACTACCGCGTACCATCCGCAAACTAACGGGTTAACTGAAAGCTGAACAGGACGCTTGCTAACATGATCGCGATGTATGTGGACGTCGAGCATCGGACTTGGGACACCATATTGCCGTATGCTACATTTGCATACAATACCGCAGTACAAGAAACAACCCACTTCACGCCATTTAGACTTGTTTACGGTCGGACATTAATAAGGACATTAAACGCGATGCTGCCTGTCAACAGAACGAATGAAGAGAACCCTGACATAAGCGAATATGCAGAAAGGGCAGAAGAGGCGCGACAACTAGCACGGAACCGCATCATTCAACAGCAGGACGTCGACGCGCATCATTAAATTCTAAGACGAAGGGACATTCAGTACTCCCCTGCAGACCAAGTGTGGGTCTGGACGCCTGTACGTGCACGTGCCCTATCAGAAAAGCTTATGCGGTGTTATTTTGGCCCTTACAGGGTTCTTCGTCAGCTAGGCCCATTAAACTACGCAGTGATCCCTGAAGGGGAAGTATGCACAACACGACGCCGGAATCTCCCGGAAGTTGTACATGTAGTACGGATGAAACCGTACTACGACAGGAACTGGACAAGTGAACTGACTCACGTCGTCTAACACAAGAACAAGTCCTATTGTTTAAAAACTGTCAGCCGGCTCTACGCATCGGGGCGATGCGTGCTAGGAGGGGGACTAATGCCACAGCTCGACCATCACAGAAGGCGCATGCCACAATTTGCATTCGTAAAAGCAGCCACACAAGTAGCAAGAAAGCCGCGCCATGGAACGCGGTCCTGCACGCGCCACGATGCTACGCCATGGGACCGGCATGAGACTCGGGGGGGCAGATGAAGAGACCGACGATGTTCGAGTCAGCGAGCAAGAGACATTTCGGCTGACCATTTTTAGTTTTGAGTTTACGGGCACAAGTTCGCCCTAAGTAAAGTGTTTATACAGTACCAGGTGCTATATTAATTCGTAACAATATGTACAACGCCCCCTGTGGGGCCAGAGAACCGGTTGCAAAACAGGAACCATAGCCAAGAATTAAGACATCAGAGAACCGGTTGCAAAACCGGAACCATAGCCAAGAATTAAGACACCACATCATCCCTCCTTCTTGAAATAAAGATGATGCCGGTCTTGCACGCAACCAATGCACTATAGAGTAAAAATGTACGGTGTACATACACAAGGAAGAAAATGCTCAGAATAGCGCGTAAAGAATCGCACAGCAAACACACGACAATGCAAAGGTTACGTACACTTGAGAACGAATAACATAATTACATCATCCCCCTTTCAATAATTGATTGATTGATATGTGGGGTTTAACATCCTAAAACCGACCATCCCATATGAATATGAGAGACACCGTAGTGGAGGGCTCCGGAAATTTGGACCACCTGGGGTTCTTTAACGTGCACCGAAATCTCAGCACACGGACCGACAGCATTTCCGCCTTCATCGGTAATGCAGCCGCTGCAGCCGGAATTCAATCCCGCGAACTGCGGGTCAGCAGTCGAGTATCTAAGCCACTAGACCACCGTGGTAGTGCCCCTTTTCATTAAAAACACGGCGGTAACACGTAACACAAGCAAAAACTACACGTAGCACAACAAAGGGTATGAATACGGCACATTATAAAACCAAGTAAGCCACACGAAAGCAAGGTACAGTGCGAAATATACAGCCCATCACCCTCTCCTTCGCGAGAGGATGTCCGCACCGTCACTGTAATGCTTTAGTGTACGGCGTCGACGCACTGTAGTGGTGCCAACAGCATTCCGGTGCAGCGGGGAAATGGGCCCATGAACTCTGCATCCAGGGTTCTTTCGGTAAAGTAAGGGCCAGAACAAGCAGATAATGACGCTATGACGGAGCATGGCTCGGCACCACAGATGCTAAACCCGCGCTGAGAGCAGAAACGGGCGAGGTTGGCGTAGACGTGACCAGCGGAAGCACTTTGGCAGCACGCAGAATGGGAACCGCCTCCTGAATCACGGATGCAAGGCTTAGCTGATGAGTCTCTAGTGGACACGGAATAGAAATGGTCTGCCGGAGATGATCACCAGTCGGAAGAAGTACAGCCGGAGCAGGAGCAGTATGAAGAACGAGAACACGCACAAGCGAAGATTGAACAGCTGAGACGCAAGCAGGTAACACATGGTCAGTAGCAGCAGACGTGACTGGAACAGGTATCCTCGCAGTAGTAGAGTACTCCTGGTTGTAGTTGGAAGAGTCCTGCTACGCTTAATCACAAGAAACACGACTGGAGCAGGCGCATCAGGAGTACGGCCAGCTGAGACGCCGAAAGGGGCAGCGCAAGGGAGCACGCTCTCAGTCTGGGCCGGTATTGTTCTGAAGTCGAAGAATGGCCCGATATATCAGGAGGTACAACCCTTGTGGATCTGGAGACGCTTCTGTAGTGTCCTCTCCTTCCGCAATGCACACGAGTCTGGCTCCTTGCAGGGCAAGCGGCATAGTCGGCCCAGTGCTGCGACGAACCACAGCGGAAGCATACTACCACGCAACTTGACCACGACTCCAGGGAATCGGTGTCGGACGCACCGGTAGGGGAGGAAGCAGTCACTGTCAGCAAGCTTACAGCGCCGGCTTGCGAAGCAGCTGGAGAAGAAGGAATGGTCTGAAGGGTAGAAGGAAGGTTGCCTAGTCGCGTCTGATGCGAGGAAACAGCGTAGCTTGAAAACGCGTCTAGCTATTGTAATGTGCGGTCGACGCGCTCCTCTTATATGGCAAGATCTAGGGCCTTCTGAATGAATAATTCTGCTCCCGTCTTAAGAACTTTCCTCCGCAGATTCGGGGACGTGACTCCTTCTACAATTTGGTAGAACGTCAGCAAGTCGGTACTGGCACCAAAATTGCAGAGTCGAGCAAGCCGTGTAACTTATAGAATGTGGTCTCGGCTGGTTGTTGACCCAGCGTCTTGAATGAAGCACGCAGGCATATCGGATACCTTGTTCGTCGAAAATCACGTCCAACTGCTGGAGCGTCCCAACATAAACGCCTTGCACGGCGTTTTCCGGGATCGCATGGTCTACTGCCGGAGTTAGTTCATTCTCTACCACTAGCAGGTAGGAGTCTAAGCCTTCAATGCCTAGTGCGTTTAGTAGCAACGCCTTCTTGTGCACCGGCGTGGTGTCCCAGGCAACGGCATCAATGTAGACTTGAAGAACCGGGCGCCTCTTTCGCCATGGAATAGGAAGTTTACCGGGGCCCTGTAGGAAGAGGGGCGAAATTATTGCAGCATACATCCCTGGGAAAGAATGTAGCCGAACCGGATGACCAAATCAGACGCGTAGTCCAGTATGCTTGGCCATGGTGGTCGCCAGCTGGTGATCTGCAGAAATGTAGTATCGGTGGTTTGTCTCCAGGGTGCTGAACACGGTAGCACTAGTAGCCCACCTTCAGCCGGATGCTCGCGGATTGACCATCTCGTCGCCAGATGTTGTATCGGGCGTCGGACACGACGCACGGAGAACGCGAGGACGGGCGCCCAAAGCGTGGGCCGAGAAGGAAGTGGCGCCCACGAGACCCAGGCCCAAAACTCTCTTTATCTGCACAAGCGTCGCTAATATATAAATATGTACAACGCGCCCTGTGGGGCCAGAGAACCGGTTCCGGAACCGGTTTCTGGTTTCAGTTCTCAGGTAACACGAGAGAACAATGCTCTTCAAAAAGGGCAATCACTATTTTCGCCCTCTATCTAATAATTCTATAAACGACACCACAACAATCACGAGAGCCCCAAACAAAGGCGGCTACGCAGATACGAACGCTTCGTGCCTACGCAGATACGAACGCAGATACAAACAACGCTCGGTGCCTGAAACACGCAATGAAATGCTTCGCATTTAAAATGCTTTTACTGGTGAGGCAAAAGGCAGGCAGATCCCACGTACAGTGGAAATCGATGATATGCGAAGAACGAATGAGAAATGTTGATATGTTGAACGGTTTCTTGAAGGGATGGTTGGTACATGATACTGATGGGAACGGCGCAAAAACGGGAGGGAGAAAGATTCAACACAC